>NC_084601.1:19963378-20564628 GCF_033807715.1 Cololabis saira | reverse complement strand
AACATCTTCACTTTCTACACCCCAACTCTGAATTTGGCCATCAAAAGTCATGTTCCAGTGGGAAACGCCACTTGGTTTATGTAATTGCAAGCCTCTGTGTTAAATCAAAATAATTTGTAACTATCTTGGAAAACATACAGTCTTTTCTTGTTTTAACTGGATAATCCTAAAATGATTTGGATGTGTGAATTGCCCATGAACTCTATTGGCTGTGGGGAGTCCATAGAGGTTTCACTCATCCAAATCCGACAGGTGGTTCCTGAGATAGCTCCTTGCGCAAAACTTCAGCAATCAGGCCACATACGGGTGCATTGGGCACATTATGTAGAGGCCTATATATGATATATTTAGTGACATATTTATCAAATAATATATGTTTTATGCTTTGGTACCTGAAAAGCCAAAATGTATTTTAAAAGTTTGGCTAAGCATTCCTCTTCAAAAGAATCTAGAGACTGGATTTGTGTCCGTAAAAGATAAAAATGTTACAAGATTAAAAATGTGGTCATCACGTTTGTATGTACAGTTTAGTTGGGCTATGGCTATAGCTATATCTATAGCTTGATTAGGCCTTTTAATTGGACTCTATGTATCCCAATATGAATGGAATCAATTTACTGACCAAAGTACGTCACCCTCCACCATGGTAGGCAAGACTATGAGGTGAGAATACCACCACCCACGACTCTCTATATCAAACCATTCAAAGGTTATGGCAGAAAGTAGGAACTATAAGATATCGACCAATCAGATGAAGGGGCAGGGCTAATTTGCACCAATTATGTTCAAGGACTCAAAACCATGTCCGATGACACCACCGACATGTCTTTATCCCAACCCATTCAAAAGTTATGGCAGAGAATAGGGACTATCAAATATCAACCAACCAGAACAAGGGGCGGGGATTATTTGCACCAATTATGGTCAAGGACTCAAAAAACCATGTCCGATGACACCACCCATGAGTCTTTATGTCAAACCATTCAAAGGTTATTAGTGGAGCACATTAATGAAAAATCGTTCACTTTGTGGTACAAGCGCCAAATTTGGTACACAAGTGCTTTTCGACCTACTATCTCATAAAAGTACGTTGGCCACTTGAACAAACAAAGTGGCCACCATTTTTCAATATGGCCGCCATTCGAAGTGTTGGAGGTGAACAGCTGTGCTCCATATTTGTTAAGACAAAATCCATCTGCCTTAAAAAGATGTATGCGTTCACAGAAAATGTTGATGTTGTCAATAAAGTTCACTGATTGTGCAGCGCACGTATCTCTAAGCCATTTGATGAGCACAATGGCTTTTCCTTTGGGGACTCATGGTCTCTAGAAGTGGAGCAAACCTGTGGCAATAATGCCAGCTTTCATCTTGTTAGCACTGGGCTTTTCCGGTTCACGTATTGTGAAAAAACCAAAACATCACAAAAGTCTGTTTTCATCTGGTGGCAATAAAACAAGAAACATGGTAAATATTCAACTGGATAGACTTACAATTCTGTACATCTTTTGTTGTTATTTTCTTCTCTGGATCAGTTTATTCTAACCAAGTTATGGATCACATTGTGCACTTTTGATATTTTGATGTTTTTATTTTCAATAACAACCAAATTAAGGAGGTAGTTTAGTAACAGCACAATTATTAACATACCGTGAGCCTGAAAAAACCAACAAAAACATCCATCAAATTTTAAATCAAAGCAATAATTCTATCATTCAGTTTCCATATCTGGTGATTTTTTTTTAAAGCCATAATCAACATTAGTGCGCTTTACCTTTTACCCATTCTTACTTAAGAATGTTGTCTAAAGTAATTAACTGTTGATGTAACCACCTGGTGTGATCTTTTGATGATGAGTTCAACCTGAATTCGTCTTGTACATCTCCACCCACACACGCAAAGGTCTACACCGTATTCTAAAGCCTCCCAAGCAGCAATTAACAGCTGTCAGTTTGGCTAACAATCCCTTTAACCAAAGCCTAATGAAAGTGCTAGCACCTCTGAAGCGTTTCCTCAACCGTGTAACAAGCCCTCTTCATTAGCAGCCAGCTAAAGCCACATAACAACACACTAATTATAGGTGGACAGCAATATGGTTCGAGAGACTGATAATAACAGTTGTAATTGTCTCAAGCTGATGTTGGTCAGGTGTAAATACAGATCCTCTCCTCAGCATCTCCCACCACACTGATCTGTCTGGAGCTGTACATATTAGTTCCTCTTTCTATGACGTGACTAACCAGATGAATTGAAATGTTGACTTCAATCTAAAAATATCTATTGAGAAATCAAAGCAGCACGAGGTCTTTTGTCTGAGAACAGCAAAGCGTGCAGGCTGACAATGTTGCCTGTGTTGTTGATATGCTTTAATCACAGGCAGCTGGTATGTGACCAGAGATTCTTCAAGCAATGCAATCCGAGCTGTTTTCAACTCAAACAGCAGGTGTAAAAAGTCATCTCACTGCTCAGACCTTTATTGGATAGCAGATAATCATATTCCATCAACTAACGATCATATACTGCAAGCCTTCCTTGTCAGTGCTGCCTTTTGTTGTATATCTTTAAGCACTCTTATCCTTGGAAAACATTGTGCAATTGTGTACAACAGGGAAATTTGCTCTGAATCTAAATAAAGAGGATGAGATAAAGTGCTGCAGTGTGACAGGACATCAACAGGACACGCCACACCAACACTTCACTTTCTCTGAATTCCTCATTGTTGTCTTTCTTTATCTCTCTGTCAGTTGTTACCTTGACATTCTTGTATCCTTTCCAGAGCCAAAGATTTGTATCTCAGGCAGTCATTTAATTTTGAGCCGCGCACACACTATAAAACGTCTACTGCAGCTAGTATCCTGCTGTTCACGCTACTTAGAACACTGTAGCGTGGTATTTTCTTTGGCATGCTAATCTGATGAGTGCTAATCAGATTCCCTCTCATGTTACTTAAGTACCACTTATGGTGCTTAAGAAAATACCTGTTTGTTTGTGTGGGAGGAAAGTTTAGACTGATACCATATATCGGTTCTTTGATATAATGAAAAATTAATTTCCTCAAATTCATGCATCAGTAGTATTTATTTGGCGACAAACCAATATAACGACATGTCATAAGGCATTAACCTTTGGATATTTATGCAATGAGATCAGTAGTTTAAAACTCATCCTGTGCAATATTTGGCACTTTTCTGCTTCTTTCAAACTGTTTGTTATCATAACATACATACCATGTACACATTTTATTATTAAGTGGATGTGATTAACATCATTTTGGCCAAATGCTACCTAACAGAAAACAAAAGCCCAGGGGGAATGTTGCCATCTGACAACTGACAATCATAAATTGTGACACTATGTTTTGGATAAGTGCATGGTACAAGGTCTGTTTGCATAGTTCAAACCTTATCTTATCTAACTTCTTATCAAATGTGAGATATGTGTTTTGGAAGATATAAATAACTTCTTGTTACCTACACATTTCTTTTTTAAAAAGATCAAAATCAATCAAAAGGGTTGATCTCTTTGGAGGAAAATTGTCTAAAAAACAAAGTGCATTGCAGTTTGACATGACGGTAGTCCATGACTGTCGAAACATTCAGCAGCTTGCTGTCACTTTGCAGTATCTGCACTTACTGTAAGTGTCCGTGTGTTCTTGCATGCATGCGTTCTGCTCCACCAGCAGTAGTCATAACAGGAGGAATTTGTCACGCACTCTTTCTTTCCAAGCCTTTCCTTGAATGTTGTTCTAAACAAACCAAGGGGGGGGAAGTCCCCACCACTAATGAAAATAAGGATCAACATGTTTGTTTGGGCATTTGCGTGGATGTATGTGTACCTGGAATTATAGCTGGATCTCCTGTCCCCTTTCCTCATGTGTCTGCTTGAAGGTGCGTGTGTCTA
This sequence comes from Cololabis saira, assembly GCF_033807715.1. NCBI lineage: Eukaryota > Metazoa > Chordata > Actinopteri > Beloniformes > Belonidae > Cololabis > Cololabis saira. The sequence continues at coordinate 20,560,731 of NC_084601.1, read as the reverse complement.
AGCACGAGTGCTTACTGTGTGTGTGTATATAGGTGTAATGTGACGAGACAGCTCAATCTGCTCCCTCTAATCGCAGGGATCCTGCAGTCCAGGGAAAAGACACATCCTATTTCCTGCAACATGGCTGTGACTTCCTGTCGGCTCGGTTTTATGGACGCTGGCCCAGTTACTCTCTTGATTAGATGGATTGCGTGTGGGAGAAAGGCAGGGTTCATAGCATCACTGGTAGCTATTGCTCCCTTTGCACTGATGAATTGATTGCTAAGGCAAGATTGAGATAGTATCTGCCTCCACTCAAAGAGGAGATTGAAAACACTGTGAATGTTTGTGTGTGTCTTTGTTTGTGTGTCTCTGTGTGTGTGTGTTTTTCCATGATGAAGACCAAATGTCCGGACAATGTTAAAAAGATGTGGGAAGTGAGGGCATTTGTCCAGATGCACACAGACCTGCTTCAGGCTTAAAGACATTAACACACCAGTGGTGTTTTTGTCATATGATTATTTTGCTTGCCAATGTACTTTTGTTGTTTTTCTCATGAGGGCTTTTACACAGAGCACAAACATTACACAGTTAAGAAGCATTTATATTACTTTGGGGATTTCTTTGGGAGTTTTTGCTCTTCAAAGAAAGGCAACAGTCAGTCGTGCAGTGTGGATTGGACATTAGCACAATGAGTCTATCGGTATATGTTTGTGTGTGTATATCTAAGCACATGTACGTGTGTATGTATTTTACATTCATGCATGGTAGGATGTACTGTACTCTTAAATAGATGTCTACAGATCAGTCTTTATTGAGAACTGCGTATGTGTGTATGTATGTATGTATGTATGTATGTATGTATGTATGTATGTATGTATGTATGTATGTATGTATGTATGTATGTATGTATGTATGTATGTATGTATGTATGTATGTATGTATGTATGTATGTATGTATGTATGTATGTATGTATGTATGTATGTATGTATGTATGTATGTATGTATTTTTTCTTCTCTTAGATGGGCTGTACTGGAAAATCAATTTCCCTTCAGGGTTAAGTGGTACTAGGTCAGTGTACTAGTTGACTATATGACTTTATATTGGTATACTTAAATATGTATGAGCAGTTAGTTACTTTTATGTATATTATGTATATGTATATATCAATACTATATCAATGGTAATAACCATTAATATAAATGCAGAAAAAGGGGAAAAAAAGAAATTAGCATTGATAGAGGCGCAGCTATTCTATAGGGACTTTTGTAACATCTGCAACAGACCAGCTACAGCCACTTGTAGTTCATAAATCTCCTTTAATGGGTCTTTTTAATTTCTCCTTGAGAATAGCTTTCCCAACATGAGGGGAACCATCTGGGTTGTAACTATACTGTGACTGGTCCAAACAACGTATGGGAATGGCAACTGGCTGAACATACAGACACAACATTGGGATCTGTAATTCCCATAAACTGTTGAAAAAAACTGAACCAAAAAAATGGATGAATACGACCCCATCTGTAGGTTTTCCGAGGAGTCCATTTGAAGCCCAATTCTAGGAGCATTGGCTGTTGCCATACTGTCAGGATCTGATTCTGCCCATAGGCAGATAAGCAAACCCAAATTACCAAGAAAGACCTCACCTCAAGTTAGCTACAGTGCCTTGCGAAAGTATTTGGCCCCCTTGAACTTTGTGACCTTTTGCCACATTTCAGGCTTCAAACATAAAGGTATAAAACTATTTTTTTTGTGAAGAATCAACAACAAGTGGGACACAATCATGAAGTGGAATGAAATTTATTGGATATTTCAAACTTTTTTTTTTTTTTTATTATTATTTTTTTATCCCCGATTTTTTACCCATTTCATCACCCAGTGCTCATACCTAAGTAACAGTCCTGGGCATTGCTCCCCTCTGCCAACCCAGGGAGGGCCCTACACTGAGCTCAGGTCTCAGGATATTTCAAACTTTTTTAACAAATAAAAAACTGAAAAATTGGGCGTGCAAAATTATTCAGCCCCCTTAAGTTAATACTTTGTAGCGCCACATTTTGCTGCGATTACAGCTGTAAGTCGCTTGGGGTATGTCTCTATCAGTTTTGCACATCGAAAATTTTGCCCATTCCTCCTTGCAAAACAGCTCGAACTCAGTGAGGTTGGATGGAGAGCGTTTGTGAACAGCAGTTTTCAGTTCTTTCCACAAATTCTCGATTGGATTCAGAACACCTGGATATGTTTTTTTTTGTGAACCATTCCATTGTAGATTTTTCTTTATGTTTTGGATCATTGTCTTGTTGGAAGACAAATCACCATCCCAGTCTCAGGTCTTTTCCAGCCTCCATCAGGTTTTCTTCCAGAATGGTCCTGTATTTGGCTCCATCCATCTTCCCATCAATTTTAACCATCTTCCCTGTCCCTGCTGAAGAAAAGCAGGCCCAAACCATGATGCTGCCACCACCATGTTTGACAGTGGGGATGGTGTGTTGAGGGTGATGAGCTGTGTTGCTTTTACGCCAAACACAATTGTCTTAAAACGTTATCTCCTGATTGGTCCTCTTCATCAGTAGATCATTTCTGTGCTTCACCATTGGCTAGAGAGCAAAGTCATCCAGGAGGAACATGGATTGTCAGCATCCTCTAGCATATATTGGCTTGTGTTACATTGACAACTGGAAAGGAATTCATGACTCCACCTGCATCTAAACTACTTTCACCATCTTTACAACTTAAATGTAACAAACACAGTTGTATCTTAAGCTTACATATGAACTATAATGGCTTTGTAAGGGCTAAGCCAATGCTTAAAGCCACTGGAGTGCTCAGATCCAGATTCGTCAGTTGACGCGCTCTAACTGATGTAGATGAAACAATGTCCATATGCTGTCCTTTGCAATTAAAAGCCAACTTATCCAATCTTACAGTGAAACATGAATCCGACCTGCTGTGATAACAGCGTGATGTTCCCAGCAAAGCGGTCAAAACTGATTTCCCCTTCCTGGCCTAACAACCCCCATACACACATCATATCCTGTCTTATATACTATCTGGCTCTACAGGCTTAATCAGTAGCAATTTGCAATTCCTGACACCACAACAAAAGCCATTTGTAATTTGTATACTTGTCTGTACTTGTGAAATGTCTTCAGTTGCAGCTGAAGTACTGTTCGAAATACTGAAGTACTGAGGCCCGGTTGAAATTCCCAGATGTGCTTTTGATCTGCCCATTTTATGAAGGATGCATCCAGTGGAGAGAGAGGGAGCTGGCTATAGACTGTGAGGAGAGGGGAACTTTACTCAGCTCCTCTCTGGACCAAAACTATTTCACTTTCAGCTTATGGAGCACCTTTCCCAGATACATAACCCTAACCACTCGAGAGGTCACATGGTTCCCGTCAAGGGTGGACCTCCATACTCTACACAGTCTGCAGCTAGGTACTCTTGAGTGGAGACTAGTGATGGCTTGAGATGGTAAAGTATCCCAGGATGCATTTTGCTCCAACAAGTGGAAGTAATAGCAGAAGTGAAAGCAATAAAACATAAAGATAATAGTTCATTGATCTTTAACGGAATGTGGTTTTAAGGTGTTTTAATTTCCAAATGTAGTAGTTGTCACTTCATATGTGCCATACCATTTTCACCAACACATTTCCTCCAATGTTTTTGAAGATTTTTTCTTCTTGCTTCTGCCAAACTTTATTTATAACACAGCTGAACCACAAAGGTGTATAACTGATTAAAAACACAAGCAGTACAGTTATCTTTACAAACACTTTAATGACAGCAGTCCATGAACTAGAGATTTTCCAATATGTGTCGGCCTGCTATGTCAGCTGTGACACCATCAAGTGCACAAGTACACTGGGTATCCAGTTTCAGAAAGACTGACATACTTCCTTGTGTCCGCCACGGTATGTTCTCCAGAGTCATAGTTGGCGAGTACGAGCTACCCTTGTACACAGTTACAAACTTGCTGTACCTGGAACTTAGGAGTGGCCAACATCCCAGAGAAGTACTGTTGGAGCTGAAATGCAGACTAGTGGAGCCCACGGCCGCCCTGTCCTTTACTGGCCTAGTGGTCACCACAGCGGAATTCGGTCAGCTACTCATTAACTACAGGTCCATTCAGTCACCCTGGAATGGTCTATGGTGAAGGATGCTCCCTCTGCAGCTGCTGCAGGAGTTTGCAGCCAAGGAACTAAAGGCTGTCAGGCTGGCTGTCCCCCTGTTTATCCTGGCTAGCAGTCTTTGACCTGATGGTCCCAAGTGCTTTCTGCTGCTTAGCTAAGCTTTTACCCCCAGACCCTTTCCATTCCAACCTAGAGACAGTTGCAGTGATCTGTGTAGCAGCGCAAAGGCATGTTATTGTGAATGAGAACTAGAAGTATCTTTTTCTTTCATTGCTGTGCGAAAAGTGATGCATCCAAAGCGTTCCTTTCATTTGTCTTTTCTCCTCTTTTCTTTTTTCTTTTGAAGACTGAGCTGGAGTGAATACTGTTTCAAAAACAGTATTCATATACTGCCAGGATTTCCAGAAGCTAAGGCCTCACATATCAATACATAAATTAGCCTTCTGCCTCACATTTAAATACACCAAATAAACACAGCAAAGCTTTGTCTTGACGAGTTCTTTTTGATGAGATTAACATTTTGAAACAGTATATTTTAAACCGGATAATGTTCTTCATTAGTTAAAACTGCTTTACTTTGAAAGCAAAAGCTCATTGTAACAGACTAATGCCAAAGGATACTTGGGTAGTACCTCTGAGACACCTGGGGCTTTTACACGGTATCAATATTTAATGGCTTGGGAATGAGAAGAGGCTGGGACTTGCACCAGCCTTTTATTGCGTTGCAGCTGAGTATTTTACATTTTTATACCATTTAATCATGATGTCCTCTGAAAGCCAACTCTTGGATTTATATGCAGCAGTTTATATTGTGTGCCCTTAAAATGATATAAACTGCTACATAAAGCTGCAACTAAATAAAATGAGCCATTACCAATTGTATTTGATGGCAGTGGTTACACCGAGCTGGCAAAATGTTAAAAATTAACCACTTTTGAACCCACATACTCTACTGCTATGTGCTGAGTTTGGCAAAAAAATTTATGCAATATGCAATCAATTGCTTGGTCTGGAATATGCTAAAAATACCTGTACGCTGTACCATTCATGGAATTATTTACGATAAAAGAAACGACCAGTCTGCCTTGTATGTTGTGTCCCATAATGCAATGGGCCACTATACACAGTTTCAAGGTGGTTAAATGTCCAGCTCCCACTATCGAAAAGTGGAAGCAGTCTATAAATGCTGTAGCATAATTGTGTTTATTATGTCATATTATACGCTAATGACGATAGCTGGAGCCTATCCAAGCTCTTTTTGGTGAAGGGGACAGAGGTTAAAAAAAATTAATCAAATCCATTCACGAAAAGGGCTTGATACAGCGGGGAGAAGGGAGTGAAGATGCGACAGAGGTTGACCTTTTTTAATCCCTGAAAAGAAAATATGTTCTAGGGCTGCAGGATTCTGGACAAAATGAGAATCACGATTTTTTTGCTTAGAATTGAGATCACGATTCTCTCACGATTTTTTTCCAATATAAAATGTATTGCACTTATTACTTTAACTTTGCAACAGCTGAACAAAAATATAATAACAATAAACATCTCTTGTCTTCTTTACACAAACCTTTGAATAATTTAAACAATAATAACAATTTTGAACAATATTTGTTCCTCCCTGAGTTGAACACCCTTTCAGAAAGGGGACTTGTAACAGATCCTGTAGTTCTGAGGCAACAAATTATTCCTCTGGCTGCTTTTTGCTGTAACAGCTGACATTGAACATAAAAACAATAAACATCTCTCTTGTCTTTAAATAATTTTAACAATAACAATTTTAACAATATTTATGTGCAATATGTGTCAGGTGATGAGAAAGGTAGATGTTTCTCCAAATGTAATCCACAATCATTAACAAAATATAACAAACATGACAACATGATAGTTGACCATGACAGGATTACAACAACCTAGAACACAGGCCTAGTCCTTTTTTTATGCAGCCATCTTTAAAAAAAAAAAAAAGAAATTTTTTTTTTTTTTTTTTTTAAATCGTCGTCATTTGGAAATGAGATTGCGTTCAAGCATGAATCGAGATCGCGATTTTTTAACGATTAATCGTGCAGCCCTAATATGTTCCCAAATTTTTTGTAAATTCTTTTATCTGTTTTTCTATTTGAAAACCTATTTTCAAATTTGTTGCCAAATGTATTTTTGTAAATGTGTTTATTTAGAGATTAATTCATTCATTTGTAAGAAATTTACATCCTAGATTTACATCTATCCCTTAAAATCATTTTTTATTAATCACATAATTCTGGTTTTTGCTTGCTCATTAAGGTAGCTAATAACAATTTAATCTGTAAAGGGACAATTTATTTGTATGGATTAATCAATTCAGGTGTTATCAAATGTTATCTATATATTTATTTTACAGTTTATTACAGAGGATTAAAATGATTTATTACTTTTTCAGTGACATCCTTGGTCCTGCATACAAACCAGGTGTATCAGATGTCTGAAGTTTAATTTGATTCATTAACATAATGCACATCAGTGCAACTTAAAATAGTTATTAAGCTTGGTTTCCTTGACTTGTTGCTATGTGAACTGCATATGCTGTTAAAGTTATTACCATAATTAGAGTTAAAAAGAGAAAGCATTCGAAATGAAGTTTGTTATGTTGTACTAATGTTGTACAAGGCAAAGTAACACTAAGGTGTAAATGACTTTGGGAGCAGAGTTTTGAGCGTACCTCCCTTCCACTGTGCACATCCATCCCCATCATCCCTTAACCCACCTCTGTCTTTACAGACAACTCCACCTTGTTATCACCCTGCAATGCTGCCATAGCAACAGCCTACCCATCAAAGAAAGAAATGTGTTAGTTGGAGGTGCCAAAGACATTTTCACGGCTGATAGAGACACCAGTGTTCACAAGTCCTATACTCACCACTGTATCATGTTGTCATTTTGCTAGAGATGCCCCTTTGGAGCTGCATGTATGCCGTGCACGGCTCTATTCATAAATCATTATATGCAGTACAGTATATCACTGAAGGCCCCAAACTATGTAAGTGTTTTATGTGAAATATACTAGAAAACTGACTCATGACCTACAATTACTGTTTATACTTTACATTGAAATTTAACATACACGTCTTAATAAATAAAAAATAATGTAAATAAGTGTAGTCTATGTTGTAAATTCAGCATGCATGGAGTAGTTCTGTAAACATAACTATAACAAATGAAAATGAATCCGCTTTGAACTCCTTACTTGAGAATTCTTTGAATTTTAGTTATGACTGCTATGTCTACAGTACTTGAGAATCAAAATGCAAAACTACTGTCATAGCATTTCAAATCTGTCAAAACAAAAGCTTTTAACTGCTTAAGTGTTACTTGCTCGCCAACCCGCATAAAGTGTCTTGAGTGCTAGCATCTTTTATCCCTATTATGTTCTGAAACAGGCTGCATGCATCTGTCTACAGGTGCCTAGGAAAACTATGCCTTTTGTAGCTTGTGGCCAATGTTTTAAACCTCTGGACTTTCTGAAAAGTTAAAAGTTTAACTTTTTAAAAAGGTGTTGCCATCATCATTGTAGCTCCTTTGGATAACCAAAGTTCTATGCAGATCTCACAGCTCTGGTAACCAAGCAAAAAGGAAAAACATTTCTAGCCGTCTGATTATCATGTGCTGTGCGTCTGATAAGTCATGGAGAATTTATGAAAGAAAACAAAACCCACATGTGCGAGCAGATCAGCTGGACACTGACTGTCACTGCTGGGCGTTGTACTTTCATCCCTGTGTGCTGCAAATTTGTCAGCTGGAGTCAGCTGCAGGTTTGGACAGATGTGTTGGTACCCATAGAAAAGAAAATTAAGAGAAAATGAGACCTACAACTATCTGAAACAACTTTGAACTCACATAGACAAAAAATGTAAGCTAACCATAATGAAAAATGAAACTATCTGTGAAAAAATAATAACAATTTGTATCAAACTTGAATGAGCAACTGAAATTAAATAGAATTGCGGGTTAAATTCACTTACTTTTTGTTTTGTGCCAATTTTTTTCTTAAATATTTGCAGCTTCATCTTTCTCTTAACTAATTATTTTTTGTATAATTCCAATTACTCAAAAGAAAGAATTAAGGATTTTTGTACTGTACGACATTGTTGATAAGATTCTTTCATCTTATGTTTTTTTTGTTTATCTGTAAGTCAATACTAAAACTAAGACTGAAACAAAACTAAACTACTTAACGAAAAACTAACCAATTAAAAAAAAAACATAACCACAAATGTATGGAGGACCATAACTGATATAATTACAAATAAAAGCAGAACTATATATATTTTGTTTTTCCTTTTCCTTATATGTGCATTTATTGTTTTTACATTCCCTCTTCTCCTCTCTTTACTTTACCTTGCGCATTTCTGCCTCATTATTCAAATGAGGAGGGCGGACCTTCTTGGTCCAGTTCCTCTATTGGTCAATAAACAGGAAAGAGCAGGATCGGTCCAAAATTAAGACTATTGCGCAACTGGCGTTGATACACTGGGATAAACAAACCTCACATTCATTGAAGTGTATGTATATTGCTGCTCTTATGCCTTTTTGTTGACACAATCAGCCCTCACTGAAGACTGAATATTGTCTAATGGGTACATTTCTAAAATGATATATTAATGGTATTTGGTGTAGGGGTAGTCATAGGGACATTATAAAACATTAATGTTATCATCCATAAAGTCATAATTAGGCAAAGAGTGAACAAAAATGGTCTCTTTGGAAGGGTTTCCTGTAGAAACTGAGGTTCACGGTGTCCAAACAAACCACAAGATATTTGGAACAATGTCTGATGAGATGAAACCAAAGTAGAGCTGTTAGATCTTAATTCTCAGCACTAAAGTTGGTAAAAAGCGAGCACAGCATTTCAGCACATAGCCACCAAAGCGGTGGAGAGAAGAGGATTTTGGGTTTTGGTACAGCCTCAGGACCTGAGCACCCTGCAGTCACTGGGTCCACCATGAGCTCCTCTGTATTCTGGAGTCAGCTGCAAGACCATCTGTCTGACAGCTAAACTTTGATTGAAACTGGATAATGATCCAAAGCAAACCAGTAAATCTTCATCTCCAAATGGCTTATAAAATAAAAAAATCTATATTTTCAAAATACTTGGACAAAGTCCAGACCTCAACCCAACTGAAACAACATGACAGGACCGCAACAGAGCTGTGCATGAGCAAACTCCCAAAATATCAAGGTATTGAATCATGGGGGTACTTAGAACATCACACACAGTTTCATTCTTTTTGGCTTTATATTCATTTATTACATAATGGCATTGTCACAAAATCATATGATGCTGGTCACCTGAGGTGGATTTACATAATGGAAAGACCCACTATGAACGGACAATGTTCGTCATGTTTACCCCCCCAAACCCCCATCGACACCACACACGGACACAAAACATATGAAAAAACTTACCATTTAAACATGGAGCAATACATCACAATACAGCAATAGTCACAGTTATGGGAAGAGCACTGTCGCCCCACGACAAGAAGGCTTCCTGTTCAAAACATTTCTGCGCAACGTTTGCTTGTTGTGTCCATATCTGTGGGGGCTTCTCTCCTAGTTCTCCAGCTTCCTCCCACAGTCCAGAAACATGCAGGAGAGGTTGACTGACAATTCTGAATTGTCTCCTGGAGTGAGTGTGAGTTTGCATGCTTTTCTGTCACCCTGTTGCCTTGTGATGGACTTGCAACCTCTTCAAGGTGTACACTGTCTGATGCCACATGACTTCCTGAAATTGTGACCCTGAAAAGGATGAATCAGGCATAGAACATTGATATTTTTTGTGACTCTGTATTTTGCTGTGTTCCCCTAGACCAGTGTGATCTCACGGAAAATTAATAATGATCTTGGTAACCTGCTTCATGATATTAGATTGCACTTTAAGATACATTCTCACTGAAGAGCAAGACTGAGGAAACATGTTTTCATCTTTCTGACTGCTGGTTTTAAGTGGGAGGCTCCAAACACCATCTGCCCATGGCCCAGCAAACACACCCTGTGTATATGAATAGTCAATGTCAATTAATTCATTTCTCAAGTAATCTCTCAAGTGAAGAGATGTTTGGAAATCACACAACCTTTCCAAGGATGTGTGTGTCTATGTACAGTATCCATGTGGGCAGAGGGGGTCTTAATTAAAACTGTTTAATATGCGTATGGATGGGCTTTTTTTAGGAGTGAAAACAAATTTGTGGGGAACATATGGCGTCTCAGACATGACAAGCAATGCGCAGACACTTTCAGTCTTCAAAGTGACACACACACAGGCACACATACTGGCACGCGTGGACCCTTATTTTTTTTGCTATTTGGGGAGGTGTGAGTTCATGCACAGCTGAGGCTGTTTTTGTGAAAGATTATTTCTCGCAGATGGAAGTAGCTGTGACCCCTTCTACAGGGTTAACGGGGGATGCTAACCAGCATAGATTCCGGCTTCTCCGCCTCCTCATCCATTCTACTATTTCTCTCCTCCATCATCCCCCTAAATCAAGCCCCATGCCCACCCCCATCGTCACACAAGCTTTTTCTCCATTTTGTATCTCAATTTTTGGTCTTTTTGCGGGGCATTGGGAAACATTAAAAATGATTATGCTAATTTGAACAAAAGGATTGCCATTAATTTAAGTAGGCCTCATCGCTTTAGCAAATAGCAATACAGGTTCTACAAATGGTGGTTAAAAAACGGTAAAAAAAAACGTTTATGAAAACAGCTCTCCAAGAAGTTTCTTAGATGACCGTGGGGGTCTTTTGTATTTTTATATATTTTTTAAACCTGCACATGCTGGCGAAGATATATTTGATTCTTTCCTGAATGACACAGGAACTTGTAGAGCTGAGAAGACGAGAGTACAGTGGCTAAACGCCCAAGGCTAAATGGTTGCAATCCATACAGTAATGGACTTAAATCACCCACAATCCTTATCACTCCCGTCCATACGACTTAGCATATGTGTGTTTCTGCCACACAACCTACATGTTCCAACTTCAGACATCCAAGAGACAGAGGGAGCCATGCAGGGGATTAGGAACTGGTATCCCCCAAATCCCAGGCACAGGGTTCTTTCGCCAATCTCCCAGCGAGCAGTTTCCTTACCTCCTGGTGAGCTGTGAGGGAGAATCCTGGAACAATACAAGTCAAGGCAATCCCCAGAGGAAAACGGATCTTGGATCTGAGCCTCTCTGCACCCCCCAAAAAAAATTGCTTTCAAATAGCTGGATAAAATAAAAATAAAAAGTGTTTGTGTTTATTTTAGAGTGGAATGCAATTCATAAAAGCCACTGTTTACAGTCGAATTGCTATGCAGTCACATTGATTTAACGTATGTACCCACACATGTGGAAAAAAATCTTCCATCCACCCACAAAGGTGAACGTATGTATTCTCGCACAAAGAAACATGCTAGAAATATTTTCACTGTTGCCAAAAAGAGCTTCAACTTTTCTTTCTTTCTCTCTCCTTGTTTGTCAAACTTCCTGTTGGAGGTTCTGTTTCTCTGAGATGCACGTATGACCAGAGAGAAGTCAGAGAGGGGATGCCTTTGTATATTGGTAACTATATTGGTAGAGTGTGAATAACATGCACTCGTGTAAGAATCCTTGAAGTTTTGCTTTATAAAGCAACCAAATAAAAAAAGGGATGAGTGACAGGTAAGACACAGAAACCACAGAGTTAGACAGATGGTTTTGGACTGACAAAATATAGCACACCTGGGGTGCACACTATTGCAATGAACAATAATAATAATAAGAAAAACAACAAGAAACCTGGACTTTAGTGGGCCAGCATTGGTACAACTATAAGGTCACCACCTCATACATATTGTACATAATTTTCCTGTGTCTGTGTTTTTTGAATTGAGATTTATTAAAATATACTTATTGTGTATCTGTGCCCTGTCTTTACGTGATTGCTCTGCAGCTCCTTAGCATGAAATTTGACAGTGATGGCCTAAGCCAAAGTCTGCATGGTGGTTTATGAGAACCATTGATCGGGGGGTGCACACTGATGAGCTGAGGCGAGGCAGCCTTGTGAATGAAAAGGGATGTAGTGGAGACCCAGGGGGAATCACAACACACTCCAGGCTGATCTCATGCAAAGCTGCTTGGAGCACCAACACCGTCTACCCTGATGAATGTAGTCCCTGACTCTGTCTCTCTCCACATGCCTCTCTTCGACACTCTTCCCTCTCCCTCTCTCACTCACTTTTCCGGGCCTGATGAATACAGAGTGAATCAATAAATCTATTCTCTTGTTGGATACCTGATAAAATTTACAAGGATAAGCTTAATAAATTACTAATGGGGTGGCCAATTAGTTTGCGCGCTTGCCTGTACAGGAGTACGAGTGTGTGTCATGGCTTGTGCTTGGATTTAAATTCCTTTTTGGTCATTTGTATGCGTGAGTATGTACGTGCAAGGATGTCCACAGTCCTTTGCTGTCTCCTTACTTTTTCTGTGAAATCCCAAGATTGGCAGAAAACCAATGCTGGCCTTCATTGTCTTTTAAGCCCCTTCCAGAGATTCACTGCTCTCGACTGATCTGATATCTACATGTGTCAGCTTCCTGGGTGCATACACATTTAGTTTTCCATATAATTTGCAATGGCAATTTTACTACAGGGCACAAGTTTGAATTGGCATGTGGTAATACTAAAATAATTTTATTTTATAATCAACCCTAGGTCTATAACTAGAAGGTAATGAGCGTTAGTGGTGTGTGATACTGCAAAATATGGCATCAATCAGAGACCAAGTACTATATAGCACCAGTACCGCGGATCATTTTTAATAATTAAGTGGAAACATCATTAAATTGCTAAATCTGAGTGAATTTTCATGACCTTCAAGTGATTTTTTGACTCGTTACTTTTGTATTAAGTATTAGGTTTAAATTTGGGCAAGGTTTATAGATAAAGAGAAAATATCACAACAAATTATTATTTTTTTGGGCTCTAGTGGCCCTTTATTGAAGATGCAGACTGGAAAGGGGTAGAGAGAGAGAATGGGGATGACACGCAGCAAAGGTGCGCAGGCCGGGATTCGAACCTGCGACCGCTGCAGGAGGAGGACTGTAGCCTCAGACTGTAGAGCTGCTGCTTAACCCACTGCGACACCGACTGGCCCAACAACAAATGTTTTTGATCAGAAACTATGGGCAGAAATATGTGCCACTAGAAACTGAATTTGAATCATTTATATTTGAATTTGAATTGCTCAACTTGAATTATTGCATTAAAAAACTGAATCTGAATCACATAATTTGAATTTGTATTGTTTAATTTGAATCATTGCATTGAAAAACTGAATCTACATTCCGAAAAACTGAATCTACATTCAGCTCTCACAATTCAAATTCAGTTCTTGAAATTCAATTTCAATTCTACTGTGCCAGACATCCGGGTCTTCTGGAGGAACAGCAATAGAGTGCAGATCATGGATGTATTATAGAAACTGGATCGGAGACTAAAAATGGCCGCCCATTCATTTCAATGCCTTCTGCTCAGCCAGCGCATAAGCCGAAAAAATCTCTGACTTCCGGGTTTACTTCCGCATACAGCGGCCCATAGAGCATGCGCAGTTGAGTCACCTCCCATGATGCTCTGGGGCCTCCCATCATGCCCCGGGGCAATGACGCGAGTATTAATATAATATGTATTAATATAATATCTTAATTAATGTATATTATTACATGTATAGCATTACATATATTATTAATGTATTAATATAATATAATTATATAATATATATTAATATAAAACATCCGTGGAATGCACGGACACGGCTGTGACGTCAGCCGTGACGTCACGCCCAGAAAGAGACTTTTCTTTTACTTTTCTGGCCGTTATAAAACATTTTTGACGGATATAAAGTCCATGACTTAAAAATATAGAATACAAAGATTAGTAATTGCCGGTGATTACAGCTGGAGGTGTCCTGTGAACAGTTTTAGAGGCTTCTCTTTTACTATTGCGGTCTATGGGAAAAAAGCTTTCTGGGCCGCATGGGATTTTCTGTTGCAGTACCGCGGCTGGCCACTGGAAAAAATCGGCGCGCCTTCTGACTGCCAGACCCGGGGGCTGGTGCAGATACAAAGAACTCGGTTATCAGTCACGTGACGTTTTTTGTTGTCAGCGCCATCTTGAGGACCGACCGGGGACATTCCAGCCCCCCGGTCTCGCACTCCGCAGCACGCCGATTTTTCCCAGTGGTCAGCCGCGGTACTGCAACAAAAAATCCCATTGGGCCCAGAAAGCTTTTTTCCCATAGACCGCAATAGTAAAAGAGAAGCCTCTAAAACTGTTCACAGGAACCTCCAGCTGTAATCACCGGCAATTACTAATCTTTGTATTCTATATTTTTAAGTCATGGACTTTATACATTTACATTTATACATTCATTGTTTTTTTTAAATGTTTTTGTTGTCGTTTTTTTTATTGTATGACTGCACTGTACTGTATTTTTATGTCCAGGACCCCAGGAAGACTAGAGACACATTTGTGTGCTTCTAATGGGGATCCTTAAATAAACTAAACTAAACATACCCATACCTGCCAACATTGGGCTGTGAAAAAGAGGGAGATTTTCTGGGGTATTGGTTGGAATGCTCCACTCACAACATCCCCGCCCTGATAGAAACAAGACGACTTTTAATGAGCTTTAAATCCATAGCTACAATGAAATGTGCTAAAATGTACCTCCCAAAATGACTCTACAGCCTTTTTGGAGCCAAATATGTTTAATATTAATAACAAAAAAAAAACAATTGTACATACAACAATAACAATAATAACAATTGCCGGTGATTACAGCTGGAGGTTCCTGTGAACAGTTTTAGAGGCTTCTCTTTTACTATTGCGGTCTATGGGAAAAAAGCTTTCTGGGCCCAATGGGATTTTTTGTTGCAGTACCGCGGCTGACCACTGGGAAAAATCGGCGTGCTGCGGAGTGCGAGACCGGGGGGCTGGAATGTCCCCGGTCGGTCCTCAAGATGGCGCTGACAACAAAAAACGTCACGTGACTGATAACCGAGTTCTTTGTATCTGCACTCATTTGCTGTTCCTCCAGAAGACTCGGATGTCTGGCACAGTAGAATTGAAATTGAATTTCAAGAACTGAATTTGAATTGTGAGAGCTGAATGTAGATTCAGTTTTTCAATGCAATGATTCAAATTAAACAATACAAATTCAAATTATGTGATTCAGATTCAGTTTTTTAATGCAATGATTCAAATTAAACAATACAAATTCAAATTATGTGATTCAAATTCAGTTTTTTAATGCAATAATTCAAGTTGAGCAATTCAAATTCAAATATAAATGATTCAAATTCAGTTTCTAGTGGCACATATTTCTGCCCATAAGAAACAATGAAACTGAAAAGCAAAACTAATTTGCCTTGTCATTACATTGTCATGTCTGAATTGTTTTCTTAAATAAAGGAAGTTCACAATATCACTTACGAACAAAAGAAAAGTGAAATACCAAAATAATTAAGCCTGTAACACATCTGCTTGTAATATAAATATAGTAGTCATGCCTTTCACAGGTAACACACAGTGGTAATTATGTTCAGTCAAATCTGAGCCATGTTATATTCAGTATATTTGTTTCAAATCCAGTAAAGGTATTGGCTTAAATACCACCTGTTTTTAATTAAATTACACCTGAAGTCCGTTTTTCTTTGTACAGGGCGCAGCCATGTTGCTCAGCAAGCCAATGTGAACACGCCCACCGCATCTCCGCATTCTGAAAGTTTGCTTTGCTTCCAGCTCCTTCAGCTGAACCCCGCCAAAATATGTGCAGAGCTGCCGTCAGACATTTGCAGCAGAATATGCTGTTTAACATGTGAAAAATGTCCCAAATGTCAAAAATGACCGTAGAATTTAGCCAACGCTGGGTTAAAACAAACGGCTGTTGCTTCACTAAGCATGGTCGCATAACAACCCCCCCACCCCCCGCGCCTATCCCCCCACCAACACACACACACAGGCTATAAATATGTTGATTTCTGCTTTAAAGCTGGACATTTTAATATGGTAGTAAATAGAGATTGACTCGCTTTTGCAGCTAGCCTCTATCGGTCAGTCGAGGAACTGCAATGAAGCTTAGTTCTGCATGAGCCTCAATCCGGACGTTAGATGGTTGGCGCTTGGTTGAGCCTGCTTGTTTGGTTGCCTGGCGCTGCTGAGTTACGTGAAATCATGACATCAAAACACAAGAGGAGGGAGGAGGAGCAAACGGTGCTGCCTCGCTATGACAGGACCTGAAAACAGCGGTAGATGCAGATTATAGGGTCAGCTCTTAGAGTCAACAAACTGGAACCAAAGTGTCAATCTCATTATGCTGGTATCGATCAAATTCGATTCCAATGTTGGTATGAATATTATTGATATTTAGATCAATTTGCCCATCATTAATAGGTGTAAACTTTTGTAAGGGAGCAAAAGGATGTGAATCAAAAAAGTTTTGAATATAAATGGAATATACAATTGCAGGATAATAGCTAGTTTACTCAAAGGGTGATGTGGGAAATTGTTATTTTAAGCCCCTGAGACTCAAAACATTCCACATTCCATATATATATATATATGGACAACTGTGCAGACAACAGTGGGAAAAAAGAGACCTCGTCACCATTTATTTACATTTTGTGTGTGATTGTGTCATTTTAATTATTTTTGTTCCACTTTTTTAAATATTTATTCATATAATTTGTTTTTTAAAGGGTAACTTTGTGCTTCAGCCTGGAAGTGACAAGCTAGATCATCATTTACATAATTTACTAATTTAGCCACTAGATGCCACAAAAGCCTAGACAGTATAACTTTAATTAGAATTACCGTATTTTCACGACCATATGGCGCACCGTACGGAAAGGCGCAGTCTCAGTTATGTGTGCCATTACTGTATTTAACACACACATACGGCGCACCGTATGGAAAGGCGCCGTCTACACACACACACAAGCATACAAGTGTGCGTATTTAAAAATAGAGCGGGAGCAAAACTGAGTTTGATTGTGCTTTATTTAAGTCTTTATTACAAAGTACTAACATTTTTAAAATCACCAATGAATAATCAAAAATTAAAACAAGCGTCATTAATCAAACCCATCGAAGTCCTCATCCTCCGTTTCTGAATTAAACAGCTGCGCTAACTCAAATATGCCACAGTTGTCAGGACTCAGCCCGTCGGGCTTCATCCGCAGCCCGATCGCACTCAGACCAGGAGAACTGCTCAGCTCGTGGCCAGAGAGCTGCGTGCCCAGCTCGTGCCCAGCTCGTGCCCGTCGCTCGTTGCTCGTGCCCATCGTCATCTCAGTGCGATTGGGCTGCGGATGAAGCCCGACGGGCTGAGTCCTGACAACAATTCCCCTTTCTTCGCTGTCACTTTCCGTGCCGTGCGGCACCTCAGAAATGATGCCAACTGTGGCGTGACTTGTCCGGCGCTGCCTTCAACTCTTTGTGAAACTGTGGTCTCCATCGGTCATCCATCGCTCCCACGCCGCTCGCAGCCTTACTTTGAACGGTCAGTTCACACTGACGTCCAGCGGTTGGAGTTCCTTTGTCAGACCTCCCGGAATAACAGCAAGCGCAGCGTTCATTTGTTTCGCTTCTTTTTTCACATCGGCTGTGAGATGGGCACGCATAGAGTCACAGATCAACAGGGATGGTGATGCGTGAAAAAAACCACTGGGTGGCCTTACATAGACCTGCCTCAGCCACTCTTTCATCATTTCTTCATCCATCCAGCCCTTTACATTTGCCTTAATAATGACTCCTGCTGGAAACGTCTCTTTAGGCAAAGTCAAATGGCGCTCTGCGCTATAGGGCGCGCCGCACATTTTGACATTTTTTTTTAATAAAATTTATATGCGCCTTATGGTCGTGAAAATACGGTAGGCTACTAATAACTTACTTACTCCATGTTTTGAATTATTTGTAGTCCTCGTGAATCCTAATCTCTTTTCTTTGTTTTGCATGTATGTGCATGTAGGTTAATTAACACAGAATGGTGAAATCTAGACAGGACAGGGACGATTAATTCACAAAATTCATAAATTCCTAGTCCCTACCCCAGGGCACCTCATGGTACTTGTGACGATTAAAGCCTCTGAGTAGAGATAAGTGCCCTATTGTGCACTGGCCCGTGGCCTTTTCAATATGTGCAACAAATAAAAATACATGCTGCTGTCCCGCGTGTTACTGTATATGTAGATTTTGTGATGGACGGCAAGAGAGAGGCACCCATTTGGCTTTTCCCCTCCATTAACCAGCGTAACATCAATGAATCTTTTGAGGATCACTATCTTCAAAAGGCATCCCAGCTTTCCTCCCGCAGACAAGACTGTAATTATTCTACATTTGCATGATAAGTGCGACTGCCCGTGTATGCATTTATGTATGTATGTATGAGTGCTTAAACGCACATTAGCCGCAGTCGGGCACAAGTTCTCGTCTTTTATCTCGACATAGAAGATGGGAAGAGGTCTCTTTAATGTAGAGTCGGGATGGCTGTCTTTCTGCTCTTCATCTGAGTGTTCATCATTAGCCACTGTCAGCCAAACAGCTTTGATGTCGAGTCAGGGGCTCTTTCAGGATGTAGAATACTTATGACACTAAGACTCTCCATCTCTTGTGTGTTTGCATGTGCGTCCACTTGCAATTTAATATTTCCTATTTAAAAGCTTTTTTTCCTCATTTTTTTACATTTACATGGAAATTTTTGCAAGTGTTTTCATCTCCTCATTTAACTTTCATGCTTTTTTATTTTGTAATTCTGCCTGTGATAATA
This sequence comes from Cololabis saira, assembly GCF_033807715.1. Classification (NCBI taxonomy): domain Eukaryota; kingdom Metazoa; phylum Chordata; class Actinopteri; order Beloniformes; family Belonidae; genus Cololabis; species Cololabis saira. Next base: position 20,541,797 of record NC_084601.1, on the reverse strand, counting down.
AGAGACAAGTTGTTTTTCCTTTCAAATTCAGGAATGTTTTTTTCTTTTCTCAAGATAGCAACTCCTCACGCTTCACAGACTCTGGTAATGGGAAGATGCAAATATAGTAATACTTGGAAGCACGAAAACAGAGATTGGATTAATGAGTGTAGTAAATGAGCTCACAATGCTTCACTTTTTCGTGGCGTCCTGCACATATATCTGCGCTAGCTTCATGCATAGATAAATGTATACAGAGGCGAGCGAATGGGGAAACATTTTTTCCGGTCTCCCAAGGCCTCGTTAGTTCCAGAGGAAGTGTGCAGGCACTAAAGCATAACTGTATACATAGTGTATACAGCAGCTCGTTCTGCCCTGAAGGCTCATCTCACTTGGCTGATAGGTAGACTGTATGGCAGTACCTCATTTAGCTTATTAATTACAGACCTTGTTAATACAACCCAAATCTCTATTACACGTCACATCTTTACATGTTTTTTATGCTCCCTCTGCTTTCTAAGTCTCATCTGTGTGCTCGACCGAGGGCTGAAAACTGAAGGCAAAGCAGTGACAGAAAGCACAGCAGAACTTCTCTGGACTTCTTCAGCCTGCCATCAAGGGAGTCTGTGTGGTAGGAGAAAACTTTCAGTACAAGTGCCGTCTCTTTGTGTTTTTCGGAAACCGGTGCGAGTTATGTGCTAAAAGAAAAAAAAAAAGATTTGTCCCCTTTATGGAATTCTTCAAGGAAACGAGTGTAATCAAAAGTATTCAGGACCTTGATGTAGTTAGATGCAAGTGAAGCCGATCTCCCATCGAGCAGCATTTGACGAGCTGGTCTTGGAGAACATCATGATTCCATTCACCCCAACAAGTTTCCCTGGGCCTGAAGTCCCAAAACAGCCCCTTGCCATTATGCAGATACCCCCATATTTCACTGCGCTGACTCCTTTATTTTATTAAAATAAAAGCAGGATTCACAAGCTTAAACAGCTCAGGTTTGGTCTCATAAGGGGAAAAGGGTGAGGCTTCCTAAACCCTACCTGGCTTTGAAGTTATGCTGTGAATCAAGAAAAATATAGAAAGAAGAATCCCCAAACTGCTAGCCATTTCCCAATTAATGATCATTAGCATGATCAATGGAAATTTTCTTGCACAAAGGCCATTGCATGAAGAGCCCTCACAACAATCTTTGCGAAACATCAAGTCCAGAGCAAGCCAGTTCTGCAACCTTCATCTTCCTGGGCATCAGCGTTTCTTGTTGACATTCCTCAAACCTTGTTTCTTCAAACTTTAATAAATCTTGCACTTTTGTCCATGTCCAGGTATGTCTAGTGTAGACAGAGTGAAATATCTGATGAGCATCTACTATCTCTAGTCTGAGTTCCAGTTTCAGCACAATTTATTTAGGGGATGGCCCATGTCTGAAAATGTCACATTCAGAGAGCCATTCAGATACGCAATATACTTCGCCGTCATAGACACAGATAACAGTAAAAGTATCCAGCCTCCCCATCTTTATCTTCACCCAGTTTCACAGCAGGCTGCACTGGCTGTACTTCAGAAGTGGGAAGCTGAAATAAGATCAGATTGAAATATGGTTCACTTGTGAGTTTTATCAAACACATATGAATTGTTACTTTCATTTCTTGTCTTTTTTGTGGACACAAGAAACGCAGATCCGGTCTCACAGTTAGGGGCTTAATTACTCCCGAGTTTTGCTATGTATGCACATTTTATTTTTTCTGAAGTTTTGACCATATTAATATATTATAATAAAATACACACCAGTTCTGAGCCACAGCGGTCCTGTAGACCACGGTCATTTACACTGCAGGTGATCCAGCAGAGTTATTGATACATTGGAAATCTCATTTCATTTTTGCGACATGTTTTCTTGAGTCAGTGCATTTGTCCCCTCTCATTTAATCCTTTTTTCCTTATATAATACTACTACTGTCATTTAGAAGACGCTTTTATCCAAGGCGACTTACATCTGAGGGAACAACAAAAGCAAGAAATCACATAGGAGGGTCCAGCTGGATAAGTGCTGGTCAGACTGCTGAGAGTCCAGTTGGACGCAGGTGCTGCCATGCCAGTGCTAGAACTTTTTTAAAATTCTGATGAGCAGAAAAGTTTACTGGATGCAAAAGTGCTCCTTAAAGAGCTGCGTCTTTAGCTTGCTCTTAAAAGTAGGTACAGACCCTGGAAATCGGATAGATTTTGGTCTGTCGTTCCACCATTGGGGAACAATGGAGGAAAGGTTTCTAGTTACTGATTTCACACCATGTTGTGGTGGAAGCACCATGGGTCTTTCACTGCGTAATATAATACGCTGTATATATTGATCTGGAAAAGGGTAGAGAAGAAGCCAGAAGAAAGCTGGCAAACACACGCACAAAATCAAATGTGGATGGCGGAGAAAGAAAAGACTGTAAACTGCAAGAAAGTGCAACTTTTGTAAGAAATTAGGTGATGGGGGAAAGTATCAGAATTCAGTGATCAGGACTGTAGCTGAGGCTCTTAATACTGTTGTATACGTTGCCAAGACAACACCGGAAGTTGGCACGTGCAGTCGTTATGCTTTAATCCTGATTGGGTTTGTTTTAATTTATATGCTTTTATGATGAACCTTCTGCACAGTTATTCAGAATTCTTGCCAAATGTGCTTTGAAAATGTTTCTGTTTAAAATGTTAATGAATAATCACGTCTGACATGAGTGACAGGAACCGGATGTTGTAAGCACAAATAAAAAAGGAGGGAAAGACAAGAGATAAGAATTGAAACTGCAGATTTTTATATTTCCAAACTGGTCTACTGCTGGTTTACAAGGCGTACACAGTAAATTATATTCTGTTCAATCTTGTTTGAGCACTTGTAATCTTGCACTGAAGACATTACTGTTTGATGTTGTATGGTTCAGTGATTGCTGAAACATTTTATTTGTTGCTAGTTTTCACTGTGTTCCATAATTTGGGCAAGTAAATTGTGATTGTGTTCATCAGTACGCAGCGTGGATCCTTCATGACCAGAGTAGATAGAAGGACTGATGAGAAACGCTCCGACTCTGAGCTGGACCCCTGCGGAGAAAAAAAGTCAGCTGACACAGTTGTTAGACCTACGATGTCCAGCAAGGTAGAGAGGCTTTCTACACAGACATTATTGTGCTGATACAAATTGATTTTATAACCTGATCTGAAACTATCAGCTGATGTCCACCTCAGAGCTACAATAAAAAGAGCTATAACTGTTATTATCATTATTATTATTATAAAAACACGAAAACAAAGTAACTAATTAACAAATTCATGCACACAGACAAAATATGAAGCACAAAAGGTGTTTCCACAAATTTTGACACTTCAAAAATCGATTTCTGTACTCTTAACAATGAAATTATATCTGGCGGTCTGTGAGATGGCTACGACACTTGCGTGGGGGGGGGGGGGGGGCTAGAAAGCTGGCGGTTCCAGCATTAAGTAAAGAAATAGGTCACATTTAAAGAAGGAAGGCCAGAAATGTTGTTACAATGGAGGCTTTACAAAGTGCTCAGAAGCAAGTGACATAAGTCAGAACATCAGCACACTTGTCAGAAGTCAGTCATGCGTATGATGTCAGAATGAATAAAAATGGAAATCAAACGGGATATCAAATATATTGAACATATTTCTATAGTCAAAATTAGACTCTAGTCTACCTCCAGCATGCCGTAATGACTGACAGCCTTAATACGGGTCCTGACAACAGAAGGGCAGACTAATAAAGCATACTAAAAATGATTACCTCCATCATTAATCCATTCCAAGGCAATTAAAAGCTGCATGTTTTAACTGTTTGGACAGCAGATTTTATGCTTTAACATAAATATTGAACAATCTGACCCCAGAAGTACATTAGAGGAACAAATGATTTGAATAATTGCATTCACAAGAATGGGAGCCATCTATACAGCCAGCACAATGCTGTTCTCAGGAAGAAATAAAATACAATGAAAAAAAAAGCAGGAGAGCTCAGCAGAGAAAATGAAATGTTTGCACTTGAACCTGTGTAATCCCATCGCAGTGGATTTGAGATGAAACTTGGCCTCTCATTAGCTGCAATGTGGACTATATTGCAGCAGGTCCTCCGATTCATTTGGGAAATCTGTCTGTATATCGGGTACGCCCTTCTCACGGGTGTGCTCAAGGCTCAGCCGGTTAGACTGTAGATTACGACAGAGTTGATTCAGATTTAATGAATAATCCACTGTTACTGGAGGTATCACCTGATGGGTATTGTATTCCTGCTGCCTGCCTACATCTTCTCTCTACTGTTCGTCTTTTTATCTGTCTAAGAAAACCACCTGGACAGTTTCAGTTGTGGCATCAATGCAAATATCCAGCTGAGCTTCATATCACCGGCTGCCAGGGTTGGAGACACTCCGCAGTCAAACATCATGTCAGACTGCAAATATAAGACAATTACTTCTCTTCAGCAGTGCTGAAACTTCCAGAACAATGCGACATCCCACCCATCTGACATGCACCGTGGGTGGATTTTGTGCCAGCCACATGTAGTGTAGGGACTTATTGGGGTGAGTAGGTGAATATATTATCACCTTCAACAGCCTATTACCACTAAAGGAGCCGCTGGGTTTTGAGGAGCATGTGCGGGCTTGTACTTTTATATTTCTCTTTGATTCCCAGACTGGATGACTATTTTATCATGACACATCTTCCTGTGCTGTCAAAGGTAATCTTGAATATCGGTAAGAGTTGTTATGAATGTGCACAAGTGAAAGCAAGTTCCCTCATGTTAACAGCTGCTGGTAATCTGACATTGCAGAGATGGAAAAACAGCTGCGCAATATGCAGAGCCAGTATAAAACCCTACTTGCCTCGTGTGTGTATACATGCACGTGTGTGTGCCTGCTTGCTTGCTTCACTTCTCGTTGAGACTGTCCTTTTACCGTCTGTGAAAGGATTTTTTCTATGACACGTCTGTTTTTGGATTTGTTCGTTTGCTGGAAATTATGATGTATCTCCCTTTTCTGCACAAACACAAAGTACAACTATAATTAGATTTTAGTGCTAGAGGAAATATTTGGAAATCAGAAAAGTAATTTAGTTTTTTTTTACTCTGGGCACTATGACAGTTCTCTGGGTAGCAGTGCTTGAGAAGTCAGAGATTTACCAAAGTCCTTAAGATACGGCATTGTCTGCATGCGATGAAAGTAGAAAATGGTTGTAGAAGTCACCCGACAAATGATGATGTAACAGCATTGTGTCTTTGGCTCTTCTTAGCTATAAATCCCTTTCATGCAGCATAAGGTCCCACAATCATATCCTTCCAAACCACTGTGCCAGTGTCAGTGTGACAAGTGGGTTCCAGCGGTGGAAAAACACCACCACGACAATTTTCAAACGCTGCAATGCTGACAGATTAATGCCAGCAATGCCAAGCAAATGCCACACCTGTAATTTGCCCTTTTTCTCTTTCTCTAGGATTCAATAACAAAATGTTAAAGGAGCAGTCTTGATGATTTTCAACTCTTAACTGACTTTAAAAACATTGGAGGCCACATACATAAAGACAGCCTGCAACTATTTTCAATAACATAGTCGTGTATGTTCACATACAACTACCAGATATGTCAGTCAGACCAGAGGAGTCAAAACGGACTTCAGAAAATAAACAAACGTGTGCGTGCTATCTTGTTTGCCACGTTGTAAAGTTTGTAAAGTTATAGAAGTGCACATCTGGTTGATAACGCTACGCACTGCTGCTCAGTCCGAGGAAAATCAGGATCAGAACTGGCCCTAAAACTATTCAGCATGTAGCCAGCTTGAACTTTTCCCCACAAAGTCCACATTAATCACCCCCATCCCCTCCCTTCTCCTTCTGATGCCCCTAAACCCACGCTACTCCACTTGGCATACTTTGTGTTCATGAGTGATCAAGTTGAGCAACAATTTGTATTGAGTTATTTTTATTGGGGAAATCAATGCAGATGTTGAACCTCACCCCCCCCCCCCCCCTTTTTTTTAACTGCTCCTTCTTTTTTGTTGTTGTTTTAAGGTAGAGGCCCATGAGGCAGTTTTTTTGTTTGCCAGGAGCTTGAGTCACAGCACTTGTGGCTAGGGGGTTACACACTACAAGATCAGACAGCAACTCAGTCACCCTGCACTATGATTTGTTCAGAGCATGAACAGAAGAAGAAAAAAACGAAGAAACATAGGTAAAGAAATGAGTTAACAGCTGATTATCTTCGCTCTCGAGAGCAGGATGACCAACAGTAATGAAAACGTGCTTCACTTGTGGTGTACCATGTTGGGCTTAGCGTCACAGGATTCCCTTCGTCACGGTGATGTCAGCCCATTCCTGGATTTCTCATTGGTTGCAGCTCACTATGGACTCCCCAGTGGCTGCAGGTATTTGGCTTGCTCGGACATCTGTCGCAGATGGAGATGGCTCGGTGAGCATCTCTGATTCATCTTTGAGTCGTTCACAATACACTGCACTGTAGTCCTAATTAATGCCTAGTAAAAGTATTTAATCAGACTAGCAACTCAAACGTTGGATTTGACAAAATTTTAATTCAACAGGACGTAAGATAGCAGTAGGAGTTTTGGAACAAGCCAAAGTAACTGAATGGGTTGTTTTCATTCATTAAACAGATTTCATTCAATAAACAGAAAATAAAAGAGGAAGAGGAGCTAGCAGAAGAGCAGATGGAGGTAAATGGCAAAATATAAACCAATAAACCCTTTCAGGGCTGACATGAGGAACATGCTGTTTGGTGAGACATGCAGCGGCAAACACATGCAAGAAGAAGATCCACAAAAAGATGGAGTTTTTGTTATTTTTGTTGTTTAATACCACTTCCTGGAACTTAGAGAACAAGTGTAAAGCCTTAAAGGAGCTTGAGGCCGGATTGTGGCAAGATTTATGAAAAAGATCCGTATACATTTTAAGTTTTCTAGTAATAATGTCAGATGAAGCGTTCCAAACCCAAAAGAATGAGCCCTCTAGTGTATCTCTCCTTTGCCTTGAACAGGCTGTGTGCTGCAAAATGTGCTGCAATTCGGTCCCGAATTTCCCGCGCTGGGCTGCGGATGTGACGTCACATGACGCTGCATGTGCGTTCTCCCCGTTCTCCCGTGCCGGCTTCACTGTTGGCTGCAGTACCCCCGACGGCCGTCGTGGTGAAGGGTGGCGCTAGAGAGTCTCATTTCTTAAAAGGAGCCTCAAGCTCCTTTAAATCTTTAACATTATTTTATTATGATCAGTTTTAGAGCTATTGTAGTATAACTTTTCATCATCTGTATTTACACTGGACACCTTATTTAGGCGATTAAAGTTTTCCTGTTATTACTGTGTGCCAGACCTATTTAATTAAGACCATTTTACCTAAAAGGAACTGTTGAGCATGAACTATAATAGGCTTTTAGAAGTGTGCTTTGCCTAATTTGATGTATGTATTCTTTATTTTTTTTTCCTCACGTGGGAAATTCTGGCAGCTAATTAAAACTGTGTTTGTGAAACTAAACAACATTAGGTGTGAGCTTTAATCTAAAAAAATATAATGAAGCAACATCGATATAGAACACATTTACCCATAATTACAGAGCATCTCTTTTCCTCTCCCCTCTGTGTTTTTATCGCTTATGCTGATCAGGTCTATGTGTGTGTCAGTGGGTTTGTGTTTTTGTTTAATGGTATGTGTCAAAACACGTGTGTGTGTGTGTGTCTGTACGTGTGTCTGTCTGTACGCGTGTCTTTGTGGGGTGTGGGTGTGTCTGTTGGGGGGGGGGGATTTGTTTTGGAGAGAAGGTAAAGGGAAATGAAGGAGTGAGCGTGGAGGCTAATCATCCAATCAGGAAGCAGATTAGGAAGCTTGTGGGGCTGCAGGGGTTGAGTTAAAGCTGTTACCACAGTGAAACAAAAAAAAAAGGAAAAAGAAAAGGAAAAAAGCTTCGGCTAGCAACACGGCAACCAATCACCAGCCATAAGCCGAACAAAAACAACTTTATACACCAGTGACCCTGTCTGAGTGTGTGTGTGTGTGTGTGTGTGTAGAGGTGTGTTAGTGTGTGTAAAGACACTGCCAGCTCCTAGGATTTTTGGCAGCCACCCAGATTTGTGCACGTGGATGTGCATTGTTGTGTGTATGTCCCAACCTAAAGACGACGGGCAGACAGAGCACAGACTTCTCCTCTAATTTGACATGGTTCATTGTTTTTGGCACTCACTGCCTCTCCGACTTTGCGCGTGTGTGTGTGTGTGTGTGTGTGTGTGTGTGTGTGTGTGTGTGTGTGTGAATCTCAGACTCTCCTTATGTGTGCTCGTCTGTGGGTTTAGGTGAGTGACAGCTCTGACCTTTTCAATATGCCCGTTAAACCTGAGCTCTTGTCCCGGTGCAGACACGCTTGTGTCAACTCCTGCACTCCTACATGAAGGTCAGACTCTCTCCTGTCGCACCATTGGCACACACACACACACACACACACACACACACACACACACACACACACACACACACACACACGCGTGCGCGCGCACACCTTCAACTGCTGTGTTTCCTGTCATGTTGTTTTTTTTCTATAAATAATGCACTCTCCGCCCTTGCTAGCTTGTCCAGGCAATTAACACTTCACACTGATTCATCTACTCTGCGCCCCACCAGCCCACAACTGGAGGTTTAGTCTTTCTCACTTTTCCTGTGTTTCTTCTTCTTGTCCTTTCGTTGATTTGAGATGTCCAGTCGTGGTCACTATCACAGTACCACCACCAGTGGGATGGAGTTTTGATTGGTGGTATTGTAGATAGTCCCCTACTAAACAGCATGCAAGTTTCACAATTTGACTCCTACAAACAAAGTGCTTCCTGAGTTCAAATAAGATCATTTTCCTAACTTACATTTCCACCAGCTGGTGCTATCCGTGATGCCGCTCGGAGGAAAAAGAAGGCTTGTGACGTCGGGAGTGTCGTTCTTGGCGCAAACTGGTGCATCAATGTCAGGTGTCAAGCAGCCAAGTCAGCATCATTCCATCACCAGTAAGATGTAGATGACTAAGATCATGTTGGTAATTTTGTTATTAATTTTGTTTTTTTGTTGTTTTAAAAAATATATTTTTATCCCCTGATTTTTTTCCCATTTTTTTGTCACCCAGTGCTCCTACTTAATTGACAGTCCTGGGGCCTCATTTAAAATGGACTGCGTAGGAGTCATACTAAAAGTGCACGTACGCTCAAAAGCCGAAAATGCCGGGCGCAAAAAAAAATCCGGATCAATAAAACCATGTGCACGCAGATTTGCACGCAACGTTCCTTTATGAATCACAGACCTGCGCAGCTGAATCCGCCTCTAATCCCGCCCTCTACACGCCCATAAATGCATATGGATGAGCCTACTGAGCATGCGCAGTGGCTTCCTCCAGCCTGTTTGGCGTCAGAATGAATTAGAAGTAGCAGCCACCGTGACACTGACTTTCACGGAGACAGAGATGTTGTATGTAGATGATGTGGAGGACAGGAAAACCACATTATTTGGTGGTCACAGTAAAAGTTAGAATAACTATATAAATAGTATACAATCAAATAAAGCGAGTGAGTGGCAGCACGCCGTTGCTGCGCTAAACGCCGTGAGTTCCCTGGCGCAACAGGGGGACACACGTCCCCCCGTCTTTTCAAAATCATGTTTTTTTTCCCCTTACTTTTTACAGTTTAAAAACTAACGGTAGGCTCAGCCTTAAATTGCAAATTATCAAGACACTGTATGAAAGCGATACGAAAACGGCCCCGCAGCCCCGCTCCCCCTCCTCCCCTCAGAGCGGCTCAGGGCGGGTTTATGGTTCTGCGTTCCTTTAACGCAGAGCCTACGGCGTAGGTGCGCGTCGCTGCGTACCTTACGCCGTAGGCTCTGCGTCGTTTTAACGCGGGACCCTAATTTAGGCACCATATACAAGCAGCACCTAAAGGTTTCACGCGCGCGTAAAACTCATATATATGAAAAAAAATCTGAGTCCCTTTAGGGGCTCTGTGGGGCTCCCTAAAAGCAGCCCCTCATTTGTTCTGTCCTAAAGCGGGTGAAGAAGAGGCTGCAGCTCCAGCAGCACCAGAGTCCTGACTGACTGAGCTCCACACAGAGGAACACGATCAGCGCTATTTTATTTTATTATTTTAAGTCTGATATATGTTGTGATGTGTGATGACATTATTAAGAGTATGACATGAATCTGGCTTCATTTCACCACCTCAATCCCTGCGTCGCCAGTTCCCCGTGTCTTAAGTAAATTCTTACGGGAGGGTCCGAGTTGCCGTAAAGATAAGCAGATTTTTCGGTTAGTTTTTTCTTTTTAGATCCGAGGATTTGCGTAGAAGGTGGCTTCCGCAACTTTCAGGCGCTTTTTCTGCGCAAGCAAGCTTTATAGATGAGGCCCCTGGGCATTGCTCCTCTCTACAAACTCCGGGAGGGCACAGCACTGAGCTTAGGTCTCCTTCTTAAGTGAGCAGTGAGCAGGCCGATTTATTTCACCAGGCAGGGTGGGGCTTCTCCGGCTGGGCGTAGCGTGTAGAAAGATCACGTTATTCTGACCAAATTCTCCCCACCCCATCTGGCGCCCCCGGTTGGCCAGAGGGGGCATGTATAGCCCAGGACTGCTGCATGTTTTTGTGAGGGTAGCTCACATTAGCTACCCAAGGGAACACGGGGAGAACATGCAAGCTCCACACAGAAAGGCCCTTTTGCCATCTGCGCCACCGTGCCCCTTTTAAAAGCGTTTGCAAAACGCTGATTATATTTCTAAAGCTGTCTGAAAATAAAACCATTATCCGCACATACCAATACGGTACAGAACAAATACTGGACCTGCAAACAAACTGGACTTAACCTCTTGGAAAGGAACCTGAAGAGCAGCAGATTACAGAATCCAACAGATTAAAGTGTTTTTTTCAGTCTCTCTAGTCTCTCGCTTTCCATTAACGCCTATAGAAACATGTATATTTTATTAACAAAAAAACTGATGCATGAGATGTTCGTTTCTAGTGATTCATAAGTGGAAACTTTTGCAAAACTGAAGTATAACCATCTTTTTCATGATTTACCACTAAGTATCACATTTACTTTTTCAGAGGAACTGGCTCCCTTGGGCATGATAGGTAACAAACCGTGTTATTGCCTTTCAATAATTTATCAAAAGTTGCCTGAGTCAACCTGAAGTTTTAAATCCCCTGCACCTCCAAGAAATTGTGGACAAAGACCTCCCAGAAACCAGTCAGACGTGGCTGGTTCTCCTATATGAGCAGCTTGCCTTGTGGTAGTTGTTGCAGACGTTTATGTTGTGTTCAGATGAAACAAACGATGGCTGGAGAGGCAGCGGAAACCACCCCCCGGTTATCAATCACCATTATTCTTGGAAGGATTAATAACGAGAGGCGGAAACACGGCTTTGTTGCGTAACATAACTTAAATTTCATCATAAAGTTTTGCTGACGTTTTGAATTATCGCTTGTGTTTGGAACAAAAAACTGAAATGGAAACGCAGCTTCTATGTGATCAAATATTTATGAATACTGAATAAATAATGTTGCACCTTTTAGAAGCTACTGGTGAACCAAGAGGAGTGTTGAAAGTAATTCAGTTTCTTAACAAATCCCTTAAAAGTATCTTGTTTGTGTACTTGAATCATTTATTGACATTAAGAACAATTTTGCTCAATGAAAGATGAGAAGGATTTTACATGTCTCCTTCTGCGTAGACATTCAGACACATGTCTTCTACGCATTTGTCCACCAACTTGAGCTGATTTTTTGTGCATTATCATTTTGAGTTTTGTCTTTGTCTGTAAATCCCACTTTATGGCAAATGTATGCAGAAAACCCGTTCCAGGGGATGGTCACACTTTTCTAGCCACTGTATATGAACAGCAGCAATCCTGTGTTTTTAGCCAATCCCACAGATAATATCTGAATGAGCTCCATGGACTGGAGTGTTAGACACGTTAATGGCTGTGTTTATGCCCGCTTTCCTCCTGTGTGTGTGTCCATTGCCCCGTGAATGCAGCTGTGAATGTGGACCATTATCGGACGCGCCTGTGTAATGCTTTACTGTGTTTAGGCATCAGTGAGCATGTGACCCTTTGAACAAGCCTCTATCAGAGACATTATGAAGGTGTCCGTGGGGACCATGGCTATGTACATGTACTTACATCTACTTGTTTACATGCATTTGTGCTTATATGTGTGGATTTGTGCTGTATGTGTAAGCTTCTTCACTTACAGTGCTTACAGTCCATTTGTGTGCACACACGCTGACCATTAGCTGGCCACCATACATAATGTATAGCAGTGACCTTTCTGCACACTGCACCCTCAGGCCTATGAGACATTGTTTGGTGTTGTATTGATTTTTACTCCCCTCACAGATGGAGATGGTGATTTGAGGGGGGAGAAACTGATTGCAGCTGTGTTTGGTGAAAGAAGAGGGGAGGGCAAAGCCAATGGAGTGTAAAGAATGGAAAAGGCTCTGTGTGGAGAAGGACGCAGAAAGCGGTGCATACCTGTAGCCTCCCTTTCAGCAGAAGGACTGCTTGCAGGCCGGCATCACCTCCCTGACAGACGAGGTCACGTCCTCTAGTTCTGAATGGAGCAGCTCATATAAGTGCCACCTATACAGAGCCGTACCGAGCCCATTAGGCAGAGTGGTGAGAGCAGGGCCGCAAAGTAAACAATTTACACAGAGACATTGAAAGATTCTCCACATTCATCAGGCTCCACTTGGTGAAAAAAAGGGACATGGTGGAGAAAAAGGTGGACTGTCAGGGTTTCCATCTGCACTCCTTCCCTGTAATCTGTCAGATGTTTTTGATTTTCCTCCCTCTCCAGCTGACAACTAAAGTGGAGATACAGAGAGCAGGAAAATGGGGCGAGAAACATGTTTTGGTCTCCTATAGTGATGACACTTTGGGTCTCTTGACAGATAAAGAGGGAGGGGATGAAGAAGCTGAACTGAATTCATGATCATCTTGTCGCCTAAACGGCTGGGCCTTGATCTGCAGGAGGACTTGGAGAGCAATCAGGGACACCGCTCTGACAGCCGCTCGCAGTGCCGAGAATACCTCAGTCGATAGCGAGATAACAGATAGTGTGGTGTAGGTTTGTAATTTCAGATAATAAATGATGAAGTCTTGCTCTGTCTCTGTAATAGCGTGAATATAAGTCCAAATCTGCAAAATATGGGAGAAAAAAATATGCAAGAAAAAGAACAGTGATTAATTTCCTTGAAGCCAGTATGAACTCAAGATATTCCATTTATTTGCGCATCTTTAACTTATTTCTCACTTGAGGATAGCAAGTGATGATTGATTTCAGTTTTTATTTTGCTCCATTTTTCCTTGTCTTGTTTCCATGTCTTAAGGTGGGCAGAAGTATGGGATTGTTGCCACATTTTTAATTTCCAAGTTCCCAGCATGTTCCCAGGTAGGGACAGGTCAGGACTGGTGGCAGTCCAGTCTAGTACATCTTCTTCCTCAGCTATTACTAAATAATATATTTGCATTGTCTCTTAAGTTGAGGTTGCCTTCACAAAAGTGTAACTGACCTTTGCCAAAGGCACTGATGACTTTATCTGACCACAGAGACTTTTGGACTTGCCAGTGAAAACAGCCTGGATGGTCCCTTTCATCTATGCTGCCCATCTCTTTCAAAGAACTTCTGTAAAAGTAATTCTTCCTATGGATAATACACACTTCTATTTTTTTTTAAGTATCAATTTCCTGATGTTTCTGACTTCAGGAACACCAACAACTTCTTCCCACACAATTGATTAATTTTGATTACTGTTTGAAATAACTTTTTGTTGTTGTTTCAACTCCAGGAAAATCTTCTCTTGGTATGTATTGAAGGCCTGAATTGTGAAACTGGACGTATATTAACAAATAACATGCATGAATAAATAGCTCAGGCAGTAATAAATATAATTGGCGCACTTTTTCTATGTCATTATACCATGGCAGCACAATGCATGCCTGTGAACTGCGAAAATGCTTTGGAATAATTTAAAAATAAGGAAAACCCAAAATAATCCAGATTGAAGAAGCACCCAAATTTTTAATTTAAAAAAAATATATTTTTATTCCGTTTTTTTCCCCATTTAATCACCCAGTGCTCCTACTTAAGTGACAGTCGTGGGCATTGCTCACTCTCTACCAACCCCGGGTGAGCCACACTGAGCTCAAGTCTCAGGGTGGGACAGACAGGGTGGGGTTTCTCTGGCCGGACGTAGTACGTGGAAGGATCACGTTATTCCGGCCAGATCCTTCCCACCCCATTTGGTGCGCCGGCTGGCCAGAGGGGGCAGTGTGTAGCCCTGGACTGCTGCATGTTTTTGTGAGGGTAGCTCACATTAGCTACTGTGAATGGCGGCCTTAAATAAGGGGAAGTGAGGAGGCTGATGCAGAAATAAAGTTAGCCCTTGTATGGGCATTTATTATACACCGTAAGTAGGGTTGCCAACATCCAGATCTGCAAATGAGGGACACCTCCCGGCCACCCGGCGAAGCGGCGAAGCCGGGCGAAGCCGGGCGAAGCCGGGTGGCCGCAACTCAGCAACTCGAAAAATTTGGGGGTTTTTGGGGGTCAAAAACGCATAAATAACAGCATTTTGGCACAATACCTAACAGACTATACAAACACATTAGGCTACTGTATTACACTAAATACACCTACAGTAACAAGATTCTAATAACAACTCATGATCAGTTTGATCAGTTTTGTATTTGAGGTATACATGTGAGACACTTATAGTTCAAGTATGTATTTATTTTTGGCACAATGTGCAAAATAAGAAGATGACAATTGCTGTCTCATTTTTTTGTGTTTTAACAGTTTAAAACAATGTAAACAGTGTAACAGCAATAATCAATTAAATCGTAGGCCCACTAGTGCAACCATGTTGTGCAAACAGTTTTAGCTTATTGCCTAGCCTACTTATTTGAAACTTACTAACTTTACAGTAACTTAACATTTCTTTTTTTTCCAACCAAAAAAGTGCAAAATCAGAATTGCAAAATCTTCTGAACAACAAATCAACAAGGTGCAATATATAACTCTGAAAGCAAACACACACACACACACACACACACACACACACACACACACACACACACACACACACACACACACACACACACACACACACACACACACACACACACACACACACACACACACACACACACACACAACAGCACCGCGGACAGTGTCTGCCTTCTCCCTATCTCTGTCTCTCCTTAAGTCCATCATTGGGAAGCAGGGGTGTCTGTGACAGATTGGTCCTGACTGATTGAGAAGAAAGAAATGAGCGCTCCTGCAGCAGCGCTCATTTTTCCGTGCGAGACTAGATGTAAATATTGGCACGCGTTTCACTTCCTCACAAACCAACGCAGCACACCCACATCGCGCGCACACGCCCATACACACACACAGAAACTGAATCACACGCACATAAGCACGTGAGCACTACATACTGAGCGGTCCTAGTGCCCTTAGGATTCAGCTGGGATCCAGACAGGCAGGCAGACAGACACACAATGCGTGGCGCACAAAGAGAAAAAATATATGCATCCTCCCTTTACCTGTGCGGCCGCTGCGGCGGGACAAAGAGCGTCCCGTGCGGGATGCGCTCATTTTGGCTCAAATGCGTGATGTCCCGCCTAAATCGGGACGGTTGGCAACCCTAACCGTAAGACAGACCACTGACAACAACCCTTCACCACCCCGATTGAGCTCTTATATACCCTCCCCACATGGATTGGACAAGACCACATACAGGCGTAGGGATCCAGTTTACACAAACACACACACATAACACCCATCACTTGGCCAAGAGTATTTACTTAATATATTATATCATCCCCCTTACTATAATTATAATATATATTAGCCCACAGCCGATCTCTGTTTGGCTCCATCAACACAAATTGCAGACAATTATAGAGCCACACCCCTCTCTTGTGGTGTTTTAATCCAGTCCACCTTGCAAACATGTTAGCAGTGATCAGAGTACCACCAAACAACTGACAGACAGCCTGCCTGTTTGTGGTTCTGTCCCCCCTGCTGATTTATGTACCATGCTTTGTGTAGTACTGACTTCCATAGCTGCCAAGAACTATATGCCAAGGAATCCTTGGCATATAGTGACAAAATCACAAACATTAATACACATAGCATGACATTTGACCATGTGACATGGAGGGATGGGATACCTCCATCACAGCTACCCAAGGGAACACGGTGAGAACATGCAAACTCCACACCGAACCCCACCAGGCCCTGGCGGGAATTGAACCCAGGACCTTCTTGTTGTGAGAAGCACTCAAATTTGCCCAGGCAACACACGGCCAAAGTTCCGGGGGCCGTCCTCGGGACCGAGCAGACCAGCGAGAGCATTCTGGGGGCCGTCCTCGAGGCCGGGCAGGCCGGCCGGCGAGAGAACTCGGGGGAGCGTCCCCGAGGCCTAGGCCTGGGTCTTGGCGTGGGGCGTGACGGGGATTCTTGGCTGGGCTCGGGGGCTTGACTTGGCTCGGGGGCTTGACGGGGCTCTGGAACCTGACGGGGCTCTGGAACCTGACGGGGCTCTGGAGGTACCCGGGTCCGGGGCGCCGGCTCCGGGGGTACCCGGGTCCGAGGCGCCGGCTGCGGGGGTACCCGGGTCCGGGGCGCTGGCCCCCCCTCAAGGGACAGATCCCAGATGTCCCCACAGTCCACATCCAGGGCGGCTGGGGGGGGACACGGGTCCTCGGAGCTGGCTGGGGGGGGTCCGGGACCATCACCGGAGCAGGGGCTGATGCGTCCGGGGCCACCAATGGAACAGGGACAGGTGCGTCCGGGACCACCACTGGAACAGGGACAGGTGCGTCCGGGACCACCACTGGAACAGGGACAGGTGCGTTCGGGACCACCACTGGAACAGGGACAGGTGCGTCCGGGACCACCACTGGAACAGGGACAGGAGCAGGAGCTGGAGCCGGAACAAGCTGGGGCTGGGGCTGGCGCTGGCGCTGATGCCCTCGTTGTCGCCTCCCCTGAGCCTGCAGGCTCCTGGGCCCACCGAGAGCCTGGCATGTTCCCAGAAGGGGGTCCCCATACTCCCCCTCCTCGGCCCGGCGCAAAAACTCCACTAGGGTGAGGCGCTCTCCCGCTGAGTCCATTTGGTCGGTCCGTTCTGTTAAGGTATGGTTGTTGAGGACCCAAAAGCAGGGAGAGCAGGAGCCAGGAGTTCACAACAAAAGGGTTTAATTCCAAAAAAGGCAAAAACAAAGCGCTGCAGAGCAGGATTAACAAAAAACCAGGAACAGGAAAAAACGACGAGGAGACATGGAGGAAGAACCAGTACGGACCGACAGGGAGGGGATAACGAGACATGACGAGACACAGGTGCAGGCACAATCAGGGCAGATGGGACACAGGCGGGGCAAGACAGAAACTGAAAGTCACAAACTGGGGGGGGAGTATCAAACTCTGACAGCTGGCTTATTATTTAGCATTTGGCAGAGGGGTTTATTTTAATAGCAATCACCCCAACTACAGTGTTTGTTAAAACACAAGTAACATCCATTGTTCAGGTTTTTCTTCTTTTGCTCCATTCTTTCTGTGGCTATGTTGTTTGTTCCGTCAAAGGTTCCTGCGTGGCGCTACAGTGTAATGGAGACACGCTGGCTGAAGGGGCTGAGGAGATGGTCGGCCCTGTTAGAGGTTCCAGTCTAGCGGGTTTAACCTGATCTCCTGCTGGTGGACACATGCCTATAGATCCCACTACATATTACAACATCCACAGGATTTGGTGCAGGAGACCAGAGGAACCACTCAGAGATGCCTTCTCAACATCCCAATAACACAGCTGTTAAAGAGGCAGAAGGTGGTCGAAGATATGAGGCAGGTGCTTTTAATGGGGTTCATCGGTTCTTATTTGTGCCCTGTAAATATCGGGGGTTGTACTATAATTATACAGAAGCAGCCTTTTATACGATGGCCGAAACAATGAAAAAAGCCACAACACAACAGAACTAAACTAAAAACTAAAAATTTGCATCACTTTCAAATCTCTTTGGCGCATTATTCAATGTTATCTAGCGTTACACAGCAGACTACACACATATGTAAATACGTGGACTATACACAACATGAATTTTTCAGACAGTCACGTATTAATCACAGATCACGTTATCTAGTACAAATATCACGTACCATTTGCGCTGAAGAAGTTTGAAAGTGACGCTAACTTTTTGCTTACTTCCGTTGTGTTGTGTTTTTTTTTGTTGTTTGAGACGTCCCGGCCACCGTACTTTTACCATAAAATTTCATATACATGCGAAATAAAAATAAAAATACTTACACACAGGCACTGAGCATTTTAGTCAATTAGTATGGTGTGGACTGCTACATTCAGCTTGGATCCATACGCTGCATTAAAGTTCTGTGGTAATACAGTGCATCAGTTTGTTTGTACTTTATGGATAAAATAACACCCTACAATCACTAACAATATTGTGGAGTTTCTGTTAAGCAGCAGTTTACTACTTCTGGCACAGAGGTAGTTTTTTCAGTCCCTCCAGTAATTTCATCACCAAAAAGTGACAAAAAAGACAATAATGCTATATAAGGTATATAAACATGAACCATATTACCCAGTAGCAGAAAACTCTGTGTGATGTGTCCTTTTTTTAGCATTACAAGGATTGAGGCAAACATTCAACGGCACAAAGAAGGGTTGAACAAAAGAAAAGATAGATGGACTGATTTAAATAGCAAGCACCTCTGACCTAATTCGCTTTAGGAACCTGTGGAGAGCTGAAATCCTCTATAGCTAAAAGGACTACAAACAGCAAAGTCCCTGAATGCATGACAAAGAAGGAGGAGGACACACAGCCAACCAACACAACGCTCTGCAAGGCCACAAGGGACTTTAAGAGGTTTAAAGAAGAAATAATGAGTTATAATTCTTGTGTACATTTTAAGAATGGTTTTTCCAATAATAGACTATTTTTCTTCAGCCTTTATTCGGCAACCTTGGGCATTAAATTACAGCTTCAAGAAGCTTTTTTCATATAATGAAGTTAAATAGAGAAATACAGCAAGTTTAACAGGAACATGTAAACAGTCTGTGTGTGTGTCATTAAATCTGTTCCTGTTTCTTTCAAAATGACCACCGAACCTGCAGGAATCTTATTAATCAAAGAGCTAGAAGTAGCATGATGCCTGAGAGGTATTTATTATGTTATAGTGTGATTCTTAAACACATTTCTTGCAAGTGCAGCGGCATGTAAAGCCATTTCCATTGATTCAAAGGGAGAAATCTGACGACGTAATACCGACACTAA
Source organism: Cololabis saira (assembly GCF_033807715.1). Classification (NCBI taxonomy): domain Eukaryota; kingdom Metazoa; phylum Chordata; class Actinopteri; order Beloniformes; family Belonidae; genus Cololabis; species Cololabis saira. Next base: position 20,522,462 of record NC_084601.1, on the reverse strand, counting down.
TGCAGCGCAGATCATGGTTAACAGGGGTGGGGGGTATGGGGGTTAAAGAGGGCTGAGGGTAAGAAATAAGTGGCATCCTGCAGAGCTTTCTAATTCCTCCAGGAGACTGAAACCTGAATGTGCTTTCTTGCAGCAAGCTGCTGAGTGGCAACGCCATGCCGACCCCACCTCCATCTTTCTCCCCTCTCAGTGTATTTTCGACTCCCAGACCCTTGATTTATTTTTCGGATCCAACCGCATAAAATATCATGAGACATTTTATGAAAGGCAGTTCTATATGTTTTTTTTTTTTTTTTTTTTTTTTTTTTTTTTCAACAAGATTCAGATTCATTTGATTAAAGTGATTCATCACAAATACATTTGCAAGCCTTTATCATCAAGGCGTGTCATTAATTATTCGCTTTGTCCCATAAGGTATTCAAATCTCTGATTTTTAGCTCATTATGTTTATTAGATCATGATGTGATTATGATAATTGTAGGGCCACCAGCATGTGGTTTTAATGCACTTTCTCTGCCTTTTTACAGAGAATGTGCTGTAGCAGTCATTGTGATGACAACATATCGCTCTCATATTTATTCAGACAGATTCTGACAAGTCAATTTGAATTTCAATTTGAAATTCAGCAGAAATACATTTTACTACAGTGTCTTTATTCCTGTTATGCTTTTCTTTTCTTTTCAGTTCTTGTTTTAGCTCCTATTTCAACATTGCTCGTCTACGTTCTTCTGTCTCAACTGAGCGTGGATGATGCGACATGTGTGTGTGTGTGTGTGTGGGGGTGTCTGTGGACTGAAGAGCCTCACAGCAGGCCTCCATTCCATTTATCAACTTCAGTACTTCGAGGGCAACATCTTAAAAGCCAACTCGGAGACCTCCACTCTTGCAGAGTACAAAAGAAAATAATGGCCGACTTAAATGCGAAACCCAGCCTGTCCTTGTCACACTCACACTTCACCTTTATGCCTAAAGGTATTTCTCAGCACGCAGCTACAAGAAGGTGTTTTTCTTTTCGGTGGAATTGATGGTTGACAAACATTTATAGAGCTTTCTCACACAGCCCTCAAGCTTCAACATTTATGTGAAAAGGCTTTTTGAATAGTTTTCACTTCACCTTCTACACAATCTGCACTAAGGTTTCAGCAGTGAACGCCTCACCATGCTGCTTTTAGTCTATTAAGAACAAGTTTGATGTGCTTATGCCAGTTGGGGCCTGTTGTTTCTCCTTCAACTGTTTTCTCCTTCAGCTGCCAGATTAAAAACAGACAAAGATTTATTCTGTATTGACCTTCCGTGATACTTACAGCACCATTCATCCTGTCTGTGTGCATACATGCTGTCGGTACTGGGTCCCTCCATATGGTCCTGTAGATAGCTTTCTTAGGTTCATGTCTTTGCAGGGCTTTAATTAGCAGATTTGCTGCTAATAGATGGAGCTAATTAACTGAGATGGGTGCTCGTGCACATATGCAGCCACTCCCATCTGTGTGCATGCACACACATTCATGCACGAGCTGACACATTTCTGACTCTGCCACAATGAAGACAGTAGATGCTGTAACCTTGGTAACCACTTAAAATGGATTCCAGGGGTGGAATCAGCCTGGGCCAATTAGAAGTGGGCATGTAGTAGACACAGATGCACACTCTGTGTTGCTCACGCTTTCTCTGTCTCTCTCTCACACCCTTACACACACACACACACACACACACACACACACACACACACACACACACACACACACACACATACACACACACACACACACACACACACACAAGGGTGCATATTCAGACAGCATCTTGCCTAGGGCGGTGTGGATATGACCATCATAATCGCATCACTGCCCCTCCCTCGGTAACAATAACTGCTCAGGGATGCAAATAATCTGTGCGTCCACATATCTTATTATCACAATCAATAAAAACGAAGCACCCCGAAACACACTCACAAAAAATAACACTCCTGTCACCCTAATAAGAAAGTATAGCCCATTATCATGTTCTGTGTATTGGTGTGCGTGTTTCAGCATCTGTGTCCCCCTTTTTTACAAGGCGGGGGGATCAAACCGGAGCAAAGGGCTCACAGGGCGTAAAAACTAATTTACTTTAAAAAAAAGGAATTCTGCCGGCTGAGTTTCCCAATCACCCCCCTCCCACCGTCTTCCCACTCCCCATCAAAAGCAGAGTGATTGAGAAACAGGCCAAATGCTCAAGGAAAAAACTAACCCTTGCTTTTGATTCAGCGTGCGTTGTTTCTCCACAAGGGAACCGGCGACCTGCATGCTCTGATGAAATGGCCACAGTATTACTGCTGACTTTGTGATAACACAGGGTTACTGATGTCACACTTTTCCTCTCAGCGTGGATGCAGGTTTGCAGATGAGTGGGTGGAGTGGGCACTCGCAGGTGTTGATAAGTGAGCGTCAGTGTGTCTGTGGGGACGTGTCTGAGTGTACTTTGATAAGTGTTGAGAAGTGAGCGCGTGTGGATGATTGCTGATTTGTGGCAGGGTGTATCTTGTTAATGAAATCTTTTGTGCAGCTCTGATTGGCTCATCAATCAAGCAGCGGTTCGCATATTACCCATAACCCCTTTCTGTTCTCTCCAGGTGGCGGAATACAATTTGACACGCACTCATGTATACACACAAAGACGACAGACTCAGGAAAGTCATGGACATATTAAGAAAAAAAAAGATACTTTCAAACATATTTTAAAACAAACTACAAATCAACACACACATGCACACAAAAAAGATGTGTTTGAAAGAGCATGTTTAATGTAGTCTTATTCACACACTTGCATCAATTCACACTCAAGAAGACACATTAACTTATGAAAAAATATTTTTAAAACAGTTGTGCAAAACTCAGTTCCCTCATTTAGTCAAATTTTTGATTCTTTTTTTTATTTATTTATTTACTTTTTGCGGGTGTGTGTAAAAACTAATTAAAAAACTGATTGCAGCTGGTCTTAGAGGGTCCTGGGATTAACCTTTTTCAGTGTGCCATTCATTATTTAATGAAAATGAAACCAAAAAAAATATATAATTTGGATGATACTATTTACATCCTTCATTCATTAGGTTGTAAATTCACCTTTGGCATTAGTGACTTGAAGTACTCAAGTAAATGTCATGCAGGATTACCAATGTGTCCGTTGTGGAGGAATCTTAGCCCACTCATGTTTTTACTGAGGTTATTGAGTATTCACGTATCCATAGAGCTCTTAAGATCTCACCACACCATTGGAATTGTGTTGAAGTCTGGACTTTGGCACGGCCAGTCCAATTCTTGTTTATGTATTTCTTTCTATTTTTCTTTCAGCTATTCTGATTTAGATTGAGTAAAGCCCCATTGCACGACACAGCGTCAACCAAGCTGTTGGATTGCTCACATTAGCCCCTAGAATACTCTGGCATCCAAAGAGTTCAGTGACAACATCGTGCCTTACTATAGCTCCATTATATTCCCCATATTATGACTTCTCCACCACCGTGCTTTGGTTTTTACCGAACTTGGCACTGGGCATTAAGACCAACAACCTCCATGTTGGTTTCATCTGTCCTTTGTCATGTACCAGAAACCTTGTGGCATATTGAAAAGCAATTTTGCAAATGCCAGTCATGTTTCCATGTTCCTTTTAAACAGAAGAGGATTTCTTTCTAGTGTTATTAACCGTACGTGTTTGTCTCTACCAATTGTGATGTTATGCACTCTAACATTTAACATACTCAGTGGGGCTTACAGAGGCTTAAGCTGTAGCTCTTGTTTTCTTAAATACATTCCACTTATACCCAATCTTTTTCACACTATTATGGTGAACCCCAAATTATTTGGAAATGGTTTTATTAATCTTTTTCACATTCAGTGCGGTTACATGCACATCTATATCAAGCTATTTGCAACAATTTAGCTAAGGATTATACTGGAGTTTCATAGAAAAACTAAGTACACATGCGCGAGAAGACAATCAATTATTGAGTGAGGTGTGATCGACTCCGCGACGCTAGGTGGCACCACACGCACTTTTGAACTGGCATTCTTCCGGTACAATTAGTAAACAAGCGCAAAGGAGGACAACAATATGCAAAAAAACAGACGCTAATGATGCAGCAGCTCTGTACATTTTTGTAGACTAAGCCCGATCATGTTGCAGGTAAGGTGCACACAAAGTCTCCCTCTTCTTCTGTTACCGTGTTGTTGTGACGCCGTGACTGTCATTAGGGGCGGTCACTAGCTTGACTAAGCATGGGTTGTGTATACATGCTAAAATAACTTGAATTAGGACAGCATTATCTGGCACTAGCAACTCAATCTCAAGAGCTTCAGTTCGGTTCGACTACAGCACTAAGGTGTATACATGGCTTTTAAGAGTTCAATATCGGTCGGATTAAGGCAACAATTCGACTTTCTGTTAGTGCATGTAAACGTACTGATTGATGAGCAGTAAAAATGGCTTCTATAAGACAACTACTTATGTCTTACCCTCCATGCATGGATAAATATTCTATTGAGGTCTAGAAACCTACTGATAATCAGAACATCAAAGACTGATTATGAGAAACTTTTGACTGCAACTGATCCTGATAATTTTGCAAGGAAGACTTACTGAGGTCCACATTTCTGTTTTCTTTTTGGTTTTATTTTTGGTAATATTTTATTTTGATTGTTTTGTTGAATTGTAGTATTTTACTGTATTTGTGTTGCATGCTTTTGCTGTGCCTTTGAGCTTATATTTGCCTTATAATAAGTCCCACTGTGACCAGATTAGTTTTACTATGTTTATACACACACCCGCATGCGTACGTGAAAACAACAACAACAAAAACACCAAAAAGGAGGCTATAACTTTTGCAAACAGCTTTCAATCTCTGTAGTATGTGCATTTACACATACAGTACTGTAGATTAAGAGCCTACAGACATGAGAGAAGTGGTCTGTCTCCCCAATGTTGCAGCCATTTCAATATCCCTCTACAGAATGAAAAAACAACAACTATGAGACAGTGAATGCATCATCTGCATTAATTTATGGTTAATTCAAAGTGTCATGGTAAAAGAGGGCAAAAGGAGGGGTGATGGGGGAGGTGGAGGAGGAGAGGTAACTCCATAGGGGGGAAATTGGAAAGAAGAGGAGGAGGAAGAGGGAGGCTGGGGGGCGGTTATATGAGGAAGAGGCCTTGGGGGACTGCTCTCTGCGGATGGCCCCAGGGCATGGAGAGAAACAAACAGACACTCATGCATATCCAGTGAAATTAGCAGCAGCAGACAAGAGTGTGCATGGTCACATTTGCACGTGCACACTCATGCAGAAAAATCCCAGACATACCGACATGAACGTCCCAAACAATAGTTATTAGACCAAAAGCGGACGCATCAGAGATACACATATACACGTCATGCACAAATATAATTGCGACAGGACTCGAGGTGGAAGAAATGCATTCAAGCAAGAATATAGGCAAGGTTGATATTTGTCAAAAAAATTACAGTGAGGATGGTTTCAAAACAGTAAGAACATCACCACTTTAGATCAGAATTACTTGTGTGATTTTATTTTTATTTTTTGTTTGATCTATTTTATTGACTAATTTGAATTGTTGTACATAAAATAACCTGCATTGGATATTTTTCCATATTCACATTCCCAATTTTGAGTAAAACAAAAAGTAAACTATCCATAAATACATTTTTTGTGTTCTACTCCTCCTGTATATGCTAATATATGCAAAAAGGTCCGATAAGATCTTTGGCTTCAGCCACGTGGAGTTCCTGTAACTACTTATTCTGTTTCTACAAATTCATGGCTGTTTGGATACATTCAATTTGTGAATATTTGACTCACTGACTGTGCAACATTAAATCGTTTTCAGAGCTATACATTTATTTATTATGTAATAATAATAATAATACTACTACTAATAATAATAAAGCTGCAAGCAGCGATGAACGGGCCCTTGCGTGTGCAATTTTCACCAATAAAGGTCAAGGACTCAAAACCGGGTCCGATGACACCACCCACGACAACACAGTCTCACTCCCAGCTCGTCAAAAACCGACGCTTGGTCAGGGCCCTTCGGCGTCAGTTTCTGACGCACAAGGTCGCCCTCAGCGTCAAGCACCGACGCAGCGGGCTCTCAACAGATTCTAATGTAACCCGGCCGCGTCGTTTCAAGCCGCTGAGAGTCTCAGTCCCATTGGATAACGGAGGATCGGACACACGGAAGTATTCTAATTACTGTCCGTTTTGACGTTAACCGCGATTTTCACAATTATATCTGCAACATTTCTTAAGGCAGAAACACCACTGTATCCTTGTTAATTACACAACATTAGTGGGTTAATTTCCTGCACATCAATTTTCATGTTTTTCCCTTCGATTCTGAGAAAGAAAGAGTTGTTTTATCAGTGATGGATAACTGTAGGCAATACACTACCCATAATCCTCAGCTACCGTTGCTATAGAGAGGACGCCAGTCCGCTTTGCTTGCCCCGACCTTGTGCGTCAGAAAGTGACGCCGAAGGGCCCTGCCCAAGCGTCGGTTTTTGACGAGCTGGGAGTGAGACTGTGTTGCCCACGACTCTTTATGTCAAACCATTCAAAAGTTATGGCAGAAAATAGGATCTATCAAATATGGACCAATCAGATGAAGGGGGGGGGGCACGCTTCTTGGCGTCTAGCATCGCCACAGTAACGCTTTTGACTGAGAAAAGTAATGCGCATCGTCGCAGCATCGAGATGCATTACTGGGTGCACGTTACGGTTCCGGCCGCATTAACTGCCGAAGGAATGGCATAAATTGCGCCAAAATTACACGATTAATTCAAACTGTTCGGTTTCGACCATGGCACCAAGAGACTTTTCTTTAAGTTGTGACATGATACAGGTGTTACCGATTTTCGTGCATGTACGTAAAAACCGTATTGTGGAGCTTGAGGCACAAAGTTTTCTAGGGGGCGCTGTTGAGCCATTAGACCACGCCCATTAATGCAAACCATTAAATATAAAAAATTTTGCCAGGCCTGGCTTGCGTGCAAAATTTGGAGACTTTTGGGGCACGTTTAGGGGGGGCAAAAAGGCCCTCCTTTCGTCGGAATTTAAAAAAAAAAAAAAAAAAAATCCTACAGATACAATAGGGCCTTCGAACTGTAAGTGCTCGGGCCCTAACTAGAAAATTCCACGGAAATATTTATATGGGCTTGCCCAACTGCTCATTTGTTGCCTCTGCTGCTGCTTAATGAATGACTTTCTGCTTAAAGGGGACCTATTATGGCATCTAATACCTATTTTAAACAGGCCTTGAATGTCTTAAAAACAAGCTTTAGATTTATTTTTGCTAAATAAATTAGAAATTCAGCCTCTGACCCATGTCTGCAGCTTCCCCGTTTCTAACCTCATTATCTATGCGGGATTCTGAGTGGGCGGGGAGGCTATGATAATGAGGCACTGTGCTGATTTGCTGCCTGAATGACGCGTAGCAGGGGAGGGCACAAAGACAGAATACAGACATTTGTGTTGGTTTTTACAACCAACAACAGAGCAATTTGCATGTCTAGCTTGAACAGACACCATCATGATACACCGCTACGAAAAAATGGTGGAAGCTCTGGCCGGCGGAGTTGTTGTTCTTGTTCCGGCCAGAGTTAGTTGTGGGCGTGGTTTCACGCATCGCTCCCATTGTTACGTAACGACAGGAGCAGAATCTGAACGGCTCGTTGAAGCCTCATCACACTGGATGGCTCATCCGGGCGGCTGTACAGACACTGCAGAATTTGGTTGCTTTCCTCCTTCTCTGAGTTGGCAGGCTGAGGGGAGACCACTTTATAAATGTTAAAGCAAGAGAAAACGTGTTTTTCATAATAGGTCCCCTTTAAGTTTGGGGAGCTTCCAGTTGTGTTCAGGGCCGTTCTGGGTATGTTTTCAGGTTCATTTTTTCTATTTTGCTGCCTTGCAATATGGGCTGCCACTACTGGCATGCTAATAATAATAATAAACTGGAGTGAAAAGATACAAAAACCTCTGCAACAACCCGGTATTTAAATGGGCTATTCTTGAAATTTCCATGTATTGTAAGTTTTTACATTTAGGCTACTTTTACTCATTTAAGGGACACTTTTAACCAAAGGAATTTAAAGGTGAATAACAAGATTCATGTTTCAGTACAGTTAGAAATTGGTTTAAAAATGTTCTTTTAAATGAGAGAATACAAGGAGAACACATACATAATTAAAATCAGAATTAGAATATATTAATGGAAGAGCCAATTCTTCAGCTGATTCTTAACAGTAGAAATGGACATCCCCGCTTTTATCACCCTTGGTTACTTGTTCCCCCATCATGGAATCACAAATGAATACAGTCTGGATGTAGATTGCTTTGTGGACAGGGAGAGCTGCATTTAATGATATTTATAAGAGAAACACAGGTCTGATTTAATTTAGATAGCTGGATGCAGACCCCACAACGAATCTGCAGGCAGACTTAAATTACTCGAGTTTCAGGTCACTCAAAAGTGGAGAGAGGTGTCCTTTTTGGTTAAGCAAACACCCAATGCACAACTGTGGTCTGTACCATCTGCTGGTGTTTCAGTGTACAGTATATGTTGGGGGACCACCTAGCGCAGCATTGTAGTTGTCGAGGTGAAACATAACCATAGTATTGTAATACAATCCTGTTTTTTTAATATTGTCAAGCGCAAAGTGACACATGCACAGATGCAACCATAGGCTCGTCTGGCAAGAAGGAAAAGGTAAAGTTTAATACCATCTGCGTAGAAGGAAGTCGTGCAGGTATGTCATCTGACCCAGGTAGTGGTTGAAGGGGTCTCGTTACCCAGCTTTGGGGCACTCATTTACAGGATGTAGAGGAGGTCTTAGCTGACTATTTGTAACCGGGTCAAGATATCATTATGAAATGTCAGTAAAAGACACAATCGTTGGTTTAGCACTCAACAGCAATGGGAACTTGTAATAAACCAGTCGAGAACCTGAATATGTAATAAAAACTTAGACAAACGAAACAGAGAAAAGCTTAAAATGATATAAAAGATCACAATTTCCACTGTGTGCAACAAAAGCTGGCAGGTAAGAGAGGCTGTGAAAGTCAAGACATGATCTGGTGGAGCAAGAAAACTGTCAGATAAAGTGGATGTCTGCTAGGCAGAACAACAAATTGCTGCAGAGGAGCTGACACATGAGTGATGGTGCATGGGTCCTCTGTGCAGTGTTGAAGCACAAACAGGATCTACATGGAAGAGCCATTAGAGAGAAACTTGATCTGCCACCTCATCAAAAAAAGCCAACATCTGTGGTCTAGCGGCATGAGTTTGAAAACAAGTGCTAGTGACAGATGCAGCTGAAATTTGCCACAGAAACCAAAGGTATGGGTGGAAAAAGAAGGGTGCAGCTGTTGGTTAAATGAACATCTTGCTGTTGTTGCATGGAAATGTTCTGCCTGGGAGTTATGTGACAGTCAGTGGCAAAAGAAAAACACGTATTCTTAAAGGGAAGACTGCAAACCAAAAAGGCTGAGAATCATCATGATGGATATATCTTGAATTATGCTGCAAGTGTAGGAAGAGCAAAAATAGTTCAAAACTTAAAGTGAACTGTATGATGGGTGAATAAAATGAAGGATTAGACAGTAATTCAGTAGAATCCCCAACTTTTTTTGATTGAACCGGAAATTCTGATCCAATAAAAAAAAAAAGTTTAAATTCAAGACACAGTCTGACAAAACATGATCTAATTTTAACATGAAATATTCTGTATGATATAATAATAACACGAGAAGAACATTTTTCACTTAATTTTCTCTTTCACTGCTGAATAACAGGCAGCGCACAGCCTTCACTCTTACTTCCTTCCCTCGACTTGCTTCCAACCTCTTGTTCCACGTCTTCCGCTCTTTCGTCTCAACAGCCTGTCAGCTCTGGGACACAGCTATGACTCATCTGTCTGTCACATCCAGGATGCCAGAGAAACAGATAGTCAGAGAGTCCGTCTTTATTTCAGGACAGCGAATCACAGTTTGTTGCTAGAGGCCTTGTTCAAAAATCAGACAGCCTGTGTCGTCTACAAGCCCCCATTCGTCGGCAGTTGGCAGCTTACTTGATTACATTTACTTTATTATTTATCTCTGAGGGTGATTAGCAGTTGAAAGCGCTCTTCCTCTGACTTAAATTATGCAGAAGTGCAGAATTTTAAATAGTTTCTACTGATGTAAAGTGTTCTTATATTAGGGTTTTCAGTGACGAGCCCTGACAAGATTCCGGAGGCAGATTTTGTTGTAAAACTTTAAAGGTTTCTGACAGAAACGTCACTGGAAACATGACCGACTTAAACAAGTGCTACAATCACTGTTGCCAATTAGCTATTATTAGCAGTTCTTTAGATGCATCTCCACAAATTATTTACATTCACTTTAGTGCTCTGCAACTCAATATTTGATTTGCAACATTTAAATAAATCAAATGTAAAATAGATTTGAAAGTTTCACCATATATATTTTTATGACTTCATAAATGCTTAATTGTGCCTCGGTTTATCCATGTTTTATGGTGTACATTTAAATTTAATTTTTTCATTGCTCTAACCTATAGGTGTATAAATGATCTCGGAACATAGTCACTCAACATTTTTCAAGCACAGCTCTTCCTGGAAGATGATCGTTCATCGCTATCCTTCCAGGTCTTAAAGGTATCATTGGAAAGCTGTAAAGCCGGTTTTAGTATAGTATCAGAACTTGCCAAGCATCCTTTCAAAATGAAACATTGTAGACTCTGTTCCACCTGGAAAGCTCGTACAATCCTGTCCAGGTTCAGTGTATACTTAATGTGACGGGCAGCCCATCTGACAACCCCCGCCCCGCGACAAAATAAATGCACTTTCTTATAAATAAGTTCATGAATGTTTTCTAAATAGCCAGAGATTAGACTCAAACTATATTTTTCACTCACCACCAGAAAACAAGATTTATACTTGCTGAAATGAAAGGCCAGCCCTTGTCTCAACTTTAACCATAGCCCAGAGTTGCTCAGGTTCAACTGTTCCACATAAATGACCTTTTATATTCGCAAGGATTTGACTCTGAGTGAGGTTTTATGGGGCAACTCTGGAAAAAACCACATTTCCCATGATCCATTGCCAAAGTGGCAACAGTGACGAATGACAGCTGACAAGGGGGTCAGTGTTGAAGCTTTAGGTGAAACCCTGTTGAGAAGATGAGATGTCTGTGGATGTGTTTCAAAGCTTAAGACTATGACTGTGATTACTGTGTGTTTGTGTGTGTGTGTGTGTGTGTGTGTGTGTGTGTGTGTGTGTGTGTGTGTGTGTGTGTGTGTGTGTGTGAGATGACCTGCAGGGAACACTGTGAGCTTCGCCAAGCCAGCACTGAGCTGAGTCTGGCTGGAGCAGAGAGGCTCCGTGTGACCTGCCAAAACACACAGCAGCCACACCAGCAGTGAACTCTGTATGATCAGGGATGGAGGGATTTGTGTTGGAGAAGGGAGGGAGATGTGGAACAAAATGAGGTATGAAAGAAATAGGAGAGGACGAGAAGAGGGAGGGAAGTTCAAGTAGGAGGGGAAGGGTGGAGGAAATCCATCATGGTCACAAAATGTGCACTTCTTTCAGCTGGCATGTGTGGGCACAGTAATGACAGAATGACTGAAATCCTTCTGGTGTTATTGGGTAAATACCCTGTACTTAAAAACCCATTTATGCTAGTAAACCACCCATAAAATGCTAGGCTCTGAATGTGTCGAACAATTTGTCTGTAGATTGTGTGAATCCTTGATAATTAACCTTGATTGAGCATGTGACCTGTTGTCTTTGTCCCACAGAGACAACAGGTATACTTTTCACTAAAGGTGAGACTAAGTGAGCTGAAACTCAGAAAGAGGACAGGAGGAGACTAAAAGATGGGAAAGTGCTGTAAATAACTGCCTTTCACTATTATGAAGCAGAGAAGGGGCAGGAAATTTGATGGTTGCAAGAGGCTAACAGCTTTATGGTTTATGTAAGACAGATGACTTGATTGAATGCAAGAAGCTACAGGAGAAAAGGGAAAAAGCTATTTAAAAGTGGAAATAGCTGGTAAAAAAGGGCAGACTTAAAGCCCTAATGACGACACATCATGGACAATTCCAGACTAAAACATCCCTTAATGGTTTTCAGACTTTAAGGGAAAATATAGACTGAAGACAGAACAATGAAATGAAAGGCTGTGTTGAAACAGCAGATGGTGTCATTCTGAACATGTTAGTTTGAATGATCATCTATATGCTTTGGATATTGAACTATTGGCTGCAAGTGTCTACTTAGAACGTTTTTCTGTGTTCATGCTGCTTATGAGCTCAGTTGTTAAGTTTTATCAGCTGTCAGGTTCCCTGCACAATGCCTGGTTACTTCATTTCAACCTCATTAGATTGAAGCCACTATACTTCCTATAGATTGTCAACTGGTCCTTATGTGATTTAATCATTAATTTATTTTTCTAAATGATATTTTATGCAGCAATATCATTTTCTTATATTCAGCTCGGTTCAGTTTGAGGTCTGCTACTATCACACATTCAGGTATTTTAAGATTGTTAACTTAAGAGACTTTAAAAAAAAGTGTAAAAAGTGGAATAAATAGAGATGTCCCAATCACATTCTTTTTCTCCCAAGTTCGAGTCATTTTATTTTGAGCATCTGCTGATACCAAGTCCCAATACTTTGGCAACCAACAAAAAAAAAGAAGAAAAAAAAAGCCAAATTGCAAACAGTTTAATCGGCTGTGGCACTGTGTTCGCTGTCCAATTTGAAATATTTCCAATTTGGAGAAAAAAAAATTTCTAATGTGCCAAAGAGCCCGCTTCAAGTTTGCTCAACCAGCCAGTGCCAACTTCTCAGTAAAGAAAGTAGCTATTGGCTTTACAATTTGAATGCTCTAAGAGAGGAAAATAAACTTGTGGGAGTTATTAAAAAAATGAGTAAAAAAACACATTAAAGGAGCTTGAGGCTGGATTGAGGCAGGATTTATGAAAAAAATCCATATAAATTTTAAGTTTTCTAGTAATAATGTCAGATGAAGCGTTCCAAACCCAAAAGAATGAGCCCTCTAGTGTATCTCTCCGTTGCCTTGAACAGGCTGTGTGCTGCAAAATGTGCTGCAATTCCGGGCCGGAATTTCCCGCGCTGGGCTGCGGATGTGACGTCACATGACGCTGCATGCGCGTTCTCCCCGTTCTCCCGTGCCGGCTTCACTGTTGGCTGCAGTACCCCCGACGGCCGTCGTGTTGAAGGGTGGCGCTAGAGAGTCTAATTTCTTAAAAGGAGCCTCATGCTCCTTTAAATAACTTAAAAATTTATTTTTCTTCTTTTAATCTGACAACTTCAACCCTCCATCTTTGTCCTGACGAGTGCACTGCCAATCATGCTGGACCAGCACAAGATCAGCCAGCTTTGGATTTGCAGATGCATGATTTTTTTTATACAGTCTGGACATGGAGGGATGAACGTGTCCTGCCGGGGCTGCAGCTGAGAAGGACTGCTGCTGGAGGACTGAGCTGCCTTATAGCGCTCTGGAATGGGGGAGGGGCCAACTGCAGCACCGGCTGCTCACTGAGAACAAGCCTTCAAGTTCGAGTCCACAAAAGTCTTCGATGTCACCTGAAAAAAGTTGCAAAACTTGTCGTTAATTGTTTTTTTTTAAGTCGCTAGAGGGGTTTGAAAACTTGCTAAATATATAAAAAAACTTGTTAAGTTGGCAATGCTAACATCGCCTCACTAGCTACAAATGCTAAGCAAGGTTGAGGGTTACACCTACTCTTTGCCTGACATGAACTCTAATTGTTAAAAGTGAAACCTTATTAATAAACAATAAATACATATTAATTATAATCATTAATTAAATCTAGTCAGTTCCGCCCAATCCAATCATTTGGAAATCACATGATCAGCCCTGATCTGCAATCACTTGATTGGATCGGGACATCACTAGTTACAAATTAAAATTAATTTAAACCTTGATATTAGTGCGTGCATAGTTCAGTGTTGGTTTACTTTCTACAAATATCTCAACTCTGTCGAAGAAAATGTGGATTTTTTCCCCCACAAATTAATAATTAATAATTAGAGGATGATTTTGTATTAGATTCATGCAAACTTTATATCTGCCATGGTGTCCATTTTCAACATTAATGTGATGAAGATTTTACTATCATGCTAAGCTAAACTTCAGCTGCATTTGAAGAGCAATTATTATTTATTGTTGTTTTGGTAAAAGTAAGGTCCAGCTTCAACTTTCCATTAACATGCACATGATCCAGTACAAGCAGACCACTTGTAACGTATAAAATAACAAGTATGTTAGTTTAAACATGGCAGTCAACAACATGTCACTCCTTCTGCAGTGTTGCTTTCTTGTCTGTCACTATCTAATGGAGCTTTTCTACTAGTACCTACTCGGCTCGACTCATTTCAACTTGGCTCGACTCAACTTGTCCTAGTTTCTTTTCCAATACAATCCAGTACCCAGAGCAGAAGTGGGCAGGGTTGGAGCAAGATGCTCTGACGTACTTTTGAGTGAGGGACAAAAACAAAGAAGAAGAAAACAACACCAAAGATGGAGAACCTGGAGGAGATGGTAGATGTGCTGCTTGATCTGCAGCTTGTGTTTGATATCAAGTAAAAGTGAGAGAAGCTTCAAGCGGTGAGGCTTTTTAATTTTTTATTTAGCTTGGCTCATGCTGCTGAAAAGTCCGTTGGTAGCTCGAGCAGCTTTGGACTGACAGAACTTCTGCTAGATCTTTTTGTTCCTTATCACCCATCCAGATCCCTTTGAGTTCTCTCCTCAGCCACCAGTTTTATGAACTTCAGAGTTTGACCACGGAGCAGACTTTTGAGCTGCTGTTGCTGGTCGAATAAAATGAACAAGAAGCCGCCTGCAGAGTCGCTCTTCAAACGATGTCCACATCCTGACTCAGACGTCTGACTGGCCAACCCCCTGACCAATCGGTGGCATGAAGTGTGATGACGTTAGATACGGCCGACTCAGCCCACTTATAGTTACAGAAAAGTAGTTACAGAAAAGTATCAACCTAGTGGAAAAGCGCCATTAAGTTCCAAATATCTGCAAAAAAGTACCCTCTTAAAAAAGAAAGAGAATCATTAATGGTGATCTCATGCAGAACTTTCATTCAAATAAACCCAGGTTGATACCTGGGGGAAGTTGTACGGCGCATCATTCATCTCATCTGCTCCAGATGAGCCGTCTTTCTACTTATGCCACTCATTGATTTCAGCTCACAAACACTGGCAACCTGAAGTTGTACGAGGTTAGCAGTTAGTTTAAAACTTTAGTTCATCGCCGCTCCACCACTTCTTCACTAAAAACCAGCACTGGCTCATCAGTTTCATCAGAATTTATCACTTCGTATCAGCCATCAATGACCTACCGTGAATGTAGAGGAGAGCTGTACAGCCAATAGACCCTTTTGCCCTCATTCGGTGCGTGTAAGGGAATATGGACGTAAAGCAATGTGTGATAAAAGTCTTTCAGGGCTCCTTGCACACACTTTTACAGAACAGAAGTAGGTTTGTTCTTTTTTTAGTTTAAGACTGTTCTGTAAAAAGCCTTGATTTTTACTGTTTAGCTACATTTTTATATGGAATGCAAGAGTTCATGTCCACAGCTGTGAAGCTTTTGGAGGATATTTCATCAAAATTGTCATCTTTTCAGCTCTCTCAAGTAAAATAAATATCTCCCTTTCTTTTTTTGCATCAATCATTGTCATTAATATATATATGGAGGGGTCATCCACTAAAGCACACAAAAGCACAGCAATGAATTCATGCATTTTTCAATGAAACCTCTCCATTTAGATAAATCTTGTGCAGTAAAGTTTGGCGTTGATGCAAATCCTGTTTCAGGAATGTGATTATGAGGTTTGGGCTGCTGCTGTAACCATGACCTTAGCCAACCTTTTTATTTTTTCCACATACAGCAGACACAGAAAGGCTGCGTGCATGTGTGTAAGTGTGTGGGAGGGCCATATGTGCACACTTCTACCTCACACCCTCAGCCACATCCATAACTTTTTTATTTCCAGTAGTCTGCACCTCTCTTCACTGGCATAATTTACTGCGGTTTTAATGCAGTGTGGCCTGTCGCTTGTCCAAAGTTTAACACCTCTGCTAGGATTAAATGTCCGCGACTGCTTCATGCAACTGTCTAGGCTCTGGGAACTTTTATTTTCCTCTGCACGTCTCTAATATCCATTATGGCTTTCAAACTGCATTAAATGAAGCAGACAATTTGAATGAATTCAACAGATCATGTCATCTCTTTATGTGTCATTTATCACTTGAGGTGGACAGTGAAGACAGATATACAGTAATCCAGACCATTAGATGTAATATTATCAGTATCTGGGTTAACTTCTTTTATGGTCTATTGAATGAGACCAAACAAAAACAATCAACCATCTATATTTGGGATATAAGTTAGATGGAACATAAAATGCAGGAAACCTTGATTCACAAAAAAGAAATATTTGCATGTGGTATATATGGCGTTGCACAACTTTTCCATTGCGAGTTTGTGCTACATATGCATGTGTATATTTTAATGCTGAGGCTTGAACCATATTACACAACACTGACAAATACTGAGAACTGTCAGATTTGCAGGGTAGTGGGACGTTGCAGGGCCACGTCAGAGAAGAATTATCCTGCTTTCTGATTTCAAATGCCACCCAAGTTTGCTCAATCCAGCATCTGTACCTCAGAGGTGATTATTACAAAGCTTTAAGACTGATTTCAGAAGGTGATTTGTGACTCATGGTTGACAAATATATTGTTGTGTTATATCCCTGTCATATTTTGACATTAAGACCTCAGGAAATTGTGTTAACCGTTTTTTGCATTTGTTATTTTAGAATGGAACTGCTCAAGTGGCAGCCTCTTGTAGGAGCCTTGTTTATTGTACCTTCATAAGATTATCTACTGATAATGTTTTCTGTTGAAATTATCTTCCCATCTATCCATTCATCCATTATACATCATTCCAGTTCAGGGTCACAGGGATCTGCTGGAGCCTGCCGTTGAAATTAAGATTTTAGAAAGATTTTTCTATGGTGCTTTGGTTACTGTTCTGCTTCATGTATGTTTGTTGGCAACTATGGAACTTGTTTATCATTTGTTATGATGAGTTGCCATGGTATTGGAAATTGTTTACATGTGGGGCAGCTGACTAAGCTTTCCAAAAAACAATCTGGAGAGGAGAGATGAAGAATGTAGAGAAAGATGGAGAGCAAGAAGGATGATGCTTCAACCATTTTCCCCCTCTATCATCACAGGGATTGTGACATCACGCGCCAACATGTTCCAGCAGGAACATGTTGACTCGATGGTTGATATTTTTTGGATGATATGGGCAGACAAAGTGCAGTAGAAGTGCTTTGACTTGTAATCCTATCCCTGTCAAGGAACGTCTCTGCACTCTAGGCGTTGAACTGTTGGCTATATATTTCACTCCATACTGTCTACTGAGAGAGCTCAGTAGATGTGTTTCTGCCATCAAATTAATCCATCCATCCATTTTCTATACCTGCTTTATCCTTACAGGGTCACGGGGGTCTGCTGGAGCTTATCCCAGCTCATTACAGGCGAGAGGCAGGGGTTCACCATGGAGAGGTTGCCAGTCTATTGCAGGACCACATATATACAAATGCATATATAAACAAACAACCAGACATACTCACACTCACAACTATGGGCAATTTAGAATCATCAATTTACCTAGCATGCATGTTTTTGGACTGTGGGAGGAAGCCGGAGTACCCGGAGGGAACCTACGCAACCATGGGGAGAACTGCAAACTCCACACAGAAAAACCCCTGCCGGGCCAGGAAGTCAAACCGGAAACCTTCTCGATGTGAGGAAACAGTGCTAACCACTAAGCCACCGTGCTGCCCCCATCAAATTCAGAATGAGCTAATATTTCCATGATGGTCTCTGCAACATCCCACCAGTTCCACCTCCTCTCTGTAATCAGACGCATCATCATTGGTGATGCGTTCTACCACTGCTCTGTCATTTGCAAACTTCAGTATATGCCAGGTTGGATGTTTTACAGAGCAGTCATAGGGTAGCAGAGTGAACAGGAGGGAGCTCAGCGCACAGCCCTGGGGGGAGCACGTGTTAAGGGTGATAGGGGAGGAGGTGATGTTTTGGATCCTCACAGTTTGGCAACTGTCTGTTAGGAAGTCCAGCACCTAGTTCCCCAGTTAGGAACTTGGGCAAGATGTCCGTCAGTGTTACATGGTTGAAGTCCCCTACAACCACGTAGAAGCCTCTTGGTCGACAGTAAGATGATGATGTCATTTAGCTCTAGCGGGGTCTCGCTAGCCTTGTTATTGGCATTAGCACCTGGCGGGATGTAAACAATGGCCACAAAACACAGCTGTTAACTCAAATGGCAGGTAAAATGGCCGACATTTCACTGTCAGATAATCTGAAGTCTCGGATTATGGTCTCTTGACCAGTCCACAGTTTGTATACCAACCCGTGTGAATGTGTATGAATGTTGGTGGTGGTCGGAGGGGGCGTTTGGCGCGATATGGCAGCCCCAGGGCAGCTGTGGCTACAAAACGTAGCTACCACCACCACTGAGAATGTGTATGAATGAATAATGATCTCTGTAAAAGCGCTCTGGGTGCCTTGAAGGGCGCTATATAAATCCAAGTCATTATTATTCTTATTATTTATTATTTGTTGTTTGAAGCAGAGCAGCAACCAAAGCAGCATAGAAAGATCTTTCTTAAATCATAATGGATGGATGGATGGATGGATGGATGGATGGATGGATGGATGGATGGATGGATGGATGGATGGATGGATGGATGGATGGATGGATGGATGGATGGATGGATGGATGGATGGATGGATGGATGGATGGATGGATGGATGGATGGATGGATAGATAGATAGATAGATAGATAGATAGATAGATAGATAGATAGATAGATAGATAGATAGATAGATAGATAGATAGATAGATAGATAGATAGATAGATAGATAGATAGATAGATAGATAGATAGATAGATAGATAGATAGATAGATAGATAGATAGATAGATAGATAGATAGATAGATAGATAGATAGATAGATAGATCGAATAGATATCTAGATAGATAGAATTTGACACATTTTCACATAAATGCTTTGGAAATAACTTTAATGGCAAAATAAAAGAAATGATACCAGATTCCTTAATGATTGGCCTGACTGGATGCCTCACAGAAGGTTACAGCCTTGGAAGTTTCTCATCTTTTCTTTCTTTTTAATCTTCCCTTCAACTACAGCTGAATAGACAGTATTGCATGTCACTATAATAACTGGCAGCATGTATGTCGCTCTGTGTTGTGCTCCATGCAAAAGCTCTAACAAGAGGTTTGTTTACTGCTCTTAGCTAAGAGTTGCATGTACCAATTTTGCTCTCCGCAGCAATGCTGCTGCCGCCTGCTGCACACGTCAGGCAGATTTGATATAACCTTCCTCTATTCTGCCTTTGATTCTTTAATTCACCATCTCTATTTGCCACCCCAAGGCAGAGCAAGAGTTTGCAGGATTCTGGTTAAAGAAATGATCAAAAGTAGCACTCCGATGCCTACAGGTTCCCCTGACATAAGAGGAGACAGTGCAGTGGGAAGGTAGATGGCAGAGCCAGGCTCAGAGGTGTCGGGGGAGGAGGTGAGAAAAGGAGGAGACACACCCATTACTTGTCAAGCCCAAGTAGACATGGGTACCTCAAGATTGGGAGTGATGTAAAGAGGGAGCGATGGTGGCGGGGGAGGGGTTGCTGTGTTGATGGTAGTGGGATGCAGGAAGGAAAGGATGAAAGGACTGAGCCATGAAAGCAAGGCAGACGTGGGGTGAAAAGAAGCGGAACGGGGAAGTAAGGAGGGGAAAAAAAAGGATGAGACAGAAAGTTGGGCTGAGCAGAGCACAACACGAGGCAGGGGGAGCTTGAAAAGCCATCATAGGTGAATAATTGAAGACAAGCTCAACCGCATACACTTGCAGACAGTAAGGTTAAGACAGAAGTGGAGATTTGTGATGAGCGTGGCAAAGCAATACCAAAGAAGGAATATTTCCATAATGAGGGATTTCTTGATTCAGTGTATAATATTTTTCAGTTTGTAGATACCTTATTGCTCGGCTCATCTGCGTGGGTTGCCCGTATTTCACATCTCACAGACTGCATGGTGTGGCGCCGCAAAGCAGCACCATGTGAAAACTAATAACAAAGCCATTACTCCAGGCCTCTGCAGTTTGCACAGCGGCATGACAGTGACAGGAATGTGTGAGTGCAGCTTTCTATTTAGATATCGTGTCCTAGGTTCGGTTTAGGCCTCATAAAAAATGATTTTATTCACTCTGTCAGTGGCAATGTAAGGTAAATGATTTACCTCCTGGCTACTGTTTTGTTTCTGATGTCTGCACATGTGTGTTTGTGTGTGTGCGTGAAAGAGACTTTATTTTCTGTCCCTGTGTGTGAACACCATGCGTTCCAATGAGACATGATTTCTTGCTCACACAGCATGTATAATGCATATTCCAAATTATATTTTACATGTCTGCTTGCTCTCTCTCGCCTTCCCCCTCCACAAGCTTGAGCAGACGCTCAAATGCACAGGCTTTGGCCCTTGAATGCTTTATTTGGCTGCGTATATGACCAATTTCCGCCAGATTTATGACTTCTGGGTCGGGTTATTTCGCAGAATCCCTAGGCAGGGCACAATTCATGGCTTATGCGTGTGAGATACCTGCTCTGTTTTGAGATGTGAGACATACAACTGAGCAGGCGTGCCAGGGGAGTTATAAGGAGAAACCCCCTATTTCCTGCAGTCCAACCTCTTCTTTAGTCATTTCTACATTCGCCAGTTGAAATAGAAAATGCCCTGGGCAACTTTTATTACTCTCTTCAATTACTCCATCGTCATAAAACAACAGACATGTAATCACAACCTCAGCTTACATGATGAATTAGTCCTTTGGAAATAAATGCCAGGTCTTAACAACAGTTTTTAGAGTAGGAAGATATTACATATGTGTCAGTAAAAACATATAGGTTTTGCCGTTCCCTACATGACCCATGAAAAGCCGCTGAGGAGGAGGAGGATGTTCGATAACTTATCCAATGAGCTTCCCCATGGGGAGAGCAGCATCCTTGGGGTGGTGACCAGGGTTATAATAGTTTTGAATTTTTCATTTTAGTTTTATTTCGTTTTGACTTTTTCTCCTTCAATTCAGTTAGTTTTAATTTGTTTTAAGTGTGGGTTTGCTAGTTTTTATTAGTTTTTATATTTTCAAAAATGCTTAGTTTTAGTTTAGTTTTTATTAGTTTTAGTTTTAGTTTTAGTTTTGACGTCACGGACCGTGAGGCGTTAAGGTGCTGTAGCTGCCAGTTGGAGATAAACGGCCAGAGCGGAATAAATTGATCATACCAAGAGGCTTATATTGAGAGGGACGAAAACGGAGGAAATTATATCTATAATTTCAGTTCGTTTTAGTTAGTTTTCTAAACACGCAATATAGTTTCAGTTAGTTATCGTTTTTGTCTTTTAATTTTCATTTCTATTTAGTTCAGTTAACGAAATTGTTTTTTCAATTTTAGTTTTCGTTATTAGTTTTCGTTTTCGTGAACGATAATAACTCTGGTGGTGACTGGTGGGTTGAGAAGATGCCCCTCCACAGGGGGGATTCATGTTCTTTCAGAAATTTGTGATGAACCATGTCGGGAACAGAGTATTAAATAAATCCCTGTGGCATAGAGAAGAGACTGCTTCAGGTGCACCAGGACTCATGCTGACTGTTCTTCCACACTGGGGAAATGAATATGTCAGCCTCAAGACTCTGACACCATTGTTACTTGACATATGGCTGAAGCTCCAATATCTTTTTTGTATAAGTATGAATGTACCATTCATTCGTGAAAAATGAAGGGCTCACTATGATCCCTGTGTAAACTTCTGCTGTATTTGGCATACTCTGTTTCAGTTTGAACGGTATTGTATGATGCTAAGATGATGCAATGGACTTTTTTCTCTTTCTTGATATGATTTATTTTTATTCCACGAAAATGACAAGTGTCAAAATGTGTTGTATCAAATTTTAATTTGTATTTAAACAACCTCTAACCTCAGCAACAGGTTAGAAATTAATCCACAACACAGAAACAACAAGGAGAACAAGAAGGGGAAATGTCTGAAATTGAGTTTTGGAAGTAGATGGTTGGTGATATGGTGATTAGATATCGCATTGCATAGTAAAGCATGTGACTTTGCTCTGAATAAGACATGCACAGTATGGTAAAATCATATTTTCTACGGAATCTAATCACTGCGTTATTCACTTTCAACTTCTGAAAGTCCCACAAAGAGGTCTGCATCTAAAATGCTCCTGATGTGATTTGAAACTGCCCGGAGGAAAGAATAAAATTACATTGCTGTGCTGACAAGACCAAGTGGAACTATACCCAGCAGATTTCTGACTTAACAACTTTACTTCAGCTCCAGCGCTCTGGACCCCTGACTGGAAGGTATTTTCATATACTGCTCACATGCAGCAGAGCTGTTCATGCACAGTGTCTTAACTAAGCCTCACATCTGCTGCCGAACAGCTTTTTCTTTACATTTAATAGCTTTACCATATATAAAACTTTATATTCAATTAATTTACAATATTTTAAAGCATTCCAGCACTGTTTTACAGTGACATCTGGAGGAATTGCTGCTAAATTAGAAGTTAGAAGTAGCAAAGTATTAAAAAAGTATTAAAAAAAAAGAATCAGCAGTGTGATGAGTTCTGGCCCAACTTCATCTTACTACTTTCAGGTCTCATGGAGTGGAGACAAGTCTTAAGTCAAGATTTTAGTTTTAGAAGAACTTTAATATTTGATCAATACAATGTGGATCGTGGCCTTCATGTAGGTCACATTAAAACATTTAAAACCAGACTCAATAAGGACAAATATGAAAATGAAATAGATACTGATTAATCAATCAGACACCTCCACGGGGCCATGCTAATGCAATGTCTGAGCAAACTCCAAAACAGATTCAATCGATTATATTTGAAGGTGGTCTGAGACATTTGTGACCACATTCTCTTTATAGTCCAGAAACAAAAGCATCCATGGACGGATTCAGGGCCCACCTAATAAACTTTGTGGCAGATCTTCTTTATCTTGTTATTTCTGGTTTCCTTTTTTTCTGCAAATTGTGCCAAATTATTTCAAAAATTCATCCAAAATAATAGATTGGGCATTAGTAATTAAAGATCTGCATATACTGTAGGTACAGTATAGATAAGGAAGGTGAAATCTGAGCTGATCACTGAAGACCCATTTAGACCCATCTATGTAACTTTTTAATCTTGAGTGTGAACACACATACTCAATGTGGATCACATGTAATCACATTTCTCAGGCACATTTTAAGAAACGTTCAGGATTTGAAACAAACTTAGATCTGTTAGTAAATGGTAAACAGTTTAAGCTTTTGTTACAGACCTAAACAACATGACTAAACAACATGGTAGCAGTTTTGAGTGGGATCAGAATATGTGTTTGTGTTTGCAGTAAAATGGAAATTAATGTTAACACTTGAAACAATCTACCTAAATCAAAAAATTTAATTCCACTAAAATGATATATAAGCTCCTGACAGAAAAACTCAAGTAATTTAACTCTGTACATAAAAGGGACAATAAAGGGACAATTAATTTCAGTTCAGGGTAATTTAATTTAATTTATATAGCATCTATTACAATACAAGCTGTCTTTAGGAGCTTTCCAGAGACCCAGAATGGGACCCCGAGCAATTATTACATAAACATAACCTAAACAGTGGCAGGTAAAAACCAAACAGTGGTGAGAAAAACTCCCCTTTAGGAAGGAAGAAACCTTGAGCAGGACCTGGATCATAAGAGGGGACCCTCCTGCCTAAGGCCAGTCAGATATAGCGCATAGAAAGGGAGATCGGAGAGAGAGGATGAAGAACAGAGAGAGGAGATGCACAGATACTGTATATTGTCAATGGTGCAAAATAAACAAGACATAAGATAAGACGACAACCTGGTTCTTAACAATTCCAAAAAGCAACGAGAGGATTGTCAACTTCAAGAGAATCAAAAGGTTTGAACATCTCCTTCCCTGTATTCATGGCGAGATGGTAGAGCGTGTGGACACGGTGACCTTCCTTGGAATCAACATGTCCGGCAATCTCACCTGGACCACCAACACCTCAGACCTTGATCAAAAAGGCCCAGCAGAAACTCTTCCTCCTCAGGAAGCTGCGAAAAGCCCACCTCCCACGTGCTCTCAGGGTGAACCTCCACAGGTGCACCATAGAGCGCATCCTGTCTGGCTGCATTACATTCCGGTATGCCAGTTGTACAGCAGCTGAACAGAAAGACCTGCAGCCAGTGTTGAAAGTGGCCTAACGGATTGAAGGGACAAAGCTCCCCGATCTGGACTCATTCTGCCACCAGCACCATCAAAGACTCCACCCACCCTGTTTTTTTTTTTTCCTGTTCCAACCTGCCACTGGGGAAAGGCACTTCAGAGCGATCAAGTCCAGCGCCTCCCAACTGTGAGACAGCTTTTTCGCCAGACCTGTGTCGTCCATCTCCCCCTCTCCCCATAGTTTAAGTCTAACTCTTCTGTATTCTGCCACTGCACTGACTTTTTTTCACTGTAAACATCCATATGAATGTTAAAGTCAGCCACTATGATGACTTTGTCTGTACTGAGCAATAAACCAGACAGGAAATCTGAAAAAAAAACTTCAGCTAAGCATCAGCAAGGGGCCAGTACACTACCACTAACAAAATTGGCCTCTCTGGCTTCTTGGCTTCTCTCAGCTTGGGAGTTTTGGACTAAACATGAGGCTTTCAAATATATTATAATCACATTTGAGTTTAGATTTTATTTGAAAACTCAAGTTATAGATCACCATAATTCCTGTGCCTTGGCCTGTGCTTCAGGGAAAATAATTAAAATTAAAGCTGCAAGCAGTGATGAACAGGCCCTTGCGCATGCAATTCACCAATTAAGGTGAAGGACTCAAAACCGAGTCCGACGACAGCACCCACGACTCTTTATGTCAAACCATTGAAAAGTTATGGCAGAAAATAGGAACTATCAAATATCCACCAATTAAAAGAAGGGGCGGTGCTAATTTGCACCAATTATGGTCAAGGACTCAAAACCGAGTCCGATGACACGACCCACGACTCTCTATATCAAACAATTCAAAAGTTATGGCAGTAAATAGTAACTATCAAATATCGACCAATCAGAAGAAGGGGCGGGGTTAATTTGCACCAATTAAGGTGAAGGACTCAAAACCGAGTCAGATGACACCACCCACGAGTCTGTATGTCAAACCATTGAAGTTATGGCAGAAAGTAGGAACTATCAGATATCGACCAATCAGATGAAGGGGCGGGGCTAATTTGCACCAATTATGGTCAAGGACTCAAAACCGAGTCCGATGACACCACCCACGACTCTATGTCAAACCATTCAAAAGTTATGGCAGAAAATAGGATCCATCAAATATCGATCAGCTACTAGTATCACTTCCATTTTGTTTCAATGTTTTGTAACATTGAAGTTTGACGCGGTGCCATGGACGATCCTGCTAGGATGAGTTCATTAAAGTACAACACGTGAAAATGGCACAAATTGCGCCAAAATTACACGATAAATTCAAAATGGCCGACTTCTTGTTTGGTTTCGGCCATGGCGCCAAGAGACTTTTATTTAAAGGGGACCTATTATGAAAAACACGTTTTTTCTTGCTTTAACATATATAAAGTGGTCTCCCCTCAGCCTGCCAACTCAGAGAAGGAGGAAAGCAACCAAATTTTGCAGGGTCTGTACAGCAGCCCGGATGAGCCATCCAGTGTGATATGGCTTCTACGAGCCGTTCAGATTCTGCTCCCGTAGTTACATAACTACAGGAACGCCCACAACTAACTCTGGCCGGAACAACAACAACTCCGCCGGCCGGAGCTTCCACCATTTTTTCGTAGCGGTGTATCGCGTCATTCGCGTCGTCGCGTCTTCGCTTCAGGCAGCCAATCAGCACAGTGCCTCATTATCATAGCCTCCCCACAAGTTGCAACATGATACAGGTGTTTACCGATTTTCGTGCATGTACGTCAAACCGTATTGTGGGGCTTGAGGCACAAAGTTTTCTAGGGGGCGCTGTTGAGCCATTAGGCCACGCCCATTAATGCAAACCATTACATATCAAATTTTGCGTCAGGCCTGGCTTGCGTGCAAAATTTGGTGACTTTTGGGGCACGTTTAGGGTGCAAAAAGGCCCTCCTTTCGTCGGAAGAAAAACGAGGAAAATAATTCCTACAGATACGATAAGGCCTTCGCACTGTCAGTGCTCAGGCCCTAATAACAGGGCGAGGTCAATTAATTTAAGCTTCCTCCTTTAGCCACGTTTCTGATATGTAGAAAATATCACTCTGGATCTCAGTAATTAGATCACTTATTAATAGAGACTTGAAGCTTAAAGATCATATATTTTCTCCCACTAGGGGAGTTTTCATCTGACATTTTTTACGTGATAATTGCTCGGGGGTTCATGTTCCGGGTCTCTGGAAAGCGCCTAGAGCCAACTTGTGTTGTAATATACGCTATATTGATCAAATTGAATTGAATTTCAATATATTTAGTAGTCCCCATTTATTTTTTTGGTCTTTAATTCTTTAATTAACGTCTACCAGTTTATTTTTACAAGGTTTTTTTTTATTAACACCTCTATTATGTCGCGCATGGTGAACCTTTGGAGGGCGGGGAATCCACACCAATTCTATTTTGCTTGGCACCTTGTTAGAATCGGCAATTACATAACGCATTTCTATATTTTTATTGGCAGGCAGTAGACCTTGAGAAGAAGCAGAGAAGTGTGTAAGACTGAAGCTCTGCATACTGGCTTAAAGTAGACTTTCTATCCATCCATCTGATCCATGGATATGTCAAGGGATGATTTTTGTAACCATAAATATAATTTGCACTGATGTAATAATTTTACTTCTCATACAAATCATGGCCACAGAGAAAGCAGATAAAAAAATACTCATAAAATTTTATTTACATGGATCATTTGTATTAAGGTAGTAACTAACAGTGTCAGCCTGCTCCCATGGGTGTAAAATCAGAAAATGTTAGCTCTGTGAGTGATTATAAGCTATTGCTGTTACACAAACACAATGGATTGCAACTCATACTTTGGTTTATTGTTGATAATTCATCTCCTGTTGTTCACACTGTATAATGATAAATGCCCATTTAGAGAATACTGTCTAATTTCATAATATGACACTAATGCAGATGTATGTTGAGTGTGAGCGCATGCTTCAATATCCACACCTGTCAAAACATTATTTACACTTTCTCTGTGTTACTGCTACATTTGCAATTCAGTGCACCAAAGTGTCAGCTTGATTCATCGTCCAATTTATAAAATACAGAAAGTAAATAGGGAAGCCAGTTTAAGGTTTAGGTAAAACAAAAAAACAAAAAAAATGAATAAATAACATACCAAATAATGTGTCGCAAATAATTTATTTCTCTTCTGCAGTCACACATCTATCATTGTACACAAAACTGAAAATTCCCAATGAGTGTGAAATCTGTAATTTATAGTGTTGTGAGTCATCTACAAAATGCATGTAATGTCTCATTACTGTAATTCATCAGCTTAAGTAAGTAAACCTCCTTCATACAGTATGTTACTTAAGGTAAAGGATAAGGCTATTTATAGAACTGAAATTTGTTGTTAGACATTCAAAAAGAGCAGATATTCCCTAAAAAACACTCAATTAGTGTCTACTCGTCACACCCCTTTATTCATTTTACATTCCATGGGATCCTTAGGAATCCTTTAATTGGATAGCTTTGTGGTGTTTTATTTTCAGTAAAAAGGTGCCCATAATATTGTATGTCTGTGAGAGTGTGTCGCAGTGACAGAAAGCTGCCTGTGTTGTAAATGTGCCATGAGTGGTCCTTGGACTAGAAAGGTGCTACATTGGCACGTTGTTGTTGTTTTTACCAAACGCATGACTGCATGCTTTGACTTTCAGCTCAAAAGCTATAAGATACACAAACCCATCACAATATCTGAAACTACCAAAGTCTGAAGTATGTATTTTAGGGGTCAGCTCAGATTTGCTGGGAACTGTGACTTCACATATCCAGATTAGAGAAAGTTATCCAGTTTATCTCCATCCAACTTTACATCATGCTGCATTTGTTTAACCTCTTAAGTGGGTAGCACAAAACTCTAATCTCAGGGCTCCAGCAGGCCCAGGAATGCCACAGTATGGCTGAGCCACAGCAGCTGAAGGGAATTGTGGCCACTCAAATCAGCATGAGTGGCCCTACACCCATCGTACTCCCCGCAGGGCATTTCAAAAGGGTACTAGAAGTGACCTTCGACTCCGCTCCACTAAGGATATGAGCTGAGTCTGTTTTGACATTTAGCCAAGGCTAAGCCCCTTCAATTTACACATGACAGATTGAGCTAGCAGGAAGTCAGACACAAGACTGGCATGAAGAATCTGGTCAATTTTAAAAGCCACCATGAGCAGACTCTGACTCATGCATCGACATTACATCATAACCCGTGGAGGGCGGTCACAGGTGAGCAGCTCAGCGGGTCTCACATGAGATTTCAATCACATAAGAGAAGAAGTTCATCAAAAAGCACATTTCATTTTTCACCACCTGTCTTTTTTAAAAAGAAAGAACAACAGCAAAAGAGATAACAAATAGAAGAAACAGACTTTGAAAAGTTTGTATTACCTTATAATTAATCATCTCTAAACATGCAGACTACCAGATGATGTTGAGATTCTGTAGCAATCTATAAACTTCGTGAAAACTCGTAATCTCACAAATCCAACCAAACAGGCAATGCTTGGATGTACTCCGCCTCTAAAACATGGCCAGGCCCAGGGCCAGGAGGCTTGACCGACTGCTGCGCCTCTAACCCCCTTATTGGCAGAGCAAGTGAGCGTCAGTCCCAGCGGAGCTCTGCTTGTCCTTGTATCAGCTCTGGCAGCACTCGTTTCCAATGTCATTGCAGTTTTAACCACACTTGAAGTAAGGATGTTTGGACAGATTTGATAAGAAAAAATGTAAAGTACTGTATTTTGAAGACCATAAGACGCACCGCATTATAAGGCGCAATATCAATGAACGGGTCTATTTTCATAAATAAGGTGCACCAGGATATAAGGCGCATGATGAAACTTATATTAAGCGAAACAAAGCAGTCAGGTTAGTCGGACTTTATTCAACTCTTCACAATAACTCAGAATATCATTCAGTTGTAACTAAAGCCGAAAAATACACTCACTATTTAAATCATTCGTCTTCCACGAATCCACAAATAAAAGGTGGCGGATGTAAGCATCAATGTTGGATGATGGTTGCTTGCCAGCACTAAATAATTAATTATCTACCGTTGCCTAACATTGCAACCCGTATCCAACCAAGAACCGACTTTAATGTGTCAGCTGGGAACGGTCCAACAATCAATCAAACAGAGCGGCTTCATTGCTTACCAAAGTCACTCTAAAACTATTTTTGAGTGCATTGTACCACATACAATTGGTTAGAGGGTCAGTAAGCACAACAAAATTCATACATAAGGCGCACTGCTATTTTTGAGAAAATTGTGCTCCTTATAGTGTGGAAAATACGGTAATATTGTAAGCATCATAGGTTAGCATAAACTAAGTCAGCCAAGCTAAAATGATTAACTAATATTGTATTATTATGGTGTTAAATAATTTTTAGTAAGAATTATATTAGTAATTAAAATATATTTTCAAAAGGAAATCTATTGTATTTTCCTTCCTATCATACTTCTGTAGTCATCTGTCATTTGCAATTTAATCTTTTATCCCAATAACTGTTTTAATCCTGGATTACATGAACACATTAACGTGCTACGTGACTGAAAGCAAAAACTATTAATCGAGACTTGTGAAAAGTAAACATTTGACCAAATCATATGCTGTAACAGTGATTTCCTTAAGACCTCAGGAAACTGAGACAATTTTTGGCAAAAAAATAAAAGAGGAATACTATTTCCCCTTTAATAATGACCAAAAATAACACATTCATGAAATGAACTAGTTGATGAATCTAGGCAGTTATCAATGGATGGATGGATGAACAACTATTTCAAAACAGCTAGCTTTTGTTGTGAATGAGAATTATAAAATGATTTCCTTTCTTCAGTTTTAAATTGTATAAATCCTTGACAAAAACCTTCAAACGAGTTCCTTTTCTTTATACAGCTCAAACTCCTGAAGAGCCGTTGCACTCAAAATTGGTCAAGCCTGTGTTAAGATCTGTTGCTTTGTTTTTGTACTTGAAATTACAATGCACATGTTTTCTTACATTTATGAAAGGATGTGACATCTATAAACCATGTTCATGTTCATCCACCAGACAACAAATGCATTCTCTTTGAAGGCAACTGGAAATCGACCAATACATTCCAGTTTGGATTTCTATCAATATCCAGGAAAAGGAAAAGTCTTATCGACTGAGTCTCAGTTAAACTGAAAACATGCAAGTGAAAAGAAATATGGAATTGTTCAATATGCCACATTTTTTGATGTTCGGTAATCAACAACAAAAAAGTAATTGTGGAAATTGGATAAAAGACACCCGATCAAAGAGGCACTTTCTATATTCGGTGGCGTAGAAGTCTGAGCACAAAACAATTTCAAAGAGGAGACATATTTAGCCACGGGAACAAGAAAGCAAGAAAAACAGAAACATGGATGATGCGGTGCCCGGAGACAGAGATTTGGACTGAGAAAAGAACGGAGAGGTTGCTGAGGGGGAATTTCAGCAGGGAATTGGCATGCTAGTGAGAAAAAGGAGAGGGAGAGAGAGAGTATCCTGGGGTGGGAGGTGTGATGGGGAGGGGCTGCATAGAATTGCAGGTAGCTGGTAAGTGGTGAGAGAGACTAGGAGGAGGCTGGGAGAGGGAGGCCGTATTGCATTCCTGTTGCATCAGTTCAGAGTAACAAGATTTGAAGATGCAGGCTTAGACACACTAATGGGTTTTGCACTGACACACCGCACCGCCCTCCACACACCCATAATACACAGTTCTGCTCAGCAACATGACTCGCTCGCCACTCACATTTATCCCCTTTTAGTAGCTTTGTGGTGGTTTGAGAGTGGCCCGGTGTTTGTTTTTTTTAAAGACCTGTCTTTGTACACACATGTAACACTGAGAAATACTGAGTAATCTCTTCTCAAAGAGACTGATGAAGACAATGACCTTGAGCCAAAGTAAACAGAACCATCACAGGAGATATACACAAGCAAAGCCAAGATAATAGCACACAATAACTCATCCCGTGCAAATCTAATTTAGGTGTTTCATTTTTCCTGTGGTAGAGCTTGAACGGTGCGGTCTTTAGCAACACTGCCAGAGCGCCACAGAGACGTGGGCCTGCATTTGTTCTTCTGACAGTCTGAGGCGGCATGTTGCAGTGCTCACATCAATGATGAAAAATCCTTTTACGCAACTGTGAATATATGCAAACATCAGCATTAAAAAGAATGGGACGTGTGCTGGTATTTTACAGTTTTCAGGCTGAATCAAAGGAGTGTGCTTGCTTCCACAACAAAAACAAGTGACGGATGGATGCGTCATGATATGCTGACATCTGGTCAGTTAGACATGACCGCTCTACTACATGTCTTCTGTTTGTTTATCTGAATAAAAATAATCCTAAGCATCTACTTCAGACAAGCATAAACCAGCAGTCAAAAACAGTGCTGTGTTGCCTTTATGTTGCAACATCTTGGGTGCTTTTAGTCAAGGCTGTAAAACCGAGAAAAAAAAAGATTTTATGTTCCTCTGGCAATGTATATTATGTAAAAGCACAAGCAGCAACAGAAGCCCAGGGACCAAAGCAGCCTCTTCAAAGTAACAAAAAATAATGGAGAGGTTTTAGTAAAAACAGAGAGTAGGCTGTTGGATATGAATTAATGCATTTGCATTTTTTCCTCTTTCTTTAAGCTGTACAACATGAGCTTAGGTTTATTTTTTGTCTCTTTGCAATGGTCCTCTAAACTGTTAAATTTGAATCCAGCCCCGGGTCTAAATCCCCCCCAAGAGTGTTTCCCTCAGAGGACTTACCCCTTTCCTTTTATTCTTCTCTCTTCTTTTTTAAGCTTGTGAGTTCTTTCAGGTCGAACTGGTACCTTATGGGTAAAGAAGAGAGACAGTGAATCAATAATCAAAGCTCACCATCTTCATGCCCAAAGGCGAATGGCTTCTCCCTTCTTAGTCTCTGCTGAGGATAATTCATAGTGTACAAAAGGCAATGCTAATGCCTACTTGTATGGGTGAAGAGAAAAGCCTGCACATATTGTTTTTCTTCTCTGCAACCTTTTTTTCTTTTCACTTTTTTTGTAAATCCTTGTTTCAGTGCTTTTTGATCTCACAAGAAAGGAGATATCTTTCCAGGATGGGGGAGTTCTGTGGGTTTGGGAATAACCTTTATGAATAAAAGTAATGGGACAGCCGAGGTGAGTTCCTCAGATCTCTATAAAACATTAGTGTAATAATCCTCTTTCCAATGACTGTTGACTTCAGCGTGGCCAGAGGCCACACAAACAATGACTGTTCTCATACCAGAATAAGCACACATGCGGCAAACAAGAGGCCATGCATAAATCATTAATTAAAGAGTGATTAGCACTAATGGTACTCATTGATTGTTAGTAGTTGACGTAACTTCAGAGGGTAATTAGTCATGGCACTTAGGACCAGTAAACTGAACTCTGCTGACGCTAACATGGTTAAAGGCTTGCCTGCATGTGGGTGGGTTGTGACGTCATGCTCTTAAGGTAATAAAAGAGGACATCAGATGGTCAATTTGATCTTATCCAGGGTACTTCCGCATTAACTTGGCATCTAATATACCTCCAAACAGTTTATATTTACTTTTGGACGTTAAAACCAAATATCACATGTACTAGCTATTTCCTGTTATGATGTTGTCTTAAGACCCAATTCACACCCTGCATTAAAGTGTCTCCTGGGAGATCTGAACAAGTGGCAGGCGCTAATGCCAAGTCTGAGCACATTCCAGGAAAAATTCAGATCTGATTACTCAGGAGGCATTTTGAAATGGTCTGGGACACTTATTGTGTCCACATTGTCTTCATAAGGTGCGTTTCCACTAGCGGGAGTTCCGGGTAGATTTTTCCGGCCGAATCATTGGCAATTCTCTCTAATACCAGGAACAGCCCTGCAAAAGTGGCTTTCAGCAACCTTTACGTGGTTAAAAACTGTAAATAGGAGAGGTACTCATGTTGGCCAAAAAGGAACTTCCTGGTGGGAGGTCTCGGCTAATTCCTTAATTGCGTTGAGTACTCCTACGTGAAAATAAATCATGTGACTGCAACTCATTTGAACAATTTGGACCAAAAACATTTTGCTACAAGTACATATAATGAAGTTGGAGATTACAAGCAAAAACAAAAGATGGACTACAAAGTTGGTTGAGGTCTTGTTGGCATATTGCGCCAATGAGGAGGGTTTTTTTTAAACTCAATTGAAAAAAACAAACAGAAACACAAGTATCGTCTATTGTTTACGTGTTCCTTCTTCTCCTTCTTCTTTTGCTGCATTCTTCTGCTTCGTTTCCATTCATGTTGTTGGCCGGTTGTTGACAGCAAAAAACATGCATTATTGCCACCTCGTGACCTCGTATTTATGTTTGTGGTTTTGTATCTTTCCTTGTGGTGCATACACCCTGTTTTGTATTCATTGGGATAGCTATAAAAGCAGTTGCTGCGCAGAAATAATCTGAGAAGTGCATAGGGCCTCAAGGAGGCAAAAGACTGCTACAGGAGGAAGGTGGAGGAGAAGCTTAGGGAGAACAAGGGCCAATCCCAATGTTCACCCTACTCACTACCACTAGCCCTCACTCACTACCACTAGCCTACGTCAGTACGTGGTTTACGTTCGGGTACGTAAGCGACTGCGTAGTTACGTTTGCACATACGTCACACCATATCAGGAAGCCGAGAGCTAAAAGCTGTTTTAATTTCCGCTGTAGCGCTGTTAATATGCCACTTTATTAAGTTTGAATATTTTTTCAGGCGTAAAAGTAACCGTTAAGATCCCCAACCTGGGCTCAGTTTATCCAAATAACGCTTGTTAAGAAATTTGCTCCGATGTTTTCAGGGATGAGAAGATCTCGGGAGCAGCAGCACCATACGGCGCACGGCACCGCGTAACCTACGCCGTAGGCTCTGCGTTGGTGTAACGCAGAACCATGAATCAGCCTTTATTCTGGCGAGATCTGAAAAAACTTTGCAACAACGGGCAAGCAAGTGATTATGTACATTCACTGAGTGAATATTATGAAAGTAAAATATATATTTCTCGCTAGAAATGTAATCAAAACACATTTTTATGCAGAAACTAACTCAAAACATTGATTTTATCATGAGAGAAATGAGAAATGTCTGCCATGTTTTTTTGTTTGATTAAGTCTGCAAATCATGACGTAAAGCATTCTGGGAAATTTTCTCTAGCCCTCGGTCGGCGAGTCCGCATCTCAAATCCCTCGCCCCTTCATCTGATTGGTCGATATCTGATAGTTCCTACTTTCTGCCATAACTTTTGAATGGTTTGACATAGAGAGTCGTGGGTGGTGTCATCCCCTAAATGTCCAGGGGCCTCATTTAAAATGGACTGCGTAGGATTCATACTAAAAGTGCACGTACGCTCAAAAGCCGAAAATGCCGGGCGCAAAAAAAAATCCGGATCTATAAAACCGCGTGCACGCAGACTTCCACGTAAGGTTCTCTTTATAAATCACAGTCCAGCTGGAAGGCTGCGCACGTGAATCCGCCTGGTGTCCCGCCCTCAACACGCCCACTTTCTACCGAAAATGGAATCATTTTGCATATGAATGAGCCTGCTGAGCATGCGCAGTGGCTTCCTGCAACCTGTTTGGCTTCAGAATGAATGAATGAACGTGTCGAGCCACCGTGCCACTGAATTTCACTGAGATCTGAGATCTAGATGTTGTTGATGAGGAGGAGGACAGGAAAACCACATTATTTTGTGGTCACAGTAAAAGTAGAAAAATAAATAGTAAATAAAGCGAGTGAGTGGCAGCACGCCGTTGCTGCGCGGAACGCCGTGAGTTCCCCGGTGCAACAGGGGGACACACGTCCCCCCGTCTTTTCAAAATCATGTTTATTTTCCCCTTACTTTTTACAGTTTAAAAACTAACGGTAGGCTCAGCCTTAAATTGCAAATTATCAAGACACTGTATGAAAGCGATACGAGAGCAGCCCCGCTTCACCCCCCCGCTCTCCCTCCTCCTCCCTCCCCTCAGAGCTGCTCAGGGCGGGTTTATGGTTCTGCGTTCCTTTAACGCAGAGCCTACGGCGTAGGTGCGCGTCGCCGCGTACCTTACGCCGTAGGCTCTGCGTCGTTTTAACGCGGGACCCTAATTTAGGCACCATACACCTGCATGTAAAGGTTTCACGCGCGCGTAAAACTCATATGAAAACAAATCTGAGTCCCTTTAGGGAAGAAATGAGGGGCTCCGTGGGGCTCCCTAAACGCAGCCCCTCATTTGTTCTGTCCTAAAGCGGTGAAGGAGGTTCCCGGCGTGTCCTGCACCGCGGCTGCAGCTCCAGCAGCACCAGAGTCCTGACTGACTGAGCTTCACACACAGAGGAACACGATCAGCGCTATATTATTTTATTTTATTATTTTATTATTTTAAGTCTTATATATTTTGTGATATGTGATGACATTATTAAGAGTATGACATGAATCTGGCTTCATTTCACCACCTCAAACCCTGCGTCGCCAGTTCCCCGTGTCTTAAGTAAATTCTTACGGGAGGGTCCTAGTTGCCGTAAAGATAAGCAGATTTTTCGGTTAGTTTTTTCTTTTTAGATCCGAGGATTTGCGTAGAAGGTGGCTTCCGCAACTTTCAGGCGCTTTTTCTGCGCAAGCAAGCTTTATAGATGAGGCCCCAGGCCTGAAGACATCTACATGCAAGTCATACAAGCACTTCCACTGCAGCCTGAACGTGCACAAGGGTGCGAGGGCCCGTTCATCGCTGCTTGCAGCTTTAATTTTCTTCTTTGTTTTGACTTTTTTTTTTCCATTGGACAATAATTTTAAGCAGCTTACTTTATTCTAATTACTTAAACATTACACACATCACTGGCAGCAATTTTAACCCTGCACTTGTTTGCCACTGTTTTAAGTCATGCACCCATTAGCTTTTGCAAATTTATGGGATTAGTCATGAGAAACATAGTAAATATGTCCAGTTACACACAAAACTCTTTCTTGAAAGTTAACAGTTACAGCAGCTGCAGCTAAAGAACTGCTACTGAGTGAATGAACATAGCATCTCTTGGAGGGAAAAATGCTGGATTGAAACATTTATGTTGGTAAATGTCTCTTAGTATTCTTGTTTGGATCGGTTACCTTACCCTTCGTGATCTGAAAGCACATTAACCTGCGGACGGTTGAGTAAGCAGTGACCTTTCAGAATTCCCAGGTCAAAGGTCAGTCATAATCCGCCTATCAAGATTCCTGTCATAACTCATCTGACATTTTACTGACCCTGAATCCAAATGTCAAGCCATCATCTGCAAGGGTGTCCATAACCAGGCCAAAGTCCTGCTACCTCTCACTAATACAATTTCTCCTCTAATCCCATACTTTTTCTCCATCTTGCCTTTGAAGGGGTTAAGTTACATAAACGATCGAGACATGTCACTGTCTCTTGGTTAAGCAAAGTTGCATTTCATTCACCTCACGGCTCGCTGAGCCCTGAATCTATGCTGAAGGTCAACAGTACCTGCAGGTTTTTTTGTGTGAGATAGTTAGCAGATAAATAAGCATCACTCCGGATGTCTGCTTCAGTTCTTTGCCAGTGGAAGCCTATACCGTGATCTACTGGTGTCAGAACCCCCCTTTGTAATGGGGGAAATTAATGTCAGAGAAAGGACTGTAAAGCCTCTTGTATACCTCGATTCATCACTCTTTATTTATAAGTCCCCCATATACTTAGAGAAGCCTGAGATTTCCTCTGTGTATGAGCCAAAAACATTTTCCTTACATAGTTAACAGGTATGTGCAAAAGTTTGTAACCGCTACTAGTTCTGTTACATTGTTCTGGAGTAATTTTAGCCTATTCTTCTTTCAGTTACACACGTGTGTGTGGGTGTGGGTGTGGGTGTGTGTGTGTGTGTGTGTGTGTGTGTGTGTGTGTGTGTGTGTGTGTGTGTGTGTGTGTGTGTGTGTGTGTGTATTTAATATTAGTTTAAAATTAATGTAATGTACAATATCTAAATATTTCAATATGAACACTGAGTATGATTTAACTGTTCACAAATGTATGGACTAAAAACATTCATCATTATTAAAAAAAAAAACATTATTTATTCATCCCCAGACATTTTATTCTCTTATGACATGGATAAAATATTGATGCAACTTTCCTTTACAGTTAATGACATTAACTTTGATGTGCTAAACAAATTTAGGTCATGAGGTTTATGGCAAATCTTAAGAGGTTGGTAAAATCTATTCCAGCAAAATTAAGAAAACAAGCCAAGTAAACCAAATTTTTCTGGGTTTATCCTCCCCTACATACCCAGTTCCCATTCTTTCATCCATCAGCCAACACCCACTTCTTGTCATGTACATGTCATGCCTCTTAGAGCAGATCCCTACGTTTTCAGATACCTGAAGCGCTACAAGAGATGTCAGAGCTCCTCCACAGCCCCGTGACTGTGTGGGATTGTATGATGTTGAGGAACTTTGCCATTAGATGTAAGTATCACCCCATTTTCTCGGCCTTGGGCAACAATGTCATCTCACGCACCACAAATAGAATCCCTGGCATATTCATTGGAGCCACTGTGAATGCCAATTCATGGCATCCATGCCATTAAGCTGTGTTGGCTATAGATGTCAACCCCATCACACTAAGGCCAAATCCTGTCTCGCTTCCAACTCCAGCTTTTTCTTTCTTCTGCTGAATATATTCAAGGTGTGGATTGATCGCTGTCTGTTGTGACAGAGGGAAGTTATCATCACTTTGATAGTTATTTATTGCAAGTGCTTGTATGCGAGTAAGACAAGCTATTGGGACAAGGTAAATGCTCATGTGTCAGTCATGGAGCATAGAGATTGCTTACCCTCAATTGCAATTAATGAAAAGGTTGGTGGAGAATCTATTCGATTCTAATCTATTGTATCTGTAGGAGATGTCGTTTTTTTTTTTTTTAGACTTGAAATTCAGTCTTTCACCTTCTTCACATTCTTCACATTAAGCTATAATTATTTCTTCATTGCCTTTCAAACCCTCTATTTTTACGAAGAGTTCTGTAGTTCAGTCCACTCTTAAGATTTCATCCCAGTTCAGGTACCATTTCATATTTTTGTCTCCATCTCCTCCAATGATGCCATTGCTCCAAAGTCATCTATTTTCCCCTTCTCTTACGAATGAACCCTTTCGTTTATGGCAAAATAAAGTCATTCATCTTATTAGAGATCTCTATAGAGGGTGTCTTTGCAAATTTTTTAGACTTATCCTCTAATTTTAATTGACGTATTTCCCACTTATTTTTATATTTTCAGGTTAGACATTTTGTCTCCTCTTTTTTCCTGCTTACCCCCACTTCCTTTTGACCAGCCATGGGATGACCTTCTGGCCCTTGGCCTTAATGAAAAAAAAAATCCTAATTCCAAATATATACGATTTTGGACACTTATGTGGCAGTTAAAAACGAAACTGCTTGGGAGCAGGGGCTTGCGGTCCAGCTGGCAGATCAGTGGTGGTATAAAGCTGTCCTCAGTAAATGTTAGAGTACACCCTGCCAGGTTGCAGCTTAAACAGCTTAAAATCCTAAATAGAGTTCATTTCTCGAAGTCCCATCTGTCAAAGATTTATTCTAACGTAATCGACCAATGTGACTGATGTCATTCCGCTTCTTGTAATTTAAGCTACATTCTTTATTTGTATCCCAAACTGCACAACGTCTGATCTGACTTCTTCATAACCAGGTCATGGTTAGGGACTCGGATAAAAAAAAAAAAAAAAGAGCCTGAGTGCCATTTTTGGGGTTCAAGGGTTCCCCTCAGATAACTTCTCTGCAACAACTTCTAACCTTTTCATCTTTATTAGCACAACGTTGTATAGGCTACTACTACTTTAGAAATCTCCCAAACCTCCATCTACTTCTCTGTGCTTTAAACACTTTTTGCCATTTCTCAAATTGGAAAAAATCTACTTTGATGATGCAAAGTAGGGATGTCCCGATCCGATCACGTGATCGGAAATTGGGCCCGATCACATTGTTTCAGACTTGATCGAAATTGGACGTTGCATCCCGATCACGGATCGGATATATATTGTATTCTCATTATTTTGATCAGTGCATCAAACAGACTATGGAAAAAATGCTAAACAACCGGTGTATCAAAAAACAACAGGTCCACCTAATTTTGTGCGACAACGCTGCTAATATGAAGAAAGCTATAAGTGAGGTGGGGGTGCGGAGTGTGGGCTGTGTGTGTCACGTAAAGTGAGATCAATAAAGTTGTTTGTTTGTGGTGATCTGCACATGCGCACAGCAGTGTTACAGCGGAGGTAGATAAATAAAAGGTTAAGTTACAACGGTGACCGTAACCTGAACAAAGCGTCTGTGTCGTCTTCCTCAGCTGAGCGTTCAGAAAAACACTACAGGCTGTGTCACACATTCTTGCTGACTTTGCGTGCACGAGGGCTTGCTTTCTCAACGCAGTGTGACAGACACCCTGCTACCCATGGAAGATTGTAGGTCCTTCAAACACAAACATTTTATTCTTTAAGCCAGTTTAAGAAGTAAGAAGTAAGAGTTCAGTCTAAAAGAACATTACTGGTCTTACTTTATGACACTGTTGCTTTTTTATTTGCTTATTTGTTTACAGGCCTGCTGGGTGTTTTAAGTTGAGCTGCTGTTTTTATTTCATTCAAATTTATGTTTAAATTTGCACTATTTTTACCAGTTAATAGTTGCACTATTACTTGATTGTTCAAGCTACCTCCAAGAGACTGTTGCACTGTTTAAGTGCAAAATGATAAAATAAGAATAAAATAAAAATGAGGGACAACCTGGATCTGTTTATTTTGCATTTGTTGATTTTGTTTTTTATGAAAGTATCGGATAGGGACTCGATACTCAAAATCAAATGACTAGGGGCCTCCTCCTTAACCTGAGGAGTGAGCAGGCTGCTTGTTTTCACCAGACAGGGTGGGGTTTCTCTGGCCGGACGTAGCGCGTGGAAGGATCACGTTATTCCGGCCAGATCGCCCCCACCCCATCTGGCGCCCCGGTTGGCCAGAGGGGGCAGTATAGCCCAGGACTGTGTGCATGTTTTTGTGAGGGTAGCTCACATTGCTACCCAAGGGAACACGGGGAGAACATGCAAACTCCACACAGAAAGGCCCTTTCGCCAACCCCACCCAGGGGGAACTTAACACGGACTTCAGCGCCCACAGCGTCCCCGGCGGAAATTGAACCCAGGACCTTCTTGCTCTCAGATGGCTGCACTACCAGCTGTGCCACTGTGCCCCCCCTGCTGCTACTGTGTTGTTATCATGCAGTAGGGGTGTAACGATACACTAATCTCACGATACGGTATGATACACGATATTGAGGTCACGATAACGATACAATACGATATTATAGCAGTATTTTTTAACAACCTTGATAGAGGAATATATGACTGGAAAAAAATTGTCTTTTATAGACACATAAAGACAAAGACATAAAGACACATAATACAAAACAATGCTGTGCGTTTGCCCTATTGTTCCAGTTTGTAATGCTTTATAACTGTTTAAGTTTTAAAGAGAAAGCCAGGCCAACCATTTTCCACAAACTGAACTAAAAGTAAATGTCAGGTTTGCATTATGCATCTTCAGTTTCATACAAGTACAAATATTTAGACACAAACTGAATAGTTTTTCTCATGTATGATTTGACTTTTTTCTTTTCCAGAAATTTAACAACTAAAATTAAATAAATAAATAAAAGTAAATAAATAGATACAATTTTACATCATAAAAAAGATTGATTCATGCTCACCTTATAAGTGTAAGAGGAGATTTATTTTAGTTAAGAAGGTTATTTTGGTAATTCAGGGTTCATTATTTTATAAATATATTCTTTATATTCTGTAAATCAGGGACTATAATTACACTAGTCAGTATATCAGTTGTTAGTATGTTTTAGATTGGGCGGAGTGATACAGCACTAGGTGTTGTGTTGATGTTCTGAAATCCTACGCTGTTGAGCGGACATTGAAGTACACGCAAACTCACGCAGAAGTTGTCCCGTGTTTATCCTACTCACGACCCCAAAAAGGTTTAATTTAATAAGGTAAGGCTTAACTCTACAGACTTAAATAAGTAAAGGTTCAGAGCTCAAAACAGGACCGCAAAACGGGACTACTTTCTTCTGAGCGGAGTAAGATTTTGGTCCGCGCGGTCGCGGCTGCAGCCGCGGTCAGATGCGCGTTTCTAGTCAACACAATAGATTAATATTAATAACCCAATATCGCGATACAGGTTGTCACCTCCACGACACGTATCGTGACGTTTTTGTATCGCGAAATTTCGTGGCACGATATATTGTTACACCCCTATCATGCAGTGACTGTTATTATTCCCGCTTCCGCGGTCTTGTCACTTCCGGAAGGGTTAGGGGAAGTTCCGGGGCGGTCAATAGCTCAGCTAAGCTAGTGCATGGTGTGCGTATACATGCTGGAATAGCCCCCAGTTCGGTTCGACTACAGCCCGACTAAGGTGGTTTTTAAAACTTCAATATTAGTCGGACTAAGGCAATAATTTGACTTTCTGTTAGTGCATGTAAAACATACTGACTGCCAAAAAAAAATTGGCTGATCAGTTGAGACAGGAGACTTCAATTAATTTTATCAAATAGAACTTTTGGATTTGTCTTACTCCAGAATATAAGATTAGCCACATGCAGCCCTGGTGGCCTTAAACATATAAATTGGGACATCAGGAAATAATCCTTCAGATAGTATGTATGAGCTTCAAGAGTCGTTGATTTCCACACGTTTAGTCCTTCTACAATCATGATGAAAACTGACTATAAACTCACAGATCCATGATGGAGACTTCTTGAAGCGAGGCTGGGTCCCCACGGCAAGCACGGAGGAGCACTGTTCATAAAACAGCATAAGTTTCTAAATCTAACACAGAAACTGGAGTTACATCCTGTCAGAGTCAGAGCATTCATCCTGCTCTTCTGTAATCCCCCAGACTCTTGGAGCTGAATTCTTGAACTCCAGTGATTCCCTGGAATCGAACCGAGGTCCACAGACAGATTATTCAGGGATATGTTGAATGCAAAAGTAGAGTCAGATTTACTGCTCTGCAGGATTCCCCTTATTTCTTCTTACTGCGTGTTTGTCTGCTTTGTTTTTGCTGTCATATACTGAAAAAAACAATTTTGTTTAAATAAAACAAACGTAGCTTTCCAGCTGCTGACATGTTGGACAAAAGAGGAGCCTATCTTTACATTTCAAAATAAAACAAAACGTAAAATAATAGTTACACATGTTTGCTTTCTGATTTATTTATTTGTAGTAGAGACAATTTCACTCCTCTTTCAATAGCAGCATTCTTCTATTTTAACTTTTTACACAAAGTAGAGGAATCTGTAAAGGCAACATGGATCCATCTCTCAGTGATCCAAAGGGACTTGGATCCTTTGAAGGAGCTGGATTCGACATTCCTTGTAGATATGTGTCAGGATGTAACATGATCACACATGATTACACTCATATAGCTGTTCTCTTGGTGTGTGCAGCAGAAACAAAGATATCTGCATGTATATGGCATGTTTGTCACTCTGATCCAAGATTGCATCATCATTCCAGCCAGCATTCCTCAGGCCCTGAGGCAGTCCTAACTGAAGTGGCAGACGATGACTGTGTGTGTGTGTGTGTGTGTGTGTGTGTGTGTGTGTGTGTGTGTGTGTGTGTGTGTGTGTGTGTGTGTGTGTGTGTGTGTGTGTGTGTGTGTGTGTGTGTGTGTGTGTGTGTGTGTGTGTCTGCCTGTGTGTGCAGGCTCTTGTGCAAAAGCTGGAGGCACGGCACAGGTTGTGTTTGAATTGATGGCCAATCGTTGCGCTTTTGGATGTCCATATGTTTAAACCCGCAGCTACATCCACCATCTGTTTCGGTACGATGTTAATTTAGCTCTCCTGTCATAATTGACTGTCTGTTTATTCCCCACTGTCTGCAGTTCTGTTATGTTTGCTGGGCATTGCTGTATCAGCGTTACACACTTGTTAACCGACCGCTTCCTCGCTCATGTAAGCAGTGCAGGTGCTTAAGAATAAGAGCCCTCAGGGCAGTGTGTTTGGTATGTTGGTAAGGTGTGAGCCAAGGGTTCGTCCTCTATGCAGTATGCATCAAAGATAGCCTGCGGAATCATGTCAGGATATTTTATGGATAATCGCTCAAAGCTGGGATGTTCACCTGCTGCTGAGGGCAGGGGAAGAAAGCTGAGTAAACCTGCAGAGCAGTGTGAGAAAATTCTTTTCACGAGTGTTTTTTTATATCAGTGCTAGGTTATGTGACATGAGGGAGTAAGAAACAATTACAAATGTGCACATACAGACTAAAAGAAACTTTTGGAACGCGTTACATAGACTTGCAAGGGAATGTGAACATTTCATGTGAAAATGCAAAGACATTAAAGGATAAAACAACAAATTCCCAGGAATCCATCTATATATGCTTAGACAACATTAATTGTCTGTCTCAAAACATCTCCTCCTTAAATGAGAGTAAAACTGAATGTATTGTATTTGATCCTTCCAAACTCCCCAGTAGTACAGTTTCCTCATTTATCCCAGGTCTTGATGCCCTCGCCCCTCATTTCAACCAGGTAGTCAGAAATCTGGGCGTGGTTTTTGACAACACTTTAAAGTTTGACAAACAGACCAAATCTGTTGTCAGGGCGAGCTTCTGGCAACTTCAACTCCTCACAAAAGTCAAGCCGTTCTTGAGCCGTAGTGACCTTGAGAAGGCTTTACATGTTTTCATTAGTTCCCGGCTTGATTATCGTAATGCCCTTTATTTTGGTATCAAACTCTACTGCGTCGTTTGCAACTTGTCTAGAACGATGCTTCTCGCCTGCTAACAATTACTCAGAAGCACGACCACATCACACCTGTCCTCTATTCTTTACACTGGCTCCCTGTTTAACTTAGAATTCATATTAAGCTCTTGTTTGGTTTTAGTGCTATAAATGGCCTTGGTCCCTCATATCTGCAATTATTTAAATTTCTGTCAACCCAGCAGAACTTTGCGTTCAGCGAGCCAACTTTTTTTAAAGGTTCCAGGGACAAAGGTGAAAAAGTGGGTTGATCGCACTTTTGCAGTATAGCTGGTCCTAAACTCTGGAACACGCCGCCCCTTGAGTTGCGGTCCCTCACTAACCCGCGTCAATTCAAATCCAAACTAAAGACGCATCTATTCAGATTGGCATTTGGCTTATAATAGCCTTTTTATTGATTTATTTATTGATGGATTTCATACTTTTGTTTCTTTTCATTGGATTTTTTCTAGAATGTTTCTATGTGTTTTATTATTTTTGTAGTCCATGTTTCTATTTGATTATAACTGTAAAGCACTTTGGTCAACAGTGGTTGTTTTTTTTTTTTTTTGTTTATTACACACACATACACACACACACACGCACACACACAAATACACACACACGCATACCCACATAGCCACATAGACATATACACACTCACATAGACGTATACA
The DNA here is from genome assembly GCF_033807715.1 of Cololabis saira. Taxonomy (NCBI): domain Eukaryota; kingdom Metazoa; phylum Chordata; class Actinopteri; order Beloniformes; family Belonidae; genus Cololabis; species Cololabis saira. The sequence goes on along the minus strand of NC_084601.1, from coordinate 20,477,488 downwards.
TATTCATACATTCATGCATGCACACATAAACACACATAGCCACACATATGCATACACACACACAGTTACATTTAGCCACACATACATATACTCGCTCATACACACACACACACACACTCACACACATATAGCCACTCAGTCATATACGTATACATACACATACACACACATACACAGCCACACAAACATATACATACACACACACACATAGCCACAAAGACATGTACGTACACACACACGCCGATTACACACACACACATACACACACACACACACACACACACACACACACACACACACACGCACACGCACACGCACACGCACACGCACATGCATTGCTTGCTCTGTAGTTTTTGGGGTTAGCTACTGGTAGCTTAGCTCAGACTATGATTTGGATTGATTGTTGCTTGTGTTTTGGTCGGCTCCGTGTTGGTTTTGGGTTTTGTTTGTGGTTTTTGATGCAGATGCAGTTCCAGTGCTTGACGTGTGCCTCCGTGTGTTCCTGCTTCCTGGATTGGCAGTGGATGTAATCTTTTCCAATATACGGCAAATATAAACAGATTTTCTGTAGAGAAAATAACACAGCTGCTGCAGCAGAGGAGATAGATCGATTATCAGGTATTGATTGATTTATTGATACCTGTGCCCTTATTGATTCAGCATATCAGATTGATTCTTTGGTGTCACTGTTTGTATGTAGGTTCCTGTATTATTTTGAATACATATATCATTGAGTTTTAGTTTTGTCTTGACTTCCCTTGTTCCCATCTGCCTTGATTGTTTGCACCTGTGTCTTGTCAAGTCCCATGTCTAGGGCTGTGTCCCAATTCAGGGGCTGGGTCCTTCTGAGGACGCGGTCTTCGCAGGCCACGCCTTCGAAGACCGCGAAGACCATACCGAAGGCTGGACGGATGGAGTGAAATGAGACGGTCTAGCCTGTGGGGGATTTCCTGGTTGCGTCACCAGCTGTTCCCGCCCTTGTCCAACGTCACTAAACAAAGTAGAAAGAAAGAAAGATAGACAGACAGCAAGATAGACAGAAAGAAAGAAAGAAAAAGAAAGAAAGAAAGAAAACACGATAGAAAATAAAGAAAGAACCAAAAAAAAAAAAAAAGAAATGGAACCAGAAGTTTTGTTTTTGTTTTTTTTGTTTTTCATTTTGTTGGAGGAGGAAGAGAGGCATGTCCGTTTTTTCAGAAAAAAAATATTTTTCTGAAAAAATTTGAATCTGAAAATATTTTTCTGGAAATAAATATTTTTCTGGCTGTGCGCAATGCATCTTGGGATATGGTGGGCCGCGGAGGATACAACCGATGGATCCTTCAAACAGCGGGAAAAGAAGGCTGCATTTGTGGGCTGCATTTGAAGGAGCCTTCGAAATGGGACAGCCTTCGGCGCGCCGCTGTGACGTAATCGGCCTTCAAATCCAGCCCTCGAAGGACGCAGCCCCTGAATTGGGACACAGCTTATATCTTGTCTTGTCTTTCCCTTTCTCCCTGCTGGTCCGTACTATGTGTTCCATCATGTGCCGTGTCATAGTTAGTTCTGGGGTTCTTTCAAGTTTTGGGCTCTTGTTTTGTCTTTTGTTTTTTCCTGCATTTATGAGCTTTTTGTTAAATAAATCAAATTTTTTGAAATTCCTGCCACCTTCGTTTCCTGCATCTGGGCCCTATATACCCCTAGCCATGACACTTGGTCGCTTTCATACATGTGGATGGAGCCTCCCTAGATTACATTGTATAATTTTTCATTTAGATTGGTTACTGTTCACAAGGGTTGTTTTTACTGACAACATGACAGCAGTCAGTGCCGTCAGTAGTGAATATCAGTGCTGGTAGAGTCTCATGTTTCCATAACAACTGGCTTAAAGTAAAAAGATAAATGTAAAAACATGAAACAATACAACTAGAACAGGTATGGACCCAGAGTTGGCCCTTTCTTTCTGTAGTGTTTGTATCTCTTGTTTGTAAATGTAGTAAATGGCCGTGGCTGGGTGTTGTTTGTACATGACTGTTTATGTTACCTTCTGTTTGTCATATTTGTTAATGTGCTCCCCCATAACCCACAATGCAATACCCAGCTGGCTATGGAAGCATTTTTAGCTCAAATATATGGACAGCCCCACTCCCACAGCTGGGTCAAATCATGTCATGAAGCTTTCACTCCATAAATGGACCACAAAAGAGTTCACTGATAGCTGTACCAAGACTACTTCTTCAAAGGAGTCCTGGTAGCGCTGTTTTGGTGCAGCGATAAAGTTGTTTATCAGTTATGCACTAAAATGCACGTGATATGAGAATAAATTGGGGAGAAAGCAGTAACTGACCTTGAATGTAAGTTACCTCTATTCCTGAAACAGACTTCAGGTACTCTTCTTGATTGGGTCTGAAATAGAAAACCTAGTTTCCCCTCATTAGCCAAACTTCAGGCATGTTTTAAGGACATTAAGGCATGGATGTCCACTATATATTTTTTTTTTTTCAAAATTTGGCAGATAAAACCAAGGTTATTACTTTAGGTCCCAAACAACTTAGGGAGGGATTAGATGGTGTTCCGATGGCCTCCAGTATAACTGTGCACCTTGGTGTTATTTTCAATCAGGATTTGTTGTTTAAACAACATCACCATAATATTGCAAAGATTAGGAACATCCTCCCAGAGTGATGCTGAAAAACTAATTCACGCGTTTGTATTTTCTAGGCTAGATTACTGTAATGTGTTATTAGCAGGATGTCCAAGTAATTCGCTGAATATCCTCCAGCTGATCCAAAATGCAGCAGCGCGAGTGCTGACAGGAATCAACAAGAGAGACCACGTCTCTCCTGTGTTAGCCTCCCTCGGCTCCCCGTAAAACTTTTATTACTAAAGTTGTTAAGGATTCTTTTCTTTGAACCCAAGTGCACAACACCAAACAGGGTTAAACTTTAGCCAAAACGAGGCGTAGTTTAATTGAAAACACAAAAAGACTCCCACAGGGAACATAATCCTTCCTCACAGGGAACTGAAAACTTCCTCACAGGGAACTAAAAAATCACAGGAAAAAAAACCACAAGCAAACAACTAATCAAACAATCCAACAAACGAACTAGCACCGAGCTACTGGCAGCCCCGCTCTTTAACCTCTCTTCACAGACGAGCTGACGAGCTGCAGCTGTGGACTCTGCTGCCCGCCGGTGCGCACCCGGCTCGTCATTGTCGCTGCGCGTGCAGCTCCCCTGGCCACATGGCGTGCCGACTCCGCGCTCCCAGTGCGACCGGGCCGCGGAGGAAAGCCCAGCCGGCCGAGTCCTAACAAAAGCCAAAAATGTCCTAGCTCCTGCTTATCTACGAGACCTAATAGTACCTTATCTTCCTAAAAGAGCTCTCCGTTCTCAGAGTGGAGGTTTACTCGTAGTTCCTAGAGTATCCAAATGTAGATTTGGAGGACGGGTCTTCTGCTATCAGGCACCATTACTATGTAATATGTTTGGAAGACTAACACCACCTCAAGCTTTAAATCCCAACTTAAAATGTTTCTGTTCAGTAAAGCATCTCGTTAGTGTAAACTTTTTTGTGTGCCAGTAGTCATAGCTTCAGCTACCGGACAAGACTAGGTCAGGCTGGTCTTAAACAGATGCTATAGGCCTACGCTGCAGGGGGGACACCAACATGATCCAGTGAGCGGTGCCCATCATCCTTCTCTTCCTTTCCCATTTATTAATTATTATTATTTATTAAGTATCTTTTGTGCATGTTTGCAGGCCGGAGCTTCAGGAGCTGCATGGTGACCTGCAGTCCCACCCTCTGACCATCCCAGTGTTTGCTTCCACCTGTCTGTATGGATGTCTGCTAGATGCCTGTTGACATCCTGACCTACAGTCCCCCCCTCTGACCACCTCAGTATCTGCTGTTTACATCCGTATGTAGTCGTCCCTGTAGTGCACTAACTAACCATTGTGTCTGTCTCTCCTCTCTCTGTAATTCTGTGTCTGTTTTTGATCTCCCTTTTCCTGCTCTACCCAGCTGACCTCCAGCAGGAGGGCCCCCCCCCCCCTTATGATCCAGGTCCTGCAGGGGAGTTTTTCTTGGCACTGTTTAGCTTAAAGGGGACATATTATGAAAAACACGGTTTTTCTTGTTTTAACATATATAAAGTGGTCTCCCCTCACCTGTGTCTCATGTGATTTTTTTTTGAGCCGATTAAAATCTGCGCCTAGGGTGACGTCACCCTAGGCGCAGAGGTTTGGCCTCCGCTGCTGAAACCACGCCCACAACCAGCTCTCTCCGCAGGCTGGAGCAGTCCTTCCTTGAGCCTGTCGGACGCGGCGCCGCGGCGGAGCGGATCCGGGTTAAATCATCCAGGTTCCCGGGTGGTTTGGGAGCTGGGTCCTCGTGGGTCCGTCCCAGGTCGGATCAGCTTCACCCTCCGAGATTTTCAGCCAAATGTGTCGGTTTGATCCCCGGTAACGGGCGATGCGCGCTGCTCCAGCCTACTTCCTGGTTCCCAAAGCGGAATCCGTCCGACTAAATTGTCCAGGTTCCCAGCCGCTTTGGGAGCAGGTATTTCTGGGGTACGTCCCAGGCTGGATCAGCTTCACCCTCCGAGATTTTCAGCGAAATGTGACGGTTTGATCCCCGGTAACGGGCGATGCGATGCCCATGCTGAGCGCCCGCCGTGGGGTTGCGGGGCCAGCGCGCAGTGACTAAAGGCTGATTTATGGTTCCGCGTTACACCAATGCAGAGCCTACGGCGTAGGGTGCGCGTCGATTTAACGCAGAACCGTAAATCAGGCTCCGATCCGTTTACAGGGTGTAACTGAATGAGAGCATCCGACTATCGAGCTGCGTGACATCGGACGCTCTCTGTCCACACTGAAACTGTTAAACTCGCGGCCAGTTAGGACAGTCCAATACAAAAAAAATAAAGCAATGGATTTTATTTTGTCGCAGAAGCTTCTCGCATGGGACACAGTTTGTGTATGACGCAGCCAGCTGCTCTGGCCGGAGCGAGGTTTATTCTCCTCCCCTGCTACACGTCATTCAGGGAGCCAATCAGCACAGAGCCTCATTATCATAGCCTCCCCTCCCCTAAAATGAAGTACAGAAAATGAGGTGAGAAGGGGTAAAACTAGAGACATGGCCCACAGGCTGAATTTCTGATTTATGTAGAAAAAACAAGCTTTAGATTGTTTTTAAGACATTCAAGGCCTGTTTAAAATATACATTAAATGCCATAATATGTCCCCTTTAAGGTTTCTCTCCCACTTTTTACCTGTCATTGTTTATGTAATAATCCTTTGAGGGTCACGTTCTGGATCTCTGGATCTCTGGAAAGTCCATAGAGACAACTAGTGTTGTAATAGACGCTATATAAATAAAATTGAATTGAATTGTACACCTCACATCCATTTTTTTTTTACCTTGTCTGCACACATATTAATGGTTAATACCATGAACCTAATGCATATATGTGCATTGTTACTATATTATATATATATATGTATATATATATATATATATATATATATATATATAGGCATACATATGCATACACATACATATATATACACATGACACGTGACAACCGCTGCTAAAAAAACAGAACAGACACGAAACCGGCACGGAACCGGCCAAAACACGAGCAGCAACTGTCCCAACCCATGCAGGTGAACGAGCCAATTTATATGTCTGTGTGTGTGTGTGTGTGTGTGTGTGTGTGTGTGTGTGTGTGTGTGTGTGTGTGTGTGTGTGTGTGTGTGTGTGTGTGTGTGTGTGTGTGTGTGTGTGTGTGTGTGTGTGTTTAATAGTGGGGGGGGGGGGGTGGGGGGGGGCGCAACCCCGGCACCCGCGAGACCAGAGGCCGACAAGGAAGAACCCGGAACCCAGGCCACCAGCAACCCCACAGAGGGCGAGAAGACGGCGGGAGGAAACCCACCGCCAGCGAGGCCCGCCCCCCTCCCAGCGGCAGCCGAGGGGCCCCCACGACTACGGGAGGAGGCAGCCACCGCCCAGGTCAACGACCCCCACCCGGCGAGAGGCCAGCCTGCCCGGAGAGACAGAGCCGCTCCGGCCGCCGACGCAGGCAGGCGCACCCGCCCCCACAAAAGCGGCCCTCCAGGACCAAAGGAGAGCCCCGCCGCATGGGCAGCGGGGGGGGACCGGATACGGGCCCGGAGAGATGGAATCCCCCAACATGGCGACACACGCGCGGGCCCAACTTCACATCCATTCACATTTGTTTCAAATATAAGAACGGCATAAAGTAGGATGACGTGTTAAAATGTCACATTTTACATCACTGCCAAACACCATAAATATTTATACCAATTTTAAAACTGCTTCTTTCTTCATTTTTGTGACAAAATTTTTAAATGCTTAAAAACTGCTATATCTCATCATGTAACTGATCCTTGCTGCAAGTTGGATCACATGCTGCATTGACATTCTACAGTCACCGGCCACGTTATTAGGTACACCTGTCCACCTGCTTGTTTAAGCAAATTTCTAACCAGCCAATCACAAGGCAGCAACTCAATGCATTTAGGCATGTAGACATGGTCAAGACGATCTGCTGCAGTTCAAACGACCATCATAATGGGGAAGAAAGTTGACATTAGTGACTTTGAACGTAGCATGGTTGTTGGTGCCAGACGGGCTGGTCTGAGTGTTTCAGAAACTGCTGATCTACGGGGATTTTCACAACCATCTCTAGGGTTTACAGAGAATGGTCCAAGAAAAAAGAAAATATCCTGTGAGCTGCAGTTCTGCTGGAGCAAATGCTTTGTTGATGCAGTCAGAGGAGAACGACCAGACTGGTTGGAGCTGATAGAAAGGCAACAGTAACTCAAAAAAACACCGAGGTATACAGAAGATCATCTCTGAACACACAACACATGGAACCTTGAGGCGGATGGGCTAGAGCAGCAGAAGAACACACCGGGTCACTCCTGTCAGCTGAGAACAGGAAACTGAGGCTAGAATTTACACAGACTCATCAAAACTGGACAACAGAAGATTGGAACAACGTTGTCTGGTCTGATGAGTTGATTTCTGCTGCGACATTCGGATGGTAGGGTCAGAATTAGGCGTCAACAACATGAAAGCATGGATCCATCCTGCCTTGTATCACCGGTTCAGGCTGGTGGTGGTGGTATAATGGTGTGGGGGATGTTTTCCTGGCACACTTTGGGCCCATTAGTAGCAACTGAGCATCGTGTCAACACCACAGCCTACCTGTATTGTATTGTTGCTGACCATGTCCATCCCTTTATGACCACAGTTTATCTGTTTTCTGATGGCTATATCCAGCAGGATAACGTGCCATGTCATAAAGAATCATCTCAGACTGGTTTCTTTAACATGACAATGAGTTCACTACTCAAATGGCCTCCACAGTCACCAGATCTCAATCCAATAGAGCTCCTTTGGGATGTGATGGAACGGGAGATTCCCATCATGGATGTGCAGCTGACAAATATGCAGCAACTGGGGGATGCCATCACGTCAATATGGACCAAACTCTCTGAGGAATGTTTCCAGTATCTTGTTGAATCTATGCCACGAAGGATTAAGGCAGACCTAATGAGTATATATATATATATATATATATATATATATATATATATATATATATATACCAATGCACAGGCAGCTTCAACTGTGTACTTTAAATGCAGGTGTTCATTTAATAATTGATTCATTGAAACAAACGTTTTGATGGTTTCTTCACATATTGACCAAAGACCACATGCATCCATCCATCCATCCATCTTCTTCCGCTTATCCGTTCCCAGGTCGCGGAGGCAGCAGCCTCAACAGGGATGCGTCCAGCCACCCTGCGGAGGAAACTCATCTCGGCCACTCTATCCGCGATCTTGTCCTTTCGGTTACTACCCAAAGTTCATGACCATAGGTTTGGGTAGGTGCGTAGATTGACCGGTAAATCGAGAGCTTCGCCTTTCGACTCAGGTCCTGCTTCACCACGATGGTCCGGTACATCAACCGCATAACTGCGGACGCTGCACCGATCCGTTTGTCAATCTCACGCTCCATCATTCCCTCACTCGTGAACAAGACCCCGAGATACTTGAACTCCTTCACCTGAGTCAGGACTTCTCCACCCACCCGGAGAAGGCACGCCACCCTTTCCCGATGGAGAACCATGGCCTCGGTTTTGGAGGTGCTGATTCTCATCCCTGCCGCACTCGGCCTCAAACCGCCCCAGCACATGCTGAAGGTCCCGGTCCGATGAAGCCAACAGGACAATATCATCCGCAAAAAGCAGAGATGAAATCCTGAGGTTCCCAAACCGGATCCCCTCCGGCCCCTGGCTGCGCCTAGAAATCCTGTCCATAAAGATTATGAAAAGGACCGGTGACAAAGGGCAGCCCTGCCAGAGTCCAACATGCACCGGGAACAAGTCTGATCTACTGCCGGCAATGCGAACCAAACTCCTGCTCCGATCATACAGAGACCGGACAGCCCTTAATGGAGGGCCCCGGACTCCATACTCACTGAGCACCCCCCACAGAATGGCACGAGGGACACGGTCAAATGCCTTCTCCAGATCCACAAAACACATGTAGACTGGTTGGGCAAATTCCCATGAACCCTCGAGCACCCTGCGGAGGGTATAGAGCTGGTCCAGTGTTCCACGACCAGGACAAAACTGCATTGTTCCTCCTGAATCCGAGGTTCAACTATCGGCCATATTCTCCTCTCCAGTACCCTGGCGTAGACTTTCCAGGGGAGGCTGAGAAGTGTGATACCCCTATAGTTGGAACACACTCTCCGGTCCCCCTTTTTAAAAAGAGGGACCACCACCCCAGTTTGCCACTCCAGAGGTACTGTCCCTTTCCTCCATGCAATGTCGCAGAGGCGTGTCAACCAAGACAGCCCTACGACATCCAGAGATTTGAGGTATTCAGGGCGGATCTCATCCACCCCCGGTGCCCTGCCACTGAGGAGCTTACGAACCACCTCAGTGACCTCGGCTTGGGTGATGGATGAGCACGCCCCAGAGTCCCCACCCTCTGCTTCCTCAATGGAAGGCATGTCAGTCAGGTTGAGGAGATCCTCAAAGTATTCCTTCCACCATCCAACGATGTCCCCAGTCGAGGTCAACAGCTCCCCACCCACACAATAAACGGTGCCGGCAGAGTACTGCTTCCTCCTTTTGAGGCGCCGAACGGTCCTCCAGAATTTCCTCGAGGCCGACCGAAAGTCTTCCTCCATGGCCTCCCCGAACTCATTCCAGAGTTTTTGCCTCCAGGACCGCCCGAGCCGCGGCTCGCTTGGCCTGCCTATCTACTGCGTCAGGAGTCCCACAGGCCAACATAGCCTGGTAGGACTCCTTCTTCAGTCTGACGGCATCCTGTACTTCCGGTGTCCACCACCGGGTTCTAGGATTGCCGCCACGACAGGCACCAGAGACCTTGCATCCACAACTTCGAGCCGCCGCGTCGACAATGGAGGAAGAGAACATGGACGACTCGGACTCGATGTCCCCCGCCTCCCCCGGGATCTGAGAGAAGTTCTCTCGGAGGTGAGAGTTGAAGATGTCCCTGACAGAGGGCTCGGCCAGACGTTCCCAACAGACCCTCACAATCCGTTTGGGTCTGCCCGGTCTGTCCAACCTCCTCCTCTGCCAGCGCATCCAACTCACCACCAGGTGGTGATCAGTTGACAGCTAAGCCCCTCTCTTCACCCTAGTGTCCAAGACATGCGGCCGAAGGTCAGATGAAACGACAACAAAGTCGATCATTGACCTCCGGCCTAGGGTGTCCTGGTGCCACGTGCACTGATGGACACCCTTATGTTTGAACATGGTGTTCGTTATGGACAAGTCCAACAACAGAACACCGTTCGGGTTCAGATCGAGGAGGCCGTTCCTCCCAATCACGCCTCTCCAGGTATCACTGTCATTGCCCACGTGAGCGTTGAAGTCCCCCAGTAGAACAATGGAGTCCCCAGTTGGAGCACTATCCAGTACTCCTCTCAGGGACCCCAAGAAGGCCGGGTACTCCGCACTGCTTTTCGGCCCGTAGGCACAAACAACAGTGAGAGACCTTTTCCAGACCCGAAGGCGCAGGGAAACGACCCTCTTGTTCACCGGGGTGAACTCCAACACATGGCGACTGAGCTGAGGGGCTATAAACAAGCCCACACCAGTTCGCCGCCTCTCACCCTGGGCAACTCCAGAGTAGTGGAGGGTCCAGCCCCTTTCAAAGAGCTGGGTTCCAGAGCCCAAGCTATGTGTGGAGGTGAGCCCGTACTATCTCTAGCGGGTATCTCTCAACCTCACGCACAAGCTCCGGCTCCTTCCCCCCCAGCGAGGTGACATTCCATGTCCCCACTGTGAGGGTTTTGGTCCAGGGATTAGGTCGTCGAGGCATCCCGCCACGACTGCTACCCAGTCCCCATTGCACCGGCCTCTCATGGTCCTTCCTGCGGGTGGTGGGCCTACAGGAAGGCGGGCCCACGTCGCCGTTTCGAGCTGAGCCCGGCCGGGTCCCACGGGCAAAGACCCGGCCACCAGGCGCTCGCCTACGAGCCCCAACCCCAGGCCTGGCTCCAGGGTGGGGCCCCGGTGATGCCGGGCGACATACAGTCAGTCCGGAAAGTATTCAGAACGCTTCACTTTTCCCACATTCTTTTATGTTACAGCCCTATTGATAATAGGAATAAATTCCTTTTTTTTCTCAGAATTCTACACAAAATACCCCATAATGACAACATGAAATAAGTTTTGTTATGATTTTTGTAAATTTATAAAAAATAAAAAACTATAAATATCACCTGTGCATAAGTATTCAGAACGTTTGCCATGAAGCTCAAAATTGAGCTCTGGTTCATTCTGTTTCCACTGACCTCTCTCAAGTTGTTTCTACAGCTTAATCGGAGTCCACCTGTGGTGAACTCAGTTGATTGGACTTGATTTGGAAAGACACACACCTGTCTATATAAGCTCTCACAGTTGGCAGTGCATGTTGCAACACAAACCAAACATGAAGTCAAAAGAATTGTCTTCAGACCTCCGAAACAGGATTGTTTCGAGGCACAAATCTGGGGAAGGGTACAGAAAAATGTCTGCTGCTTTGAAGGTCCCAGTGGGCACTGTGGCCTGCATCATCCTTAAATAGAAGAAGTTTGGAACCACCAGGAATCTCCCTAGAGCTGGCCGCCCGCCTAAGCTGAGCAATCGGGGGAGAAGGGCCTTAGTCAGAGAGGTGACCAAGGACCCGACGGTCACTCTGTCAGAACTCCAGCGTTCCTCTGTGGAGAGAGGAGAAACTTCAAGAAGGACAACCATCTCTGCAGCAATCCACCAATCAGGCTTGTATGGTAGATTGGCCAGGCGCAAGCCCCTCCTTACTAAAAAGCACATGGCAGCCCGACTGGAGTTTGCCAAAAGGCACCTGGAGGATTCTCAGAAAAAAAATCCTCTGGTCTGATGAGACAAAGATTGAACTATAGTGCATGAATTCCACGCGTCGTGTTTGGAGGAGACCAGGCACCGCTCATCACCTGGAGAACACCATCCCTACAGTGAAGCATGGCGGTGGCAGCATCATGTTGTGGGGGTGTTTTTCATCAGCAGGACCTGGGCGACTAGTCAGGATTGAGGGAAAGATGAATGCAGCCATGTACAGAGACATCTTGGATGAAAACCTGATCCAGAGTGCTGTTGACCTCAGACTAGGACGACGTTTCATCTTTCAGCAGGACAACGACCCAAAGCACACAGCCAAAATATCAAAGGAGTGGCTTCAGAACAACCATGTCAATGTCCTTGAGTGGCCCAGCCAGAGCCCAGACCTGAATCCCATCGAACATCTCTGGAGAGATCTGAAAATGGCTGTACACCGACGCTCCCCATCCAACCTGATGGAGCTTGAGAGGGTCTGTAAGGAAGAATGGGCAAAACTGCCCAAGAATAGGCGTGCCAAACTTGTAGCAACCTATTCAAAAAGACTTGAGGCTGTAATTGCTGCCAGAGGAACTTCTACAAAGTATTAAGCAAACGTTATGAATACTTATGCTCATATGATTTCTTGTTATTTTTATTTTTAATAAATTTACAAAAGTCGCATCAAAACTTCTTTCATGTTGTCATTATGGGATGTTTTGTGTAGAATTCTGAGGAGAAAAAACATTTATTCCTATTATCAATAGGGCTGTAATATAAAAGAATGTGGGAAAAGTGAAGCGTTCTGAATATTTTCCGGACTGACTGTAGCGGTCCTTGTTCTCTTCCTCCTCATGATTAGCTTTGTGAGCTTTGTGAACCGCTCTTAGTCTGGCCCATCACCTAGGACCTGTTTGCCACTGGAGACCCTACCAGGGGCGTAATGCCCCCGACAACATAGCTCCTAGGATCACTCGGGCACACAAACCCCTCCACCACAGTAAGGTGGCGGTTCAAGGAGGGGAGACCACATGCACTCACTCCAATTGCCAATTTTCATTCATGTTCTGACCCAGGAACTTTCTTGCAGTGATGCAATAATGCTACAAGCTACCGTGCTGCCTAACTTCTGACATATGGCTTCAAGACAAAAGAGCTCTTAAAACTGTCATAGATTTTTTTCTTTATGAGTGAGTGCATTAAAAAGAGCGTGGGTGCAGGGGTGAGCACCCCAGCACACCCCAGCTTTCCATGTCAGTTTTTAGGTGTTTGTGTGTTTAGATGGGTTGGGGGGAGTAGAGATTTAATTAGTTTCAGTTGTGGTCAATCTAAAAATTCAGTAGACCTGCATTCACCACTGATATCTAGATGTTTAGCAGAATCATTGTTGTTATATGTATTTTAATTTGAATTTAATGCATGCCTTTTCTATTGTGTGTATAGCGTTTACAATGTGTCTTTCAAAAGTCACAATGTTTGTTGTTTTTTTCTCAAAAACAACATATTTTTGTGTATGTTTTGTCTCTGAATATGTCTATACTTCTGTCCATGTAGTGTATATAAGGTACTGTATCCTCTGAATGAAATCTTATATGTATTGACAAAAGGATATATATGTAAAGCCTAATGTTTTTGTATGTGTTTTGTTGTTTATTTCATTCTGTTGTTGTCCTTGAAAATGTTTCATATATCAATGCATTAAATAACTGTTCATTCCAAGGTCTTAAAACCAAGTGAATGCAACCTCAGATTAACAACAGCACAGGATATATTACACATACATGTTACTTTTTTAAACAATAATAATGTTGAACAGAAGCAGCTTGCAAAAATTAAGTTTACCACATGATTCAATAGTTTGTAAAACTACATTTAGCAGCAACTTTGTGTATACTGCTATGCTATCAGTCTTCCACATTGCTTTGGAGGAACTTTGATTTATAACTCTCTTAAGTAACCTCCTTCCGTACAGTATTTTGATAGTCTGGAAACTGACCGGACCATTGCAATATTTTAATTCCTTTCTTTTCACATTCTTTTGTGCATTTACTGGTGTGTCTGTCAGGATTTTTCTGTTTATATGACCCAGTTTTAGCCAAGATTTATCTACAATGCAGATAGTCTAGAACAGTGTTTTCGACACCTCGTTCCTCAGGGCACACTCCCCTGCATGTTTTAGATGTTTCCCTGCTCAAACACCTGATTGGATCACCACCAGCTTGTCATCAAGGTCTACACAAGTCTGCCAATGGCCCACAAATGGGAGCCAAGAGTGTTAGAGCAGAGCAACACCTAAAACATTCAGGGCAGTGTGCCCTGAGGAACAGGGTTGGGAAAACCTGGTCTAAAATACTTAAATATTTAAATTTGTATAAATTTGGGGACCCCAAATATACCAAATCCAGCAATGCTGTCAGTTGTCTTCATTGTAATGCTTAAGACAAGTCAACCATCCGTGTAACACAACTCCACAGTTTTAGAAAATACCTTTAGGAACAGATATTGTACCGACTCATCAAGAGCAAGCAATAATTAACCATGTTGTAGGTGCAGGCTTGGCTTTCCCCCAGAGTACTAAAAAGTCTTTATGCAGTCAAATAGAGATGTCACGCTCAACATGCACATATCTACACTATGATGGAGTTTGAGGGTAAACATGGGGACATTTGTTTGGAAGAATGCAAAATTTGGGGATGCATTGACAGAGACATACTGTACTTTTGTGTGCATATAATGTGAGGAAAAGACACAAGATTGAAACAAAATAAGATGTGGGGAGACTTGAATGCGTCCTGTCTGATAAACAGTGACATGGCTCATCATTACAGGGAACAACTGGGGAGCAGTGCGGCCCATCTGCCAGCTAATACATACTAATGTTCCCACTGCACTGCACAGCCACCATCAAAGCCACAGGACATGGATGTGACATGTGCATGTGATCACAATGTTATTGAAATATGGGAGTGTGGTTAACCAGAGCAGGAAGTCCAGGATTTCATGGATGAACTGTGAAACGTAATGAAAATTGTTGATATGGTGGCAAACAAAAAAAAAATAAAAAATCATGTAAATAAGTAGCAAATATGAAACTAGCATAGATCTCTAGGTGTCCATGCTGCAGGCATCGCTTTCTCAGATCAGGAGCTAAACATCCCGCTGATATGAATTTTAAACGGTTCCTAAATCGCTTTTAGTTGTTGGAACATGATACTTGCCTAATGGGCTGAGCGTGGCCACCTCCCTGTTACAGTATCCTGCTATCAATCAAGTGCTTGCAGGGGTATTTTTTTTCCTTTTTATTTTTTCCCAGGAGTGTTTGTACTTTCCTGGCACCCCATATTGCATCTTGGCTTAGTTGCTATTGACCTATTTTCCTCCCTCTTTCTTTTCTCATTAAGTGTAAACACAAGTGTGGAGGATGGTCCGTCATGAGGTGCAGTTAACTGTGTCAGGATGACTATAAACTGTTTAAAGTCTCAAAACTGTTAGGTTTGACACCCACTCAGGCATGCTATTGCCTTTGATTTTGTGTTTGATCTTTTCTTTTTTTAGTGTGTGTGTTCATGTGTGTGTCTGTGTGTGTGTGTGAATGAGTGAATAATAGAGAAGGAGAGAGAGAGAAAGAGAGAAGGAGGTGTCACTGGTGTGAACATTGAATGTCCCTGGTGTCTGGAGGTATTACACTGAAGCGCAGCCATGCATACAGGCCTGGGAGGGCCTTTCTAAATCAGTGGACAGGACTGGAGCGACCTTTTCATCTCACATTAAAACAGGGTCACCTCACTGGGATGCAAGTTTGTGGGAAAGCGACAAAGAGTTGATAGAATGGGTGATGGCTATGTGCAGTGGAGGGTGTGTGTGTGTGTGTGTGTGTGTGTGTGTGTGTGTGTGTGTGTGTGTGTGTGTTTGGGGGAGTTTGCATGTATGTGCCTTCCTTCTCATACCTTGTGAAAATGTGCCCTTTCATCACCATCATGCCCATGTGCATCTGTCCACATGTATTTGTGTTTCTTGACTCTAGGAAAATGTAAATACTGTACATAGTCACGATACTCTGTCAGGTCTGCTGGGTTGGTCTGTTTGTAAAGGTTTCAAAGTTACCTTTTGTTAGGATTTAAACAAAATTATTACACTGGAAGTAGTTCTGTAGATGCTTGTATGGTTCTTTTTTTATCAACTTTATTCCCAACGATTCAGTGAGCTGTTCAGATATTCTCGGTACGATCACCAACCCAGATCAGAGTAGATTGATTTAGCTTCTACAGTATATTGTTTTTTATTATCTCTATTTAACTTCATTTCATGCAGTATTTACTGTACCTAGAGATGTTCAATACCCGCACCAGCAATACTTTCCAATTCTGCTGAAAATAAGTTGATCAAGCCAAAGGGAAGGGGCCACAAACAACAAACACTGGAGTTTGTTTGTCAGAAATGAGAAATTTCCCAAAGAAAGCAATAATGGGCTGAACTATAGACTTCATTGGGAAACATACTGAACATACTTAATGTAAGTTAAAAGAAATCCTGGCAATCAGCTTTAGAATTAATATTTGGACCTCCAATGTGTTCACATATCAAAATGCATGTCATATGCATCGGAAAGGGAAAACTGGTTGTTGTAATAATAATAATAGTGAGAATGAGTCGCGGTTTGTTTTTGTGTTTACTTCCCCAAAGAGAGAATGTCGGTGAATAAAAAGTAAGATTTGTGGATCCAGTCGATCCATAGACAGGATGAAAATGGGAATCTGTCGGACCCGGCCAGGAGTTATGTATACATATGTGGTCAGCACCTTTTATATTAGCAAAAACCTGACAAGTTTTATTTGTCACCACTTAAATATCAAGAACTGTTTTCACCCAAATGCGGTGCGGTGGATGTGCAGTTCTCATCAATGGAAGTGAAGTCTAATGTGTTAGTCCAATTACCCCCCCCCCCAAAAAAAAAAAAACTACAAAAAAAACTGATGTGAACAGTACAGCAGTAGAATGAAACAGCAGTAAAACATGAAAAGAGAGATGGTATACTATATCTCTGTGCTTATTTTGCTTTGATTGAGACCACAGGAAATTGTGTCATTTTTTTTTAAAGTCCTTATGTCTCCATTAATAAAATGACTTCAGTATTCCAACCTCAGCGAATATGTGTTCAAAAACATCTCTGCGTATCAAACGTGTGTGTGTGTGTGTGTGTGTGTGTGTGTGTGTGTGTGTGTGTGTGTGTGTGTGTGTGTGCGTCTCAGTGCATCAGACTAGTGTAGAGAAGAATAACCCAATTACAGAGACAGTCTGCCTCACAGACAAACAGTAGAGCGGGTAGAGGGAGAGCAGCAGTGCACGTGGTTGTATGTGTGTGTGTTGGGGGGGGGGGACAAAGAAGAGGACAGTGAAGGAAAATGATTTTAGATGAAAAGCACGTAGTAAAATAAGGTTTGATGGGGGTGGGTCAAGATGAGAAATTGCAGGGTTTGACTGAGTGAAAGCAGAGTAAACCAGATATGTGCTGAACAAAGGTGAGCTGGTTTAAAAAAAAAGAAAAGAAAAGATTACAGCCAGCTCTGAAAAATTCTAATATTTGAAGAGAGCTCAAACATTGAAATAGCAGGATTTGCTTAAATGAGAAATCCCAAGGGTGGGGCACACTTCAGTTCCAGTACAAAGTACCTTCCCCTGTGCTGTTTTTTGTAGGAACAGCGAAGCAAAAGGAGGGGAATGTGGCACTGAAACTGACAATTTGGAGGATGCGGTTGCATAGCAACAGACACCAGCCAACTACCTTTACAAAAAAAAAAAGCTAGGTTATTTGGCTTGTTAAATATTCTCTGCCTGCTAGGACAACAATCAAAGCTGAACATGTCTGCAAAGAACCAGATTTAAAAAGACAGCTCCTAAGAGAGCACATAAGGCAAGAAAAAATTAATTTTCTTTTTTCTTTTTAATTCCTTTTTGCTCTGACATAATAAACATACATGCATAAAAGTCTGCAGTAGATATATGTGATATGATATATATATATATATATATATATATATATATATATATATATATATATAGCTTACTTAGCATATTAACATATTTTCCAATAAGACCACACACAATAGAGAATTTGCCATTTGAAATGCCATCAGTGTGTTTGCAAGCTTAGAACATGCGCAGGGGATCAAAGTCCAGGTGTTTTTCTTCATATTACAGATCAGTACAAAGCAATGTCCCCTAGAATGTATTAACATTTCTGCCGACACCAGGGGATGTAGAGGACTTACACGTGTTTCTTCATCTCCAGCAGGTTTGGTGTTTTCAATAAAACAATAAGCTTTTGAAGTTGTTTGGTTTTTCTTAAAGAGAGTTGTAGATTATTATTGATGACAAGATAAGTCAATGAAAATAAAATGTCCCGACCACCACCAAAGGACAAATAATATTACTTTTTATTGAACACGGTTCGTACTTGATACCCAGGAATTACCTGCTATGGAATGATTGGTGCAGTGATTGGTGCTCTTAACTTTATCTCATTTATCTGAATCCATACTAGCACCGAAAATCAAAGCTGTGTGCCTCTGCAAGTTTCTGCAAACTTTGCAGCCCTCCACTATCTCCATCTGTTGTTATTAAGATTTCTTTTGGACATAAATGCGACGGAGTTGCTCAGGGATATATTGTAAGTGACTGTTGTTGATCTCGCCACCAGTGTTTCTCACAGAGTTTTGAATAATAGATGGGAAAGCTGACCAGAGATAATACGTCTCTCATTGAGAACGTAGCTCCTAGCGCAAGCTGCGTCTTAAAGAATGCTAACAAGGAGCAATGCCCCCTCTCCTGTCTACTTTTTTTTTTTTGCAAAGCTGCAGAATGTTCCTTTTTCTGTTGGCTCTCATGCATTTATTAATAACCAAGTTCCTTTCAAAACAACTCCTCTGGATAAGATGGATAACGCTCCTTTTATCAGACTCCCTCCCTGACAGAGGCGCACATGCATAAGCGGTATATCGTGCTGACAGTGATGAGCTGTGAAATCGGATGGGAAGGCTGGAGTGTGGTTTCATAGCTTTTCAACGCATAAATTTGGGTCACAGAATAGATTATCACCCCACACATGTTACTCTGACACTGATAGATGCATGCAGTCCCACACCACTCATAAATTACACATGCTTCATGAAATTTAATGCACTGTTTAATTTGGTAAATGATCATTCAGTAGACTGATATGTACTGTACTGTATTTACAGTTTCTCTTTCTGCTATGTTAATATTCAACTTTCATTAATATCTATTTGGTATCTTTAAAAAGTCCATTAAACTTCCAGTTGAGATGAGTGTCCCTGCACATTAAAAAAGTAATTAATGAAGAATGTGAAGACTAGAGGTCCTCTTTCTTTGGCGTTTAAATTCAGTACATCCAAGACCATGTCAACAGCAACCTTCGTAAAAGTCGAGACAGACGGCGCTGTTACACGGCTGAAGAGTTTTGCTGTGAAGAATTCAGCGGGTTTGAAGCTAATGACAGCTTTTTGGGATTTGTTGGAGATTCAAAACCTCTCTTTCTTTACCCTGACACATAAAGATGAGTAGGATGTGTGTGTGTGTGTGTGTGTGTGTGTTTGTGTGTGAATATGTCTGGAGGTGACAAAAACATCCAGTACGATTTCAGCTATCCCTTGAAGGTCAGCGGGACCGCCTCTAAAGATTTAAGACTACTTTTGCGATTAGTGTCAATTTTGTCTAACAGCTTTTAATATTGAACTGTCAAATTTGCATTTATATTTGTATTTCTCAAATGACCCATATGAATGGTTTGCAGAATTTTTACCGACACTTTGCAGGATTAAAGTGAAACGTAAGCAAGAAAGATTTGTGCTTCTGCTGAGAACAGATCCCTGTCACATCTGAGGTTTGAAAAGGAAAGAAGTCACGGTTTAAAATACAGAAGTATGAATGGCACAGCCAATTTGATGTCAGGCTGTGCGCCTCCCCAACCTCTGCCCCTGAAGGCATCAGTAAAGGGTTTTTGAAAAAAATGACCACTTCCATTTTTTATTTTTTCTTATCAAAAGAAAAAACCCACCCAGGACCAGCAACATTGTGAAAGGGTCATGGTCAAATGTTCTGTGTGCTTTAGAATCTACCGTAATATACAGGTCATTTGGCAACAGAAGCACTAAGATAACTAAAGAAAATATAAAAACTAAAGAATAGCAGAGATTGTATTTTATACTGGCCACATCTGCATTAGGTGTGCACTATTAATGGTAGATATAAATCCATTACTATTGTAGAGATTTTGCAGACAGATCTGCCTCTAGGCCACAAAAAAAAAGAAAGACAAAACATACTCTCTTGACTCTATTTGGCAGAAACATATTTTTCTAACGTTAAGTTGTGACAGGTTTGTCAAGAGGAAAAATAAAGAGAAGCAGATGTAATGCTGAATCTATCCAAATGTTGCTGCTTATCCACAACCTCAGATACACAGTACAGAGATAATTAGATACTACCATCCAGTGGGTAGATACCAACATGGTAACAAAATCAAGATGTACTGTAGAAAACGTTTTTATGGTTCATGTACGTCTCTAAAACTGTATAGAATTGTATTGTAAGTACATAATTATTTTTGCATGTTCTCATGGGTCATATAAAATTAGGAGGTGGGCTGGATTTGGCCCTGTAGCCTTGAGTTTGACACATCTGCTGTAGAGGAAGAAAATGAAGAGTGAAATAGAAAATAGTCCAACTGGCTGGCATGCTCTGAAGACTACAGACTGAAAGCCGAGAGGAAGAAGTGACTGAAGCAGTGAACTGAACACGTTTCCAATCTAAACAGTGCATAAACGAGGAGGTAAACTCTTCCAGGGATTTGGTGCAGCCCCTGTGAATGCTCGACCTTCATATTTTCAACTGGCAGGAACTGTAACTAAACTTTCCATGTGTGACGGTAAAGTTAAAGAAACCTTTCCGTATTTATATTGATTATAATTCCTGAACCTTTTTTTTTAAATTTGTAAAATGTCAGAATTTTTTCATGAATTCAAAGTCACGTGTGTACATACCCTTTACTTTCCAACTACACAATTTTAGCCATTAATCTCCAGTTAGAGTTCATTGAAAGGTTGGTGGCAAATTACTGATGCATCATCGAGCCGTGGCCAATGGCCAACTGAAATTTTGAAAAGCAAATATTTGGAACTCCCCATTTGAGCAACAGCAAATAATGGAGGAAGGCATTAGGTGAGGTCACCAAATGCCTGAAGGAAATCCTGGAAGGGAAACCTATGAAACAAGTTGAGACCCATATGATGTGCTGTACCACAATATGAGCAAGCAGCTACTTCTTAATTTGGAATTATTCTTTTTTTTTTACACAACTTAATCTATCTCTGTAGTACAGACAATAGTTGCTATTATGTGGTAATCTATCCTTTTACCCTTTCCTTTTTCATTTGTGTTCTAAATCTGAAAAATATCACAAACGGCTGGCACTGCTTGTTTCCCCCATCGATTCATCTTCAAATTATCAACTGCTCTCTTGTGGGAGATTACGCCTCATTTCCCATGTGCATTGTGTTGACAAAACATGGTTTAGAGATTAGTGGAGTGACTGAGTTGCTATCAGATCAGGTATTGAGTGGCTCCGCCATCAACTAGTCATGTAATGTAAACACCAAAAAGAGCTCAAGACTCACAATTACAAGATAACTAGTCATGTAATCTGAACAGCCCAGAAATCTGCCTTCTCTGAAAGTCATACAAATATTGGCTCAAATGTTTGGGGTAGCCTTCCACAAGCTTCTAATGACATCTCAGTGGATTTTATGACCCATTCCTCTCATGTTGGAGCTGAATCAAGATGTCACTAATCAGTTTGACATGTAAAATTTTATGTAAAAAGTTATATTAATTCTTGGACAAACCAGAGGGACCTTTGAGGAGGTTGCAACTGTGTGTGACCCTTTTATCAATGACAAGCCATAAAACTTTGTAACAGCCAGCAGCTGCAGTGCTGCACATGTGTAAGCCGTCATAAACCCTGACTTATTCCACTCCAACCCAGGTCATCCTCTGTGCATCAGATAGAGTTCAGAAATGTAAATGAGATTACATGAGTGTGTGTTTAATGTACACACACAATAAAAAATGCAGTTTTGTATGTTTATGACTTGGTTGTTAGAAAAATAAAATTATATTATTCAAGTTACACATGTTCCTTTGTCACTCCCACTCGTACTTGGCTTTATATTGTGATAATTCCTCTCACTGTTTCATTAATATAGATCTCTAGAATTTTCTTTGGCTACCGCTGCCAAGGTTCAAATTATAAATTGACATAACTTGCAGCTTAAAGGAAAAAAAAATCAAAGATGTTAATGGAGATGCAAAGGTTGAAGCCAGGCTAATCAATGCTAACCTGCTGTGTGCATGAATGCTCTAAACCATTTTTAGCAGACTTGCTGTTTGACCAATGAGAGGATCTGAAAGCTCTGGGCTGTCAGAAAGGACTATACCCTGAAAGAACCAAAGGCACCCTTTTCTCCTACTTTTCAAAGTAAAACCAAGGTCAGAAATCTTTAGCCAATGCTCTTTAAGCCATTTTATTCTCTGTTTCTATTGAAACTATATACAAAATCCACACAAGTGCATTTTGACCATAAAGCATGTTTTCATACAGGTTGGGGAAGCCTGCCAATCCTCTTAGTGTTGCCGGAGGTGGCTTAAAAAAGTAGTGCGATAAATTTCCTTCCACAATTTATATGTCAGTGAAGATGTTCAGGATGCTCTTTGGTTTTCCTCTATTTTATTTTTCCTGTGAAGGGTTTCACAGATCAGCTGGGTTTTCATTTTTGGCCCATGTTACTTGGCTGCGTGGCGAGGCAGAGACAGCTCTGTTTGTCTTAGGTTTCCGTGACAGACGGGAGGTCCACCCCTCTCGCCCCCACAAATCTCACCTCCTCTCCCTTTGGTGCACATCAAGAAGATTAGCGTCTTATTTCTGAAGTAAAACAAGCAACATCAATGGAGTTCTGCAAAAGATCCGCCTGGTGTTCTGCATAAAGCATAGGCTGCCGAGCATTTATGCAGCCCTTTTTAGAGTTAAACACTTCAACATCAACCCATACGCTAGGGAATAGGCAAAGGCTTTATAGAGTCACCTTCCCCTCCTACGAAACGAGGGCATGGAGCCTAATCCTGATGGGTTTAATTCTGAGGAGAAAAGATGAAGTAAAGGTGAAAGAGATGAAGGAGGAAGGAGGGAAAGTGGAGATGACAGCCCCTCCAGATGGCAGCAGGAAGAGAATTCTTATGTATTTCCGAGCTAAATGATTCTTTCTTTCTTTCCACAACCTCCCTATAGTTGTTTACATCGTTTTCAGATGGAAGGTCGAAGCCACTTATTTAGCACTAAGGTGGTTTAACACGTCCAAAATGATCAAGCGGGGAAGGCTCACAACCCAGTAGGGCCCCTGGTATGATTATCCTTTACAGCATGTTGAGTCTGAAATGAAGGAGAGTGCCTAGCCTTTGGATTGGTTGGTGCAGTGACATGAATGACGACATAGTCAATGTGCAATGTGCACTGAGACAAATGTCCACCACAATCCATCAGACCATCAGAGCAGGCACATTTGGAGAATAGAAAGATGTCGAATGACAACAAAATCTAGGAAATACTGGCTGCTTTTGGTAGAAAAATGTCATTGTACAGGATGGGATATAATCTACCACGAAAATATCAAAATGCTGTCAAAGGGGGGCTTACAAGAGTGATTAATGCACTGAGAGATAAAGTAGCAGGAAGGAGTATAAGTCGACAAGAGATCTGGACATAGTCAGATTTATGCATTTCCATATGAGGGAATAGCCAGTTAACGAGTCCCATAGCTCTTGTGAGTCTGGATATGTATCCAGGCAGGAAGACAGGTGACAGGAGAAGCTAGCCAGCTTCTGCTGGCTTCAGGATGAAGAAGAGAGCAACCTTTCACTTGGTGGCTGTACCATATCAACTCATTCCCTTCTGGTAATTCACAGACCGAATGGAAGCCGCCCAGCGCTGAATCAGTGCCTGATTACGCACAAGATGCCAGCATCGCAGACTTATCTAAGTGACAAGAGCATAATTGATTAGAACAGTGTCTTCCTCGATGCAGCTCGGTGTCACACACAGCGTTTGTCTCGTCTCTGTTTCCTGCTGAGCTTGGGGGCAAAAATGTCCCTCCTACATCGCCACACCGCTTTGGTGTAGTTCACAAACAAAACAAATATTGCAAAAGTGCCACCCTGAACAGGACGGGACAAAAGTATCTTGTTTTGCATGAATGCAAGCATTAATTAAATGGTATTTAGAGGTCTGAGTGTTGACGTTCTTCTTCTACTGCTGAGTGGCAAGTTAGATTTGTGCCTTTTTGTCTTCCATCCTTTGATGTCTTTGAAAAAGTTCCCCACACCTTTCTCCAGCTCCTTCTCATGCTATCTATCTTTGTTTTTTAACTGAACTTTTGCTGTTTTTATCTCTCATGACTTCACTTTCTTTCTGTCTTGATAACCCCCTTCCTCCCTCTGTTTTCTGTAAACAAGATTTCACGACAAAGGTCAACAAACATGGTGGCTGTTCGTTAACATCTAACTGTCATGACCATTACGACTTGAGATCCTGAAAAGGCCTTATCAGTGTTTTCTTCTATTCCTGCTGATATCAGCTGCCCCGAACCCCCACCCTCCCACTGCGTGCACACACACACACAAGCACACGCACGCGCACACACACACACACACACACACACTGTTATCTCTTCTATCTGGTGTTTAGCCAACTCAGAACTAATCCAGTGTGAATCCATTCCCTGGCTTGTGCTCAGCAGTTTGCAAACAGATTTTCAGGACACACACACACACACACACACACACACACACACACACACACACACACACACACACACACACACACACACACACACACACACACACACACACACAGTTTGGCCCTGGAGCAGGGAACATCACGCTCCAGTAATGTGATGCCGAGGCACCACTGCGGCACGGTAGTGTCGCATTAACATAAATGCGCGTCTCGGTGCGAGGATGAGGGTGAGGGCGCATGCGGATATTTGGAGCCGCCTGCATGTGATAGCTGTCTGATTACTTCTGTTGTGACCTCATAGTACCTGTCAAACAGTCCTTTATTCAGTCCTTAGAGATAATCTAATTTCCCTTCTGGCAAGATGAAATGTGTGGCAGTGACGGAGATAATCACGCTGCAGGTGCAGGATCTTTTCCCACTCGTAACAACTGATCTTTTTTTCTCATTATCATGAGAATTGAAAACAACCATAAGGATAACAGTCATAAATTAGCTCATTTGAAATTCGTGAAAAATCTGACCTTCAACATGAGACTAAAATTATAGACACAGTATCATTAACTTTTACTTGTCATTTGAAATCTGTGTGCATCTAAGATGGGATATGGCCCTTGACAGATGTGAATATCATTTTTACTTTGCAGTCTTATAGGAGGTTTTCAGTAGAATTAACACACAGGATGGCGATACATAAGGCATACCATTCAGAAATAAACTAATTGCCAGGTCCTCACTACATGATTTTAAAACCGGTTTGCCAGTCACAAAACTGACCGTGTGATTAGAGGTAGTGTCACCTGTCAGCACTCAACTGTTATGCCAACCCAACTCCAGGACGAATGAAAGCTGTTGGGTATTTAGCATTTCCAAAATCTGTGGCCATTCTGAAACTTCCTGCTCAAGTTACAGCCAATGAGACGGAAAACTATGTAGCGAAGTCACAGTGAGGAGGTAAAACCCAAAGTGAGACTAGCGAAGCAAAGCTTTTCAGACTACATGACTCACTGGTGTAATCCTAAAGTTGTGTTGGTATTCACCACATATGACTAATGGGTAACTGCATGTCACACTACATGATCTGACAGCAACTTGGTCTTCCAAATGGTCTTTACAGTTTACACGGTAAGCAGGAACTGAAAATGGTCAGTGGGAAAGTGATGCAAGCAGTTTGTGTGCTGATTTAATTATTCATTCAACATCGGTACAGTAGAAGATGAAGACATGCGAATAGCAAAACCTCCCTGCACAGAGGTAGACTGAGGTTCAAAATGATTTTGTAATAATAATAATGCAACTTTCTGCTCACATAATGGTACGGAGCACTGAGTCCAGTTGAACGTTTACAGTATAGTCCAAATTTGAGATAAATACCTCAAAAACAGCATGTTTTACACAGGTTTTGTTGTGGATATGTCCAGTTGTATGCTATTTTTAGCTTCCAGACAGCGATTTTTCAACCACAGTAACATTCTTTGGACAAATGTTAAGCATTTATGAGTTTATGAGCGAAATAACCTTTTTTTCCCCCAGTTTATTGCACTGCACAGGATGTCCTTCCTGTTCAAAGTTTTTTTGCTGAGGACATTCTTGTTTGGAGATGAGACAACACCTTTAGCTATGCTTGGATTTCTGTAGGTGTGAAAGAAAAACCAAAACAAGGGGAAATAGCTATAAATGTACAAACTCATCAAGGCATTTGCACCACATTAACAGTGAATGTGACCATGACTGGAATGTCTTCACAACAGTGTAGACAACAAGAATGATCATCAAGCACTGTTTACTTTGTTGTTCTGTGGTTAGGGTTAAGTTTAGGTTACTTGCTGTCGGCTGTTATGCAGCCAAAGTCTGCATTTTATAGTTCTTCTACTTATGGAAGAAGAAAACAACTGCAAGAACAATCAGCAACAAAGTTTGTTTTCAGTGCACGATTTAGTCTGTTGCTACTTGTTTGTGCTTGTCCAGTGAACCTAGACCCCTGTGTAATACGTGTTCATGGTGTGTACTGTAAATGGAGACCTTTTCTGACATGGACCTAAAACGCTACTGTGAATCTGGACTTTTGATGCCAATACAGACTGTGAATGTACCTTAAGATTGCTATATGTATATACATACATATATTAGTGCTGTCAAGTGATTAAAATAGTTTGCGATTAATTCATTATGAACTGTAATTAATTGATCTAATTAATAACATTTTTAACCACACCTGAAAATTGCAGAGAAAAGCCCTCAACTTGAGGTGTTTTCCTTTAAATTCATTACATTATTGTGGCAGATCAAAAGATTGATATATAACAACAAAAAAGTGGCTTTATAAAGTCTTTTTTTTAGCAGATTGAACAGATGCAAGAACATTTGCCGGCCTCTCGGTCGCAGACTTGCGCATGCATGTGGTGCTCCCCTCGAGTCTAGTTTGGGGAAGAGCGTTGCTGTGGCAACATCGTTGCTGCTAACGTTAGATGTGGCTGCACTCGCGACCGGGTGCTCTGCGTTCATGTGGCTAAACTTGAGCTGGTACCAAGACACATATCACTCTACCTTTATCAATGGTGCCGTCGGGACGTTTTCGAAATGTAAATTCCCCGTTTACTGGACCAACAACTTTCACATGCTCTTCCATTTTCACTTCTGTTCTCCGCTACTCCCCCCCTCCCCCACCTGTCCAGCTACACTGGGAGTCTACCACATGGATGTATTATATAACTGGATACAGGATCGAAAATGGCCGCCCATTCATTTCAATGGAGTTTGCTCACCCAGCGCATCCGCCGAAAAAATTTCTGACTTCCTGGTTTACTTCCTGGTACACGGGCCCATAGAGCATGCGCAGTTGAGTCACCTCCCATGATGCTCTGGGGCCTCCCATCATGCCCCGGGGCAATGTGAACGAGCGCTGCGCGCTCTGGACAAGCGCTGCGCGCTCATGAGTCCTTCAGACCGGTAATGATAGATGTACACAATGAAATTAGGGATTTATAGGGCAAATCAACCGATGCTGTTCTCAAAGTCATGGTTATAGACTATACATGGTTCATTTGTGTGTTTTTTTTAATTAAAGATAAAACGAGTCATTTTTATTTAAGATGAGACACCCCAGGTTAATAGGCTAAAATAGGGTAAAAATGTAAATAGCAGGTATCACCATGAAACTTCCCAAGTTTATTACTTACATTAAGACAAATATTTTTTGTATTACAAGTTTTGTCAAGTATTATGTTTAAATATGTCAAATATTATGTTTAAATGTGGTTAATTTGTGGAGTTTTATTTTTTTGAGTAAGGATAAAACGAGTCATCTTTATAAAAACAAACAAACAAAAAAACACATGGGATTCCCCACAATAACACAAGCTGTCATATGCTATTTATCTATATACCTTTAGGTAAATCTTTTTGTCTATTAATGATCGTGCAGTCCGGATGTTAGGCGTAATTAACTTTGCCTTTTCTCTGATTCTTTTACAGCTTCTGGGCTCACATTAAGTGTTATTCCTGCCTGATATCTTATTTTCACAAACCATACACCGTTGGCTACAACGGAAATGTTTAAGTACAAGAATGAAAAACCATTATTATTCTTGCTATTAAACATTTCCGTCTGTGATCCCCCTGGTCAGGGCGTTTAGACCGAGTGTGACCTGAGCGTCCCACCTGAGTTCTGTTCCATAGCGCGCAGCTCCAGCTCAATGAATGACAGAGGGTCTCCTGCTCAGCTGCTGCTCAACACTGATCAGAGCAGCTCCCCCTCGTTTACTGAGGTTTTATTATAAACCCAATGTCTTTTGTCATGGAAAAGAAAATTAAGAGACCACAAAAACACACCTTTGAGCCGTGTTTTCCACTTTTCTGAGTGATTATTCCGCCGAACGGCTTAGATTCAGCCATGCTCGTTCCCGAGACACACACGACCGCGCTTTGTGAGTGCACGGACAAAGCCGTGACGTCACGCCCAGAAAGAGACTTTTCTTTGACTTTTCTGGCCGTTATAAAACATTTTTGACGGATATAAAGTCCATACCTTAAAAATATAGAATACAAAGATTAGTAATTGCCGGTGATTACAGCTGGAGGTGTCCTGTGAACAGTTTTAGAGGCTTCTCTTTTACTATTGCGGTCTATGGGAAAAAAGCTTTCTGGGCCCCATGGGATTTTTTGTTGCAGTACCGCGGCTGGCCACTGGGAAAAATCGGCGTGCCTGCTGAGCGCGAGACTGGGGGCCTGGTCTACCAGCGTAGCTGACCACGCCCACACACAGGAACAGCCAATAAACGTCTACTTCAAGATGGGACCGACCTTTGTTTTCCAGCCCACCAGACAAACACAGATTTCAAAATAAAGGCAACTCACAAACAGAAAAAGTAAAGTTAGAGATTTAAAAAATAGGTGATTAAAAAACATAACGCACTAAATATGCTAGTAATTAATTAATCGCAATTAATGTGCTAATTTGACAGCCCTAACATATATACAAATACACAGACATATATACATATGAGTCAGAAAATATGACTGGGAAGCCATGTTTATTAACCAGTAATTACTCATACTAGATGTTAAACTTACTACGTAAATACTCTCATCTTCTCACCTGCTCAGTGGTGCACACAGTTTCTGAAGTCAGACAATGTGAACTTAGGAACAACGATGCTTCAGCAATTTATGCCATTTACATACAGTCAAGAGGGAAATATGATTCATTACGTCTATGTTCAAAAAATCATTTTCAGGATGAGAGGTAAGAAAAGGGGTTAGTGCCCTCATTGGTTAGAGGATCTCCTGTCAAACATAATAACTGTGACCAGCATTAAAAATAGTTATATTCTACTTTTGCACTGACTTTTATAGTAGAAGCATGCATGTAGTCTGCATCATCAGAACATGCTGCAGGGGTCCACTCACACCTGTGGGAGAACACCATTTTGCATCTGGACATTGCTACTTGTTTAACACAGGTGGATAGATGAGTATAGTTGAAAAGTCAGTTTTGAAAAGCACAGGCAATGTACAAAAATGTCCACATCAGAATCAGAATCAGAAAGAAGTTTTTTTGCCAAGTAGTATAACACAGACAAGGAATTTGTTATGGTGATTGGTGCAATACAAAAGAGCAAATCATATTATGCCAGCTTTCCTCACTTTTAAATGTCAAAATACCTTTCCCAGATTTTCAACAGAAAACACGAAGATGCTTAGTTCTAATCTTTCTGTACCTGGAGAAAAGCTCCAGTTAATGTGTTCAGATTTAAGGCTTTTGTTTTTAATGTAAGTATAAAGATAATATTGTAAGACTTTATATAGACTGTGTGTCCACTAAGATGGATACGTGTGCAATGCAGAGATCCCCTGCTGGGTCTGACTGTCAGTTTTCCCAGTACTCTTGCAAATTTTTCAAAGTCTATATCTTTTCAGCTTCACACCATCCATTTTTTTTATCTTCCTTTTTCTCAGGAGAGCTGGTTAGATAAGAGTGCTTGGACTATAAAAGCAACAAAAAGCCCACGGTGTCTGACACGCAGACACATTCAGCAAGTGTAAAGAACAGAAAACAAAACAAATGTACATGCTCATGGTGGGTGACAAGCACAGTCGAGCTTTCTTTTCTTTTTCTAGTCTGAACCCTCTTCACCCTGTCTCCTCCTCTCTGGAAAGTTTCTATTCGTGGATTCCCCAGAGGTGTTTGCATCTTCATGGTATTATTATTAATGTTTGCTCAGTCTGGGAAACAAGAAGTAGTTGGCTGCTCCTGTCATACATGTTTTATGTTTGATACATATGGACAGATGGCATATTGTGTCCTGACATGTAAAAATGTCAAATGATAATTTTTTTATTTTTTTTTTTCATTGTTCCTTGCAGAGCAGTGGGATTCTTTCTTCTTCATTCTTTTTTGTTTCTGATGCTGGTCTAATTACTACAGCTACTTCACACTTTTGATGAACCTCACATCTGAGCTGTGAATAAGGACCTAAAAGAGTACAATTGTTATTAAAATTATTTTAAAGATATTATGGCTTATTGTGATGTTAATTGTACTAACGCGCTCCCGCGGCCGGGTCTAGGTTTGTCCGGAAGGGCCAGGCTGGACCGGCCGGCGCCGAGGGCAGACCTTCAGCAGGAGCCAGCGGCCTTCGTTTCAGCTCAAGCAGTCGTCATCTCAGCTGTTGTTTCGGTAGTGACATCTGAACTAAGGATGGACGGATGGAGTCGATCAGATATATTCTAGCATTAGGTAGCGTTAGATGTTACCATGAGCTTAGCTAAAGTAGTTAGCTTGCAATAAATCAGCTTGTAGTTATGTCGCCCAACTGCCAGGCTTGTTCCGTCCACCTTTTTGCCCCTTTTTGGTTTGATTGGGGTTCAGTAAAAGCCAGCCTTGCCAAAATGAAATAAAAAGAAGCACTCTAGAACAACTCCTTAAAAACCTACGGGTGATGTTACTAAAGGGTTCGTCCAGTTCGCTCTGCAGTGCTACGTGGTAGTACCAGTGCTCTTCTGGCAACATTAATGCAGAAAAGAACATTGAGGTTTTAAAGCTGCATGAAATACTGTATCTTGAGTGCATACTGTCTGCAAACAGACCAAGTAAATGTAAGAATAACTTTATTTTTCACATATTTTGTTTGTATTTGCAATATCATCGCTGGCTTGAACATTACTGGTTCAAAATATGACCAAGAAAAAATCCACCAATCAATCTAATGCATGCTGGCCATTGTGAGAGATTGACCTACACGTGTGGCAATGTGACACGAACACAAACGCGTACACACGTCTCCTCAGATGGCTGACCCCTTGCGCATCATAACACAGCTGATGTGCCCCATGGCTTGACACTCGCTGTCCACTCCAATCATAGCACCCTTCCCCGGCAGCCCGCCGGTGTGTGTTTTGTCTGCACCAAAGTGTTTACGTGAACCATGTTCACCTATATATTATTGTTTTTTCATCATGCTTTCAGCAACATAATTTGTCACTACATATATAGTATTCAGCCAAGAAAATAAGCTGATGGCAACAAGATGAACGGACATGATGTCTTATTTATTACTTTGTTTATTTACTGAGAAGGAGGTCATGTTGGGCAGCTCTTGGAAAAAATCTATGAGGCCCTTGCTAGACCAGTCTTGGCCTAAAATACTCGTGTACATATAAATAGTATTCTGACTCGAGCTTTGAACATTTCTGGTGGTATACCGTGGCTCACATCCCAAATAAAGACTCAACAAACAGCCTCCTTAAACACTTTTTAAAAACCTCCTTTACTCAAATGAGTTCCTATACCACCATAAAATGAATTAAATGGAATAAAATAAAATAAATAAAAAATGTTTGCCCATAAACTCCCTGTTAAAAAGATCTGTGGGCCAAACCACACAAATGGCAAAGGCACATACCATGAGTGGGTTAGGGGGTTTAAAGCAGCTACTAGTCTGAATGACATACGAGAGGCAAATTAGGACTTCAGCATAACAGGAAAACTTGAAAGATGTAAAAATACACACTGTGGTTATGATAGAATTGGGAAATTTATTGTCGGGGGACTACAATAAATAACATATATAACAGATGCAAGGGCAAGGCAAATTCACATTTGTTCTGACTCCATTCTTGCTTTTTTTGGATCGGAGGGGAGAAAGCAGTCTGACTTGGCGAGTGTAAATATGTGCACCACTATAAGCAGTGGGTTTCAGTGCATGTGAGGAAAGTATAGAGTCTGGAAATCATTTAGCGTGGTGACCCACTTTTCTTTACATCTGGACCTGATGAGTTCTCCTCACAAAGAGGGGGGCAAGACATTGACGTCTCTTTCCACCTTGATGTAGACTGATTTGTGAGTTTGATGGAAGAGTTTCTGCTATAAGAGTTTCTGCTATAAGATAGTAGAGTGTGCCACTTCAGCTGCAGATTTACTAATCTTATGTCTTTTTTGTGGAAACATACTTTCCAATCCATTAATGAAATATCAATGACAAAATACTGCAAAAACTCTGTTTGCAGTATATTCTCCCTTACCAACCCAGTATTTACATCTCTGTTCATAGCAACCTGTTTCAGGAGGTGGAGTCAGACTCTTGACACCACACCATCCCTAGTGTTGCTCTTTGAAACCTCTCATTCACCTTTGTGCTACTCACCTCTAAAACAGATGCTGTAGATGTACCAACAATATGTTGGTATATCGGACGTTGCATCCCGATCGGGGGTCGGATATATACTGTATTTTCATTATTTTAATCAGTGCATCAAACAGACTATGGAAAAAAATGCTAAACAACTGGCGTATCAACAAACAACGGGTCCACCTAATTTTGCGAAACAACGCTGCTAATATGAAGAAAGCTATGGGTGAGGTGGGGGTGCGGAGTGTGATCCGTGTGACGTAAAGTGAGATCAATAAAGTTGTTTGTTTGTGGTGATCTGCACATTCGCACAGCAGCGTTACAGCGGAGGTAGATAAATAAAAATTAAGTTACAACGGTGATTGAAAACCGAACGAAGCGTCTGTGTCGTCTTCCTGAGCTGAGCGTTCAGAAAAACACTACAGGCTTTGCGTGCACGAGGGCTTTTGCATTTGTTCATTTTTTATTTTTTATGTGTAACAAAAGTATCGGATCGGGACTCGGTATCGGCAGATACTCAAAATCAAATAACTTGGAATCAGGTCAGGGCCAAAAAACATTGATCAGGACATCCCTAGATTAAACACTGACGACCACTTGGTACATCTGGTATACCTAATAAAGTGGTGAGAGTATATACAGTACATCTAGGCGTGAGTTAAAGAAGCCCTCGGTTTCATGTAGTTGATGTGAAGCGAACTCTAGAATAGATTAAGACAATGAAGGTGAATATTTCACCCTCACTGTCTGAATTCCTCCAGTGTGGGACATACCAGATATGAGCGGTGGACTTGTGAGTGGCTAAAAAGCAGATGGATTTGGTTGTTCTCAGATTGTCTTCAGGCCTCACTCATATGTGGAAATAAATAAGATATGAATCAAATAAGTGTGTTTGAGTCTACACTAATCAATGCAGCTCCCACTAATTAGACACTGATCAATGCAATGCATTGATTCATTAACTAATGAGATAGAAATTATAAGTGAAAAGATTCATGTCGTGTTTTTATTATATTTCTATCCATTTTGTCCTTAGTGAATTTAAAGTTGAATTAAAGCTGCAAGCAGCGATGAACGGGCCCTCGCACTCACGGCCACCGCCCCCATAAGCATATCAGAAATGACACCACCCACGACTTCCTATGTCAAACCATTCAAAAGATATAGCAGAAAAAAGGGACAACCAATCAGAAGAAGGGGCGGGGCTAATTCAGGCCAATGAAGGTCAAGGACTCCATACAGAATCTGATGATACCACCCACGACTCTCTATGTCAGTGCTTCTCAATCCTGGTCCTCGAGTACCACTGTCCTGCATGTTTTAGATGTTTCCCTGCACCAACACACCTGATTCTAATTAAAGGTCCTAATTAGCTTGTCACCAAGGTCTGCACAGTTCTGTTGATGACACACGTACTTTTATCACGGTGTGCTGAAGCAGGGTAGCATCTAAAACATGCAGGACAGTGGTACTCGAGGACCAGGATTGAGAAACACTGCTCTATGTCAAACCATTCAAAAGTTATAGCAGAAAATCGGGACAACCAATCCGAAGAAGGGGCGGGGCTAATTTTCACCAATTATGGTTAAGGACTCAATACCGAGTCCCATGACACCACCCACGACTCTTTATGTCAAACCTTTCAAAAGTTATGGCAGAGAAAAGTATTCTAGGGGGCGCTGTTGAGCCGTTAGGCCACGCCCATTAATGCAAACCATGAAATATCTAATTTATCGCCAGGCCTGGCTTGCATGCAAAATTTGGTGACTTTTGGAGAACTATCAAATATGGACCAATCAGATGAAGGGGGGCACGCTTTTTGGCGTCTAGCGTCGCCACGGTAACACTTTTGACTGAGAAAAGTAATGCGCGTAGTCGCAAGATGAAGACGCACATTTTGATGTATAACACTCCTGGGTGCACGTTACGGTTCGGGCTGAATTAACTGCCGAAGGAATGGCATAAATTGCACCAAAATTACACAATTAATTCAAAATGGCCGACTTCCTGTTCGGTTTTGGCCATGGCGCCAAGAGACTTTTCTTTAAGTTGCGACATGATACAGGTGTGTACCGATTTTCGTGCATGTACGTCGAACCGTGTTGTGGGGCTTGAGGCACAAAGTTTTCCGGGGGGCGCTGTTGAGCCATTTTGCCACGCCCATTAATACAAACCATGAAATATCAAATTTATCGCCAGGCCTGGCTTGCATGCAAAATTTGGTGACTTTTGGGGAACTATCAAATATGGACCAATCAGATGAAGGGGGGCGCGCTTTTTGGCGTCTAGTGTCGCCACAGTAACACTTTTGAAAGAGAAAAGTAATGCGCGTAGTCGCAGGATGGAGACGCACATTTTGATGTATAACACACCTGGGTACACGTTACGGTTCGGGCCGTATTAATTCTCGAAGGAATGGCATATATTGCTCCAAAATTACGCGATTAATTCAGAATGTTCAAAATGGCCGACTTCCTGTTGGGTTTCGGCCATGGCGCCAAGAGACTTTTCTTTAAGTTGCGACATGATACAAGTGTGTACCGATTTTCGTGCATGTACGTCGAACCGTGTTGTGGGGCTTGAGGCACAAAGTTTTCCGGGGGGCGCTGTTGAGCCATTTTGCCACGCCCATTAATACAAACCATGAAATATCAAATTTATCGCCAGGCCTGGCTTGCATGCAAAATTTGGTGACTTTTGGGGAACTATCAAATATGGACCAATCAGATGAAGGGGGGCGCGCTTTTTGGCGTCTAGTGTCGCCACGGTAACACTTTTGAAAGAGAAAAAGTAATGCGCGTAGTCGCAGGATGGAGACGCACATTTTGATGTATAACACACCTGGGTACACGTTACGGTTCGGGCCGTATTAATTCTCGAAGGAATGGCATATATTGCTCCAAAATTACGCGATTAATTCAGAATGTTCAAAATGGCCGACTTCCTGTTGGGTTTCGGCCATGGCGCCAAGAGACTTTTCTTTAAGTTGCGACATGATACAAGTGTGTACCGATTTTCGTTCATGTACGTCAAACCGTATTATGGGGCTTGAGGCACAAAGTTTTTTCTGTCTGAACCAACCAGATGAAGGGTGGGCGCGCTTTTTGGCGTCTAGCGTCGCCACGGTAACGCTTTTGAAAGAGAAAAGTAATGCGTGTTGTCGCAGGATGTAGACGCACGTTTTGATGTATAACACACTTGGGGGCACGTTACGGTTCGGGCCGTATTAACTGCCGAAGGAATGGCATAAATTGCGCCAAAGTGACACGATTAATTCAAAATGGCTGACTTCCTGTTCGGTTTCGGCCATGTCGCCAAGAGACTTTTCTTTAAGTTGTGTACTGATACAGGTGTGTAGCGATTTTTGTGCATGTACGTCAAACCGTATTGTGGGGCTTGAGGCACAAAGTTTTCCGGGGGGCGCTGTTGAGCCATTTTGACACGCCCATTAATGTAAACCATTAAATATAACATTTTTCGCCAGGCCTGACTTGCATGCAAAATTTGGTGACTTTTTGGGCACGTTTAGGGGGCCAAAAAGGCCCTCCTTTCGTCAGAAGAAAGAAAGAAAGAAAGAAAGAAAGAAAGAAAGAAAGAAAGAAAGAAAGAAAGAAAGAAAGAAAGAAAGAAAGAAAGAAAGAAAGAAAGAAAGAAAGAAAGAAAGAAAGAAAGAAAAAAGAAAAATTCCTACAGATACAATAGGGCCTTCGCACTGAAGGTGCTCGGGCCCTAATTAGCATTGCTGTTCCAGAATTTGAGCGGTATTTGAAAAAAAAAGATAATAAAAAAAGAAAGAAAAAATAAAGTCACTTTAATGTTGTTTTTTTAACGTGGTACTCCTGAGCTTGCTGGAACATCGTGCTCTGTTGCAAAACCGCAGTTCTTACCCTGGGCTACACAACAAAGATTGGTGAATGTCCGTAACATTTCAGAGTTTGACACCTTTAGATTTGGTTGGAGTCCAGTTGTATCGTTTGAAGACAGGTTGGAGTTGGGTATAAGTAGTCATGTTTCCATTGCCCCCAGATTTGCTTAGAATAGAATCATTTATCCAAAACTTAAGATGTTTTTGTCCATATTCTTCAAAGTTGAGGTCTTCTTTTTCTTTGTTTTGAAGAGAAGTCTCACAGGAGGACATACGGAGGGTTAAGGGGCTTTCACATAGAATGCGGTTGGGCGCAGACTCGGCGCAAGGTGGGCGCAGAGTCGGCGGCGAGTGGGCGCAGACTTGGCGCAGAGCAGGGCGCAGAGCAGCGCGCGCATCGTGTACATATTTGTTGCAAGTTGCTTGGCGACCGAAAAAGTTTTGCCGGTCTGGCGCCGTTTTCCCACTCGTTTGGACGTACAGTAGCCTACAGCTCGGTTTGCAAAATGCATCTGTCCCTGCTTCAAAGAAAAGCCCTGGCTTTAGTTCTTCTGAGGAGGAGGAGACGAGCAGCAGCAGCAAGGAGGGTCTGGGTCCATGAAATCCTCATGAAGACAGGATTTGGGGGAATACAGGCTCGGGAACTACAGCTTCATGATGAGCTTCCAGGTCCTTCAGGCTGAACAGGGAGCAGTTTGACAGCCTGTTGGGGAGAGTTGGAGCCTCAGCAGGATCACAACCAACTTCAGGCTTCATCACTGCAGCTGAAGGCCTGGCCTCCCTTCCTCTCCTTTATATATTTCTCCCTCAAGTTCTTCAATTTTTTCTCATCCACTATAAATAGTTAAAAACATATTTTATTAAAAAACCTTTCTGAAATATGTTGTTTTTTTAGCTCATGTCATTCATCTAGATTTTTATACTGAGTGGACATGTAGTACTTCAGTTTACAAAAGTATTGACACGTGGTCTTTTCATAACCATATATTGATAAATGATTCAATTGATCCTGATATGAGGCATGGAAATGCTATATTTTATTCTAAATTAAAATTTGATTGTAAAGAGCAAAAGAATATCACATTTCTATTACTTTTAAACACACCAAGTACTGTATGTCCAAATTCTGGGAGATTTCTCTCCACTTTTGTCCCTTTTTATTGATGTCCCGTTAGGCCTGCAGTCTCGCATCCCACAGCTCCTCACACAGACTCACAGCCAAGATCATTCTTTCTTCCATGTTGATCGTCTCTGATCTATTTTTTCACCCTCCACCACCTTCTCTCCTATTGGACACCGCCGAGATGTCGTCACAGGGCACACGGTGAAAATAAAAAAAATTTCAATTCGCAGCGGCAGCCTGCGCCCTGTTGCGGCCTCTTGCGCGCTCTGCCGCCACGGCAGCTCGGCGGCGTGTGCCCTCTTGCGCCCTTTGCCGCCACGCAAACTCGGTGGTATGCGCCCTCTTGCGCGCCTTGCGCCCTTGTGCGGCGGCAGCACATACACAATGAAAGGGAAAGCCGGCGGCAGCTGCCGCTGTGCGCCCTCTATGTGAAAGCGGAGAGTTATCCTCATAAAAAAAAAAAAAAGGCTCGGCCGGATGGACCCCGGTCTGCGGTTGGCGATGGGGGTGTGTGGCAGGGCAGAGGAGCAGCAATCACTCAGGTGATGGGTCACAGTTGTGTCCCATCAACCTCTCCACCCTGCCTGCCTTGATGACCGAATCATTGCTTAAGAGCTTGCTTCTCACTTACATTATTTCATCTTGGTACACCTTCCTCTATGTGAAAGACAATTCGGGAATTGTCACGATTCACAAGACATGCAAGCAAAATAACATTCAGCACACATCTTCATTTTAAGATCTTAGATCTCCACATTCATGCCGTCAAACACACACAAAAAAAACCTCCACTATCATAGATAACCCTCCACATCCACTGCATAGTTCATTTCAGCTTGGCCTCGGGCCCTCATCATGAAGCAAGGAGAACTAATTGAAAATAATAATTTTGTTCAGCTGCCATTAATATCATTAACTGGAACCAATCCCAGCTCATTACAGGACAGGACAGGATTTATAGACAAACAACTATATATGCACAGATTGCTGCTGCTGTCCAATCAACCTAACATACATGCCTTTGGACTGTGGGAGGAAGACGGAGTGCCTGGAGAAAACCCTCGCGAATAAAAAGGAGAACATGCAAACTCTACATAGAGTATTTTTTTTAAAATATTTTTTAAATATTTTGAATCCCCAATTTTTTCCCATTTTTACCACCCTGTGCTCCTTCCTGGGCATTGCCATCCTCTGCCAACCCCGAGAGGGCCCCGCACTGAGCTCAGGTCTCCTTCTTATCCTGAGGAGTGAGCAGGCCGCTTCTCTGGCTGGACGTAGCGCGTGGAAGGATCACGTTATTCTGACCAGATCCCTCCCACCCCATCTGGCGCCACGGCTGGCCAGAGGGGGCATGTATAGCCCAGGACTGTTGTATGTTTTTGTGAGTTTGTGTGTAGATCACATAAACTACCAAGGGAACACGGGGAGAACATGCAAACTCCTCCCTTTCACCAACCCCACCCAGGGTGTGGGCGCTGAAGTCATGGGGGAACTAACACGCACTTCAGCGCCCACAGCGTCCCCGGCGGGAATTGAATCCAGGACCTTCTTGCTGTGAAACGGCTGCACTACCAGCTGCGCCACCGTGCCCCCCCTGGCCCGGGAACCTTCTTGCCGTAGGCGCGTTTCCACTAGCAGAAGTTCGGGGTAGATCTGCTGGACAGGAACCTCTATGGGGCTGACCGTCTCCTCGGCCCCTTCAGCCTGCATGTTTCCACTAGCGCCACACAAGAACCTTTGACTGAAAAAATAGCCCCACGGACCACCAGGAGGCAGTCATGCGTATTTTTTAAAGTTTCCAAACGACCAGCAGAAGAATGAAAAGAAGAAAAAAAACATTAACAACTAATGCTACTTGCTTTGTTTTTAAACATACACCAAGGTCGTAGCAATAGAGATTAAAAGAAATGTCCTGTCGGACGTTGATATTGGTGTAATATGACATCAAGAGCTAAACCGACTCGTCGGTCCATTATCGTTTTTTTCATGTAATTTCCAACTGCATCATAGTAAAATGTCTCCGGTCAAAATGCTTAAATGATTTGTAGTCACAAGATTTAAGTTCACTGTACGTAATTTCTTGCCACATTACAGTTCTGTTCCTGGTCCCTGAAACACGCCAAACGGCCTGGCCCCAGAAAATCTACCCGGAACTCCCGCTAGTGGAAACGCGCCAAGAAGGGACGATTCTAGGATCAGAGCTTTAACGGTGCTGAGCACCCAGAGCGCTCAGATCATCATTCCCACATTTGTGAAGGAAAAGTATAAAACATTTTGAGTAGAGAAAACACTGAGCAACCAATAACTCTAAAAAAAAAAGTTTTTAAAATGCCGAGCCAATGCGAAAGAGGAATGGATTGTAACCATAAAATAAATAGAAATCGTATTTCACCAATTAAATGCCTGGGCTTTGAATGACCAAAATCAACTTTTAAAGAACCAGGCAGTTATTTACTGCCTTTGTTTTTACACAGAGCTGCACCAGGACATTGTTGTGATGACAGTTACAGTCCAACATATTTTTAGTACAAAAGTACTAAAGTATGTTTACCTTATACCTTTAAGGTAAACATATCTGTACATACAAATATTGCAAAGCGTAGGCTGTGTTCCGATATTTAAACAATTGGTAGACGAGGAATTTATATATTTTACAACTCCAAGCTTAAATGTAGCGTCATACTTTTTATTTTTGTTTTCTCGTACGTTGAGGTTTATGTCCATGATGTGTATGATCAATTAATTGTGAATTGAATGTTTTTATTTCTCAGCTTAACAGTTTCTGTCTGTTTTCTTTCCTGGTTCTTCCTGAGTCTTCCCTCCTTGCCCTCTTTCATCTCTCCCTCTTTGCACTGACAATCATGCAAAAATATATGGTATTCAACTAGATGAAAAATAACATAAATATAAAAGAATTATAATAAAATACTAATGAAGTCCTCTCTCTTTGTACTGTCAAACAAATATAAAATAACAACCAATCAATGTTTTTTAGATCTTATAAATTATATAAATTGATCCAAATTACAACATAATTCTAACTGAACTCTCTTACGTGAACCTGGCTCTTTTTTTTTCTAAAAAACATCCGTATGTCCATGATAAGGCTTTCTGTCTGTCTGTGTCTTTCCACAAACACACACACAGTAGGATAGTATATAACGTTAATGGGCATTCAGTCGGTTAGCTCATCAGTTAATCATACAAACAGAGGAAGTGGTTGACTGACCACCTGTAACATTTACGAGCAAGAAAAAACGTCAGCTAACTCCTACCTAACAACGTAAACAGTGATCTACGATTAAATGCAGCAGAAATAAGGACTGGTGATGATAATAATGAGTTGGTATTTAGTGGTAGAAGTAAAGAAATATGTCACATATCCTGCTTTAGGCCAGCTAACTTACACCTAACACTCTGGAACTGCTAACGCTCTCTGAAACGCTCAGGTGCGGGACAGTGGGAGGCATCAAACCATTTTCAAAGCATGGTGGTTCTGCTGTACTTTTGTTGATAAACAACCATACACCATAAACTATATATGGTTTTGACATTTCGTCATTTTAATAAACATGGACATAAAGCAACAAATAAAAGTCTCTTAAATTTAAGGGGTGCTGGGGTTTAATTTAGGGGTGCTGCAGCAACCCCAAAAACAGGCTAGAAACTCCTCTGGCACCAAGTGCTAACCACCACCTACTGCGCTGCCATCTTGAAGTTACATTAAAGACAAATTTACACTGCTCGTGTAGTAGACAATAAAGTTTTCTGAGTCTGAATGTACTGAAATTAAAAACGTCCCCAATTTTCAGTTTAACAGTTTCTAAATAATAATTTGTTTGTATTATGAATACATTGGCTTTTTTAATTCAATTTTTTTTATAACTGTTTGAATTCCTATTCGTATACACAACTATTTTTTTTTTTTTTTTTTAGTATCAGGGTGGTGCAGGGGTCTTGGAAACTCATGTATCAAATATGATACGTCTGGTTTTATCGGCTTAGGGTGATTATTTTTGAGTGTTGAACGTGTAACTATAGTACAACACAGAAGTAAAACCTGATAAATGAGTAAATATACAATAAATAAATAAATAAACTGCTACGGTGCTACTAAAAGGGCTGTCAAGACTTATTTCTGATTAAATGCTTTAACTGCACCCAGAGCAAAGAAAAATAGGATATTGCACTTTGCCCTGGGTACCCTGTATCTCTGACAGAGGATAGTAACCGCTGGATGGAATTGGCCTTGCCTTTCTCAGTATTAATCTATCAGATATCCAGACCAGATATACCAGGCCTTGTTTGCAAATAAGAATTTGTTCTCAAACCTGGTAAAATATAGCTTAAATAGAAATAAAATAAAAATCTGACAAGTAGAGCTGAATGTCAATAATCTTATGGCTATTTTCATATTGGAGAGATTAGTTTTTCTTGTGGACTAACGTTTCCACACCAAGAGACGAAACAAAAGATTAAAATTTACTATAAAGTAAATGATCTATA
Organism: Cololabis saira; assembly: GCF_033807715.1. Taxonomy (NCBI): domain Eukaryota; kingdom Metazoa; phylum Chordata; class Actinopteri; order Beloniformes; family Belonidae; genus Cololabis; species Cololabis saira. Next base: position 20,435,620 of record NC_084601.1, on the reverse strand, counting down.
TACATTGAATAAATTTGGTCTATGCTAAAAGTAGCAACAGTCTCTACAGGCCCTTGTGTTAAAGTTTACATTATTGTCTGAAGTTCCTCTACTGACTTCTAGGGGTTGACTCCAAAAGCGAGTCAGTTTCCATTGACCCTCCTGGTAAAAGGTCTAAGTTTTCAGATGAAATAAACATTTACAGCCTGCTTAAAAAAAATAAAATAAAAACATCCTCTTTTGATCTTCATAGCTAGCTACAAAGTGTGAATTTGTTTGCACTACATCAGGTAAAATTATAAAGTAACACATTTTGGTATAATTAGGGGCATAACTTCTGTGAATAAAAACCTAACGGAGCATTCATGTTTAAAAGAGCACACATTTTGTCGTGCTGTTACTTGTACCGACAGATCACTGAGACTGGCTGTGGGTGGTCCTGGGAGGGTCTTAGCTGAACAGAAGGGAGCTTGTGCTATACAAAAAGTAATATTAGGTTAGCATAAACTAAGCCTGCTGAAATAAGGTGGGCATGCTCCATCCAGCTTCCAGACCTGCTTGTTCTGCCAATTTGCAGCATGGCACCATGCAGTACAAGTACAACATGGCTCTGTGCAACGTTAAAACAAAAGGTGAAGCTTTTTCTACACAGTATTATCACCACTAGAGGATCAGTAGTATCGGTACAGTACGAGTACAGTTTATTTTTACCACCTTTTTTTCCATTAGTGTTTTGTTTGGATGCCACTGGCCACCTTAATTTAAGCAATCCAGTCAGGGGAAGTCTCCCCCTGGCCCTCCAGTTGTCGGGTCAATGCCCTTTCATTTATGGAGGTAGCTGGTAAGCCATGCCCCAGCAGGACGCTAGCTTTTTCCTCGGTTGCAGTAAAAAACATATCTAATTTTGTCAGTTCTGCTTTAACATCATCCCGGATCTTTTTTTTCCTTTTCTCTTTTGTGCGCCGCTTTTTTGTTTGGGCATGCTAAACATGATGCTATGCTATTTTTGTCATCTATTCCATTCACAAAAACTTTTTTTTTCTTTTCTCTCCTTCATGGGCCCCTGACCGCATCTGGGCCCTGGTGGTGCAGCTGCTCCAGTTGCACCGCCGATAGATATGGCTGTGAATCTTTCTATGCATGTCAACGGCCATGACAAAAGAGCCAACATCAAACATATGAAATGTCTGTTCAGTCTTCTCTTGTTATACTCCTTTACATCATAGTTTTGGCGTCGACTCTACTCGCCTTGACTCTACTCGCCTCGGTCTCAGTCATTTTCCATTACAGGTCAGTGCCACCTCAATGTGGGTGGGGCCTCATTCTTGCCCCATCGAGCCCCCCTGGATGCTGTCACTGGCGAGACACAGAAATGTGCTGACCTCCTTGTTGAACCACAGAGGAGGTTTATTTGTCATTTTTCACTGAAAACAAGGTTTAATTTTAAAGTAAACGTCGGGATTGCTGTTGCCGGGTTTTAAAATATGGGTGTGAAGGAGTTGCTCTCAAGACTCATCAGAGACGTTACTCTTTGTCCAATCAGTGTCCTGCAGCTTAGTGATGTTGCATGTTTAGCCCTACAGGTGCGAAAAAAGGTGGTATTAACCGGTACTATCACCTAGTGGAAAAGCCTAGAGTCGAGCCGAGCTGAGTACATACTAGTGGAAACTACCTCTCTCAGCTCATCTCATTTTTATTATCATAAAGAACTTTAAAAAACACCACAGTTGGCCAAAGTGCTGAAGACCAAGAGAATTAAAAGAAAAAAACAAACAAACCTACAGGACCTATAAGAGAGTCACTGACTTCCGGGCGGATTTCACTGGAACTTCTAATGTAACGACCTTGTTCACCGACCCCCTCGAGGTCGACAGATGTTCACGTCAGGATAAAGACGCTATTAGTATGACTGAGTTGTGTTGCTCTAGAAACTGACTTCCACTGCCACAAGGGGTCCTGGAAGGAGCCACTTTGATGTTAGGCAGACATACTTGCTTCACTGTTGGTATTGATCTTTGTTTAGTGTTGATTCCGGCACTGGGGAGAAATGATCATACACCGCCAGCTGGACACACATTGCATGTCATCAGTCATGAAGGAGATGCACTGCAGATAGTGACACAAATACACATTTGTGGGGGGAAAAGATACCTTCCTCCGCTTTGCTCTCCTGCATTAAGCTGATGAGAGTTGATGCAGACGCAAAGATGCCTTTCCTTGATTTACACACTTACACATGCACCTACACACACCTTCTCTCCTCCTCTTCTCCTTCTGCAGTTGAAAGCCAGAGCAGACAGAGAGGCAGACTGCCAGAGATGGACTAATCCTTCAGTGAGAGACGTTTGGATGGTATTTGATGAAAAACAAGCTGAACTGACAGGGAACGAGAGAATGGGTGAAGAGGAAATGGAAGCTGCATAAAGAGGAACGAGACACAAAAAGGGTAAAAGTGAAGGCTGTGGATTTTTTGGTTTTATTCATTTTCCTTTGTATGAAAACAGGTTTAGTTATGAAATTGAGCCGGCGACTTTGATACGGCGAGTTTTTCATGTCAATCTTTCTTTTTCGTCCCTGCTTCTTGAATCTTACATTTTTCGATATATCAATTTTACTATCTTGCAGCCAAACCTCCCTTCCTCATTGCATTCTTACCCATCTCCCGCCCATCCTCTCACTATCCCCCTCCCCTCCTCCATCATCTCTCTCTCTCTCTCTCTCCCCCGCTCTCTCTCTCCCTCTCTCTCAGTCGCTCATCGTCTGACTGAGGCTGATGTAGGTCAGTGCGTCTGGAGCTGCAGAGAGCCTCAGAACCTGGTCGCCATCGACCCCCACGACGGCCGCCTCCATGCCCAAGCTGAGGACATCACTCCCTGGGCGACGTGAGGACACGGACTGCCAACGCCTGATGTGACTCGCCCTGGAGGATGATGCGCCTGCCACTCTGGGGGAGAGAGAGAGAGGGTTCAGGGGTGATTCGAGATGGTCTGTGTACTTTTGAGTGCTTAGTCAGTGGATGTTGTTTGCATGTATGATGCAGCTGCAAATGAACGAGAGGGAGAATGGAAGGCAAGTATGCAGGAAGTCGAGGAGAGACCAACGTTGCAGTTGCCGCTTTGTCGTTATCTGCGCAACAGACACATTTGGAGGAAAATATCCAAATTCCCCTTCCAATGCCAAACACACACGGCGTCCTTTGCTCCCCCTCTCCTCCCCTCACCACGTAACTTCATCATGAAGTGTTGTGTCTCTTTCCCAGACCCAAAAATCCACAGTCATCACTGTTTCTGCGAGAAAAAAAGACAAAAAAAAAACAGCGACCCAGCAAAATCCAAAGTCAAACAAAGAGAAACAACTGTGCCCCTACTTTCTTCTTTTGCAGTATTTCCATTTCTGTGTTACTCCGTACAGATCCAGGCTTGACAGAGGTCCTCCAAGACTCAGAATCCTGCACGTCCTCCTTTATGATGGTGACCGACAACTACATGGACGACGACTTTTGAGCATCTCAAGCTTCACCGACGACCTCCACATCTCCTAAAAACCACTCTGCTATCCCTCCTCTCTGCCCTCCTTCTCCGCTCCTTTTCTCTCCTCTGTCTTTTAAACAATGCTTGCCAGAAGAATTATCTGTACCGGAGTGCGGCTGCTGCAGAAGTGTGTGAGTTTGGGCGTGTGTGTCTGTGCTCTCGAGTTGACTGCAGCGCTTCTGGGTCCTGCAGTGGTACTCTTGTTACTCAGCTGCCTCCGTCTCTCTTTGAGTTTGTGTGTGTGTCCATGTGCTTGTGTGAGTTTGAGTGCATCACCGTGACACCCCAGCCATCTGACCTGCTGCGTCACCACCCAGAGCGAGGGATGGAGGGAATTCCCAGGGCGTGGCGTCGCAGGCCTGACCACACCTCGAGCATCTCCTGCTGCTTCGCTAGTTTGTCTCAAGCCTCCCGATTCCATTTCTTTATCAACAACATTATGTTGTTTTTTTTTTTTAAATCAGCACTCTTTTACTGGCTTACTTTTTCCCTCTCTGTGCATCCACCAACCATTTACTCTTTTGGACTTCAGAACGTGACAAAATGAAGAATGTGAAAGTATAGGAAGAAAGGAGAGATTAGTGGAAGAAATGAGACGCTGAGAAATTCCTTTTCCATTTCTCTCTCCTCCTTTTTATGACCATTAAACAGCAACTGAAGTGAAAAAGCCTTTTTTGGTTATCAGCAGAAGCAATATGCTGCCCCAAATATTTGGACTCATATAACCTATATAAGTCAGAACTGCACCTTGTGTAGCATTGTATTTTTTATTGAGCCTCTTTTTTATTATTGTATATTTATATTCACGTTTACTTTACTTACTTTACTTTATTTTTTGCACTTTATCTATATTAAGACCGGCACCTCTGCTGAATCCCCTGTGATCTCGCTGTGGCCACAGCGTGTCTGTATGGACGATGACAATAAAGAATCTTGAATCACTGGAAGTCAATGACTATGTTCGTTCATACATTTGACTGGTCTAAATTAATATAAAAAAGGGAAAGCAAAGTCTTATAAAATCCAACAAAGTGCAAAGTCAGGCCTCAGAAATCATCAAAAAGGTGAATGAAGAGGTTTTGATAGCGGTTTCATTAAACTGGATGGTCCTGTCAAGACAAAATCTGATTGAATAAAGAAGGAAGGCAGCTACTATCCACTCCTGTTATCAAAGTTGAGGAAGGAACAGAGAGGAATAAAATAAATTGGAAGGTACTAGATGTTTCTTGGTAACTTGGAAATAAATGACTTTGTTTATGTTGTTGTGTGAGAGCCGACAGCAGTAGCCGGGTGATATGGCGAGATGGCCACCTGCACTGTCTGCCACATCCACACAAATCCCAGAGGGGACAGACTGACCATGAATGAGTCACAGACAAGTGTGTGCATGCCCGTGTGTGTGTGTGTGTGTGTGTTTGTCAGTGTGCATGCGTGTGTATGCAAATCAGTGCTTACACTTCAGTTTTTCTGTTTAACTGCAGGGTGGAGGGGGACTTCCCACTGGTTTTCAAACTTTTCCTGGCCCTGGAACCGCTCCAGTTCAGTTGGGGCCAGGCACATGTGTGCACGCACACAGACACACAAAGGTTTTATTGTGTCTGCGCCTCTGGGATGACGAGCAGGCAGGTCAGAGCGGCGCGTCATTCCTAGGCAGCTGAAAAAGGCAAGCACGCAGTAATGAGTACCTCTGGTCGCTCGCACGTGCTTTTTCGTCAGCTCCCTCCCTTTCTGCCTCTCTGCTCTCTGGTATTTAAATTCTTAGTGTCATAACTCACTTTGTACAATACACGATGATGACTGTGCTCCGACTTTTTCTTTTTTTTTTGGGTCATGAAGGGCCTCGGTTCATGTGCAGTCACATGCTGTTCTCTCATTCAGCCCTCGGGGTGCTCCGGGGTTACCCGCTCATTTTTGATTAATGCTTATGTTTTATTCAAAACTGCATATTAAAAACTGTCAGTCAATTCAGAGGGAGTGATTATTCCTGAAGCAATTTCAATATCTACGGGGTCAACAAAATGCTGTTTCACACTATTATATTGGTGCAGTTGTGCCAAGGAAGACGAATGAAGGCAACTTCAGCTCTCATTCATGAAAACTCTGACGAACATCGAACTCTCGCCGGTGCCGCAGAACTGTTCCGGTATCCCGCCTCACTCTGTCAAAGTGACACCGACCCTCGGGGCAGCGGCAGAGCGGAAACGGCGCGGGCGGTGTGTATCTGAGGCACACACACACTTGGTGAGGAGGGTCCTGGCACTGTCACAGCAGAGCATCTGCTGGTGGAAAGCTACCTGACAGCTGCTTCTCACACATCAGATAAGATTACAGATATACCTGCAACACCTGTTTAAACAAACCCTCGTGTGTTCACACCAGTGTGTGTTTCTGTGTTTTAATCCTTGGTAAGACACAGAAAGAGATAGCAAGCATCATCTAGCGGCAGGTGCATGCTTGTAAATGGTGCAACTAAAGGTATAGAGCGAGGAGGGAGCTCAGCGTTATTTATCTATTTGATAAATACAAGCAGTAGGGGGGGTGATTGGGTATTTTTAAAGAGTTTATCATGTCTCCAGTTAACCGTGAATAAACACAATTCCATAACTGATGTTTTGAGAGAAGAAGAGAAGATCTAAATGAACTAAAGGGATACAGCTTGCCCTTTAGCTGCTGAACCCTCGTGTCAGCCTTCGGTACCAGATGATGACATCACCTGCATGATTTCACGACGGCAGCCCAGAGCAGGCAGTTACAGGTCCGGGAGAAATCTGCGGCACACGTTGCCACACGAGCACATGCGTGTGCGTAACGCACGCCCGCTTCCTTTGGCTCCAGCCTGACATCTAGCGACTCGGGCTGCACTGTCATCTTACATGACACTGACATGTTAACACCAAAGCCCTGTGAAGGAGGAGGAATCTGTGCGGGAAGCTGATGGAGTGGGGGCTTTTTGCCTTTTTTTTTGACACTCCAAAACAACTTTCCTCGCAAAAAAAAAAAAAAACCCCAACTGACTCCCGTTTCTGGTTTACCACAGTGCACTGACGTGAACTGTAAATAAAAACAGCCCATCATCAGCCGAACTGCTTTTTTTGTGATGTCACAGTGCCAGCTGGTGTCGTCATGTTTTGTAAATAACAGGCTGGCCGAGTTTATCTGACGAGCACAACGTGTTGTGGGTGCTCTTTGTGTTTTTTCAGCATTTTCTTGCCACCGCACATTACACACCACCTAATTTTAGACAACACTCATCCACGTGAAAATGTGCTTCTAAGTATATCCTCACAGCCGAGGCAAGGGCATTAGCATGTGTTCCTTTAGAGAACACGCTTGTATAAGCACACACACACACACACACACACACACACACACACACACACACACACACACACACACACACACACACACACACACACACACACACACACACACACACACTCTAAGTTCCTCTTTCTTCCAATGGAGTCTGGCAGGAATGAGGTCAGACACAAGGATCCTCAATGCACATTATTATTATTATTATTACCCTTTTTTTTCCAGCCAATGGGAGACCAGGAGGGGAGCGGCTTAGGTGAAAAATCGGGATGGAGACAGGCGCGGATTGGCTTTTAAGTCTCGCGATGAGGATATAAAAGAGCGAGGTTCTCGTTGTTGTGTTTACAGTAACACTACAGAGCGCGCAGGAAACAGGGAGACTATGAGAAAGCGCAGTCGCTCCATTCAACCACATGGTTCCTCCGCCGCACAGAGCAGCTGCGCTGCAGACAGCCAGGTTCACTTAGGGGACTGCAGCCCACACAGGCGCGTCTTACGCCTCGCGGGGCGAGTTTTCAGCAGGACAGGCAGTTGAAAGTTGTTGCCAAAGCTGTTCCAGGATGTGTTTCTGGTCTCAGTGAATCGCACTGGTTAGAAGTTGAGATACTAAGAGTATCCCTGAAACGGTCTGAACTGAAAAGAAAGACGGAAGAAACTTGGGTGAACTTTTTGCGCCTGAAATAACAAGTGAGGAATATTTTTTTTTTTTTGAGAAAGCTATTTCAAGGCTTCCTTTCTTTCTTTTTTTTTACAAGCACTCCGAAGTTTGTTAGAGACACTTTTGGAGGAAGGGATGGTACAGCACATGAGCCAGGCGGAGAGTGCCCACGCGCACTCTCCCGGCGGGGACTCCACGGACACGGGAGAGATGGACTTGGAGATGGACGCGTCTCCGATCTCCGAGTCCCCGTCCTCCCGCCAGCGGAGCGACTTGACGTGGTGCAAAACCCCCACGGGCCACATCAAGAGACCCATGAACGCGTTCATGGTGTGGTCGCAGATCGAGAGGAGGAAGATCATGGAGCAGTCGCCGGACATGCACAACGCGGAGATCTCCAAGCGGCTGGGGAAGCGCTGGAAACTGCTCAAAGACACCGACAAGATCCCGTTCATCCGCGAGGCGGAGCGGCTGCGGCTCAAACACATGGCCGACTACCCAGACTACAAGTACCGGCCCAGGAAGAAGGTGAAGACGGGCGGCGGGGCCAGCAAGCCGGCGGAGAAGAGCGGGGAGCGCAGCGCCAAGAGCGGCGTGAAGCGGAGCCCCGCGTCCAATAAGGGAGCTGGCAGCAGGACTCACAACAAGCTGGCGGGGGGCGTGAAGAGCAGCCCGGGGCAGCAGGACTCCCCCGCCGACCACCAGGCGCTCTTCAAGTCCAGGTCAGTGTCCGGGGCCAGGCTCATCCCGGAGAAGCGCGCGGGCGAGGCGCACGGGCGGCGCGCTCACGCGTTCAGCGGAGCGGGCAGCCTGGAGAGCGGCCCCCCCTCAGTGGGGGTCCCGGCCAGTCCCACCCTGAGCAGCTCGGCGGAGTCCAGCGACCCGCTCAGCCTGTACGAGGAGCACAGCCCCGGCCCCAGCTCCGGCTCCGGCCCCGGCGAGGCGGCGCACACCGCGCGCCTCCGGTACGCGCGCGCGTGCTCCCCCACGCCGTCCGCCTCCCACTCCTCCTCCTCCGTGTCGTCCTCCTCATCGGACGAGGAGTTCGAGGACGAGCGGCTCGAGCTGAACCCGAGCCCCGGCTTTGAGGGCATGTCACTGGGCGGCATGGGGTTCTCCGACGCGGAGCTGGACCGGGACTTGGACTGGAGCTTCGGGGAGTGCGGGGCGGGCTCGCACTTTGACTTCTCCGACTACTGCACGCCGGAGGTGAACGAGATGATCTCAGGAGAGTGGTTGGAGTCCACCATCTCTAACCTGGTGTTTAGGAACTGAAGGAGCCGCTGTGGAGACGCGAGCGCAGCCGCAGCCGCCGCCGCCGCCCCCCTCCTTCGTTTTTGAACCCTTCTATAACCCCCTCCGAGACGCGCGTGTTTGCATCCAGACCAGAATATTTCCGCCATTATTTCACTCCGGTGAAAAAATGGGAAAGAAAAAGGTGGCCTGAGCCCACGTTGCCGCCGAGGTACGCGCGCCGCTCACAGACTTGGACAGCGCATGGCGGGAGCGCGCAGACGGGGGAAATGCTTAGTTTGCATTTGGACACAGAGGAGGAGTGAATGTAAGCAAGGAGCAGAGACGCGCACGGACTAAAGCGCAGATGTTGAACCGACCCGCGGAGGACTGAGGCTGAACTCTTGAGAACTCTTGATGTTACTTTGGGGCCACATTTGGGGTTTTATTTAAGATATAGCCAATTTACATTGACCATCAAGTTGCTATTCAGGTGTAGTTCCCTTTTCCCTCCAAACTCCGAGTCGTATTTAGTATCAACTCGCATGCCCTCCAACAAGAAAGGAGGATTTAGTTGTTGTTTAATGCATAAAATGATCATTGCTGCGTAGTTGCGCAATTTGTGTGACATTAGGACACAATTCACTATCACCAGCTTCTCTCTCAACGGCAGGACTTAAAAGACTGACTCAAAACTTCAGAAACCCTTTCTGAACTTTCTTCTTTTTTTCTTTCTTTTTTTTTTTTCCTTTTAAACACTCAGTGCACAATTCAGGACCAATGTTCCGCGATGCGTATCCTTTTCTGCCTAAAGCTCCAACTTTGTAATTCCCGTGTCAGATGCTGTTTTTATATATTGATGTCTTTATACCGGCCAAACGTTTTTTATACATAGAAGTATTGTTCTCAAACAGGTCCCGTTTGTGTTTGTGCACATACACCTGTCTGTATCCAGCGCGGAAGGGCTAGAAGTGTGTCTTATTCATAAACTTCTCTCACTTTTAATGAGATTTCGAGTGTGTCATGATTTTCTACTTGTATTTTTGTACAAAATCTATAGAAACCGGCGGGTGGGCGGCAGGCAGGGAGGCAGGGAGGCAGGGAGGGATGGGGGGGGAGTTCCGGCAAGTAGGGAGTCTATACAACATTGTTGTTCGCATCTACATTGGTGTTTTCGTCGCGCAGAGAGGGAAAGGGGGGGTTGGGGGGGTGTTTGGCACAATCTGACCTCACACGGTGTTTACAGTATTTACCCACATGCTTCTTAACAGCACAGTGACTCCAGTTTCACCAGCCAAGTAAACAAAGCGCCGCCGAGGCTCCCAGTCCGAGTGGTGACTGTGTTGCCAGCACCCAGACACACAAACGGAGAGTCACTGTTTGGATAGAGCTAATACCTCTGTGTGCTTTTCTTTTCATTCCTTTCTTTGAATCAAGATACGTTTTATTGAACCACTGGATGGAATTTCACACTCATTCCACTTTGCCTATTTGGAGGGAGGGAGATGTATGAAGTGCTTCATCTGTTATTGCGCAAATTGCATTAAAAAAAATAGTATTTAACCTTTCTGTACCTGTTGGCTAAGAATAGCAGGCTAATTGTTTTTCCTATATTATGGCATGGCAAATAGCATTTGTATTTCTGATTCAGGTATATGTAGCTATAGCTGTTGTGTTTAAGATTTTTAAAAGAATAATAACATGAAGATATTTATGTAAACTGACTGTACTATAAGCAAAGATTGTGTGTTTTATGTATGATGATGATGATGATGATCAACGACAGGCACTAGGACAGCCATCTTTGGACATCCTCATGTTGAAGATGATTGTGGTCCAGGAATTTTTTTTTTCCTAAAACTTCAAGACATTTTTTTTTCTATTGTCCTTTTTTTCTTTACTTGTGCAATATGTTGTGTATGATCACGTTTTGTCCTATCATGCCAATATCATTTGATGTCTTTTGCTCAAAACCAGCCAATGTTTGGGTCAATCACTGCCTCTCAGACCTCTGTACAGATTGTTGTTGTTTTTTTTATTTGATTTTCTTTTCTTCTAAGAAGGAAATAAAATCAGCTGGAACTGAAAAATTATTTGTGTGGTTTGTCACTTCAAAAAGATTTAACCAAAGATTTAACCAAAAAGCCATTTTTTCTCCTGCTCAACAAAAGCATTTATTCTGATTTCAACGCTGCAACCCTTTTTTACAGTTGCAATTCTTATGTGGGATGTTTATGTTTGTTTGCCTGCATGCATGGGAGTGTTTGTTGGAAAGCGTGGCTGCAGATGACCAATCAATAGGCAGCCAGCGAACTGTGAGGAGTGGCCTCTTTCTCTCACACCCTGTCTGATTTAACACGTGCAGAAAACGTGGCTGCCATGGAAACGCTGTATCCAAGAGAGGCTGAAATCCACTGGGGAGCTTGTGTGTGTGTGTGTGTGTGTGTGTGTGAAGGATAAGGGACATAGACTGATCCATCAGGGTGGGGGGTGGCAGACATTTCTGTGAGGCATGACTAGAATAAAGGAGGAGGAGTGTGTGCCTGTCTGTGTGGGTGCCAAACAGAGAGGGGTGGGGGTGTTGGGGTATTTGTCTGTCCTATAGTGGATTGTGCAGGAGGCTGCTCCAAATCCAATTATTTCCTCCTAGATGCATTCATTTGTCTAATACATCTGACAAGAAAGACACAGACAGGGACCCCTGAGCTACAGTATTTAGTATGTATCAATTTATGTCTAATTCCACAGGAGTCACTGGTAATTATTTCCATCTCTCTGTCTCCAGCTTTCCTCCAACATCTCAGACTTGGTAATAAGAAAGATAAGACATATTACACACACCATCCCACATGTCTGCAATAAGCTTGACATGACAGAGGAAGTGTGTGTTGTTTCTCCGCTGCAGACAGGAAAGGTCGTAGTCGGGTTGATCCATGCGCCCTCCTCACCTGCATTGGCCTGCTCACACACACAGAGCTGTATAAAGACATCTGTTTCTGTACTCGGCACTCAATCTTTTCACAGCTGATTACTGCAGTTTAGTTTTTGACCTGAGTAAGAAGATGGGCCAAAAGTAGAAGAGCGCTCATGTGAATGTATAGAATTACACCATTTCAGAGCAAAAGTACACACACACACACACACACACACACACACACACACACACACAGATTATACAAATTACACATATATATATATATATATATATATATATATATATATATATATATATATATATATATATATATATATATATATATATATATATATATATATATATATAAATCTTGATTTTATTGTTAAAAGTGTTTACACATCCTCTTATAATGCAAAACCTTTTCTTTTAATCCTATGTTGGCACTACTAAGTACCCCCTTACTCCCTTCATAGGATTTAAGAGTGTATTATGTGCTATTAATCCTCATCAAGGGTAATATCCCTTATATTACTAAGCATGTGCTGTTTGAGGGGTGGTGGGTAACGACCACGTATTTTACATGAATATATACCTTCTCCTCCTGTTCATGTATCTTCTCAGTTACATTTATCTAACACTAGTTTTCAGATGCACATTTTCTGCTACTGCATACCAGCATGTGCATTTAAGGTTTAAATTATTTAGTAAGTCAAACAAAACTGAGGTTTCCACTGAAAGTATTTATAGATTGTATAATAACCCAAAGGACAAAAGACAATTAAAAAAAGAAAGGAAAAAAAAGGTGATGTGTTCAGTTGAAACAATAAAAAAAACAAGCCAAGGGCAAAATTATCTACCCTTTACCAAATAATCATGAATAATTTAGCATTTGTTATCCATGGCTGCCGCTTAACTCTTGTACTAGCTCCACGTTGGCATGTCTCTTGAAGGCATTCGTACATGAACCCTGCCATGCTGCTACAGCTTATCCAACCTGCATGGTCCATGTCCGATTATGGACACTAACCTGAGATTCCTCCAGAGAGTCTCGTCAGGATTAAGATCTGGACTCCGAGAGGGGCCAGTCCAGGACCTTGAGTTTGGTGGAGTTTCCAATATGAATTCTTATTGAATATTTTATTGTCCTTTTAAAAATGCAATTATGTGATTAATAATACATTAACTATTGAATAATGTAATTTTAAAATTATTTTGAACATGCATTTTCAAATGGAGAAAAAATAACTGAATTGGAAAATTCATTTCATTGAGGAATTTATTTTTTCAAAAAGGCAATTCTGTTTTTCATTTCCATTTTATCTCCCTGCTGCTTTTTCAAATCCTTTTTTCAAAATCTATTACCTTCTCCATTTAGCTTCTCCCTAAACCTTTTCTGCGGCACTTCTGCAGGCCTTAAGCAAAGAAAAAGCAGGTCAAACAACGCAAATCAGGTCCTCGAATGCAACAACGCTCTCAGAGAGCATTAAGATTCCATAAGAAAACACTTAGTTTGTACATAAAGTCTAATTTGCAATCCAATTTAGTAATACATACTTTCATCTCTCAAATAATAACTGGTGATGAAAATTCCATATTACCATTTGCACGACACTCCTTGCCCTCCATAGGAACAAGGTTTCCTGGAGCAGCATCACAGTATTACGCTCCCACCACCACATCTCTCTGCAGGAACCTGTGGCGAGGCTTCCATGTACTCAAAATCACACCAAAGGACACATTTCCATAGCTCATCCCTGTGTTTCAGATGTTCACAGGCAAACTTCAGTCGTTATATTGCAAGGGGCAGCTTCTTGGATGATGAAGGCCACTGCGATGAAGTGCCCTCACAACAGTTTTCAAGTCTAGAAGAAGTCTGCTCATCACTATTCATCTTTGAAGAAATTTAGGGGTTTCTGCTCCTGTCACTCAATATTTCCCTCTCCATCTTATGGAAAATCCTCCAAGTTTGACCATGTCCTGTTTTTTTTTTTTTAACTCAAATTAGTAGAGCAGAATGTTTTACTAAGGAAAGTTTTATAAATAGTGCAAACATTGCTCAGTATTTTAGGGAAACATTCCATAACTCTTTGGAGGCTAATAATTTTGACCTTAATTGTATTCACGCTGTTATTAGACTTGGACTTGGTCTCATAACAGCCAGAACTGACCTGGAATATCATAGTGAAGTACGACGAACACCACGCAGTGAGACAAGATCTCTACAAGCCTCCACAGACTGATTATACATATCATATACGTAGAATATCATACTAAAGGCACAGATGAGTATACCATTAGATAAATACAAATGTGCTTTGAACACCACAGATGCATTCACTGACTCTCCAGAGAAGTGTGCTATGGCTGCGCGGGGGGGATTTTTCACACACCGAGGGTCAAGTTGAAGCTAAACACAAAATGGTGAGGCATGAGCAAGCAAAGAAAAACAGAAATACCACTGGTTATGGCAGAGAGCCCAGTTCAGGCTTACTGATGTCAGCCACTGCAGTTGCCTTTGCAGCTTTGCAGAGGCGAATGAAACACAAGGAAAATAGTTTACCGAGTTAAGAGCGATTACAAAAGAAGAAAAAAGAAAAAAGTTTGAGAAGTGAGACTGAACTTTTATCACATGCCAGCAGATTGAGTGGAGACAAAGGATCAGGAGCTGAGATCTAACAGTGTGAAGTTTGAGACCACCAACAGATGAAAGGAGGAAAGAAGGATAACTTCTTCTTTTGTTGTCAGTAACCTGCTGCAATGCTTTCCTTGTGCAGTTTTCACGCAGGCTTTATTTTCTGTTTTTATGAAGATGGCTCTGACATCTTAAAAATAGGATCTATTTTGGCTTACAAGTGAGTAAAGAGAAACAGTGTCTCAGAGGAGAGATTGCCTGCTTTTACTGTTGTGTTAAAAAAGTGCTGTGGAGGCATTTTCTCAACACTGAGCGCAACTTCTGCCAGATGCAATATAACAACAGCAGCCAATATCCGATGACTGCAGATGGAGCTTCAGAGTTTTGTCCAGTGACTTATTCTCCCAAATAAATGGAAGTGGAAGTGCTTGCTGACTGCTGCGTTTCAGCACGGCCAGGGCTGGACAGTGGCATATCTGGAGTAGTGTGTGTCTGTGTGTTTCTTTGACACAGTTGTGCATGTCATGGTGGAAGTCTGTTTGGCGAACCAGCAGGCTCGGATGAGTTGGGACTCGAGCAGACAGATGCACATTACAGCACACTCAAGTAAAGTGGACAGTCAGCACGGGGTTAAATGTTGTCTGTCAGCACAAGGGGACATTTTTGCCCTCAGGGCTTCTAGCTGGATAAACAGGGTAGTGCCCCCATTAATCTCCCATCAGTGGATAAACTGTTGACTGACACAAATTTACTGACCATGTAAGATAGTTGTAAACACCACTGCAGCTCTTTAACAGTGTGCTGCCTTTTATAACAAGCATTCTAAAAATACCTCATTTCAGCCCTTGCACACATCGACTCGACAGCACGTCAGCCAGTAAAACCAATTGGTTAAATTAAAAGCTTGTGTTGATTCTGATTGAAACAGGCTTAGTGATCGATTTTATATTTAGAGAGTACACTTAAAGGAGCATGAGGCAGGATTTATGAAAAAAATGTGTATACGTTTTACGTTTTTTAGTAATAATGTCAGATGAAGCGTTCCAAACCAAAAAGAATGAGCCCTCTACCGTATCTCTCCGTTGCCTTGAACAGGCTGTGTGCTGCAAAATGTGCTGCAATTGTGCCCGGAATTTCCCGCGCTGTCCTGCGGATGTGACGTCACATGACGCTGCATGCGCGTTCTCCCCGTTCTCCCGTGCTCCCGTGCCGGATTCGTTGTTGGCTGCAGTACCCCCGACGGCCGTCGTGGCGAAGGGTGGCGCTAGAGAGTCTCATTTCTTAAAAGGAGCCTCATGCTCCTTTAAAATAAAATAGCAAGAATGACAAGTGAAGATTTGTCTATAGATTTCAAGATATCTAGATGGGCCGTTACTAAAAACAAAAAGAAATGCCATCCACCAACATCTGATCTTTATCTTCAGTGGGATCGCCGTTCTTTCATGTGTCAAATGACTCTGTAGTGCCGATTGGCCTCTGAACCTACTGCTAGTGATGAAACCATCACACCTGAGTGGCCAGGGTAATTTTGGCCCCCTTACGGATGGTGTCATGTCAACAATGATTATGTCCTCTGAAGGCTGCATTTGCATCACAGCAACACACCATGCAAAGAGTCTTCTGAACATGGTCTAACAATGTGTCTCGCTGTTGCCTCGATATCCCAAGATTCATCAGTAAACTGCTGATTGTTGGACAGTTGGTGGACCTGATTGCGCTGCAGTCCTTTCTTAGCATGAGGTAAAGTAAATCCTGGCCTCTCTGTTTCCTAAAATAACAAACATGTTAATAAAAGCACCATTTGAAATGGAATCTCTGGCTAGATGTTGCTAGCTGATAGGACCAACCGGCACTGGCGACATAATGGAGGCCCTGAATGTTGTTCATATGTGATTAGCACGAAATGAAAGCCTGACGCTCCTAGTCAATGTTCATATGTGGGTCCTATGTATGTTGGTAATACATTGTCTGAAAATTAAGCCCCATATGGGACATTGCTGCATTGGAACAGGGCTTATTGTGTAGCCCATTTGGTGCTCATGCGTGCTTTTGAAACTGGCAATCCTTCTACGACCCATATAGGGAGCTAACTTTTTGCACATGTCGTTGACCCAAGTGTTCTCTGGATAAGATGCTCATGTACCCAATAATAGAATAATTATAGAATTGACATTGTACCTACCTGTATGGAATCGCTCACTTTTAAGGCCTTTATTTATTTATTACACTAACAGAAGTGTCTGCATACACGAATGAATGCTGAGTTGTGGAAACTCCTGTGAAAATTAGATCTAAACCAATAATTGCCATAACATGTCCACTGGTAGTTTCGATCATTTTTGTATTTACTTACATCACTCCTTTTGTACTTCATTTTCCCCTAACAATTTCCACACCGTCCCTTATTGCATGACATCTGATTTTTTTTTTGTCTACTGAGTATTGTTTAGCGAGGTAGGCCCGTGTAGAAAAGAAGCTGCAAGACCAGATAGTGGCCAGTAGCAGCAGGTCTTCACGGTACAGATTTTTGAGAGCTGTGGGACAGACGAGAGACGTTATCACTCCTCCTGCAACCAGAATTGGGCTTCAGTGTGCAGTCAGACATTGTGCTTCACTGTACTGTACATATAGGACTCATTGTTCAGTTCTGTACCAAATCTGTTAGCATAATTGTGAGTCATAGTGGTAGGTGTTGTACTGAAGTATGGTTAAAAAGTAGAAGAACAAGTTCTGAAAGCACTGAGACTTGGATCATTTCTACAGGCTTACGTGGCAGAGTGTCTGGTTTGTTGAGAACAGAACATTTTGTAAACAGTGTTGTGTAAAGGAAACTGCACAGAGAAAGATGGCCTACATGATGCAGCTTGAATTTAGATGATCACAGTGGAAAGTGTTACCGTTATGACGCAGGCAAAATGACTTATTTTCCTTGGACTGTTGTCACAATTTCAGTGCCCTGCTTATCTGAATATTGTATGTGCTTAGACAACAAAAGTACAATAAAAGAATATCACGAAAGAGAGCAACTTGTTAAATGAATACAGACAAATTAATAATTCTCTATCAAACTGCTCACATAATACAGCCACAACCAGAACTCAGTTTAGGCTTGTTTGTTCACCCCCCAACAGCAGTACATCTAATTTGCGCACACATCCAACTAAATGTATTTCTTAGAGTTCATTGGTGGGAAACCAGTTCAGGATCCTGTCCTTATAACACGCGTACTGTGATCATTTTTATGAAGTCCTTCACCTGCAGAACAAAAGCAGCAGGCGACTTACTGCATGTACACTGCATTCAGCAGACACAGCCGCTCACAAAATATTGATTTTAATATTGAAAATATTCAACATTCAGTAACATTAATCATAGCTTCGATTCTCAGAAAATGTATAAATGAAATACACTTTCAAACCCCAGATCTTACTGTGCGGAAATTTTGTGCAAATATCTATGGCTCATTGACAGTGATGGCTTGGAATTTTAGCAACACATTGACAATTTCTCTATTGCCACCTTTTGATGTGCGCATTTATAGTTTAAGTAAAATGTTTCAAAATGCAGTTCAATTTTTCAAATATTTTAATCAGCAATGCAGGACTCGGAGAGGGGATGATTTTTCCTTTAATCTGTGTGCACTTTAATCCTAGTAAATGTTATCATTAGGGCTATTTGAGATAAAGAAAAAATAATTGTTGAAAACCGCTACAAGGACGATAAACCCTGCAATATGTGTAAATAAGATACTTCATTATATGGTGTTACTTGGTAGCTTTCCACTTTTGCTGATAACAGGCCCCAGATAATTGAGAAGCCAATGCAAAAAAGAATAGCTACAATTGCTATAATGGCTAAAACCAACATAGTAGGTTGGCAGCTGGATTTTAACTTCATGTTCTTATCTCTAGGTTTAGGAGGACACTTGAATACAGTTATACATCACCAAATTGGGAGTAAATTATATAAAAAAAGAAAATACTCACTTTCACTGTAAGTGCTTGGCCAAAAAAGAGTATGAGTAACTAACAGTGAATTTAAACTCAAGTAGAAGTGTAATAGAACAAACTTTGTGCTAACCCATGTTGTAGGGTAATATATGGTGTCCATTAGTTCTATTTTCAAACCTCACCCTGTCTTCTCATCTGTCACCATGATGCTCACAACCCTCTGTCTATACTTTAGCCATAGATGGTCAGTGATGTTAGTCACAGGTTTTTTGAATAGTGATTTTGAATTCGTTGGTGCTCTGGTACTCACTATCTTGGCTCCGCTCAACACCCGGTTAATCCAAGAATGGGTGATTGGATAGAGAAATAAAACATACCTGGCCGTTGTTTGGCACATGCCCACTTTACCTCAGTTACTGCAAGTTTGCTGTTTTACCTTAACACATGCTAACCTAAGATGTTAACTCACATTGCCTTTACAGTCACTCTGATTAAATCTGTTCATCCAGGCTTATTTAAGATGTTTATAGCAACACCTGATCAGCCCTCTGACTTCTGAGTATCTTACAATCCTTGTTTTGTTGTTTAAGGATGAACCGAGCAGATGTTACTGCAGACCCATTGCATCTGTTGGCTAATGTTGTAAAGGTCACGGCCCCAGCCATGTTTCCAGGCTGACTCTGAGAGCCACCTTTCTCCTGGACCCTTTCTCAGCCAACCCAGAGAAGATTGCAGGGCACTGCTGCAGATGAATTAGCCCATTGGGGCTGGAACTGGAGGTCCCAAGAGAGCACCTTGCCTCTTTAAGAGGGGGTTCTAAGCCATTTTGGATGTCTTTTGTTGATGCTACTCTGGTTATCACTCTGTCAATGTCACATGCTTCATTGATTGGTTGAATGCCTATCCACTGGTACCTAGGGGCAGTTTCTTCTGTGTCAGTTCGTACTGCCCTCTGGAGACAAAACAAAATGAAACAAAATCCACAGAAACCAGAAACCTCTTTTGTATCGATGGGGAAAGGAATGAAAATGGCTGGAAAGGCAAACTACTAACAGCAAAGGACATATTATCTTTAAAAGTGATCACAGGTAGGCATTTGGCACCAAAGACTGTGATGCAACACACTGAAATGTCACTGAAAGCACCACATCTGATTAGTAGATTTATATCATTGTAATTGATAATGTACATAAAAATTCACCATCTCTAGCTGTCATCCGTGTGGAATCTAGATGTATGGACGAGGCTGTAAGTAGGTTATTTTTGCTGTTAAGATGGGTGCTTTAACATGGGGGTCAATCGAATGTTGCCCGTTTTTGAAGCCAGCCTCTTGACTTTGACTTTAGGAATTTTAGGCTCCATCTAACTGGCGACTTGTATTATGACATTTACTGTATCACATGAATGCATTGCACTTAGATAAGAGACAACACGCAGCCTTTGGCTCTGGGATTCCCGCATTCATTGGGGCGCGTGCTCGCCTTTCGCTGGGTGGAGGTTGTGGACCTGGAGGGCGTGGACCTCTTGGCCCCGCAATCGGCCTATGCCAAATGGCTGGTCCTGGTCCATCACTGTAGGTTTCCTGGCTGCCTCTTCCCGTGGTCATGGGGGCTCCGCCGGGGCTTCCCTCTGTTGCCTGCTGGTGGGGAGTTTCTTCGTGTCCCTCTTGTGGTCGTCCGTGGAGCTGCTGGTGGCCCGGGTTCGGGTTTCTTCCTTGTCAACTTCTGGCCTCTCAGGTGGCGTGGTTGTGCCCTCTCTCCTCCACTGTAGTTGCAGCCTTGTTTTTACTTAGCACACACACAGTTACACAGACATACACACTTGCTCACTCACCTACATACTCACCCCACAGTCTCGGGGACAGATAATCGCAGTACTAGTACTGATTCAGTCTTAGAGAGCTGGTATGGTTTCTGTTTGTGTCTCTGCCTGTTCCCATTTCTGTTTGTTTCTTTTCTTTTCTTTCTCTTTCTTTCTTTCTTTCTTTCTTTCTTTCTTTCTTTCTTTCTTTCTTTCTTTCTTTCTTTCTTTCTTTCTTTCTTTCTTTCTTTCTTTCTTTCTTTCTTTCTTTCTTTCTTTCTTTCTTTCTTTCTTTCTTTCAGATTCCAAAGGCGTGTGTGCCCGTTGTGTGCTTTCTTGTGTTTCTTTCATTACAGACATGCAGCAGATGTCCCCCCCCCGATCCCTCTCATATATATATATATATATATATATATATATATATATATATATATATATATATATATATATATATATATATATATATATATATATATATATATATATATATATATATATATATATATATATATATATAAAAAAAGAAGAAAAGCTTCAAACAATGATAAGAAAAACTGGCTTTTATGCTTCTGGCCTGTTGTTGCTGGTACCTCTTAGTTTTTTTTTAAAATAAATAAAATAAAATTATATTTCCTCAATGTTAGATTTTTTGTATTTTGTAGAGCCCAAGTTAACAGGTCAGCTAAAATGATACATAATAATATTACATATAATATTAGATAACATTCCATAGCCCTAAAATGATATTTTCTGTCCAAAACGATACCAAGGTTGATTCATAACAAAGTACAGAGTTAGATAAAGGTCACAACCTCCTCTCAGCAAATAAAAATCTTTGCTTTCTCTCAAAAAGAGGAACCATGAAAACCCACAACTGTGTGTCCACCACAACACGGCTTCTTTTCTGTATTGGCATTGTTTTCATGGTGCCAGCAGATCATTTCAACACTTTCTGATTCACAATCACACAATGTTTTATTTAAAAAGTCATGTTTTCTCCTCATATTTCTTGGATAAACAAATGCAACGAATGTTGACATAAAAATGTTATGAATTCTTAATTACAAAGCTGCCTCGTTTGTCCAGTGCCGGATGAGCTGTGACTTACATGAGATATATGATAAGTATCAATTATGTTGAAGGCAAAAAAGAGGGAGAAGCAGAATAAAATGAATTTGGTTGCGCTAAAGATCTGCAGTAGCAGGGCTCCGCAGGGATCTGAAGTATTTGGAAGAGTTTCTGTACTCGATGGAAGCAGAGACGCTAACCACATCTCCTGTTCAAATGTTGTGGTTTACTTTCAGTGGATCAGTGCTGTCCTGCTGATGAAAGTTTATTTTTTTTCCATAAAACACAGCGACAGGAGACTTGATTACAATCTGTTTTCAGCCAATGTCCTGCTGAGCAGCAAAGCAGAGAGGCTCAGGCACAGAAGGACAGGGATGAGGGATGAGGAGATGCCTTTAATTCCTAAACCTGAGAACTGCTTTTGAAGAGCTGAGCCACCCGTGAATCTTTGGGAAGAGAACCTTCTGTTGGGCTGTAAGAGATGTCCTCCTGCTATTTGAGGGATGACGGTATAATTTCAAAGCACGCTCAGCTGAGATCACAGTTCAGCCATTCATCTGCAGGGGATGATGAGCATGCAGTTTCTGTTGAAAGTCAGTGCCCCACGGTTCCTGCAGGCTTCAATGTTGGACTTTCGGATGACTGTGAGGACTCTTGAAGTTATTTTCGACAAAGACTTTTCATTTAATTCACACATAAAACACGTTTCCAGTACTTTCTGTTCTTTTTTAAATCTTTCCTCCCATATTAAAACTAGTTGCAGATACTGCGCTGAGCCTACTGCAATTCCTTATGAGTACTTCATCCTAACACTACTTTCCATAATCTCCACCAGATCCAAAATGGTTCAGCAAGAACTCTGATGAGGATTATCAGGTGAGATCAGAATTCTCCAGTGGTAGCTTCTCTTCAATTCTCTGCAGGTTTACTTTTGCTTCCAAAAGTCAGATGGGAGGCAGAACCTTCAATTATCAGGCTCTTCTTTTGTGAATCTGGTTCCCAGTAAATGTTGGGGGTGCAAACACCCTTTTAGCCTTTAAAATTTGAACTAAAATGTTCATTTCTGATAAAGAAATGAACGTTGCTTATGTGGGCAAAGGCCTAGAATACACATATGAATACACTAACAAGTGTTTACTTTAGGAACAAAAATTGGATTTATTTGAAATGTAACAGGATTAGAATTGGACTCTTGACGTACATGGAACTCATTTGCTTTCTGTTGAAACAAAAGTGACATAAACATCAAACAACTGTTTTTACTTCAGAAGGGAATTATGCCATTATGATATTGCTGGCTTTTAGCACTGCCCAGCTTGCTCTTTGGTGATTCTTCGGGAGCTGCGTCTCAGCAACAGCACGGTGTCACATGGACCAACAGGTACTGAGGGCAGCAGAGGAAGAGAGCACGCAAAACCTGTCTGTGATACATCTAGATGCGAGAGCAAAGAAGCGAGGAGAAGGGGCACAGACACAGGTGTTTATAGGTCAGGAACACTAGCGGAGCAGACGGGGGGCAGAGGGGGCGGCCGCCCCGGGCCCACTGGGGGCCCACGCCGAAGAGGAAAAAAAAAGTGTGATGAATAAAATAAGGAAAGATGGACTGTATAAAACTTGCGTTCGTAAGGATGAAGTTGTTTAAAAAATAAAAATAAAAGAAATAGTCCCTTCTCCCCGTGTGTGTCTGCCTGTCATGCACGGGTACGTGCATGCGCATGTTGTCTGTTTACTTTTAGCCAGTTGTCGGATCAGAGCCTTAAAGCAGCACAACGTAACTTTTCCACCTTAATATCATATTTCCAGAGTCATTGTGATGGTACATCAACTTCCAACAGGTTTAATGAACCTCTGTCATGGTCTGAGGGGTCTGTATCGCCTTCACTGGCTCTATGTAACTTTGAGGTGCATGGTAGGAACCATAGACATATATAAAGGCTAGATGACTCGTCCGCGCTGCATTGGCAGCAGCGCGGACGAGTCATCTAGCCCAGTGATTCTTAACCATAGGGCCGCGGCCCACACTTGGGCCGCGAGCGCCATCTAGTGGGCCGCGAAAAAAATTCAGTTTTGTACGTGTGGGCCGCGAGGGCCGCGGGACTGCATAGCAACTCCCGACCAAATGAGGAGAAGAAGACCCTCAGCTAGCTCTAGGTGTAATAGTAAGAGAAATGGTGTGTATTTATAGAGAAAATCCTTCATTTTGCACAGAGTAGGTTTAGATCCGCCAGGATCAGGGATCGATTACTTGGGTCTGCGCCCAGAGCGAGCGAGCGCGGCGTGATCATTTATCCCGACGCGTCCCCGCGGCCGGGTAGGTCGGTGCCGCTCGGGCGGTGGGCTCCATCGTTACTGCTGAAGGATTGTACATGTAGATGTGTCTGCTGGACTGGACTGTTGTTCGGGCTCGCAAAAGCATCGGAAAGTGACTCTGCTGCAGCGGCCAGAGAGCTGCGGGTTCTGCCCGGCCGTCTCAGCTGATCAGGCTCGGATGAAATCCGACACGCGCAGTCCTGACAACTTATTAATGTAAATAAAACTTAGTAAGTTACTTAGTAAGTAATTAGCTTGACTCTTACAGAGATGAGAAGCCTAACAGGTGGAAAGGGAAGTTCAACCCGGAATGGACAGATTCATCCTGGTTCAGTCTTCCCACTGGGACAAAACCAGTGTCTCATACGTTCAGAGACCGTGGCGTTCAAAGTGCGAAAGTGAAACGCCACTGAAACAAAACACAAAGTTTTTCATCAAACATATCCACTCAAGTCTGAACTGAAGTCACAGAAAATAAGCTGACCATCTTAAACATGTTTGGGTCCACATACAGCTGTGAAGCAGCTTTCTCCACAATGAACATAATTAAAACTAAATATCGTTCCAGGTTCATCAATGAGCACCTTCTCATGTGCATGAGAACCTGACACCATCCAGCCCAGATTTAAAGTCCTGGCAGGAGAAATTAGAGCTCAGTTCTCTCACTGAACGACAGAAAGTGAGGGCATAAGATTAAGGGGAAGAAAGAAAAACTGCAAAACTTTTAAATTGCTAAGATGTGTTTATATTAATTTATTATAAAAATGTGTTGAGACAATTAACAAAGAAAAGGGGAAATTCAAACTGCTGGTAAAGAAATAAAATAAGATAGCATTTGAAAAATAAAATAAAATCTTATTTATTTATTTTATTTTTAAGAGAAAAAAATGTGTAATTGAAGTTACACATGTTAATGGGCAAATATGTACTTTTTTAATATAACAGTCAGATGCAGATGTTGATACAACTATGAGGCTACTTGAATATATATATATATATATATATATATATATATATATATATATATATATATATATATATATATATATATATATATATATATATATATATATATATATATATATATATATTTATTATGATGTTCTGGACCTTCGCTGCTATACAGTGTTAATATTTAACGGGCCTCGGGCCACTCTGTACTGAAAAAATTGGGCCCCAAGGTCAGAAAGGTTAAGAACCCCTGATCTAGCCTATGTCTATGGTAGGAACCCTTCCACACTACTGGTAAAGCACTACCGCTTTTGTCCAAAGGAGCCGCCAAACTCAACAAAAGCTGAAAGTTACATTGTGCTGCTTTAAAGCAGGAAAGTCATGCTGAGTTTCAGCAGGCTGAAGTTGATTAAAAACTACCTCCGGGCTGCATGGATGAGGCCAGACTATCAAACTTCACCTTGCTCTCAATCGAGAGGGATATCGCCGTTGATGAGAGTAAAGTGATTGTGACCCAAAAGATGAGTCCAGTGCTGAGGTCGAGGTTGCCAGATCTGACAGGTTCCAGCCCAAATGCAACGTAAAACCCACCAAAATAATGAAAAACCAGCCCGAATCTTACGTTCTCTGTTAAAACCATAAATTATTAAATGCGTAATACATTTCATCTTCACATTACTAAATAGCCCAAAAAAAGTTCAGGCTCCAAACAAAAACTACAATAAAATCAGAATCAGAATCAGAATCAGAATCAGAAAGGGGGTTTATTGCCAAGTTTGTTAACACACACAAGGAATTTGTTGTGGTGATTGGTGCAATACAGTAAAAATAAAAATAAAAATAAAAAATAAAAATATAAAAGCAAACAAATATATGGAGATAAACTAAGAGATAGAATAAAGTAAAATGTATAACAGAAATAAACAGAAATGTATAATAAAATTGAGTAGATTAAATCATCAAATTATCAGTGAGTTCATTGTGTAAGTTTCTACTTTTCTCTGCCATAATGGAAACGTTTTTGTTAATAATTTTTCCTAAATATTTAGTAAAAACCAGGAAAAGCAGCCCAAATAATTTTCAGCCCAATTGGGCTGAAACCTGCCCAACCTGGCAACACAGACTTAGAACCTCCGCAGGAGATTCTCCTCAAAACGATGAAATAAACTCTTTAATGAATAAAATGAAGACCCTTGGATTGAGATTTAAGACAAATGAATGCCAGACTATCAAACCTCACCTTCCTCTCAATCGAGAGGGACTTCGCCGTTGATAAGAGCAAAGTACTAGAAAGGAGAGAACCGGCTGATGGTTTGGAAATAGTTCGGATTTGAAAAAGTTTTTAAAAATAAAGTTTTTGCATTTTGGATCGTTCAATGTGCTACCCCCCTCCCGGATGGAAATATTTGTTGTGGTTTTCTGCCCATCGCTGGATGAAACCATCATTGGTAAGCTGTCATAATATTAACTATTTCTGATAACATTGTCATAATGCTGAATATATGGCCTTTCCTATATTGTTTGTTGCTATTTGACCGCCGTGTCTGATTGTGTTACAATACATGTCGTCGCACATTGTAGTCTGTTGTCTGTAGGTTGAACACGTGTGTCTGAATTGTGCTATTCGGCTGTATTGAATTCGACATCACTGGATGTCATTTGATTTTTATCTCCAGGTTGATATACTGTATGTGTGTGTGTGT
Organism: Cololabis saira; assembly: GCF_033807715.1. Taxonomy (NCBI): domain Eukaryota; kingdom Metazoa; phylum Chordata; class Actinopteri; order Beloniformes; family Belonidae; genus Cololabis; species Cololabis saira. The sequence goes on along the minus strand of NC_084601.1, from coordinate 20,409,574 downwards.
GTGTGTGTGTGTGTGTGTGTGTGTGTGTGTGTGTGTGTGTGTGTGTGTGTGTGTGTGTGTGTGTGTGTGTGTGTGTGTGTTGACTTCTGAGAGGAATATGGTGTTTTGATTCTCTGCTGCTGCCTCAGCAGAGGCCCCTGTGGCTAGGGACATGCTTTTGAGTAAACAGTGAAATGGGTCCACTCAATGTCAAAAACAAAAAAAAAAAAGGAAAATAAATTAATGGGACTGAGTGAGTCAGTCTGATATGTTTTTACTTTATTTCTGATTATTTTATTTCCTCCAAATTGGTTCAGTCAGCCACGCTCATGCAGCCCGCGGTGATCAGTGCACATTTGCCACAACTGTCCAAACTACCTAAATAGCATAAATGGGTTCCGTCAGAGAGATTGATCATTTGTTGGGGAAAGTTCAAAAAGTATGTGTTACATATTTCTCAAGTTGAAGAGCGTTGTAATATAATTTAGTCCCCTGCAAACATTATATGTGTCACAATTTTCCTCAGCAGCCTCAGCATATCCCGTCCAAGAAGTAGCCATGGGTTGTCAAATCATGTTTATATGAACGCATTTATTTAGAGCTGGCAAATGAATTAACATGTGTGTGCAGGAGAGAAATTGTGTTATAATCTTTCCATTTTCTCATTTGTCGTGCCCATGCCTGTCAGCAGCAGTTAAGTGCAGAGTAATGATTTCTAATTGTACGCTTCTCGGCACTGACTATTTCAGACCGTGGTAAAGTGATGGTTAACTCTGTCAAGAAATGTGAGGGATCTCGGTCCCCGCTCTTTTCCCACATTTGGCCCACCCCATCTGTTCCTGAGGCAGAAAGAATCCAAACTTTTTTTTTTTCGGTTGGTTCAAACAAGGCATTAGAGTAAAATGTGATGTCGAGCCAATCTCCTGAGGGCCCGTACGTGCACTTGTGCACTTGTGTGAACGTTTGTGCTTTGCAGCTTGTCTAGAGGAACTGCGAGATATGTTGTTGTGACATGCCTTGTCTTCCGTTTTGTAGAAAAACAAAGACAGTCGCTGCTGGATCCAGACAGCAGAACTAATTAGTCAGAAACACACATGCGACTGTGCACACATACATAAAGAGCCCGGCATATACGCAGCATGGATACACGCGGGAGCCACAGAGAAGGATATGATGTCACCTTCATAATCATAATTACCCATCATAAATCATGTAGTGTGACACCCTGTCGCTGACTGAATGGGTGTCCTGTGTGCCAGTTAGGGATGGCTGAACTTTACTGCGGGGTGCCACAGTCCTGCCACATTATGGACTGCTTCTAACTCAGGTTCGTGTGTGTGATTTATGTTCATTACTCTTCACACTCAGCCTCCCGAATCATACAGATGATCTTTGCTATCATTTAGTAACAGTCATCTCGGGTCTGAACTTGGTGCTTTTACATAAACCCGAAATGTGACACCACAACCGTATCCCACAACTTGGATGATGATGTGAACTTGTTAACATATTTTTAACCTCACTCAGCCGGTCTCCTCAAACCCACAGCTTTCTACTCTTGATCCTCACATACGAAGGAGCTGCGTTACTGACTTTCCATTGAAATTGCTCCAATTAATCATGTTGATCATTTATGTTGTCATGCAAATCAATGTTTGTTTTCAAAGTATTTCAAGGTTGTTCAACGATGATACAATCCGGATTTTGGCTATGCGATGGCATCATATTGTAGAATTGATATCACAGAAAAAAAGAAAACATCCATAAGCCACAGGGTTTGTCTTGTTCTTTCCATTCTCAGACGGAGCATGTCGGGATTTAGCGTCTCAAAACAATTCCTGTGGAGGTGTGAACCAAAACCTTTCACCAAAGTCACAAAATTCATTAAAATCTGGCAACAACTGATAATGGTGCTAAATTCAACACACAGCATTGTTAAAGACAAAACTTAATGCTTTCTGCTCCACACCTAAATAATGCTAGTGCAAAAGTAGTGTTGCTCACTATGCTAATAGACATCGATCATTATTCTTGGTATGTCAAAGTTTCTGTGTCTGTTAAATGCTATTTGAAATGTATTGATTTGTGGTGTGGTGACATGTTAGCCTCTTATCTTCCAGCAAGCCACCGGCAGCTTTGTTACACTTGATTATTCATCTGTCACTTGCGGATGCCTTTCCTGCACAGCAGTCTTTCATCGGGATTAAGCTAATGCAGTTGAGAGCGAATAGCCAACATGTCTCTAGTTCTGACCTACATAGAAGTCTGACTGAAGGTACACAGAGAAATTAGCCATCTGGAATGGTGATTTTGATTACTACATAAAAAATGTCTCTGTGGGACCAACCTGCTCGCCGACCCAGCATGCCTGCATTCAATCAGCGTGACTCTATATCTGTCAAAAGCTCATAAGGAAAAGCAGGACATCATTATATTTTTACTTTTCAAAGATTCAAGATTCAAAGATTTTTATTTGTCACATGCTCACAAGATGGGCAGTAAAATGTAGCGAACAGGCCGTGTAAAACATTTACAAACCAACACAAACAGCAATTTATAAAATAGTAATATAATAAAATTAAAAAAAACAAAGTGAGATTATTAAATATTAAAAGTAAGAACAATGTATAAAGAGCAAGTTGAATTTGAAAGGAATGTGCAGTCTGCAATGTGTGAAAAGGTGCGTATGTATGTTTCAAGTTCACAGTTTCCTGGGGTGTGGTTAGGATTTGGCCATGAGAAGGTCAGAATCCACAGTTCTGACAGCCTGAGGAAAGCTCTTTCTAAGTCTGTCTGTGTGCACTTTCATGAGGCGCAGGCATGGGCCAGAGCGTAACCACACAAACAGTCCATGGCTGGCGTGGTGGGGTCCTTCATAATCCTTTTTGCTCTGGCCATGCTCCTCCTGGTGTAGGTGTCTTGGAGGGTGGTGAGTGTTGTACGCATGGTACGCTCTGCTGACCTCAGCACCCTTCCTGCACCACTGGGTGATGTTACCAGTCAGCACACCCTGCACCACTCCAAAATAAAAAGTCCTCATGATTTCCAAGGAGCCTTTGAATTTCCTCAGCTGTCTCAGTTGAAAAAGGCGCTGTCTGTGTGTTGTGCCAGCTGCAGTGAACATGTCAACTGCATCAGTTAGCATGCTAGCGCAGACATTCTCGTCAAACCATGCATAAAAAGTGTTCAGGTGGTCAGCCAGAGCAGCGTCTGCACTCTCCGGGACGAGCAGTCTTCACTGTAGTCGGTTATAGTCTGTTGTCCACGCCACAAAGTGAGTAGCGAGCTATAAGGTGCTGTGTGTTTATTAACAGCGGTGCGTATAGATTTATCCACCCATGGCTTCTGGTTCGGGAAACTCCAAACAGTCACCATAGGGACAATGTCATCTAACAGCATTGCTATGAAGTCCATCACCACCTCCGCAAACTTGTTGATGTCCTTTTGAGCTAGATCGGAAAATGTCCCAGTCCACGTCATTCAGAGCGTAGCCTCCGATTGGCCGTTCCAGCGGCTGACCTGCCTCATGACAGCCTTTTCCAGGGCCTTCCGTTTCTCATATTTTGGACCGAGAAAAATGGCATAGTGGTCTGACTTGCTGAGTGGAGGCAGAGGCATCGCCTTGTAGTCCTCTACAGATGGTGTGTAGCAATGGTCCAGTGTCTTGTTTCCTCTGGTGTGACTGTGATGTGTTGGTAAAGGTTAGGCAGAACTTTTTTGAAGTTTGCCTTATTAAAATTATACGCCACGATGAGAGCGGCATTAGCGTGTCTGGTTTGGACCCGGCACAGCATATCATGCAGGTCCGACAGTGAACTGGTGCTCCAGGTATGGCAAGCAGGAGCTGGAGATTGTTTTGATGCTGGTTGGGTCACACCAGTTCTTGTTGACCATAAAACACACTCCACAACCTTTCGATTTGCCAGATTCCTCTGTCCTGTCCTTGCGGAACACAGAAAAAGAGTTGGATGTCAGGGTGGTTTGGTCCGGCACCAAAGAAGTAAGCCAGGTTTCAGTCAGGCAATGTTACAGGTCTTCATGTCCCGTTGGTATCTGACCCGAGCCCTAAGGTCATCTAACTTGTTTTCCAGTCTGAGCCTTTTCCGAACACCGCCTCAACGTCCTCGGTGCTTTTTCCTCCTCCAGCCATTGTTCTCGTTCTCTGTTGTTGTTTTGTCGCGCAGGATCTCAGGTGGCCACCTCAGACCCCCGTCAAAAAGGTTGTGAAAAGTGTTCCTTGTTAGTTTTCCTGTCCAGGAGGGTTCTGCAGTCATAGGTTATCCCCACGGAGGCAGCTTATGTTACAAGGTTAAAAAAAACATAAATAGAGAAATAAAAGCACAGCCTCAGTGAAACAGAACGGACACTCTAGACACAGCCGTGCCATCATAATCTTGTTACTTGTTGTAACAGCTTCTATTATTAGGGCCCGAGCACTGACAGTGCGAAGGCCCTATTGTATCTGTAGGAATTTTGTTTTCCTTCTTCCGACTAAATGAGGGCCCTTTTGCCCCCCTAAACGTGCCCCAAAAGTCACCAAGTTTTGCACGCAAAAATATGGATATTTAATGGTTTGCATTAATGGGCGTGGCCTAATGGCTCAACAGCGCCCCCTAGAAAACTTTGTGACTCAAGCCCCACAATACGGTTCGACGTACATGCACGAAAATCGGTACACACCTGTATCATGTCGCAACTTAAAGAAAAGTCTCTTGGCGCCATGGCCGAAACCGAACAAGAAGTCGGCCATTTTGAATTAATCGTGTCATTTTGGCGGAATTTATGCCATTTCTTCGCCCGAACCGTAAGGGGCACCCAGGTGTGTTATACATCAAAATGTGCGTCTCGATCATGCGACGACACGCATAACTTTTCTACCGTGGTGACGATAGACTTCAAAAAGCGTGCCCCCCCTTCATCTGATTGGTCCATATTTGATAGTCCCTATTTTCTGCCATAACTTTTGAATGGTTTTACATAGAGAGTCGTGGGTGGTGTCATCTGACTCGGTTTTGAGTACTTGACCTTCATTGGCATGAATTAGCCCCGCCCCTTCTTCTGATTGGTCGATATGTGATAGTTCCTATTTTCTGCAATAACTTTTGAATGGTTTGACATAAAGACTCATGGGTGGTGTCATCGGACATGGTCTTGAGTCATTGAACATAATTGGTGCAAATTAGCCCCACTCCTTCATCTGATTGGTTGATATCTGATAGTTCCTACTTCCTGCCATAACTTTTGAATGGTTTGATATAGAGAGTCGTGGCTGGTGTCATCTGCTAAATGTCCACGCCTGAACATGCACAAGGGTGCGAGGGCCCGTTCATCGCTGCTTGCAGCTTTAATTGTCATTATTATTATCAGAATATTATCCAGCTTGTGCTTCATGCACAACACTGTCTTATAAAATGGGATTCTGTTAACTAGTCCTTGTTGACATTTTTATTTTCTTTTGTGTGTGTATGGGCAAAGTAAAACCCAATCAAATTGGTCTAATTAAGGAACTTAATCATGACACGTGAGAATAGAAACTACTATTTGTAAAGATACTGGTTACTAAATCTGTAGTAAAATCAAAGCAGAATTAAGTGTAAGAAATTTACTTTTTCAGTGCGACTTAAACACTGAGATAGCTTTTCAAGAAACCTGAAAAAGACAGCCATTTATTAACATAGTCTTGTGCCCATTCTCTTATTTTTATGTCTCTTATTTTGTGTAATAACATAATAAAAATAATCTGATTTAAGTAAGTTTTAATATTAGGCAAATACACCCTTGGTTGCACAGTAGCCTATAGCTTCTTTCAATGTCCCATAACTTACATAACAAAAAAAGAAGAAAAAATAAATCGTATAGACAATAATAAGTACCCACTTACTGCTTCACAGGATTGACGCCAGGTGAGTTGCAGCCAGGTGCAGCATCGTCATCAGGAGGTGTCTAGACTTCTATAAAAGCTGACATTTTGTCAATTTTGTCTAGAGGATTCAGATGTGTTTGTGTACTGTAAAGAAGGGAAAGGCAAGCAATGGCCTCAGAGAAGCAATGGTTGCACCATATCTATCAGGAAAAGGTTATAAAAGCATTTATACAACAGTTAAGAGTTCAAGATTATTCAGGATTCTAGTTGGAATGATTTTATAGAGGGCCAGTCTTCCCAGGATTCCCATCAAATTTCAGACCAGATGCTCAGAGAAAGAAAACAAAAACATGTCTCACTATAAATGGTCAAATTAATTAATGCACAATTAGAAAATAACTAAACAAGTTTTGTTTTGCTTGACAAAATATCAAATCAAAGGGCTGCTTATTTGTCCAATATTATTTTTCTTTATGGTGTCACTTTTGTTACATTAAAAAAATGGAATAGGGAAAAAGTTCTGTGTTTATCTGAAACTGTATTTGTCTAATAATAAGAGCCACTGTGATTGCATCGCAAAAGAATATTGAAAAAACATCAGAGGGAGAACAGGATAATTAAGAGCTTTTTACAGAGACAATAAATTACTGAGTAATGAAGCTTGAAAAAAATACAGTTAATATGATCACATAAAAGTTAAGTGAAGAATAACTTATTTAATAAAAGGTGTTTAACATTTAAGTAAATACGTTCACCAAAGCCTTCCGAATCGTTGACATCTGTGCACACTGGTCTGTAGTGTGTGTACAGCATATGTGCACTTGTCCTTTGCGTCTATGGAGCAAAGTGTCCTTGCTTTATGGAACAACAACATAGGGAGTTTTCACTCCCTGTGGATAGGCACACATGTACACACACACACACACACACACACACACACACACACACACACACACACACACACACACACACACACACACACACACACACACACACACACACACACACGGGTTGAGCAAAACTGCTGATGGTGCTGAACAGAGCAACTTCCCTGTCACTGAAGCCCTTGAAGTGTGGAAGCTGCTCCAGCAGTCCTTTTGGTGTTTGAGTCAAACCCGCACCTCCTCTCCCTCCTCCCCCTTCATATCCATGTCTGCAGCGCCTGCCGACTCCCTCTCTGTTCTCAAACTAATTCACTGCATTAACTTGACTGCTGTGACTTTCAGCAGAAACGGTGCCAAAGTAGTTGTATAAAATGTACATTTCCAACAGCCCAAACAGTTTACACTTTGAAGCTGTGCCGAGGTGATAAATCATTCCCTTCCTCCCAAAACGGAGAATGTGTTCAGCCTCTGCTGCTTCCCCCTCTTCCATCTCTGTCTGTCTGCCTCCATCCCTCTTTGACATACAGGCTGATACACATCCTTTCTTTGAAACACCCTTTACATACACTGTAGCTCACACACTTGATGAAATATACGCACTGTTCCTTGTGGCGTCTTTTACTTGTGTAATCCCTCCTTATATAAGTGGAGTGGAGGCAGACGGGGTCATTTCATCTGATATGCAGTCGGGAGGAGCACTCGGGATGTCTCGGCTCGTCTAGACAACCATCAAGGTCAAATATTAGCAAACTTATGAGACTTGACTCAAATGCACCTCTCAGTTTAGTAATTTTTGTGTGTGTGTTGAAGCAAGAGCAGCTGAGAACATAGATGATAAAGAAATCGACTGGAATATCTAACCTGCATTTAAAGATATCCTCATGAGGTAGTCAGCTTTCAATTAAAAGAAATAAAGATTAAAATGAGGATTTACATCTCCACACTAGCTTCCCATGTGTTTTCATTACTTTGAGCTTTTAAAGTTTGTTGCACCGCCTGAAAAAAAGGGAATGTGTAGGTTTCTGCTCTGGCTCTTAACATTTTTCATTACTGTCACATCAGAAGATTGATCTTTTACTGCCTCTCACAAATTTTCTTGAATTCAAAGACCTTTTTGGTATCAGTAACAAGGCATACGGTTCATTTGAAGTTTGCCTACATTCACCTTAAAGCACAAGGCTGTAACAGATGTGTGATTCATGCTAAAATGAGATTATTGCGTGAACCAATGCAGTCGTAGGTCCAAAACCTTGAGGGAAAAAAAGTGTAAAGACTTGCTATAAATTCAAGCCAGGCAGCTGCACACTCGCGTTATCCAGAGTGAATCACACTGAGCAGCTCTGTTTTAATCTTCAGATTGTTTCACGTCGTTGATGGAGTTATCGTTATTAAAAGAATGGCTATAACTGCAGAACAAGGAACTATATACATGACAGTTAAAATGAAAATCTTTGCTGAGCTTGCAGTCAAACCTCACGTTAAAGAGACGTGTCGCTCTCAGTCGCTGCGAGTTGCTGTTTGCTTCAGTTCAGGCATTTATAAGGTACTTGGTTAGGAAAACATCATGGCATGAAGCAAAAAAGACACTTCAATAACACGTCACATGAAACTTTTCTTTGCAGGCTTACTACGTGACACATAAGTGAGTCCTTGACAAAAGAACAACAAGGTGCTGGAACCACAAAGTAAACTTCCCACTGAAACAATCTTGTTTCTTTTCATGGAACAAAGTATAACTTTTGATTTAGAACTCTTGAGTCCATAATCACAAGTAGAAAGAACTCTGAGACTCAGTTGATTCATCTAAAGATGTTGAGCACACCAGGTCTGGTTTACTGTGAACTATTCTTGGGGAAGAGAGGCAGGACTAGTTCTTACAAGCGTGACTCCTCATGCCTGCCATACACTACGGGAGAAAATTGGGTTGATTTCGGTCCTAGTTCTGCTAATTTGATAATCCTAGATAAACGTTGTGATTGTCCTGGTTACCCTTCACATGAATTTACACTGACGTCACGTCTGAGAGCGAGAAACAGCCAAGATTCCGATTGTTTGCCATTTCAGTCTTTAAGTGTGCAGGGTGCTGTCTGGGTCATAGTGTGGCACTTACTGATTTATTTTTTTACAGTATTTACTGCCGTCACGTGTGGTCACTCTCAGAGCTCAAACCTTTAGAAAGGTATTCATTGTTCTTTCGAGACTAATGAAGACATAGTTATGAATGCCGTACTGCATCTACCCCTGGTTTTGCAAATTGGAACTTTACGTTGATTCTTCATAGGATACATTTGTCTTACACAACCTATAGATTACATCACATCGTCCTCAGGTTGTCTTTTAGTCACATGGGCCACAACGCGTCAAGACTCCTAACAGCAATCTGCCAGTCAGATGTTTTGATGGAAGCTTTAATAGACATTTTTAGGCTTATTTGCTTTATATTTAATTTTCGAGCCAAAGGATCATCTGAGAACCAGTAACCACAGTGAAAAAGATCAAGTTTGCAGTGGTGCTTCTGCTGTGAGCAGTCCCCTGATCATCAGGATCCTTGAGCTTCTGTTTCTGGGGTTTCTGTGGATGGCACCAACCTTTCGGCGGGAACGTTCGACAAATGTATGCCTCTGCTTCTGCTGAGAGCCAAAAACAAAATCCCTTACTGTGAGCCAGAGCTTTCAACGAAAAGTTTTCATGAACTAGCTTCTGGTTGAGTCACTACTTGTTGGCAGATACGGAAGCAAGAAATAAACCTTTATTTATGGGTAACATTGACTACATTTACATGCAGTCAAAATTCGGGTTATTGCTAATATTCCGGTTACTGAAACATTCAGAATATTCCGTTTACATGCGTGAGCAAACAGGGTTATCCCTGTTTACATGGTAATTAATCATTTGGGATATCCCGATCAAACCAGCGACGCGTGGAGAACGTGATGACGCAATTAGCGTCATTTCCGCTTCTTCTTCCTGTATCCAAATTCAAAACAAATGCTGCTTAGCGCAACTTTTCGCTCACCTTCTTTTAAATCTCGCTATCCCCGTACTTTCTACCGTCTACAAATGCCAAAATGTTCATATCCTTCATTACATTTATGAAGTGATTAGTCTCCTCCTCACTCCAAAAGTGTGGCGTGGTCTTGCGTTTCGCCTTGTTTATAAGAACTTCCTGGACTCAAAAGACCAGGATTCCTTGCAAACAGAGCATGCGCAGAAAACAAATTCATGTTCCGTTTGATCGGGATATTCCGTTTGACGTTTACATGACCGAATATTCGGGTTTTAAAAGGAGTAACCCAGGGGTCATATTCAGGTTTTTAAAAACCGGAATATGAGCAAATTCGGGTTATTCAAAGGGGTTATTGGTGTTTAAATGGCCATGCAAATTCGGGTTATTGCCAATATTCGGGTTTTAAAAGGGTTATTGACTGCATGTAAACGCAGTCATTGTTGTGGCAGGGTGGAGGTTTGGGTGTGGTCTGCGGGGGAGCAGCCACTCAGCTGATTGGGCACACCTGTGCCCAATCAATCTCTCCGCCCTGCCTGGGTACTTAAAGAGCGGCTGCACACCGGCAGGGCGCTCAGAGAGGGATGACACAGAGCTGCCGGAGAGTCTGTCATGACGACAGCTGCTTGTGTATGTGTGTGTCTGGTGACCGAAAGGTACCAATAAACCATTTCTCCGCTAAAACACGTGTCCTCATTCCTGTCGGCTGACCCCAGTAGCACGAGTAGGCTACAATTGTATTTCTCCGTTTTCTTAAAGCTCGAGTAATTTTACATTCAACAAAAGTTTTTTGTATTATCAATCTTGGGCACATGTACTTAAACATATATATAATCAGTGAACTGGCTCCAGTTGCTTCACCAGTGCTCATATTTGTGATTAGAAGAAACAGAAAAGAGGGGGATAAAAGGAGGCACAGGAAAATGTTTTTTATGCTATAACTGAAAGGATAAAATTTCCAGATGGAAAGCTCTATAGATACACACAGGCACAGAGCAGGGCTCAAGCCAGAAGAGCATGTCAGCAAAGTGCAAGAGAGAGAGAAAAGCTACATTAGTCTGCAGAGAGCACATCTGTCAAAGCCATTTTTCTATAAGGTACGGAGAGGAAGAAGGGAATAAAGATAAATGTCCTGTGACATTGTGAAAGTGGGCCAAACCATCGTGTGTTTAAACTGATCCATATGGGAAGGAAGAGAGGGGAAAGGAGAAAAACGCCATCATCTTAATACAGTTTGAAATATAGCCGCACCGTACTAACTGGTGCATGTTTGGTTTTATAAATTGTAGCTTTTACTCACTGTTTGGAAGTTGTGTTTCTGATTAAAATCATTCAGGAGAGACTAGGAACTTATAGAGTCCTCAAATCTCAATGTTCCTGTAGTTTGTGATTGCAAAGACTGTATATCTGTCCACTCTGGACAAGAAGACAATGATCTGTTATCTTTTCCATCCAGTCTTGAAGTTTCCACTGAAGCAAACTTGCATTTAAACTTTGTGACAGGTGTCTTGTAACCTTGCACATGAGAGACAAAAGTAAAATCTACGAAAAACAGCTTTCTAAGCTTTAAGGTGCAGAGCCACCAAACTCGTTGAGCCGTTTAAATTCCTCTGCCAAGGACGTTATGTTTCCTTTTTCTGTAAAGTAAAGTGTTACAAAAGTGTTACAAAAAGAAGAAAAGAAAATTGTTCAATAGATGGAGAGTGGAAGAATCTATTCAGTTTTGGAGCTTGACAAAAAGGAGTGGCCTTCACCCGCCAGGAGAACCGCAATAATCAGGGGAAGCATCAAAAAGTTATCCAAAGGGACATAGATTTTTCATTTTTGACAGATACACACAATGTGAAAACAAAGCAACCGAGCACAAACTTTCCCGAGTTGTTCTGGCAGGTGGTAAGTGCGGATGCAAATGTCCTCAGGATTTGCTGAAATGTTTCTGCCTGCAGAAAAATCTCTGGAGGGTCACAAAGAAAAAAACGTGTGTGAATGTAACAGCTGATCTGTTGGAGCACTTCCTGTAAGTTTGGTTGGTAGTAAAAATCTCTGCCGCTGTGTGTTTGGTTCCTTTCTTTGCCTTGTAGCATTAGTGGATATGTTCAGACACATGTATTATTTACACGCTCTCAATGTTCCGTGAACAAAACATACACATTTCTGAAGAATGCTTTTTAGTATTGCATCTTTCCCCCATACTTCCCCCACCTACCATCCCTTCATCTTTGTCTATCTAGCTATAAAAGCTCATCTCCAGCAGTAAACCTCCCGTATACTTATCTACCACTTTTTAGCTTTTTGTAGGTTCAACAAAGTGCTTTAAAATCTGTTTTTTATTCTCTTATTCACACATTTACGTAACACTTTTAACACTAAAAATTCACTTATTCATTAATTTCCTGTACCGGCTTTAATCCTACTCAGGGGCGAGAGCTTATTCCAGCTTTATTCTATTTATGCAGTTTATATACAACGATCAGCTGCAGCATTACGACCACTGTGAGGTAATGTGAGTAAACATTGCTCTTCTTGTTATAATGCACACTTCTGCTGGGAAAACCTGCATCCTGGCATTCACAGGAATGTTATTTTGGCACATTCCATCTGTCTAAAACCGTTCACAACCCCGAGCATGGCAACATTATTCCCCTACAACCGCCTTTGCCTTGCACATATTTTGAGTAGCCAGTGAGGCCACACTAGCAGGGCAGTCCATTCTCTGGGCTACTACTTCTTCTTTTTCTTTAAACTATGTTTAAAACCAGCAATCAATATAATTTGATTATTATTTTTAGTTTGTGATCTGTGACCCACCTTAAGCTCATCCTCAGTCCTTGTGTTCTTGTTTGGCGTTCTGGCCAAACATTTAGTGTGTACGGTATGTATTGTACACTTTGAACCATTTTCTTAAAGGATTCCAAATGTGTCACTTGAAAACCCTCTATGTGATTGTGCCGCCTACAGACACATATAAAAGTGTTAATCTTACCTCCAAAGGAACCATTTTAGTCACAGAAGACACTGTTATACAACAGTACTAAGTGATATGGAGCTATTCCCCTGAAATTAGCTGTTGCATTGCTCTGCTGATTAAATGACACATGTAAAAGCCATGTTTGGTCCCAGATTCTCCAGTTTCCAAAGCTTCTAATCCCTTTGGAAAAATTCACATAGTTGTTTTGTTTTTTTTTCCTCTGCTCCATCTCTCCATAGCACTAAGCTACTTTTTTAGTTGTAGCTCTATTTTAATGTTAAGCAGAAATCACATTAGAGAGTTCAGCTTCATTCGAGAGGCTGATATAACAATCGGTGCTTTTCTTGGTATTAAAATGTAAAGTGGGTGGAATCTGGCCTCATCTTACATGTGCGAGGGTTAATGTAAACCAGCTATACTGCAGAGGGGAAATGTGAGTTCTGGCAAGCTGAGATGTGGTTTGCCTCCCTTCTCCCTTGTTTTCTCTTTCATATGTCAGGTGGGGTTAGACGGATATGGAGTATTACAGGACAAATCTAATATATGCACAGTTTAGACCCTTTTTTGTCTATTTCACAGTCAGAATAAACACTTTACAACTACGTTATTGTCTCAGTTCCGACGGTTATATTAGGCAACATTAATGCTAAATCAGTCACGGTCAGACTGAAAATGTTATCAAGAAAACCTATACGGCCAAAACAAATGACATCACGTCAAAGAAAAGTCTTGACCGTACAGCTTTTAATTGTTCAGTACAGTTTCTGTTCGCTAGCGTTCCCTTCATTTTCAATGAAAAGTTTGAACAAGATGCTCTAGTGTTTGTTTTTTGTAAAACATCTGTCATTTCTTACTGTGTCCAAGAGTTTAACAAGTCAATCAAAGCTCTATATGAACTCTAGACGAAACCAGAAATGCATGTGAATGCTATATTAGGATTTTATAATTACAATGATTAATGTGACTCTGTGGCAGGGTGCGTGCCACGGGGGCCCGACCGAAGGACGGAGAGACACAGAGCTTCGTGCAGACCCTTTATTTGTCACACGACCAACACCCACATGTGCACAAACATCACACACAGCTTCTCAGCCCCCTTTGCTGCTGTCCAGCTCTGCCTTATACAGGCAGGCCGGGTGGAGGCGTGGCAGCCACCCAGGTGGATGGGACACAGGTGCGTGTCCCGTCAACCTCTCTACCCGGCCACAGACTCGTTTCCCCTGATATATCAAAATCAGAATCAGAAAAGGGTTTATTGCCAAGTTTGTTAAATACACACAAGGAATTTGTTGTGGTGATTGGTTATCTCCAAAAACAGACAAACAAAACCAGGGGTCGGCAACCCGTGGCTCTAGAGCCGCATGCGGCTCTTTAGCACCGCCCTAGTGGCTCCCTGGAGCTTTTTCAAAAATGTTTGACTTTTTTTCCTTTTTTTCCTCTTTTTTTCCTTTTTTCTCTCTTTTTTTTCTCTTTTCTTTCCTTTTTTCTCTTTTTTTTCTTCTTTTTTAATTTTTTCTTTTTTTTCTTCTTTTTTTCCTTTTTTCCTTCCTTTTTCCTTTCCTTTTTAATCTTGACATTTCGACTTTTTTCTCGAAATTTTGACTTTTTTCTCAACATTTCGACTTCTTTCTCGAGATTGTACTTCAACATTAATCTCGACATTTCGACTTTTATCTCGACATTTCAACTTTTGTCTCTGCATTTCGACTTTTTCTCAAAATTCGGACTTTTTTCTCAACATTTCAACTTTTTTCTCGAAGTGCATAATGAAAGAAAATCTTCCCCCAGTTATAACTAATATAGATACATGCAGTATGTGTTGTCTTCATTCTAAGGCTTATACAAGACTTTTCATTTTTTGCGGCTCGAGACATATTTGTTTTTTGTGTTTTTGGTCCAATATGGCTCTTTCAACATTTTGGGTTGCCGGCCCCTGTATTAGACGGTATATAAATAAAATTGAATTGAATTGAATTGAATTGACCTTCAGCTTAAGAACAACATCTAGGAAAGAAAGTAAATGATTGTGCAGGTTGGAAGTGCATGGGTTCACATTTGCCCCTTGAGTCGTATGGACCTGGTACAGTATCTGGAAGAGGACTTAAAATGCTTCTCACATGCATCCAAAGTGATCACTTTTGAGCCCAGTTGCCTATCTGTCAACACATAGCTTACGGTACACAGTTAGCTGTTAGCTGGGCAATAAACAGCATTTTAGCAAGTCTGCAGATTTTTCTGTGACGTGACAGATTTATTGAGTGAATGGAACTTTATAGATATTGATTTATAACATGTTTAATATTCAGCTATGTCATATTTATTCTATATTTCAATAAATATTTGAATAAACATAGTTATGTAACTGACATAATGTGGACAGAAGTAAAAGGAGGAGATTCGTGTCGGTGTATCTCAGCAGACTAAAGGCACACAAACCAAAACTCTTAAATCATGTACAGTTTCCTTTCTGAAATGGTCAATGAATAACAGGCGCAAAAACGTTTGTCTCTTCACAATAAACAGCTGCACTGGCTGCAATGCACGTAGCAGTGATATGTAGTATTTCTGGTATGTTAGATTAAAAGATACATATTCTGTCTTCCTTCTAAAGTAGCCATAATTCGCCCAAGGTCTGAAGAAAATATCTGTTTTGCTCACGATGCTACAGAAAGACGGTACTAAAGAACCCTTTTCAACCATGTTCTAACAGCTCCACCCTTTTAGGCTGGTTCAGCATCTCATTTCAAATCCCCCCCTCTCTTTTGAAGGATGTGTCTCTTTTGAAATAAAGATTGCAGGTTTACACTATCCACTTCCCGGGTACAGTATGATTTTAACATATGGAAACAAAGATGGGGAAGCTGGAGGACCCACTTCAATTCGGACACATGTTGTCATAGTCACCCTGTTTTTTTTTTGTTTTTTTTTTTAATTTAATGAATTTAGCAGCCAGATCAGAAATGTGCATGATTTACTAAACATTAGGAACTAGACCAAAAACACAGATTGGAGTTCTCACACTGCACTCACAGCTGGTGGTTCACTGGTCATACATGAAATAACTAGGGGTGTCAAATTAGCGCATTAATTGCGATTAATTAATTACAAGCATATTTAGAGAAGCCCGTGCATGCGCACGTCTGCGACCAAGAGGCTGCGACATGTAAAGTCTGTTAAAAAATAAATAAATTAATGTATGAAGCCACTTTTTTTGTTTTTATATATCAATGTTTTGATCTGCCACAATAATGTAATGAATTCAAAGGAAAACACCTGAAGTTGAGGGCTTTTCTCAGTAATTTTTAGGTGAGATTAAAAAAGAGATTAATTAGATTAATTAATTAATTACAGATCTTAATTAATTAATCTCTCAATTTTTTTAATCGCTTGACAGCACTAGAAATAACGTAAAAGATGAAGAGAAATGTATTTATTTTTATTTTTTATAATTACGCTTCAATATTATTTTTTTTCCGAGTGATCTTTTTTCTTTTTTTGTCTGCGTATATATTAATGGTTAATACCATGTGTATGTATATGTATATATATATACATATATAATTTTTTTTTTTTTAATGTGAAGGGGAGGGGAGGGGTGACATCCGTTGCTAGTCTAAAACGCGGAAAACGCACAACGAGCACACAAGCCTTGGAGATCTGTAAGAGAAAAGACAAACAGACACGAGAACAGGCAGAGACATAAGCAGCAACCATTTCAGGTCCCTGAGACATTTTTTTCATTTTAACCAAAAAAGCGGGACACCATCCCTAGTGGTGACTCAATCGCTTGTGTGCAGTCAGAGCTTGTCTGATGGGGCAGCCTCTGCTTTCTCTACTTGAAGCCAGTGACCACTAGATGCTGGCTCCAAAAGTGAATCTCCATTGACCCTCTATTGAGCCCACTGTCAATCAATAAATTCAAAAATAATTTTAATGCTTTATATAAATTCTCCTGATATACAAAACAATTCACCCCCCTGGGAGTTGTAATGGGTGAGAAATCAAATAATAAACACGAAAGAAGCTGAAAGCATTGTCTCTTCTGCTATTACTGTTCGGATTTACCTGCATGCAAACACCCACAATGGACATGACGTCTTAGGCCACATTTCACTTACACAACGCAGAATCCCACTTTGTTTCTGGAATGCTGCTTTCGTTGGTGCAAGGACACACTTTTGCAGGATTTTTCTGTTTTGCTTGGCCAGTATGTAAAGGCCAATAGGGTTAAATTGGGGGCACATTTTTTGTAAATGTTACAGAATGCCAGTGTAAGGTGTCAAGAGTTGAGGGTCTAAATGGGGCTTCTGAATGTTGATATTTAATCCACATATGGAGATCAGCCCAACTAAAAGTACAGCCACGTACACATGTACAAGCAAAAGCACATATCTGTGTAACATACCTGCGTGCACACATTGTCAAAATGAGTAACAGTGAGTGTGCACACCTGTAGACAGAAATAATCTGTTGAACAGACAGACGTGAGTCTGCCATTACCTATGCACTGATGAAGGCATGCATGTACGTTTTACATGGATGAAAGGATTATTACAGAGAAGCTTTCCTGGAAAGAGATGACATGGCAAGTTTGTGAATGTCAGAGAGGCTCTGTTCTACTGTTACAGATGCACGTGTGCACATGCATGCACACACATCATCAAACTCAACACCTGGCTCACTTTGAAGACCACACACACCCACACCCAGTACACAATATGCCTCAAACTGAGTCACAGTCAAGACCACTGATCCCTATCACACGCACACACACACTTGCACCCTCAGCGTAGCCGTGTGGGAGGCAGCGGTGGTGGCAGTAGTGGGGTCAACGAGGACACCGTCAAGCTTTACAGATACATAATTTGATTAATAGACAGAAGGACAACAAAAAGATGGACAAAGAACATTTCTGCAACTGAAACATATTTCAGTTTCACACATTTGGTCATACTGTTACGTGTCTAATGGTCCTTACATTCCTTTTAATTCTTATGTAGTACGCACTCGTTCAGACAGTGTGCAGTAATAACTGGGTCATTTCCACTGTGGGAAAGAGAAACCAGCCCAAACACAAGACAACCCATCCATTTTCCCTCTTTCTGTATTTGTTCCTGTCCTCTGTTGCTCCCACTGTCTGCTTCCTCTCTCCCTCCTTTCTCTGGGATCCTGGGGAAAGTCCCAGTCACTCTCCCCTCGTCTCTCTCTTTCTCTCCTTGCATTCCTTTACTAAGTGGAAGGCAAGGGCCTCGTCACCCTGCAGGATCTCTTACCGTGCATGAGTGCGAGAAAAATTACATTTCTAACTTTACCTTGAGTGTTGAAAGTAATCTGCAAGAGCTGTGTCACTAAATATAACAATAGACAGTAAAAAGCAGGAAGCTGCAAACATGCTGGCGTTTTGCACTGTGAAAAACCTTCATGTGTGCGTGCGTTTGTCTTCAATTGCTTTTACAGCTGCAAACTACTTACAGGCCCAAAGTAATCAGTATGCCCCAGCTGCACATTTCTCTCACTCAGTGAACTAAAACCATGTTGCCTTGTTAATCTCATGACTGATGTCCCAGTGTAGTTATATGGGCTGCATTTCTATGGGACCTTTGGAGAAAATTAAATGAAATTAATGTGCACATTAAGCATAACATTTTTACATGCATGCATTTTACAGACTATTTATAGACTGGTTTGTCTGGCTGATTATGAAACTGCAATTCGATCACTTCATTTCAAGACATCATTCACTGGCTTCATATAAAGATACACATGAAACTGGAGCTGTAGTGAAGGCAGTCCTTGTAGTTATAAAGCTTAACTCCATATGGTGGTATGAGAATTGTTGGGAAATCAATACTAAAAGGGCCATTTTGCCTAAGCTAAACTCAAGTCAATAAAGAAAAACACCCCTGCTTCACAGGGGGTGTATTCCAACACACCACCCTGAAAAAAAATCCCAGAAAAAAAAAAACTCTACCAAAAAGAACATTTTACAATGAAGAATGGCCTGATATGAAAAACAAAAATCAAAAAACAGTTAGTGCAGGCGATATATTAGTATCCATAATCGGTTTCCCTTTTCTTCTTCTTCTGCATTCCAAGCATTTTTTTTCGTCCGTCAATGCGGCCCGATCTGTAACGTGCACCCAGGCATGGCTACACCCCCTGTGAAGGAGGGGGTGTGGTTCATTAACAACCATTAACAACTTCATTAAGAATCATGATTGGCCACCATTAACTACCCCAAACCCTGAACACAAATAGAACTACACCCCCTGCGAAGGAGGTGGGGTGGTTCATTAACAACTGTGATTGACCACCATTCAATGTCCACCATTAACTACCCAGAACCACCTCAAATTCACCCAGAACCGCCTTAAACACAACCGAAAACACCCCAAACTTAAGCAGCAGCAAGAGGCACCAAATGGGCAGTAGGGCATGCCCATATCAAAATATCATCATCATCATCATCATCATCATCATCATCATCATCATCATCATCATCAGACACCAATGCCCACATTGCCCATACTGCCACACTTGACACTTCGCAGGGATATTGACCTTTCGGTTTTCTTGTGTAAAATCTTCACAACTCAAAGGCTCTCTGTTGATGAAAACCCATCCTCAGAGCTCTGCATTGGCTGACTCACACCTCCAAAATTCTCTGACTATGCGTTGTGCTGAAATGAACCATAAGAAACATGATTTATAAATTGTTCTTAATCTTTTTTGAATTTCCCGCAACTATTTCTTATTTGTCATTTTCAAGTCAAATAGAACGATAGCTTGCTGCAATATCTGTAAAAACAACTCGACATTTGTAAACTCCAACTCGCACAAAATATACTTCATTTGCTCAAACGGCATACAGGATGTAAACAAAAGAAAGACCAATAATCCAGAATTATTAATGCCAGCAACGGTGTAGGGGCTGCGTGTACAATATACTGTATGTGTCGCAGCTATGCAGAAGCATAACTCAGGCTTAATTTTCAGCCAGCTGCTGCTAATCCCTTAATGAACTGATCATCAGCACATGTGCACACCTCAATAAAAGTTGATGTTTTTGTAGGTTGCGGCTATGGAACATTCAGGTGTGTGTTAACACGATGCCAAGGAGGAAAGACAAAAGTAATGGTCTTAGAGAAGCAACTGTTACTGTGCTTTTTTGCAAGAAGGGTTACAAGATCAACATCCAACATTCTATAGTGAGAAAGATTATTCACTGGTGCAAACCATTCAAAACTATTCCCCTCTTCCCTGGAGTGGACTTTGCCACTAATGTACCATAAGTTAAGACTATGCAAACCTCAAAGAACTCCAGATAAATACAACTCAGACCCTACAGACCTCACTTGGTATGTTCAGTGTTAAAGTCCCTGACTGCACAGTTAGAGGAAGACTGAATAAAACTGAGTAAAATTTGTTTGAACAGGCTGACAAGAGAGCACCTCCTCTGTCTAAAAACAACATATCAGTACAACTGAGGTTTTCAAAACTCCATAAAAAAAAACACAAGACTTCCTTTGTTTAGCGATCAAAACAACCCAACAGTATTTCAGGAGAAATGCCTTATTCCCACTGTTAAGCATGGTAGTGGAGTGATCATGATTTGAATTGTTTTGTAGACACGGAAACTGGGCACTTGCAGTAATTGAGTGGATCATTAATTAATAGTTAATTCATATTTAGTGCATAATTAATTCAATTTTATCTGCTGATCTGTGTGTTACATCTTACATGATACATAAAGGTGTACCTACATCCAAATACATCCAATAATATATATTGTGTGTTCAAGCATTGGAGGGTAAACACTTAAATGGCTTTAGAGACTTTGGTTTCCTGTTTGTTCAGCTACATGTTGACTGTTAAAGAACCATTGACATGTTAGAACCAAATCTTGGTGCTTAGCCCTAAGTGGCTTTAAGACTTCCCAACCTTGTCAAAATGTAGACTGATTTGCAGAAGTATTGAGTACTGCAGCTTCAGCTATTAAAGTATTGAAGTTGCACGACAGCTCAGAGCAGAGTACACCCTCAAAGACCATGTAGGCTGGGAGTTCTCGTCTCACTGAATTTGTGTCCAAACTGAGCCCGAGTTCCTCATGAACACATCACCACCATAGTAGTAGGAGTGGTATATTCTTTTGGTTTTCTTCAGAGAGTTAGACAGCAGAGCCCACAAGATTCTTACATTTCTTCTACTTTGCTCACTTCTTCCTATGCTTCAGTGATTGATATTAAATCTGTTCTGTTTGATCAATAATTAAAGGTGCAGCGCTCCGTGTTCCCAGACTAGACTGAGCATTATGAATTATAGATTGTTATTCCTGCTGGTCTGATCAAAGAATAACAACAACAGCCCTTCTCTGAGTTGGAGCAATACCAGTACTGTTGTTCTCTATGGACTTTAAAACTCAGGCTTATTATTTCATCTGCCTATAACAGGTCCTCACTGAGGGTTTTGCTGCTCAGTGCAGTGATCCAAGATTTTTCTCATGATGAGGAAGATCCTAGAGGGAAAATGCAAGAGGCAGAGGGGAGAGATGAGTTAAAAGACGCCTGGTGCTTCCACCACAACGTGGTGTGAAATCAGTAACTAAACTCTTCTCCTCCATTGTTCCCCGATGGTGGAACGACCTACCAAACTCTGTCCGATCTACAGGGTCTGGACCTACTTTTAAGAGGAAGCTGAAGACTCAGCTCATTAAGGAGCATTTCTGCATCTAATAAACTTCTCTGCTCATCAGAATTAGATTAAAGATTTGTCCAGCTCTTTGCAGGACTCAGCACTGACTAAGCTGCATGCACTTATAACACGATGGTCACATGATGGTGTCTTTTAAGATCTAGTTTTAAAAGGGACTGTTGTGTTGGGCGGAAAAAAAATGTCCTAGCACTGGCATGGCAGCACCTGTGTCCAACTGGACTCTCAGCAGTCTGACCACACTGATCCAGCTGGACCCTCATACAGGACTGTCTCAGAAAATTTGAATATTGTGATAAAGTTCTTTATTTTCTGTAATGCAATTTAAAAAAACTAAAATGTCATACATTCTGGATTCATTACAAATCAACTGAAATATTGCAAGCCTTTTATTATTTTAATATTGCTGATTATGGCTTACACTTTAAGATTAAGATTCCAAGAATATTCAAATTTTTTGAGATAGGATATTTGAGTTTTCTTAAGCTGAAAGCCATGATCAGCAATATTAAAATAATAAAAGGCTTGCAATATTTCAGTTGATTTGTAATGAATCCAGAATGTATGACATTTTTGTTTTTCTAATTGCATTACAGAAAATCACAATATTCAAATTTTCTGAGACAGTCCTGTATATGATTTCTTGCTTGTGTTCTCTCAGATCTAGTAGTAGTAGTAGTAGTAGTAGTAAAATGAAGGTATTTGGCCAGATGGGTTTGAACTCTGCCAGTGGTGGCCAACATATGCTAGAAACAAGTCTGTTTTAATTACATTTCACCACTGCAAATTGAGTTTATTCACGCTACAATGAGGTACTACTACACTCTGATCCGCGATCAAAGTAAGCACGCTTGCAAAGACAAATGAAAACACACGTTCAGATAAACGTACACTCAAAGACCAGGATGTTTTTTTTCTCTTTCTCCTAACTCATTCCAGTTGTGTTACTTATAAAACCAGATATAATTAAGACTGATCACGCTTTGAGTGATGAGAAGAGACATGTTACTCCCATATCTGTCCATTAAATGAGAAGCTACAACCAGCATCTGTTTGTTTAGTTTAACATTAAAGAAAAATGGAAATGGTTGCTTTCAATGAACTGGAACTCAGCCAGGCTGTTTACTGCTGGATGACCAGTGGTGGATGCTCAAACTATTCTACATCATCCAGAAACAGGCTGTGGGGATGTGTTGAGAAACCATACTTTTGTGCTGAAATGTATAGATTGTCTATTTTAATGTTGTTGTTTTTTTTTGCATATTTTAATCATACTTTTGATATCTCATCTTGCTTGCTGCTGCTGTAACAGGGAACCTTCTCCCACAAGTGGGAAAAATAAGTCTTATCAGTTAAAATGACTAAAATCTTGTGTACTTATAATGGCAATGAATAGCAAAACAATAAATTAAGCTTAATGAGTAGCAGAGTTCTAAAATATGTTGTTCAGTTTCACTAGAGATTTTTTTCACGTTATATTTGTTTACGTCAGCATTCAGGAGTTGAGAATTCAAATGCAGAATACTGGGAAACAGGAATAGTAATAAAAACATGCTTTTATTGTAGGAATAATTGAAGCATAAAAGGTGATACAAAAGCAAGATGGTAAAAAAACTCAAACAAAACTGACAAGACAACACATGGAAACAGACTTTTGAAGTGAAACGGATTCATGAAAAACTTGCAAGGAAAGGAAGAAAACACCATATGTACACACATTCACAAAATAGTTAAGAGACACAGGTGTAGACAATCAAGAGTGACTTACAAAGGAAATGACACACCACAGGAACAGACTTCCAAAATAAAATTGGTAATCTTTCTAAAGTTAAAGACAACCATTAAACCAAAGCAAAACCTAACAAAAGAACAAAATCAAAAACACCAAGACTGTGACAGATTATAATTTAGATGGAGGTTGGTAGGAGCAAGTCTCTAGTTTGCTTTTCATGATATTTTTCTTGCCCTGCAATCTCATGCTTTACCCAATTTATAATTGGCTTAATGTATAAAGTGTTTGACAAGTTCCCCAAACATTTATTTCAATGTGCTTCACCACTGTGACTCATTGCCAATAAAACAAGCCTGGGTCTAATAATAGATATCATGAAGTGTAAACTTTTGTTAAGGAGCAAAAAGCTGTGAACTGAATCAATTTTGAGTTTTAATGTAATTTGTGTTTACACAAAAATGGTAACAAAGGGAAGGGAGCCTTTTCGAAATAAATAGCCATTTAACCCCTTACAAGCTGTAAAGATATTTTCTACTTAAAGGAGCATGAGGCTCCTTTTAAGAAATGAGACTCTCTAGCGCCACCCTTCGCCACGACGGCCATCGGGGGTACTGCAGCCAACAGTGAAGCCGGCACGGGAGAACGGGGAGAACCTGCATGCAGCGTCATGTGACGTCACATCCGCATGACAGCGCGGAAAATTCGGCCTCCGAATTGCAGCACATTTTGCAGCACACAGCCTGTTCAAGGCAACGGAGAGATACGCTAGAGGGCTCATTCGTTTTGATTTGGAACGCTTCATCTGACATTATTACTAGAAAACTTAAAACGTATACGAATTTTTTTCATAAATCCTGCCTCAAGCTCCTTTAAGTGATAGTGTGGATAGGGTCCCTTCAGAGAAAGTGGGATATTTTAAATTTGTATGTTTATAAAAACTGTGTAAAATGTTTGCACAGGAATCTCCATCCAGTAGCTACTATCTTATCGTAGGAGTGTGCAAGTCCACCACTGATGTATCTCAAAGTTACTTTCGATACACACAAAATAGAGTTTATATCATCTGTTTCCATGGAACTGGATGTGAACTTTTAAAAATTATGAAAATGTAGTCTTTGAATCTTGGAGGCACAGGCCATGAACACTCCTTACTATGTAATAATAGAGTTACAGCTGTTTTAACTCTGTAATGTTCCTTTTAAGCTGCTGCTTTCAATAGTCCCACACACCACTCTCTGGGAAACCACATAATTCTGTTTCCACTGTGATGTTTCCATACTTTTATCAAAACCAGATGTTTGTTGGTTAATGAACTTTGAGATCACCTGGTTGACCACCTCTTGATGGAGCTATGCTCGCTGTCAGTTGCGTTTCATGTTTTCTATGTAATTATTTATTCTATTTTTAGCTGTGTCCAGCTGTTATTAGTAATCAGTGACTGTAGCAGCTTGTTTTCAACAGATCATCTGGACAGATGCTTTTTTGCTCGTGTGATGTCAAGGAGCTGTTGTTTGATTGTTTAGAAATTTTATGTGGGTGTAGTTAACGCGGGGAAACGGAAAGGTCATAGAAGATTATGCCACAACCTTTTTTTTTCCATCTCAATTGTGAACAGTAACGACTAGGGATGTCCCAATCACATTTTTTTGCTCATTTGACATTGGGTTTTGGCTGATGTAAAGGCTTATACTTTGGCAATGCACAAAGTACGACAAAAAAAGAATAGCTCCGTCCTTTCCATTCAACCAGTTGAAGATGCTGTAGCACCAGATTCACTACCAATTTCCAATATTTCCAAATTTCACACATTTCTAAAATGCAGAGGAGGTTCAGATTTCCTCCGCATTTACATCAGCCAGTGCTGCCAACTCCTCAGTAACAAAAGTAGCTTTGAATTCACAGATACACAATAAATTTTCAGTCTGGATTCAGAGGTGAACGTATCTCATTGTGATTGCAGCTGAGAGGGGCTGCTGCTGGGGCTGAACTTTGGTAAGGGAGAGGGGCCCCATAGCAGCACGGCCTACTAATGGAGAAGAGTGACGATGATCAGAGCTGTCAAGTTAGTCCACAAAAGTCATCATTGACACCTGACCAAAGTCCCTAAATTTGTTGCTAATGTTTTTTGTTTTAAGAAATGTGCGATAGGGGTCAGGAAACCTTATAAAAATAGTGACAAAGTCGCGTCAGCTCAGTAGCTATGATTGCTACTCTTGGTTGAAGGTTAAGCCTGCTCCACACCTGGTATAAGCTGAACTAATTAATGGTGAGACTTATTGATAGACATTAATTAATTAATAAATAAACAATGTAATTTTGTGAAAAAAATGTGATCATTTTGGACCAGATCCCAATCATTCAGAACCTAATGTGATTGGACCAGGACATCAGTACAATACTCAAATATACAGTACAGTCAAATAGATCAGCAACAACACATTTTCCTTTTCTGCTTCAAACATGTTGTTCTCCTCTTCCTCCATCAACTCTAGAACTGCCCTCTCCACCATTGTCACTTGTGTATTGTTGTTTTGTCACAGTGCGTGTCCTGCAGTGGAAAGGTCCTCCGGGGACTTCCAGGAGTTCTGCACTTGAGTTTGTCGTCGAGTCTGAAACATCCTGGCCAGAATTAACTAGTTCTTGCCACCTTGAGAAAACAAATTACTCTTTTCTTGTGGCGTATGTAACAACCTTCAGTGTTGCTAAATGAGCCCTCAGGGCTTGTGCCCTTTTTGTTCAGGGCACCAGTACATTTTATCAACTGCCTACAATAAGTAGCTAATGTATAAAACTCTCAAAAAACTCAAGCTCTTGGCATAATTTTCATCCCAGTCACTTGGGAGTGCTTTTCTGATGAAGCACAAAACTACTACGTGAACATGCATCCTTATATTAGACAAGTAGATATGAATGTAACATTTAATTCTCTGCATATTAGGATATCCATTAAGTCTCTGAAAAAGTATTTGCCTGTGCCATAATTTACCCCTTGTCGATCAAAACCGGAAAAACAACCTTGGCAGCCATTGTGTGACACAGTGTGAGAGGCACTGGTGTGTGTGCGTGTCTGAAGCATGTGTCCAGACAGAAGCAGTCAAAACAGGAAAAAAAGAAGAAAAACACCAAACAGCTGCCGTTGT
Organism: Cololabis saira; assembly: GCF_033807715.1. Taxonomy (NCBI): domain Eukaryota; kingdom Metazoa; phylum Chordata; class Actinopteri; order Beloniformes; family Belonidae; genus Cololabis; species Cololabis saira. Next base: position 20,383,295 of record NC_084601.1, on the reverse strand, counting down.
CTGTCACCCTTGCTCACCTCCAACTGGTGCTGTGTGACCAGGGTACGCTCAGACTCTGGGAGGTGTTAAAGGGACACTCATATACACACAGATTTTGTCTAGTTCAGTCACTGATACAGTGGCTGAATGGGGTAAAGCTGCCTGTAGTCAGAGCAACATAATGTCAGAGACAATAGACCATTACACTGTGGGAAAAAAGAGCTTTTTTTCAGAGCCCATTCTTTCATGCAGGACATGACCAAATATACAGATATCAACATACTTGAATACACATCCAGCCATTATACATGTTTCCTCTGTTCACACACTGTTCAAGAAATCTGTTTATTTCATTCCAAGCATTTTATCCAAGGGATGTACCTTATCACTGCTTAAAGACACTAATTTACAAGGTTTATTATTGTGAATTCACAGCCTGTATATGCATTAATCAACCATCTTTTCAAACAGTTTTATTTCATATGGTAGCCCTCCAGATCTGACGCCTGGGTCGAAACTTTTGCCAGAACCTCTAAACCACCTTCTTCCTTTCTCATTCTAATTTTTTCTCCCTCTCCCCTCAGTTACACCCACAGCCGCAAACACACACACACACACACACACTACACACACCCACGCACACACACTGTTTGCACACGCAGACCCATGCTGAGCCTCGGCTGTGGTAATTAGATACAGTCTGTCTAACTGTCAGACATCAACTGGTACCAGACACCAGACTACAACCTTATTGGCTAATCCTCCAGACGTTGCTTTGTATTCCTATTGGCTGTTGCTTCCTCCGCTGCGCTGACTCTGACCCAGTAAACTCGCATATGAACCAAATGCAGGCATTTTCATTGGCTGTGTCTGAGACACATGACTGGTGTTCACTGATGCTCTCTGTTTCCGCCGTTCCCAGAGGAGGATACAGTTATCCTCCTTACTGAGAAAAACAACACCATTCATCACCTACTTCTCTTTCTCCATCTCCTCATCTATCTATCCCAGTGTGTTTAGGCTCTCGTGCTGCGTTGTTATGTTTCTGTCTTTGACCCTCTGAAGGTTTTGAAACAATTTCAAGCCCTATGGATGCCTGGGTCAGACTGAATTACCTTTTCTCATACTATTGAACAGCTAAGCTTGATATCAGATCCAGGCTGGACCAAAATAATCCCCAAGGATGTAATTTATCTGGACCGTTCTCCTTATATAGTATCATTTTTTCCTAGGACATTTTTTTACTTCCATTTCCTCCCACAGTAATCCCACACAGCCACTTCAGCTGGTGGATAGTGAGCAGGATAGGCCAAGTCATGGATCCATAAATATTTATCCTGCTCACTCAACTAGCTCTTACTGTTCAGCAGCAGTGTGAAGAGGCAGGATCATTTTCAAACAACAGACTCATGTTGTCATATCCTGCTGCTGACAACAGTGGACAAACACTGTTGATCCAGGAAGGATATCTACAATGTTCCTTTTGTTCATCGACCTTCTATTCTGACTTCTCATGATATTGAGCAACAGGAACCATTTAAGGATTTGGGAACAAATGTATTGATATTTTTAAAATGACCAAACTGTACTTAAAGGCATTTGATCGATGTTAAACTGAACATATGACACTTTTTTATTGAAAAACAGCCCATGCCTGGTTCAAAGTACACATATAAAGAAGAGATTATTATTTAACTATTTATCCATCCTTAATGGTTCTGCCTGTGACGTTATTCTCCACTGGACGTGCCTTAGGTAGTCTGACTGATTTATTTGTAATAGCCTACTACATATCTAGCAGCCACAAACAATTAACCAATTGTAAAACCTGTAATCATACATTCCACATCTTATAATACAGGTTTATGAAAAACCCTGAGTAAGGCTGAAGACAAGAAATCACATTTCTTTAGGGCCCGAGCACTGACAGTGCGAATGCCCTATTTTATCTGTAGGAATTTTCTCTTTATTTATTTATTTTTTTCCAAAACGAGGGCCTTTTTGCCCCCCTAAACGTGCCCCAAAAGTCACCAAATTTTGCACGCAAGCCAGGCCTGGCGAAAAATGTGATATTTAATGGTTCGCATTAATGGTCGTGGCCTAATGGCTCAACAGCGCCCTCTAGAAAACTTTGTGCCTCAAGCCCCACAATACAGTTTGACGTACATGCACGAAAATCGGTACACACTTGTATCATGTCGCAACTTAAAGAAAAGTCTCTTGGCCCCATGGCCGAAAACCAAACAGGAAGTCGGCCATTTTGAATGAATCCTGTAATTTTGGCGCAATTTATGCCATTCCTTCGGCAGTTAATGCGGCCCGAACGGTAACGTGCACCCAGGTGTGTTATACATCAAAATGTGCGTCTCGATCCTGTGACGATGCGCATTACTTTTCTCAGTCAAAAGCGTTACCATGGCGACGATAGATGCCAAAAAGCGCGCCCCCCCTTCATCTGATTTGGTCCATATTTGATAGTCCCTACTTTCTGCCATAACTTTTGAATGGTTTGACATAAAGAGTTGTGGGTGGTGTCATCGGACTCTGTTTTGAGTCCTTGAACATAATTGGTGCAAATTAGCCCCGCCCCTTCTTCTGATTGGTCGATATTTGATAATCCCTTTTTTCTGGCATAACTTTTGTGTCATGGTTCGGTTTGCTGAGGGCCCAAGTGCAGGAGAGCAGGAGCCAGGAACAAGCTGGGGCTGGAGCTGGTGCTGACGCCGTCGTCGTTGCCTCCCCTGAGCCTGCAGGCTCCTGGGCCCACTCAAAGCCAGGCGTGTTCCCCAAAAGGGGTCCCAATACTCCTCCTCGGCCCAGCGCATGTTCTTAGCCGCTTCTCGGCAGAAGAACTCCAATAGAGTGAGGCGCTCTCCCGCTGGGTCCATCTGGTCGGAGCGTTCTGTCATGGTTCGGTTTGCTGAGGACCCAAGTGCAGGAGAGCAGGAGCCCCGAGGCAGGAGTTCTCAACAAAAAAGGGTTTAATTACAAAAAACAAGAACTAAAAGCGCTGCAGAGCAGGATCAGCAAAGACCAGGATCATGAAACACTACGGGGAGACATGGAGGTGGAAACAGTACAGTCCGACCAGATGGACCCAGCGGGAGAGCGCCTCACTCTATTGGATTTCTTCTGCCGAGAAGTGGCTAAGAACATGCGCTGGGCCGAGGAGGAGTATTGGGACCCCTTTTGGGGAACACGCCTGGCTCTGGGTGGACCCAGGAGCCTGCGGGCTCAGGGGAGGCAACGACGACAGCGTCAGCGCCAGCCCCAGCCCCAGCTTGTTCCTGGCTCCTGCTCTCCTGCACTTGGGTCCTCAGCAAACCGAACCATGACAGAACGGTCCGACAGGGAACAAAGGAATGACAAGACAAGATATACAGTATATCTCAAAAGTGAGTACACCCTTTAGATTTTTGCAAATATTCTGTCATATCCTTTCAGGGGATAACACTATCTTAATGAAACTTTGATATAACTTAAAGTAGTCAGTGTGCTGCTTGAATAACAGTATAGATTTATTGTCCATTGAAAATTACTCAGTACACAGCTGTTAATGTCTAAACAGCTGGCAACAAAAGTGAGTACACCCCATAGTGAACATGTCTAAATTGTGCCCAAAGTGTCAATATTTTGTGTGACCACCATTGTTTGCTAGCACTGCTTTAACCCTCCTGGGCATGGGATTCACCAGAGCTGCACAGGTTGCTTCTGGAATCTTCTTCCACTCCTCTATGACGACATCAAGGAGCGCATGGATGTTGGACACCTTGCACTCCTCCACCTTCCTCTTGAGGATGCCCCACATGTGCTCAATTGGGTTTAGGTCTGGAGACATACTTGGCCAGTCCATCACCTTAACCTTCAGCTTCTTCAGCAAGGCCGTTGTCATCTTGGAGGTGTGTTTAGGGTCATTATCATGTTGGAAAACTGCCCTACGGCCCAGTTCCCGAAGAGAGGGGATCATGCTCTGCTGCAGGATGTCACAGTATATATTGGATCATGTGTCCCTCAATGAAATGCAGCTCCCCAGTGCCGGCAGCACTCATGCAGCCCCAGACCATGATGCTGCCACCACCATGCTTGACTGTAGGCAAAACACATTTGTCTTGGTTCCTCACCAGGGTGCCGCCACACACGCCGGACACCATCTGACCCAAACAGGTTTATTTTGGTCTCATCAGACCACAGGACATGGTTCCAGTAACTCATGTTCTTGGATTCATTGTCTTCAGCTAACTATTTGCAGGCTTTCTTATGCATCGGTTTCAGAAGAGGCTTCTGTCTGGGGCGATGGCCATACAAACCGATTTGATGCAGTGTGCGGCGTATGGTTTGGGCATTGACAGGCTGACATCCCACTTCTGCAACCTCTGTAGCAATGCTGGAAGCACTCGCACGTCTATTTTTGGAAACCAACCTCTGGATATGACGCTGAGCACGTGGACTCAACTTCTTTGGTCGACCCTGGCGAGGCCTGTTCCGAGTGGAACCTGTCCCGGAAAACCGCTGTATGATCTTAGCCACTGTGCTGCAACTCATTTTCATGGTGTTGGCAATCTTCTTATAGCCAAGGCCATCTTTGTGAAGCGCAATAATCATTTTTTTCAGCCGCTCAGAGAGTTCCTTGCCATGAGGTGCCATGTTGTCCAGTATTCAGAGAGAATTGTGCCCAAAACACCAAATTTAACAGCCCTGCCTATCATTTACACCTGCATCCTTTTAACACTAACGAGTCACATGACACCAGGGCGGGAAAAAAACATCATTGGGCACAATTAGGACATGTTCACTATGGGGTGTACTCACTTTTGTTGCCAGCTGTTTAGACATTAACAGCTGTGTACTGAGTAATTTTCAAAGGACAATAAATCTATACTGTTATTCAAGCAGCACACTGACTACTTTAAGTTATATCAAAGTTTCATTAAGATAGTGTTATCCCCTGAAAGGATATGACAGAAAATTCGCAAAAATCTAAAGGGTGTACTCACTTTTGAGATATACTGTACTGAGTGGATAACGAGGCATGACGAGACACAGGTGCAGACACAATCAGGGCAGATGGGACACAGGCTGGGCAAGACAGAAACTGAAGGCTGGGGGGAATGTCAACCTTGACATTTTGAATGGTTTGACATAGAGAGTCGTGGGTGATTGCATTGGACTCGGTATTGAGTACTTGGCCATCATTGGTGCAAATTAGCCCCGCCCCTTAATCTGATTGGTCGATATCTGATAGTTCCTACTTTCTGCCATAAGTTTTGAATGGTTTGATATAGAGAGTCGTGGCTGGTATCATCTGCTAAATGTCCAGGCCTGAAGTCATACAAGTCATACAAGCGCTTCCACTGCAGCACGCCTGAACGTGCACAAGGGTGCGAGGGCCCGTTCATTGCTGCTTGCAGCTTTAATTAGGGCCCGAGCACTTGCAGTGCGAAGGCCCTATTGTATTTGCAGGAATTTTTAGGGCCCGAGCACCTTCAGTGCGAAGGCCCTATTGTATCTGTAGGAATTCTTCGCGTTATTATTTTTCTGACGAAAGGAAGGCCTTTTTGCCCCCCTAAACGTGCCCAAAAAGTCACCAAATTTTGCAGGCAAGTCAGGCCTGGTGAAAAATTTGATATTTAATGGTTTGCATTAATGGGCGTGGTAAAATGGCTCAACAGCGCCCCCGGGAAAACTTTGTGCCTCAAGCCCCACGATACGGTTTGACGTACATGCACGAAAATCGGTACACACCTGTATCATGGGACAACTTAAAGAAAAGTCTCTTGGGGTCATGCCCGAAACCGAACAGGATGTCGGCCATTTTGAATTTGCTGTGTCATTTTGGCGAAATTTATGCCATTCCTTCGGCAGTTAATACGGCCCGAACCGTAACGTGCACCCAGGTGTGTTATACATCAAAATGTGCGTCTCCATCCTCTGACACCACGCATTACTTTTCTCTTTCAAAAGCGTTACCGTGGCGACGCTAGACGCCAAAAAGCCAGCCCACCCTTCATCTGATTGGTTCCGACAGAAAAAACTTTGCGCCTCAAGCCCCATAATACGGTTTGACGTACATGAACGAAAATCGGTACACATCTTTATCATGTCACTACTTAAAGAAAAGTCTCTTGGCGCCATGGCCGAAACCGAACAGGAAGTCGGCCATTTTGAACATTCTTAATTAATCACGTAATTTTGGAGCAATATATGTCATTCCTTCGAGAATTAATACGGCCTGAACCGTATCGTGAACCCAGGTGTGTTATACATCAAAATGTGCGTCTCCATCCTGCGACTACGCGCATTACTTTTCTCTTTCAAAAGTGTTACCGTGGCGATGCTAGACGCGAATAAGTGCGCCCCCCTTCATCTGATTGGTCCATATTTGATAGTTCCCCAAAAGTCACCAAATTTTGCATGCAAGGCTGGCCTGGCGATAAATTTGATATTTCATGGTTTGTATTAATGGGCGTGGCAAAATGGCTCAACAGCGCCCCCTTGAAAACTTTGTGCCTCAAGCCCCACAATACGGTTTGTCGTACATGCACGAAAATCGGTACACACCTGTATCATGGGGCAACTTAAAGAAAAGTCTCTGGGCGTCATGTCGAGAAACCGAACAGGAAGTCGGCCATTTTGAATTAATCGTGTCATTTTGGCAAAATTTATGCCATTCCTTCGAGAATCAATTCAGCCCGAACTGTATCGTGAACCCAGATGTGTTATACATCAAAATGTGCGTCTCCATCCTGCGACAACACGCATTACTTTTCTCTTTCAAAAGCGTTACCGTGGCGACGCTAGACGCCAAAAAGCGCGCCCCCCTTCATCTGATTGGTCCATATTTGATAGTTCCCCAAAAGGCACCAAATTTTGCACGCAAGCCAGGCCTGGCGATAAATTTGATATTTCATGGTTTGCATTAATGGGCGTGGCAAAATGGCTCTACAGCACCCCCCGGAAAACTTGGTGCCTCAAGCCCCACAATACGGTTTGACGTACATGCACGAAAATCGCTACACACCTGTATCATGGCACAACTTAAAGAAAAGTCTCTTGGAGCCATGGCCGAAACCGAACAGGAAGTCGGCCATTTTTAAATCTGATTGGTCCATATTTGATAGTTCTCCAAAAGTCACCAAATTTGGCATGCAAGACAGACTTGGCGATAAATTTGATATTTCATGGTTTGCATTAATGGGCGTGGCCTAACGGCTAAACAGCGCCCCCTAGAAAAACTTTTCTCTGCCATAACTTTTGAATGGTTTGACATAGGAAGTTGTGGGTGGTGTCATGGGACTCTGTATGGAGTCCTTGAGCTTCGTTGGCCTTAATTAGCCCCGCCCCTTCTTCTGATTGGTTGTCCCGATTTTCTGCTATAACTTTTGAATGGTTTGACATAGAGAGTCGTGGGTGGTGTCATCAGATTCTGTATGGAGTCCTTGACCTTCATTGGCCTGAATTAGCCCCGCCCCTTCTTCTGATTGGTTGTTCCTTTTTTTCTGCTATAACTTTTGAATGGTTTGACATAGGAAGTCGTGGGTGGTGTCTTTTATTATTTTCCTGACAAAAGGAAGGCCTTTTTGCCCCCCTAAACGTGCCCAAAAAGTCACCAAATTTTGCACGCAAGCCAGGCCTGGCGAAAAATGTGATATTTAATGGTTTGCATTATTGGGCGTGGCGAAATGGCTCAACAGCGCCCTCTTGAAAACTTTGTACCTCAAGCCCCACGATACGGTTTGACGTACATGCACGAAAATCGGTACACACCTGTATCATGGCCCAACTTAAAGAAAAGTCTCTTGGCGTCATGCCCGAAACCGAACAGGAAGTCGGCCATTTTGAATTAGTCGTGTCATTTTGGCGAAATTTATGCCATTCCTTCGGCAGTTAATTCAGCCCGAACCGTAACGTGCCCCCAGGTGTGTTATACATCAAAATGTGCGTCTCCATCCTCCGACACCACGCATTACTTTTCTCTTTCAAAAGCGTTACCGTGGCGACGCTAGACGCCAAAAAGCGTGCCCACCCTTCATCTGATTGGTCCATATTTGATAGTTCCCCAAAAGTCACCAAATTTTGCATGCAAGGCAGGCCTAGGGATAAATTAGATATTTCATGGTTTGTATTAATGGGCGTGGCCTAACGGCTCAACAGCGCCCCCTAGAATACTTTTCTCTGCAATAACTTTGGAAAGGTTTGACATACAGAGTCGTGGGTGGTGTCATGGGACTCGGTATTGAGTCCTTGACCATAATTGGTGAAAATTAGCCCCGCCCCTTCTTCTGATTGGTTGTCCCTATTTCCTGCTATAGCATTTGAATGTTTTGACATAGAGAGTCGTGGGTGGTGTCATGGGACTCTGTAATGAGTCCTTGAGCTTCGTTGGCCTTAATTAGCCCCGCCCCTTCTTCTGATTGGTTGTCCCGGTTTTCTGCTATAACTTTTGAATGGTTTGACATAGAGAGTCGTGGGTGGTGTCATCAGATTCTGTATGGAGTCCTTGACCTTCATTGGCCTGAATTAGCCCCGCCCCTTCTTCTGATTGGTTGTCCCTTTTTTCTGCTATAACTTTTGATTGGTTTGACATAGGAAGTCGTGGGTGGTGTCAGGGGACTCTGTAATGAGTCCTTAAGCTTCGTTGGCCTTAATTAGCCCCGCCCCTTCTTCTGATTGGTTGTCCCTTTTTTCTGCTATAACTTTGGAATGGTTTGACGTAGGGAGTCGTGGGTGGGGTCATCAGATTCTTTATGGAGTCCTTGACCTTCATTGGCCTGAATTAGCCCCGCCCCTTCTTCTGATTGGTTGTTCTTTTTTTCTGCTATAACTTTTGAATGGGTTGACATAAGAAGTCGTGGGTGGTGTCATGGGACTCTGTATTGATTCCTTGACCATAATTCGTAAAAATTAGCCCCGCCCCTTCTTCTGATTGGTTGTCCCTATTTTCTGAACTATAACTTTTGAATGGTTTGACATATTTGAAATATGCTGGTAATGTGTCAGCCAACCACAAAAATCTCTGGAATTTTGGTGGAATCATTTATTTTTTATCCTTGCCCGGTGCAAATGACATAAATAAAGTGCGTGGTTTGGTTGTGAAAAAATAAAAGTAATGTTACGTGAACAATAAATCAAACGCTCCCTTCCATGCAGTGTGTGTGTCTAGGAAGTAAAGACTGGAACATGCTATTCTCAAAAGCACAAATAGTGGGGTTTTACTAATATTTATATCTTACAAATATTTTAAAAATTACGAAAAAACAATTCAGGACTCAGATTATATCGCTATGTTCGTCTGTCCTGAATCAGCCAGTCAGAAAACAGCGAAGCTGATTCGTGGCAGAGCGGTAACGCCACCGTCTTTCGTGTGAGAGATCGCGGGTTCGATCCCAGCTCAATGCAAAGATTTTTGTCAGCAATTTGTGTGTTTTTTTTTACATCAAAATGTGCGTCTCCTTCCTGCGACGACGCGCATTACTTTTCTCATTCAAAAGCGTTACCGTGGCAACACTCGACGCCAAAAAGTGCGCCCCCCTTCATCTGATTGGTCCATATTTGATAGTTCCCCAAAAGTCACCAAATTTTGCATGCAAGCCAGGCCTGGCGATAAATTTGATATTTCATGGTTTGCATTAATGGGCGTGGCCTAACGGCTCAACAGCGCCCCCTAGAATACTTTTCTCTGCCATAACTTTTGAAAGGTTTGACATAGAGAGTCGTGGGTGGTGTCATGGGACTCGGTATTGAGTCCTTGACCATAATTGGTGAAAATTAGCCCCGCCCCTTCTTCTGATTGGTTGTCCCGATTTTCTGCTATAACTTTTGAATGGTTTGACATAGAGAGTCGTGGGTGGTGTCATCAGATTCTGTATGGAGTCCTTGACCTTCTTTGGCCTTAATTAGCCCCGCCCCTTCTTCTGATTGGTTGTCCCTTTTTTCTGCTATAACTTTTGAATGGTTTGACATAGGAAGTCGTGGGTGGTGTCTTTTCTGATATGTTTATGGGGGGCGGTGGCTGGAGTGCGAGGGCCCGTTCATCGCTGCTTGCAGCTTTAATTATTATTATTATTATTAGGTAGGCAACAGTTAACAAGAAGAAAAATGGTGAAAAATGCAAGTGATCCACACTCAATTTTAAGTTTTGACCTCATTATTCTGTTTCGTGTGCGCTATGTGACTTCTTGCAATGGACTTTGTGACGACATGCTCATCAATGTAAATGCACTTAAGCATTCAAAATAGTAGCATGAGTGCTCTAGTATGACACTTGGAACACTGGACATCTCTGGTTGATCCAGAACACACAAAATGACCTAAACTTGAAATCCTGGCTTGGGATTAATCTAATGCTCAGTTGCTCATTTAATTTGTACGTAAAACCAGGGATATTTGGGCTTCACTAATTTAAACACTGTGAGAGTTTATGGCTTAACTTTCAGCTACATGAGCACTGATTTTCATGCTGACAGGTTATGCCTTTTTCATGCTACCATGACTGTCTGAGGTCTTGTTGAAATGTCTGTAATATGTCTTTGACAAAATACTTAGAGTAACAGTAAAGATGCAATTTTTTTTTTTTTTTTTTTTAACTCTCATCACAGTGGGTTGCCTGAGAACTTATACACATGGAAAAATGTCTTGGGACTCTTCTAATCTACTAATGATTATCAGACATTGCTTTTAAGTTGTGATTCTGCAGTTTCACAAAAATAAATTAATAAAACTGGCCTGAAGGAAAATGATGGTACTTCCTACCAAATTTTTTGTAGCTCAACCTTCAGTCACTACAATCAAGTGATATCTGTAACCCTCAATAAGACTTCTGCAACGATAGACAGGTATTTTGGTGCACTCCTCATGAGAAAACCCTCCAGTTGTTTCAATTTTAGGCTTTAATCTCCAGACTTCATGTTTCAAGTTCAAAGCATCCTCTGACAGATGCAGTAAAGCAGCTCCAGAACATAATTGAGCCTCCTCCGTGTTTCACATTAGGAACAGTGATCTCTTTTTTTTTTTTAACGTGTCATTTTTATATCTATGAAAATTGAGCTAATGCAGCTTGTTGCAAAAAAATCTGTCCAAACGTCATTTACCCAGAAGTTTTGTGGTTTGTCAATTTGCATTTTGACCAATGCAGTCTGCAGTCTTGCATGCAGTCTTTATTATGATTTGCTTTCAACAGTGGAGTCTTCCATGTTTATCTTTCATTAATTTAACTTCTATTCAAACACAAAAAATAAGCACAATCTGACGCTGATGAACCTTGACCTTGAGTTCTTTTGGGTCCTTTGGTTACCGTTAGTATTGTCTGTCTCTTCAGAATGTCTCTTCCTCTAATTTTCCTCTTCCAGCCATTTGCAGTTGGCTTCAGTACAATGGATCCACGACCTCTGACTAAAATGTATGTTTACAGCACCGTCAAGCTGCTTGGAAATGGTCTTGTAGGCCTTACCTTTAACATTAATTTCCTTTCTGATCTCCTGAGACAACATTCTCCTCTGCTTTCGCTGGCCCATGTTCACCGTGGTGCACAAAATGAGAGTGGGGTGAATACTTTTTACACATGGACAGACTGACTGTTTACAGGATTGAAGACACTAGTTGCGTTTTTCATTACACTTTTATGCAAAAGAAAATTGAATCTCTGAAATTGCAATAAAGGTAGCGCTGCAGGGGGTTGGTGTTTCCATCAAGGGTTTCTTTTGAATAAGCGTAATTTTAGTAACCCTCCATATGTCTTCCTATGAAATTTATCTTCAAAACAATGAAAAAGAAAATCTCATCGTTGAAAAAGATGGGCAAAAACACGTTTAGTCTTTAACAAATTATTGGGATTGCAGTTACTGCTGTTAAGAAAATAGTTGGATGATAAATGCAGCGGATGATCATTCAAATTTCCTTATGTAATGTATAATGTTTAATGTTTAAATAGTGTTATAGCACAACTGCAGCATATTAATGAGGCCAAAAACAGTTGGATTCTACACACACCAGCCACGAGCATCTCTGAACTCACAACACGTCGAACCTTGATGCAGATGGGCTACAACAGCAGAAAACCACACTGGGTCCTTTCAGCTAAGAAGAGGAAACTGAGGCTAGAATTCACACAGGCTCACCAAAACTGGACAACAGAAGAAGGAAAAACGTTGCCCGGTCTGTTGAGTCTCCATTTCTGCAGCCACATTCGGATGGCAGGTTCAGAATTAGGCGTCAACAACATAAGCATGGATTCATCCTGCCTTGTATCAACGGTTCAGGCTGGTGGTGGTGTAATGGTGTGGGGGATATTTTCTTTTATTATTATTATTATTCACTTTAGCATCCTGTCAACACCACAACAGTAGTATTGTTGCTGACCTCCATCCCTTTATGACCACATTGTACCATCTTCTGATGGCTACTCAAACAGGATAACACGCCATGTTGTAAAGAATCATCTCAGACTGGTTTCTTGAACATGACAATGTTCAAATGGCCTCCACAGTCACCAGATCCAGTATAGGATGTGTTTGGGATGTGGTGGAGATTTGCATCATGGATGTGCAGCCAACAAAGCAACTGATGCTATAAAGTGCCATCCATCCATTATCTATATCCGCTTTTTCCCTTGCGGAGTCACGGGGGTCTGCTGGAGCCTATCCCAGCTCATTTCAGGTGAGAGGGTTACACCCTGGACAGTCCATCACAGGGCCACATATAAACACACAAACCATGCTCACAACCACACTCACACCTACGGGCAATTTAGAATCACCAATTAACTTAATATGCATGTTTTTGGACTGTGGGAGGAAGCCGGATTACCCGGAGAGAACCCACGCAAACACAGGGAGAACATGCAAACTCCACACAGAAAGGCCCCTGCCGGGCCTGGGAGTCGAACCGGGGACCTTCTTGCTGTGAGGCAACAGTGCTAACCACTAAGCCACCGTGCTGCCCCATGCTATAAAGTGGATTATCAAAAATGGCTTGAAAAGCTTCCTGGGAAACGTAAAACAGTTTGATTATTTTGAGTTCTTTCGAATTAACCTTTTCCATTACAGGATTTATTTTTTTATTTTTCACGCAAATCTATGGGGGGTAATGGAAATGGACATATGATATGATGTTAATTACAGAACACACTTTAGTTAGCAGGTAGTTTTCTATGACTGTTTTGAACAATGATTATCATCAGTCATTTGCCAGTCTGTTCTTATTTTAATGGAAAGGTATGAAGAAATGCCTCCACATATTGAAGGGCAAAACCCCAAACCTCCCATCTGCAAAATTAACATGAAAATGGAGGTAAAATCTAATCTAATTTCTTAGTACTTAGTTGGTCTTGTTAACAGAAATACAGAAGTACAAGAAATGCAGCAATATATGAAAATGGCTGGAAATTAAGATTCTGGGTCTTATTCTGATTTGGGATGTGATGTTACAATACTCTGCAAATCCAGGGTGTAACCCCTGCAAATCAGAGTAACAAAATGGCCAAGGCATTGTCCCAATTTCAGTTTTTGGTTGTTTCATCAGATGTCCCCTGAAATAAAACTTTCTTCAGATTTGGCAGGCAAATCTTAGACTGTTTTCTTAGCTTAAAAACGTTAATACCCTCACTTCAGACTCATTCATCTGAAAACTGAAAATAACTTTGTTACTTCCCTGCAGACAGAGATACAAGAAAGAATGATGGTGACTTCATATCTCTCTCATAGGAATCCCTGCCAGTGATCTGACTATATTTGATCAAAAAATCCCATTAAAACATCCAAATCTCAACAATACACAAGCACAACAGTATGCTTGAAAACGTACAGGTGATCATAGAGAGTGAGGCGTTCAGCATTCTTTGGGCCATATTCACATGTTGGATCAGGCTTTATGTTTCTGTCCCTGGATAAATGTATTTTTCACACTTGATTATCTCCCTTCGATATGTCCAGATTCTAATCTGTGCAGCTGGAAGACCAGTGGTGTGTGAAATCTAGAGTGGATGGGCATTAAAGTTGGTCAGTCAGGCTTATGCACACATTTGGTGGCATGGTAAATGGCCTTATTTTAGTGTTACTTTCAACAAAATTAAACTGGAACCACTGAGGCATGCATGTTATTTTGCATGCTTTTTGCCGGCACTACAATTAACACCCAACATCATTGTTTTTCATACAACTTCTGGCCTCTGGCATCTCCCACGCTTGAACTGGGAGTTAAGCGTTTTGTTCAAGGACACATTCCCAAGTGTTTTGTAGCTGAAGCACGGTTCCCTTTTCACTTCCCCTTGTTGCAACATTTTTTTTCTCAGTAAGTCAGTGATTTCAAACAACAGCTGATTCAAGCGAATAAAGTAAAGTTAAATATTTAAACCAAGCTTGAGTTATTATTCATTTTGATAAGCTAAACAAATACAATTTAAATTTTTTGATTGATTTGGTCAAAACAGAAAAATTGATGTAGTTTTAAGGAAACATGGTATACCTTCTTTTTAAAACAATTTTATAGGGTTTTTCCTGTCTTAATCAAATGTCTGTGACCTGCTTCCGTGAAAATACCACAGATACAGTACAAAGATTCAACAACAGACAGGTTTTCATTAAAATGGTCCAGGATACTTTTACAAGCCCTTGGTGCATCACTCCATTGACAGGAACCACCCTGAAATGAGATTTTTTGGGGGGAAATTCCTTTCCTTTGGCCAGGTACTTTAGTGTGGCCCAATAAAACCAAGACGGTCTGGATGCCGCCGTCCACCGAGGGGTCTCTTCGAGTGAAAGCACCACTCTTAAACTGCGTTCACTTTCAAACCCAGAAATAACACGCAAAATACAAAATACGAGCACATAAAATTACAGTGGATATAAAAGGTCTTACTAATCTTGAGGCCGGGACACACCAACCTGACGGCCGACCGTAGCCAGAACTTTCAGTCTCGCTGAAAGTCATCTCCCAAGTTGGTCAAAAAAAACTCCTGAACACACCAACCCGACACAGTTAAGAGCGTCAGGTCTGTGCGTGCGCATAGCCTAATACGTCCCCATAACTGCAGGCTGCTCTAATCTGTGATGTCGCACAAAAACAACGGATCGCTCTAGTGTAGAGTTCTTAACTGAGCCCGCTGTTTTCACGTCTAAAAGAAATCATGAAGGATCGAAAATAAGATGGCTAATAATGAAAATATAATACAATCAAACACAAGCCAAATTCAAACCGTTTGTACCTTCGCTGTTTAGCTATTAAATTTACCATCATCATTTCCGGTTAACTCTGATTTGCTAGTCACAGGTTAGCACTCCACCAATCCGATTAATCATAACCGCAGACGGATAGTGGCCCATTCTACATGTCGAATCGGCCGAAATGAGTGCCGTTGGACGACTGCACACGACACACCAACCCAACTCGAGGCACATGCCCTCGTCTGACGTCTGATTATCGGGTTGGTGTGTCCTGGCCTTTATGAAAATGCTGTTTGCATATAAATTATCAAGTACTTAATTAGGAAATTAAAAGGACGCGTTATCCACGCAACATAATGTATTATGTGTGGGCGTGTAGATTGACGTATTATCCCTATGCCGTCAGACAGGTATAATTGTCAAAACAAGGATGGATGAACATCGGGATGAATGTTTGTTGGCTGGGTTTTGCACCTTGCGACTCCCCATCTTTGTGTCCACTTGTTCAAACAATGGACCATCCTTTGTGGTTCCGGACATGCGCCAGTTTATGGCGTCCTAGGCTCCGAGGCAGAGCAACTTGCAGATTTCCTTGTCTCCCCATTTACTCATAGGCCCTACCTGTGACCTCCTGCGTATTTGTGCTTTTTAAAGAATGTTAAAGTATTTTAAAGAGTAAAAAAATACTTTTTTTTTTAAAAACTCCCCTGATCTGGAAGGGATCTCCTTCGGCTCTTTTTAGATCATTCCATAGGTCTGGGCTTTGACTGGAAATCTCAAAGGCTTTGATTTTTCTTCTCTGAATCCATTTTCTGGTTGATTTTTAAAAGCAAACTAAAAGTTTTATGCCAAAATATCTTCTTATTTTGAGCTATTAATTTTCTCATCTCATCTTGACAAATGACTCTTGCCCAGTTGTAGAGAATTAGATTGAATTCAAATTAAGAATCCTCAAAGGGGAAATAATTGTTGCGGTCATCATTGTAGAGGGTGTGAGCTGGGCGCAGGAAAGATAAATGTCTGTGTTGGGAAAGATCAGAAGAAGAAGAAGAAGAAGAAGAAGAAGACGGACGGCTCCCTGTTACCGTTTCGTCACCTGGATCCTCTGTGCCTAGCCATGTCTACACCATGTGTCTGCGTGTGTCTCTGTGTGTGTAATTTAGGTGAATAGTAGTGTGCTTTTGTCTGCGGGGAGGGGGGGGGGGGCGCATTAATACGTTTTATGTTTATTTGTTTTTCTTGTTTTTTTTGTTAAGCACTTTGTGTTTCATTATTTGTATGAAAAGTGCTATATAAATAAAGTTTGATTTGATTTGATTTGATTTGATTTGATTTGATTTGATTTGAAGATTACTCCCACAAGTCCTCATTGTCAGTATGATGTCTCTTTTGTCCACATAAAGTAATAGTTACCCCCTTTTATATTAAAAAACACATTAAATATATATATAGTTAATGTAATCTTAATTGCAGTTGTACACCAGGGAGCAATTCTTGCAAGTCTTTTACGAAAACAAAAACTAAAGTTCTAGGCGTAACTTTAATACAGAACCATCTTTTAAGTTGTTTGAAAGTGTTTGGAAAAGGTCAGATGCTTTCCAAAAAAAAGAAAAGCTGGCAGGCAGCCGAATGAACCATCTTCTGAGACTGTCAATCACGAGCTATCTTTATCTAATTAGATTAATGGAGTGGAGCCTGCTGGTAAAATCAAATTCAAGGGAGAAGGTATACAAGTAAAAAGATGATTTATTTAGAGTACTAATTTTCTGAAACCATTTTTAATCTAGTTACCTTCTCTCCCTTTTTCCGAGCAGAATAAAGTCAGAACATAACGGTAAATCCAGCTTCAAAATTAATCTTGGATTATGAGTTACGAAAATAGACATCAATACCAGATCCAGTCTCATGCTGTGTGATGCATTCCCTCTGTGGGCCAATAAACAACATGCGTAACCTAGATCTGACCTCTGATTGCATAGCCCCTTGTTATATGTTAGGTTTAACTTGGGGAGGAAAAAGATAGATTACAGTGCTGAAACACAGCAAGTGTTAGATATCAAATGAGAAACTAAAGCAAATTAAAGCCAATCATTAATGGAACCGATACTGCTGAAACAAATAGATGATTAATTCACCCATCGTCACTGTCCTGCTCTTATCCACCAGTGTAAGTGCTTTCCTGCTTGAATCTCTTTGGAAAGCATCAGTGATGCAACAGCACAAAAAAAGCCAGAGTTGTTTCAAAACTGATAAACTGACATTTACGAAACATTGTGAAATAAAAGGGAATACTTTTCATTTAGAAATTGCAGTTAGTGATCCAGTGTTCAAACGTTAGTCAATCTGGTTTATGATGGCCTGTTAACTTTGAGGTCATGGACAAGCTTGAATCATCTTGGCTTTTGGTCATGGGAGGATGGGCACACTGTAATTTGGTCAACCATTTGAGGATGAGGATAAACTGGACAGACTTCATTCACTTTTTCTCATCTTTGCATGGCCATATTAGTAAAGTTTATCTCGATTCCTTCACAGACAGCTTCTCCGTGAAGATGCCAAGCGTTCTGTTTTACGCTTCCTGATTTGATGTAAAATAGCTGTGACTTTCCACTGTTGTGGAGTTTTCAAGTGTTTGCAGCCTGAACTTTGCCCCTTTGCATTTTTTCTTGGCTCTAACTGTCCTGAAAATCCAATCCGATGCTCTAGCTCCGCACATTTTAATCTGCACTTCATATGAAGCTCGGCTAAAAGCCTAAATAATGAAAGGAAACGAGAACAGGAAAAAACTGAAAATCCCTCTTGTGCTTGCCGATGGTTTGATCTGTAGCATAAGCTGTTTTTACAAGTACAGTTTTTATTTTTTTATTTTTGCTAAAAGCTGATCCACAGTTCCTCACTGGGACCTCGGGGTTAATCTCAAATAAGAGGCAGTTTAGACCCGCACACTTTAGTTCAGATTAGCCTATTGGAGATGAGCATCAGCACTATTCTCAAGCTGATTCAGGGCTTTTTTTCCAGCCTAAAGAAGGAAATAGGCTAATCTCTGCTCGGACACCTACGATATGTCTGTCAGTTGAGGATTTACACCTCCAGGGGTGTCTGAGCAGGGGCACATTAGCTATACGGACACTTTCCGAGTGCCGGACGACTTGTTTGTGTATGTCTGTCTCAGTCTGATTGTGTGACTGCCAGTTCTTTGCTGGAAGCATGACAGCTTCTTTACCAGCAGCTGAGCTGATGATTAAGTGACAAATTTGCTCATTAATTTTTGTGTCCGTCCAGTAAAGTGATCGGCAAGTAGAGAAAAGGAAGGAACGCATAGAGAGGGTATTTTCTGAATGTGGATGATTAAGCGTGTGAGCGTCCAGCTCTTTGTTCTCAACTCCCCCATGTTCCTTGTCTTTATCTCATTTCCTTTCCTGTTCCTCTACATTCAAACAACTTCTTTCTATACTTTTTCCATCTTAATTTCTTCTTTTTGAACTGTCGTTTTACTTCTCTCTCTCTCTACCCCACATCCCCTCTGTTTTTCTTTTTCTCCTTTTACTTTCTTATTTTGTGAATTTCCTTTTGCTTTTATTTCCTTTTTTCCGGTTCCTGACCTTTCATTTGCCTTTCTACACCTCCCCCTCTTTTCACTTTTTCTACTTGTCTTCTCTTCTTCCTGTAATAGTCCATGGAGACATGCCTGAGTCCTGGTCACCCTCATTAACCTTATCATTAAGCTCACCCCCAGCTGGACTGCACTGCCCTCACACGGCGGTGTGGCTTCGAGGAGCTGTGTCAATACATACATACACGGCTATTAAGCGGGAGAAGTGAGAGCTGAGAGGGAGGTCGCCACAACCGGTAGATGCATAGTAAATTTATATAACAGCTTAGCTGGTGAGGGAGGACTGTGAGAGGAATGACTGATACATCCAGGGTGATCTGAACTCTCCGTGTACTCCATTCTGTTTGATGTGCTTTGAATATGCGCAATATGAGAGTCTGTGGTGATTAGTGTGTCTCTGAAATATGGATAGGACCACGGGGGAACAAAACCGTCTAGACTTTTGCTGTACAGCAGCTATGATGGGCCTCATGCTTCTTGGAGTCCACGTGCTGCAGTGGCGTTGTCCTGTCCTCCAATAGTCAAGCCAAGTCTCACTCACACCGTCAAACGAGGACGAAATAAGGGTGTGCTAAATTTATATTTCTGTATTTTGCCTATAAATGTTGTTTAAATTTGATAGATGTGCAAAGTATTTACAATAATAGTAAACTTTAGTTCCATAATATCCAGTACATTCAATTTACAGCATTTTTTTTTTTTTTTACATACATTTTACAAATGAATGTAAAATATTTGCACATAAAAGAATGCCCTGTAACCGATGAGGCACACTGGAAACAGGTCGGGGAAATGATTGGGTGTAAAAATAGCATCTTAGAGAGTAAGAATGTCTCAGATATAAAGATAGGAAGAGGATAACCAGTCAAAAAGGAATTGCCTCCACAAATTGTGAAGCAATTTCAAAATAATGCTCCTCATTATGAAATTATAAATACTGAATAATCTCATTGTCACAGTACATAAGTACACTTATTCATGCAGTAGCTATATTCATCAACGGATCAACAGAAATCCTTGAGAAATCTGGGACCACGCTGGTAATCAGTAATGGATAGGCTACCTGTGATGAGCTCTCATGTGTTGCATTCAAAATCAGCTATGACTCCGTACAGGAAATAACTTCATGGGCTCAGATAACTTTAGAAAATCTCTGTCCAAAAACACAGTTTTCCATGTCATCCAAAAATACAGGTTAAAATGCTATGCAAAGAGGAAACCATATGTAGATATGTTCCAGAAACGGCACCATCTTCGCAGGGCTTAAGCTCAACTGGCAACCTGTCTATAGTATATCAATCAATATAGTTTCTTTTTTTTCCAATCTTTCCTTTTTTTTATTAAAATAACTCAAATCGGTGATCAGACAAGGACGGAATATAATTTCTCTCCCCAAACCCCAGCAGCTGATCTCAATGTCCAGACACGTATGACGGGGATGGTACACAGTGGTAAATATTGCCCTTTTTCAAATTTGACATGTTGGTGCCATCAACCTAAGTTAAAAAGTTATGAGATTTGAAAATCATTGCATTATGTTTTTGAGAATGCAATTAATATTGCTCATGTTGTTTTGTCTATTTTCAGTACTTACAGGTGTTTTTGTTTGTTTTTTTTTGGTCAGGTGAGAATGTTAAAAGATAGAAACAGCAACATTACTGGTGCTTTTTGCTGATTCCAACAGAAATGCTGTTTGTTTCCAGTGTTTATCATTGTAGCGGACCGTGGAAACAGGCAAGATGAAAAGTGGCTTGTGGTTGTTTATGCATAAATGCTCTATTGAGCAAAAGCTGTTCAAAGGAAAAAGAAAACATTTTGTTGACTGGCTTAAATACGTTACAGGCTGTCAAAAGATATGCAAGTGATTGTGAACATTTCTTTTCTAAATCTTTGCTAAATAAACAATAGATTAGAAGCTGGTTTATAGATGTAGTTATATTAATAGCTTCTTTTCAGATGTGGTTTTAATCCCAGCAGCATCAAAAGCAGTAGGATCGGAACCCATCTGAAAACCAAGTCACAATGTTAACCAAAAAGCCATAAAAGCTTTGAAAAAAGGATGTGGAAATGGGGTCTAAAAAACAGGTCGCCAGTTTTGGTCAGAAATCACTTTGTTCAGCATCTCGGCATCGATCTCCAGTGTCTCCTCGTGTAAAAAATAAATGGTTCAGATCTTATGAAACTGGTAAGTGGAGAGTTAGTTGGGTTTATACTATGGTCTTGTTTTTGCTGAACTCCAAATTCTTCCCATGGGGAACTGGTGGACGTAATGCTGGAGATATGAAAACGTCACATCAGATATTTAATGTTAGATACTGTGTACCTCAGCTCATGCAATGACAGCTGGGATAGGTTCCTTGACCGTGAAAAGGATGAAGGAAAATGGATAGATGTATAGATGGATGGAAATCTGTTGGTGTTTTTTTTTTTTCGGATCCTCACTATTTGTAATAAGATGCTATTTGAAGAACTGTTGCTCCCAGGCTGATAGTTGACAGATCTCCCTCTACTTTGCACATTGTCATGGTCATAAGGGAAAAAGAGTGAATCACACCATTTTCTCATTTCAGTAATGTGTCATCTTGCCATTACTCAGCTGAAAGGACTCGATAAACAAGGAGGACATTATTCTCTGAATTTCTGAATCATCATACGAGTGTCAGGTGTACTCCTCTCACTTGGTGTTATGCATATATAATATCTAATAAATTACTTTTATGCTTTTTTATATGCTTCTTTTCTCCTGTCTTCTGAGCATGCAATGACCTCTTAAATCAGGTCTTGATGATTGAACCAAGGTAGAAATATGAGTGCAACATGTATGTCATGTCAGTGCAAATGTAGATTAATCTCATATGCATTCAGATTGGCTCTTTGTCTTAGTTCTTTCAGCTCATATAGGTGATTCTTGCTCCCGGCATAACAATCATTTAACATGGTAATGGGTCGCACACTGAGCTTGTTAACTATGCACAGTCCTCATTACCATACAAATTCAATTAACTTTCATGTATTAAAAAGGGATGGGAAAGAAAACAAATCTTTTGTATGATGCCTGCTCTTTCAGCACTTTATCTTGCTCTTACTCCCCGTGAGGGAAGGGGAATGCCAATGTTGTGGTGACATTCTCTGATTCTGGCTTGTTGATGAATGCTTTATGTTTTTTTTTTTTGCAAGGTGATGCAGTTCAGAGCACAGCCAGACGTCCTTTTGTGGGGAGAATGGAAATGTTCTGCACTTCATAAAGAGACTCCTGTATTTGTTCTCATCCATTAGCTGGGCTGGCTAGGCAGTTATTTTAGTAAGCCATTGTAAGAAGACTGCACAAGCTGAGAAAACAACCAACAACAAAATTAAGCAGTCCATTGAAAGCCAGATTTCAAAGTGTTTTATAGCCAAAATTTTCAGTAGCGTGATTTGGGAGACAGGTCCCTTTACCCTCCACCACCTACTTCACATGCAATGCTCTTATCAAGGAAAGTGGCAATTAGTGGCATTCATTGTGTCGGAGGACAGTGCAGTGAATACAAATGATAATAAATGGCTGATGAGATAAGAGGAAGAGTGTGCTTGTGTGTTTCTGCTTGCGGCTGTGTCTGTTCTCAGTCAGATTCCTACTCATGCTCAAGGGACAGTGGTAAGGTGGTTTGGTCGCAGCACTTTACGAGTTCAATTAACATGTTTGCATATTTGAAATTTAACCCAATTGATATCCTCGGCATCAGCACTGAATGTTTGTTTGACCAAGGATTTTTAGCATCATGTCCATCCCTATATCAAGCAAGTCCAATAATGGCAGAGTTTCATTTGCATACTATTAATTAGACATTCACATTAAAGAGCTAATTAGCATGTATGGTGCTCTGTGTTATGACAGACCGAAAGCTATAGTGGCTATAACTTTTCCTTTCATTTCCCTCGCTTTTGCTTTTGCTGTCGCTGCAAATGTGTCTGGTTTGTGATCTTCTATACCAGTGTGTGTATGTTTGTGTTATTTATGTTGCAAAAAGTCGACGCAGAGAAGTGTTCACCAGTTCAACAAGACCTCCCCTTTATGGTGGCAGCAATGGAGAGGTGCTGCCTTGCAAGCATGGTTCAAAGCTCCAAGGCCCAATTACCTTATCAGCTGGTTTTTCCAGTCGGCTCACAAGGCCAGTAGTGGCACTACTGAGCAACCTCAGGTCTCAGTGGAGTTCTGCTGGTCCTCAGCTCTTGCAGCACTTGTTTTGGACGTTGCTTCAGTAAAAACACTTGAAATGAAGTTGTTTGAACAGATTTGACCGGAATGAAGGAAAGTAATGGTAATTAGCATTATAAGTTACATTTAGCTGAGCCAGTCCAGATACGATAGCTTACTGTGACCGAAATAAGGTGGCCATGTTCCCGCAAATTTCCCAGTCCTGTTCCTTCTGCCGTTTTGCAACATGGCAACATTAAGTATGAGGAAAAGAAGTTTAAAACCAGAGGTGGACAGAGTACTCGACCCCAGTACTTGAGTAAGAGTACAAATACTAGTGGTCAAAATTTACTCCGTTACAAGTAAAAGTAGCTCAGTCAAAATATTACTTGAGTAAGAGTAGAAAAGTACTTGCTTTTAAAGGTACTTAAGTATCCAAAGGTAAATGCTTTTAAATTTACTTTAAGTAAGAGTAAGAGTACATTTCTTATTTTCCACATCAGTAAATTACTATATTTTTTCTAAATTAATTTAAGGATCTTTTAACTTGTTTCTGAGAATTCGATGTTGAGTTGTTGAAAGCAGAGAGGTAGTTCTGCTTCGGCAGACACAATAAACATTTGAAAATAAATGTCTGTGGAAAGAGCAGACCTGAAAGTAACGAGTACTTTTCAGCCTTCCTAGAAATTTACTTGAGTAAAAGTAAAAATATTTGTCTTGGAAATGTATTCAAGTAAGAGTAATAAGTACCAAAGAAATCTAATACTCAAGTAAAGTACAAATCCTCTGGATATGTACTTAAGTACAGTACTCAAGTAAATTTACTCTGTTACTGTCCACCACTGTTTAAAACTCACTCTCAAGAAAACCTTTTGGTGGTCACAGGAGGGTATGAACAGTTCTTCTTATACAGTTTTCATTCTATCTCAACACAGCTTCAATTCACTTTGTTTTGCTCATTAAAGTTTACTCTTCTTGCCATCTAACACGTTGCAAGTGAAAAAACAAACCAAAAAACAAAACATTGACTTTGAGTTTGAGACACTTCAGAAGTTGAGTCGGAAAAAAATTATTTAGTTGGTGGCATTTCGTCCAATTTAAGTCATAAAAGAAAACAGTATAACATGCTGTGGTTGTGTTGACTGCATTGCATTATGGGTGTCATTGTTCCTTGCTTCATGTTGCGTTCTGTGAAGAGTTGTGGGTTTATTGTGTTCGTACGGGTTTGTGAATATTTAAGTTTAGCGTTAGTGTATCATTACACTCTTTTTATTCTTCTTTGTATTTTATTTTATTTGACACCATAATTGAAGGTGGTGGGACTAACAATGACTCTCCTCATTCCAATTTCCTCAATGTATATAACAAAATGGTCAAATGTAAATGTGTTGTGTGTTGAATAACAGTCAGAGAACCTTAGTCACCATTCTCTTAGAAAACAATGTAAACAACATGAGCCTACAATTAAGTCTTGAAGCGACACAATCTGACACCAGTTGCAGCTGCAGGAGGATAGACTGGCCTCCATCGACGGAGAAGCCCTTTCTGGAGTCCTGCAGCACCTGTGGCTGAATCGATGTAAAACACTGAAAGTAGCCTAAACATTCAATAAAAACATGGGGTCTGGAATGTAACTACCGTGAGAGCTGGGGTTACACTGTACTTATTATGCTGCACACAGATGGAATAAACTTCCCATTGATATTAAAGTTAAACTGTAATCGTAGAAAATTCTAAGATCTCTATTTTATTTACTTTCTTATGTTTTCTTGGCATTCTTTCTTTCATCTCAATATCTCTGTAAAGCACTTTGAGTTGCCTATTCTATGAAATATGCTAAACAAATAAAATTGCCTTGCCTGCAATGCAGCAACAAGCAAGAACGGGTGTAGAAGGAGTCACCTCAACAACTCTTATATCATGAGAAAGATCAGCGATGAAACATATGTTTATACAGAAAGCTGCAAGAGTGCATGCCTTTTATGAGTTATTGTAGGTGAAGACCGGGGAGTTGAGGATATTCTGCTTTGTTTGTTTCAATTTGAGTTCGCAGGACACGTCTGGATGTCCTTTTTTGAGATGGAGTCAGCTCGTCTGTAAATTATCTTTGACCCTATGTATCTAGAAGGATGTCCCCATGCAACCTTTCTCTCAGACACAGGCACATGCACACGAGAGTTGACCTTAATTTAAGTCTGCGTTGCGTACAGTCTGAGTATGACTTTTCTGTGAGTGAAAGGCCTGAGGTGAGGAGAGCTTCAGATAATCTCATGCTATCTTTGAGGGATGTGGAGTGAAAAGCAAGTGTTGAATAGTAATTCACTCTAAGCAAGCATCTGATTCACTGCACAACTGGTAATCAAACTACTTTATGACGTGCGCTGATAATGTGAGGCTCTGATATGAGGAAAAAAAAAAATTCTCTCTAGAAATAATGAAAAAAAGTGCATGAATAGGATGATTCATGTTTATTTGCTACTATGATGCAGTTCATCACATTCAGTAAATAAATGGACAACATGGGAGCTTGACGGCTGTGTTCTCTTTGATATTCATTGTAATTAATGGAAAGTATAAAATTATGTCTATTACTATATTGAAATGAACTAATAGTCTGTAGTTTTGTATTTGTTCATAGACTCTTCAGAGGCCAGTCCCTTATGTAATAAATGCCTTTTTGCAGCTTCTTCAAAGGCATCACGATTGGGCTTTTCCCTATTTCCATGTATTTTAATTTCCACTATTTAATAAGCTTGGCTCATTAAATGCCATACACAAATGAATATACATAGGGATAATTGTATTCACTGTTATAGGCACAAATTATCCATTATGTTCTTGTCTGAGTTGTTGATTAGTCCACTCTAACAGACATGGCACCTGATTTGTTAGTCTTATCAATATTTCTAACCTTGGGATGCTCAAGTGTGTGTGCATAAACATACATGGTATTTATGTGTACACTTGTTAGTACCTTCATGACAATCTAGCCATCAACTATAAACCATGTTATAGAGTGAAATTACCCTTCAGCTCTGGTAAAAGCATGGCTGACAACCTCTAATCATGGCCAGGAGAGAAAACAAATCATTGTCACATGTGTGCTGGCACACATACACACAATCATTGCCCAACAGAAGTCATTGGGTGTTGAGATGCAATTGGGGGGAAAAAAAAACACAATGAAAAAAAAATCAAAATATGCTCTTTAGTGTTTCATCTATTGCCAGAAGCAGAGCAAAAGCTTTTTGAGTGACACAGCGTGGGACAAGTTTCTCCATGCTGCTGCATGCTTTTTATACATCAAGTTAATGAGGTAGTCTTCCCAAGCACCACGTCCCCCTCTCAAATCTACGTTTACATCTTTTACACAAGACACTCTGAATTACACATCCATGGAGGACTATAGGTGATTTTTTTAATCATGCACTATAGTGAGACAGGCAAATACAACTCTGACATTTACAATTAGCTGTTGTCAGCAGGCAAAGGCAGTACAGCAATTTAGTGGGGACACATTACTGTCGTAAGTGGAAGTGACAATAATTTTGATACGTGATTTGAAAGAGACGTGATGGTGAATTGTATTTGACCCTGTTTAAGTGGGCTCACTCTTGATAGGCGAGCACCCTTTATTCAAAAGAAGTAATTGGTTTTGCAAAATGTTGTTTATGCAGGCTCCCAAACCTTTAGAGAGAAAAAGTAGTGAGCGCTGATTGACCTTGTCATAGCTGTTGATTTCATAGGCCCATGCAGTTCTTACCCTCAGTGTGTTCTTCTATGTTGGGTGTCATTCCCTGTCCCCCCTTGGGTGTTGTGGATAAGTGTTAAATTATTGTATTTCTTTGTCATTGGCCTTTCCTTGCCATTTGCTTTCAGAGATGAGACAATATATTTCAAGCAGGGTTAGACCATGGTGGTTAGTTTCCGAACCTGAACTTCTGAAGCAGTGATAGTTTATTACTTAAAAAGTTGGTTATAGGGTGGGGTTGGGGGAGAGGACTCTGTGGTCTCTTTGGTCTCCTTGCTGTGGCTTCCCCACATTTGGCTTACAGACAAGTGCATTGTGCACAAGGCTTCTCTGATGTGGTGCTGGGATGATGAGTAAGCACATATATGCTGGAGTGGGTATGTGTGTGGTATACAGAGCTCTGTCTGACACATGGCCATGAGGAAACTGAACTCACGAGGGAGTATGGTATACATATTACACAGCATTTTACCGGCCAAAGTCTTCCCCACTGCCTAATTAAAGGATATTTGTGGGTTCTGCTAGTTACGTAAGGACTAAAGATGTCCTGGTGGGAAAAGTCATTTATTCAGCATAACACTTATGGGTAAATTACTAATAAATGTTGCTCTAGTTAGAGTAAATGTTTGCGGATGAACTCACTTGAACATTCCTACAGTTTTTAATTCCCTTTATTTTAATGAGAAGGACTAGTGGTGTAAATGACAGGCATTGTCCACTTTGAATCATTCATGGTAAACTCTGGATTCATGTGAGGTTTGGATTATCAAAGAATAATGTTCTCTTTCTCAGATTGATTCAGTTTTTAAAAGGCTTTTATAAAGCTACTGTCCTGTTGAGACTAGACAGAAACATCCATCCATCCATCTTTGAGTTTTCTGCTGGTTATTGATTGGGTAGAACAGATCTTAGAGCAGAGATCCCCAGACATTCTTCTTGCCATCTACCTCCTCTGGCTCTATCGACAACACTGAAGCGTTTTCAAGCCAGACAGCAGATATATTCTTTCCCCTGAGTTTTCCCAAAGAAGTCTTTTCAATGGGAGAGTTCGAAAATGCCTCTTCTGGAAGGTGGCTGGCAGGCATCCTGACCAGATACCCACACCACCTCAACTGGTTTCTATCCATGTGGAGGAGCAGCGTTTCCGCTGGCTAGGAGTCAAAATGTCCAGATCTTACAGTCTGGGTCAAGCTTTAAAAGAGCACTACTTTTCCTATTAAAGATATTCTAAAGATTAGCTATGATTAAACTGTGAATAATCCATCCATCCATTAACTTCTGCTTATCTGAGTTTGGATCACAGCAGAGAAGTCCAGTTCTCCCTTTTCCTATATACTTCTTCCAGCTCCTCGAGGAGAATACCCAGGTGTTCAAAGAGTCAGCTGAGAGATATATTCCCTGGCTCTACCCTAAGGCCTCCTCCCTGGTGGACATCCCCTATAAACTTCCTAACCAGATGCCCAAATTACACCTTATGGTTCTGAAGCATCTCTACCCAATAATGGCCAAACTTCTAACCCTCTCTCCAAGAGGGGAGAGTCTAGCCCAGTATTTACCTAGTCCAGTCCTCAAGTACCCCTCCCCTGCTACTCTCACCTGACCACAGGTGAGAGTAGGAACATTGATTAACTGGTTGGTAAGAAAGCCTTGACCTTTGGCTGAGCTCTATCTTTGCCATGGCAGACTGGAACAGAATCCACATGGTTGCAGATATGACTGTTCCATCCATCTCATGTTGCATTCTTTCATCACTCATGAACAAGACCCCAAGATACGTAAACCCCTCCACTTCACAACCCTGACGGAAGACATTGCACCCTGACATTAAAGAAAACACAGAAGCATCAATGTTGAAGGGAAAACAGAAGCCATAATTCGTGTTCAGCTTCACATTTTTATCAATCCTGTGTTCACTTTTGTAAACTTGGGAGGACGCAGATCTAGAAACTAAATATGCTATGAAAATCTTAACACGAAACCACTCTCAGAGGGGAAACAAAAGCACACAAAGGACTACACTAATCAGAATGACTTAGAAACAAAGGGCTCTCCAAAATTGGGGAAACAAAACTACCACAAAGATCTTACCAAAACATTATCAAAATCAGGTCACTCTTCTGCAGAGGAATTACAAAAATCGTGGAATACAAACTTGATAATCGATACAGGGTTCTTGAGATTAGGCTGTGAAGAGCTGCATGTACTCAACAAAATACTCTGGCAACAAGACTTGGGAAGACGAGGACTAAATACACATGGGGAGGGGTGACACAGGTGGAAACAATCAGGGAATCAGGGGAGACGTCAGACTGGTGACACAGGAGGAAGGGCAAGGGATGATGGTGTGGCATAAAGTTCTTACTTTGTCAAATCAAAATCAACTTTTTACCCTGTCCCAAGTGGAAATTAGGCCTATGCTCATTGTCCCCACTTTACATCCAGCTGCAAACTCCTCCACTGATAGCTGAAGATCCTGGTTTGATATCGCTACCTGGATCACATCATTCTCAAAGACACGAGATCCTGAGGTCACCCAACTGGACCCCTTCCACTCCAGGGGGCTGTACCCAGAAATTCACTGACAAAGGGTAGCGCTGGCTCTTTTTCAATACACATTCTTTTTTTTTAAGTACTCTAATCTTTTGTAATTTGTACCTCTACAGCCTTTCTGACTAAAGCCTTACTCATGTCTTTGCAGAGTCTGGTGACCTCATTTTGCCATCATCATAGTACCCTCTCTGTTAATGAGATATATCAAATTGAAAAAAAACCCAAAAGATTCCTACCGCTTTTACTTTCTTAAGGATCTATAACTTATATGTTTAAAATTTAGATGTAGCCATCTGATGTGAACCTTCTCAGTTAGTGTGATGCCATGCCAGAGTTTGCTTTTTAGCACAAAACTATAAAATTACTATAAAATTAAGAGACTTCTGATAAGAGATGCATTCACACAGCTGAGTGGTGTCTGAATAAAGGTGCAGGAGGGAAGGACATAATGCAAAAGGTAAGATAGAAAAACACCATTATACTTCCAACACACGGACAGCTGAGGAATCATCTGTAATTATGGCTGCTTTTGTGTTCATATAAACATCATATTATGTGGACTGAAAAGAAGTATGAATTAAAGAATTTAGTTAATAAACGTGGAAAGTAGACAAGCCGAACAGGCTAATGAACACATAGGTTCTCAGCATGCACACACACCATTCTTTTCATCGCTTGACAATTACCTGTTACATTCATGAATGTTTGTTGTAGAATTATTCATCCAGATGCAGAATTGAAGATCACATGTGTATTTGGATGAGATGATTATGTTGGATTAAAAGTCCAAACAGAGACAAAAGGTTATGCAATTCATTTTGAGATGATCTGTAAAAGTTTATTTCAGTCCAAACCCAAGATATTAACCTGAAGTTGGCTACATACAGAAAAACTAAAAATTGTTGACTTTGTTTGGGAGCCTGTGAATTTGAAAGTATGTAATTCAGTAAACTGTTAACATCTGTGGGTCACACCGACTCCCCATTTCCTGTACCTCCTTATTTCTAAGGGGGGTGGTGCAAAAAATAACTTTATAGTAAGTTTATAAAAATCTGTGTAAGAGGGTGGGGGAATGCCCATCCTGCAACCAGCCGCTATAAACAGAGCTGTAAAGACATGATGGAAAATTGAGCTTTGTACTGGAAGCTCTTTGGTATTTGGACCAAAACACCTTCCAGACATTTCAATAAGGGCGAAGAATATGGTGCCACCATTCGATCGCAGGTCATAATACATATCCGTTGTGGCTGTAATCCTCATGACACAAGGCGCTGCAGTGGTCATCTGTAAAGTGTTAAAAATTAGATTTTGTCAGAACATTGTTTTTCTTTTACACGTCCATGGCTACATTACTTATTAGTTTTGACCATAAATAGTAGCGGCTTCAACAGTCACCAGAAGTGCATTCTTGACCTGTGGAGACCACTGCATCAAAGCAATTAAAAAAACTCCCCATGCTGATAACGTTTTTCCCAGTGGTAATTTATCTCAGTGAGAAAGTTTCGATTATTGAGCAACTACTTTGGCTAGCTTTTTCGCTGCTTCAAATGTTGCTTTTCTTTTGTTTTTGTTTGTTTTTCCTGGTTGTTAGCAGCTGTATTTACCTGAGCCTGTAACAAATGTGTGCCACCAATCTGCCATCCATGGAAAAAGGGGAAAAAATCAGTCTTAAATACTTTTAAATCCCTGTCAGATGTTGCATTTGTTCAGTCAGAGGTCTGGAGTAGCTTTGATTGAAGCAAAGCATTTGAGGGGGTTAAGGCTGTGTTCATCATCATCGACTCATAATGACGCCAGTGCTGCTGCTGTTCTTGTAACCTCTCAGTGTGGGTGGTTTCCCTCTGCTTGCGTGCGTGTGTGTGTTTTAGAAGTGGGATTCAATAGTGCCACTGCCCTTGATCCTTATTCTCACTCTCTTATACTGCGCCCTCTCTTGCTCTTTTTTTCCTTTTCTTCTTTTTCCCTTCCCCTGCTTTTTCCCGTGTCAACGTCTGGAACTCCCACAGAACTCCCAGGCAGCTCAGCTTCAGAGGAAGTCCTTCCTGGGATTAATACTCACACATACACAAACTTCCTCGTCAGATTTACCCCCCTCTCATCTGTCCTCCCACAGACATCCTGTTTGTCTCCTGCAGCTCCTCAACTCCCTCAGATGAACACAAGCCAGAGAGGCAGAGCATAAACACAAGAGCAGTTTGTGACAAAAAGGCTGCACGGAAGCACAAAGAACCCCTAAAAACAACTCCGAGTCCCCCCACCCGGATCTCTTGCTCATATTTTTTCCTCTGTCACGTTGTGATTTTTGTTCTTTATTTAGACATTTTTAATGCTGTGGATCAAATGCAGAGGCAATCAGTTTTAACCAGTATCTGGCACCTCACCAATCATATTACTGCCGATTTTTGAGCAGGGCTTCTGCAATGATAGAAACCTTGTTGACTTTTTTTCCGTAATCAGTTCCCATTATCTCTCGCTGTGGCGGTGGGCCTAAGCACTCTGTCTTGTCTTCTCATCCGTAGAGCAGTCTATCCAATCCATTTTACCATCTGCCAATCTCCATCATTTCAATCTCGGTCTGTCCCCTCTTTTCTCTCTTCTGCCTCCCTTCACTCTATCCATGACTAATCCATTACATCTTCTAATGGCTGTTGTTTCGCTCTGTAAAGAAAAGTATAGCATGGAGTGGAATTTCTGATGCCTTGTGTGTATTTTTTAAGAACTATCATCTCTGTACACTCTCACTGAAGCTTCATACCAAATACTGAGAAACCTCAATCAAGAAATTACAGCCAGAAGAAGATATTAAATGCAAAACGTCTGCCAGAAATGACTTTCTCCATAT
This sequence comes from Cololabis saira, assembly GCF_033807715.1. Taxonomy (NCBI): domain Eukaryota; kingdom Metazoa; phylum Chordata; class Actinopteri; order Beloniformes; family Belonidae; genus Cololabis; species Cololabis saira. The sequence goes on along the minus strand of NC_084601.1, from coordinate 20,351,228 downwards.
GCAGTCTTATCTCACAGTGGGTTTTTTCAGGTGTGTCTTTCCTCGAGCTCGTTGCCTCAATTTCCTCAGTAGAAATCTAAAATATATGTAAGTCAGTATTCGTAGCAGATTTGCAAATATATTTTACGACATTAGTCAGCAGTTATAACTGCAGGATACGGAGAAATTGCTTTATTTTCTGTTCTAGATCAGAAACTACTGAAGGCTTTGTCATTCATTTACTCTAAAATGACAAAAAAGGTATTTTTGCAAATTTTTGCACAGAGGGTCCTCCTGCAGATGTAGAGATCTTTAGACAATATTTAGACAATAATATCACTGTTTACTATATCAACTGTCACAATGAGACGTCAGATGCTTTACTGAGGATAACACATGTCTGAGCTCCAGTCTGATCAGTCCCCAGGTGCATTCACTGCAAAATGGCCAGTGTTAAATTAACAAGGAGAGTGTCAAATTAGATATATATACACGCTAGAAAAGTGTGTATGTGTGTCCACTCTTTTGAGTGTTATTTTAATTATCTAACACTGATCCAAGTTTATACCAACATTGTATGGTTGGTTCTTATTAGGGATGGGAAATGTTAAGAATTTACCAATTCAGGTTCCATTATCGATATCGCTTATCGATTCAGTTCCTTATTGATTCTCTTATCAATTCTCATCCAATTATATACAGTACAAATATAGTACAAATTACTTTGGTTGCATTAACACTTTAATTTCAAGTATGCCCCAATATTTTGCACTAAACTTCAACTCAATCAAAGCTGGCCTAAGCTGAAAAACAGGAACTTTTTCAAATTAACATTGTGACATAAATACAATTGCAATTATCAACTTTTAGACATTAACAGTTTTTATGCAGAAAATGTTTCATAGTGTTGGAGGTATTTCCCCCCTTGTGATCACAGCTCTGAACCTGTTGCAACCAAGCGCCAACCATGTCACTTCCGCACTGAAGCTCATGCAGCACCACAGTTGACTGCACTTCCTCGACTGACCGGCAGAGGGTGGCTGCAAAAGCGAGTCAATCTCCATTGACCTCCATGTTAAAATGTCCCACTTTAAAGCAGAAATAATCATATTTACAGCTTGGTTCAAAAACAGGTGGGATTGTTTTGAACCATGCCAGGAGTTTATATCAAGCATTAAATTTATTTCTAATATGATTTTTTGGCAACATCAGGGACTCTTACGTTACCAAATTGGCGTCACGGGGACCCCTCCCTGGATTGGGTTTGGAATTCGAAGGCGAGCACCTGGTGGCCGGGTCTTTGCCCATGGGACCCGGTCAGGCTTAGCCCGAAATGGTAACGTGGGCCAGCCTTCAAGTAGGCTCACCACCCCCAGGAAAGTCCATGACACGCTGGTGCAATGTGGTCTTGGTAGCAATCATGGTGGGGTGCCTCGACGACCCAATCCCTGGCCCAAAATCCTTGCAGTAGGGACATGGAATGTCACCTCGCTGGGGGGGCAGGTTGTGCGGGAGGTTGAGAGATACCGGCTAGAGATAGTCGGGCTCACCTCTACATATAGCTTGGGCTCTGGAACCCAGCTCCTTGAAAGGGGTTGGACCTTCCACTACTCTGGAGTTGCCCAGGGTGAGAGGCGGCGGGCTGGTTTGAGCCCCCCAGCTCAGCCTCAATGTGTTGGAGTGTACGAGAGGGTCGCTTCCTTGCACCTTCGGGGCAGGAAAAGGTCTCTCACTGTTGTTTGTGCCTACAGGCCGAACAGCAGTACAGAGTACCCGGTCTTCTTGGAGTCCCTGGGAGGGGTACTTGATAGTGCTCAAACGGGGGACTCCATTGTTCTACTGGGGGACTTCAACGCTCACATGGGCAATGACAGTGATACTCAGGGAGGCGTGATTGGAGTCAGGTGTGCCTCCTCCTCTAGGCACACTCATGCAGGCTGGTCCCCTCCTCCTGCACATGAACAGAACACCCTGTTAAGACAGGGTGGGTCATCACACCTCCCCCTTAAGAGAGGAGACCAACAGGTACTCCGTAACTTTTACTCATAACCAATACAGGTACCAAATATATATATATATATATATATATATATATATATATATATATATATATATATATATGTAAATAACTCTGAGCATCGCACTAGAATGCACGTGAAAGGGCATCAGCCATTACGTTTTCATGACCTTTAATGTGCCGAATGTCCAAGTTATATGGCTGCAGGAATAATGCCCATCTCATTAACCGCTGATTTGGGTTCTGTAAAGAACGCAGAAAAGTAAGGGGGTTATGATCTGTGTATACCACCAGAGAACTCCCAGTGTTAATATACACATCAAAATGCTGTAATCCCCATACTAAGGCTAAGGCCTCTTTTTCAATGACTGAATAATTTACCTGATAGGAATTAAACTTTTTCGAAAAGAAACCTAATGGTTTCTCCACCCCGTTATCATCAGCTTGTAACAAGACTGCTCCCGCACCCACATGACTGGCATCTACCTGCAACGAAAAGACTTTATCAAATTGTGGTGCTGCCAAAACAGGTGAAGAACACAGAAGAGCTTTTACATTTTCAAAAGCAGCGTGAGTCTCATCTGACCAGATGAACTTTACTTTGGACTTCAGAAGATCAGTAAGAGGTGCCACCACTGCAGAAAAATTTCTACAAAAACTTCTGTAGTAGCCTATCATTCCCAAAAAACGCATCAAATCCTTTTTTGTTGCAGGAACTGGGAACCTCTTGATAGCTGCTACTTTAGCCTCCACAGTGCGCACCTGTCCCTGGCCCACAACCTTACCTAGGTATGCAACTGTAGCCTTGGCAAATTCACACTTAGCCAAATTTACAGTCAACCGAGCCCATACCAGCCGGTCAAACAGTGCACGTATCCTCTGTACATGTTCAGTCCAATTGTCACTAAAAATGACAACATCATCAAGGTACACAGCACAACCCGACAGACCTGACACCACAATGTTCATCAGCCTTTGAAAAGTGGCTGGAGCGTTCCGTAAACCAAATGGCATCACCTTATAGGAATACAGGCCGGCAGGTGTTATAAACGCACTTATCTCCTGGGCTCTAGGGGTCAGTGGGACCTGCCAGTATCCCTTAAGCAAATCAAATTTGCTCACAAATTTGGCTGACCCCACCTGGTCTACACAGTCTTCCATATGTGGTAATGGGAAGGAGTCAGGTTTGGTAACACTGTTGACCTTTCTAAAATCTGTGCACGGTCGAAAAGTGGAATCAGGCTTTTTAACCAAAAGACACGGGGAGGCCCAACTGGAATTGGAGGGTTCCGCCAAATTGTTATCTAGCATGTACTTTACCTCCTTATCCAGATGGGCTCTTTTTTCAGGAGAAACACGATAAAATCGTTGCTTAATCGGCTTTGCATCTCCAATATCAATATCGTGCTCTATCAGATGTGTCTGTGATGGCGTGTCTGAAAATAGCAAAGGATAGCTGTTAACCACAGAGACCAGTTCATTCTTTTTTGTCTCATCCAAATGTTCAAGTACTTTGGGTAAAGCTTTTAACGCTTCAGAATTGTTTAGGCGTATTTGTAACACAGCCTCATCGGCCGGCCAATCTCCCCCCCGTTCAACCTCCCCCGCAGGAGAAAACCCAACCGTCCCTACGCACAATGAAGGTTCAACGCAAGGAAAGTCACTGGAGTTTTGAGACGCCGACACCCGAGCACAGTATGGCTTCGGCAGATTCACATGACACAACCTAGATTTTCCTCTAGGCATTTCAATCAAATAGTCCTGATCAGAAATGTGCTTTTTCACTGTCACCGGGCCCGTAAAGCGCGCCTGAAATGGAGAATCCACTATCGGCATCAAAACCATGACCTGATCGCCCGGACTGAACTGTCTATGTTTTGCTTTTCGATCAAACAGGGACTTCATTTTCTTTTGCGATTGCATTAGAGTACGTTTTGCCATTTGCCCCGCCATATACAGACGGTGCCTAAACCCATTCACATACTCTATCAAATTCTTAGGAGGGTCAGATTGTTTGCAACCACTCTTCAAAATTTCCAAAGGTCCACGCACTGAATGCCCAAAAACCAGCTCATTAGGACTGAATCCAGTACTCTCTTGTACTACCTCTCTTGCAGCCAGCAACAACCAAGGCAGACCCTCTTCCCAGTCACGAGTGAGCTCTGTACAATAAGACCGCAAAAGAGACTTCAAGGTTTGATGAAAGCGCTCTAGAGCCCCTTGACTTTGAGGGTGATAGGCTGATGCCTGTATATGTTTAACCTGAAGCTGCTTCATTATCTGTGCAAACATATGAGAGCAAAAATTTGATCCACGATCAGTCTGAATGACCTTTGGAATGCCAAAAACTGAAATGAATTGAGACAAGGCCTTCAACACATTCTTTGTTGTAATAGACCGTAGCGCATACGCTGCTGGATACCGAGTAGCCTGGCACATCAGTGTCAACAAGTATTGGCAACCTGATTTTGAAGGAGGTAGAGGCCCCACACAGTCCATAATCAAATATTCAAAAGGTTGAGCTAGAGCTGGTATAGGACACAACGGTGCCGGAGGTATAGACTGGTTGGGTTTTCCTGTCAGCTGACAAATGTGACAGGTTTTAATAAAGGCAGAGACATCCTTTTTCAAACGTGGCCAGAAGAAATGTTGCAGGATGCGACTGTATGTTTTCCTAACCCCCACATGCCCTGCTACTCTATCATGGGAGGTTTTCAACACCATCTCTCTGAAGCTGGTGGGCACCACAATTTGTAAAACGGGCTCCCCCACCCCAGTGTCACCCTGAGCACACCATTTACGCAAGAGTACTTCATTTCTCACAAAATAACCTTGTGCAGCATTGCCCATCTCTTCTACAGGGGACACAGCGTCAAACAGACCACTCAAGGAGGCATCAGCTCTTTGCTCTTGAACCAACTCCGTAACGGAAATTGACTGAAGAGGTACAGGTATAGACAACACTTTAGCAACCGCTTTTTCCTCTATAGCAGACTCCTCTTTTTTTCTCATAGCACGGGTTACTGCGCATGCCGGAAAAACCTCTGTTTTTCCCTCTTGTTTACTTGGGTAAGACAAGACTGGGACCTGGGTAACCACATTTGGAGCTATAGTCCCAGCCCACACTTTATCCCCCGCCAAATCATTTCCAAGTATTACATCGACCCCTTCCACTGGTAACTCAGGCCGCACTCCCACCACCACCTCTCCACTAACCAACCCACAGACAATGCTCATTCTATGTAGGGGCACCGGAATTATCTGCATACCCATACCTCGCATCAAAATGAAATCGCCCGTGTCTGACGTTGGAGGAGAATGGAACTATGTTGTGACGGACATAAGTATGTAACGCACCCGTATCCCTCAAGATGTTAACCTTAATTGCCTTTCCACCAGACAGTGATACAAAACCCTCTGAAAGGAACACTGAATACTCAGCCTTAGGGTCACCCCCAGCAGAAAACATGTCAGAAACACCTTCCATTTTAACACTTAGCTGAGGTGAGGGGACTGCAGGTGCAGCCAACGCGGACGGTTTGATTTGTGCACCACTCAATGTCTTCTCTTTAGCTTTAAGAGCAAAACAAGAATTTTTCCAGTGTCCAGTTTTATGGCAAAAATTACAAACATTAGGGTCACTCCGTTTCCCGGAACCCTGCTCCGAATTTAGTACCCCTGAATCCTGCTTTCCTGTACGAATGGACCCACCCGTTTGAAGCGTATAGTCACCAAATACACTTTTGTGTGTTAGACAGTACTCGTCAGCCAAGATGGCCGCTTCTTGGGGGGTCTTCACTTTCCTCTCAGTTATAAAACGTTGTCTGTAGGCTTCGGGTACCAACTCATACGCACGTAGCACTGCCTCCTTAACAACCCCATATTTCTGACTATCAATCACTGATAAGGAAGCATAGGCCTCCTGGGCCTTACCTGTAAGGACACATTGGAGCAGTAGGGTGCGCTCACCATCTGACCAACCTCTGGCGTCTGCCACCCGCTCAAACAGGGCAAAGAACAAATCTGGATCTTTCTCTGTAAACTTGGGGAGTAATTGCAGATTAGAACCAACATTAAACTGTTTTGCTTCATGAACACTCAACTGGAACTTATCATGCTCCAATTCCAATTTTTTTAACTCAGTCCTTTGTTTTATCTGTTCCATTTCTTTCTCATGTTCAAGTTTAATGTTAAGCAATTCCTTTTGTTGTTCAAAAGTTAATTGGCTCGAAGAAAATGAAAAAATTCCACCAGCACTTGGGTTCTCATCATCCTCTGGGACCACCTCCTCTGACAACACACCCTAACCCAAACTGTCGATCAGAAAAATCTTCACCCTAACCTTTGATTGTTTTGAATGGACAGCAATTTTGTAGTGCTCTGCCATTTGTACCAGCTGGTCTTTTGTGCATCTGTCCAGTATATCCACAGATGGATCCTGCAGAAAGTCCTCCACAGAACTCATTTTTTTTTAATATAAAAAAAAAACACTGCAACGGTTTAAACTAACAAGTAGCAAAAGACCCCAGGGCCCAACTCCCCTATGTAACCTGCCTACCCAAAACCTGACTGACTGGCTCAACCCTAGTCTTCAGTGGCCCTCCCGAGTCCCCCCCTCCAACAGGGGCCTCTCAGTGGTACCACCACACTCCAGCTTTCGTGGAATGCAATCTAAACCAGACAAAAAAAAAGACAGGGGGTCCCATATGGAGACCCACTGTTAAAAGCTACCGGGAGTTGGAGCCCCAAGGACTAAAGCACTTTATAAACTTTATAAACCTGCAGTGAAAGAATGAGTTCCTAATGCTCTCCCCCCTCCCATACATACAAAACCTATGTGTGTCTCCCAAACCAGTCTGTTCCACAGAACACAAACAAAGCTTAAGTTTACCAAACAATTGATAGAAAAACAAGCAAGTAACAACCCAAATCTACCAGAAACTTAACTAAAGTGACGAGCCCCCATCTTGTCATGAACTGACTTCGTCATGACAAAAATGGGAGATGACACACAGGGATAAATGTTCAAAACAATGTATTTATTTATAATTAAATCAATCAAAATATATGTAACGGGTAAGGTGAGGTGTGAGTCATCAGTTTGATCAGTGGTGTATGGCAGGTGTGGATGTGTGTAAGTGTAGTGTATGTGCAAGTGCAGAAAACTAAAGACAAACAAACTCAAAGCAACCAAAAAAGAAAACCATGCTTACTGAGCAGGGGAGAGAGGCCAAATGGCCCTGACCAGCCTGCTTAAATATTGGGCCTGATTGGAGTCAGGTGTGCCTCCTCCTCTAGGCACACCCATGCAGGCTGGTCCCCTCCTCCTGCACATGAACAGAACACCCTGTTAAGACAGGGTGGGTCATCACATCTGTTATTGGACTTCTTTGCCAGTCACAGTTTGTCCATAACGAACACCATGTTCAAGCATAAGGGTGTTCATCAGTGCACGTAGCACTAGGACCCCCTAGGCCGGAGATCAATGATCGACTTTGTTGTTGTTTCAGCCGATCTTCGGCCGTATGTCTTGGACACTCGAGTAAAGAGATGGGCTGAGCTGTCAAGTGATAACCTACTGGTGGTGAGTTAGATACGCTGGCGGAGGAGGAAGTTGGACAGACCAGGCAGACCCAAATGTATTGTGAGGGTCTGTTGGGAATCTCTGCCTGAGCCCTCTGTCAGGGAAGTCTTCAACTCTCATCTCCTAGAAAACTTCTCAAAAATGCAGAGGGAGGCTGGGGACATTTAGTTCTCTGCCTCCATTGTTGACAGTTTACGCGGCAGCTTGAAGTTGTGGATGCAAAGTCTCTGGTCCCTGTCGTGGCGGGAATCCCAGAACCCGGTGGTGGACACCAGAAGTAAGGGATGCTGTCAAGCTGAAGAAGGGGCCTTACCAGGCCATGTTGGCCTGTTAGACTCCTGAAGCAGTAGATAGGTACCGGCAGGCCAAGCAAGCTGCAGCTTGGGCAGTCCTGGAGGCAAAAACTTGGGTCCGGGAGGAGTTCAGTGAGGCTATGGAGGAAGACTTTTGGTCAGCCTCGAAAAAATTTTGGCAAAAAGTTCAGCGCCTCAGAAAGGGGAAGCAGTGCTCTGCTAACACCATTTACGGTAGGTGGGGAACTGTTGACCTCGACCGGGGACATCGTCGGACAGTGGAAGGAATACTAGTGAGGATTTCCTCAATCCGACTGACATGCCTTCCATCGAGGAAGCAGAGACTGTGGAAGGTTCACTGAGGTAGTTCGTAAGCTCCTCACTGGCAGGGCACCGGGGGTGGATGAGATCCGCACTGAGTACCTCAAGTCTCTGGATGTCATAGGCCTGTGTTGGTTGACACGCCTCTGCAACACCGCATGGAAGAAGGGGAGAGTGCCGCTGGAGTGGCAAACCGGGGTGGTGGTCCTTCTTTTGAAAAAGGGGGACCGGAGAGTCTGTTCGAACTATAGGGGGATCACACTTCTCAGCCTCCCCGTGAAGATCTATGCCAGGGTACTGGAGAGGAGAATACGGCCGATAGTCGAACCTCAGATTCAAGAGGAACAATGCGGTTTTCATCCCGGTCGTGGAATACTGGAGCTGCTCTATACCCTCCGCAGGGTGCTTGAGGGTTCATGCCAACCAGTCCACATGTGCTTTGTGGATCTGGAGAAGGCATTTGACCGTGTCTCTCATGGCATTATGGGAGGGGGTTCGCCACAAGGGGCCCTTTTGGTAAGGGCTGTTCGGTCTCTGTATGATCGTAGTGGGAGTTTGGTTCGTATTACCGGCAGTAAGTTGGACTTGTTCCCAGTGCATATTGGACTTCGTCAGGGCTGCCCTTTGTCATGGGTTCTTTTCATAATTTCTATGGACAGGATTTCTACGTGTAGCCAGGGGCCAGAAGGGATCCAAATTGGGAATCACAGGATTTCATCCCTGCTTTTTGCAGATGATGTTGTCCTGTTGGCTTCATCGAACTGGCACCTTCAGCATGTGCTGGCGTGGTTTGAAGCCGAGTGCAATACGAAGGGGATGAGAATCAGCACCTCCAAAACTGAGGCGTTGGTACTTAATCGGAAAAGGGGGGCGTGCCCTCTCCGGTTGGGTGGAGAGGTCCTGCTTCAAGTGGAGGAGTTCAAGTATCTCAGGGTTTTGTTCATGAGTGTTGGAAAGATGGAGCATGAGATTGATAGACGGATTGGTGCAGCATCCGCAGTTATGCGGTTGGTGTATCTGACCGTCGTGGTTAAGAAGAAGCTGAGTCGATAGGCGAAGCTCTCGATTTACTGGTCAATCTACACTCCCAGCCTCACCTATGGTCATGAACTTTGGGTAATGACCGAAAGGACAAGATTGCGGATAGAAGTGGCCGAGATGAGATTCCTCCGCAGGGTGGCTGGACGCTCCCTTAGAGATAGGGTGAGAAGCTCAGTCACTAGGGAGTAGCTCGGAGTCGAGCTGCTGCTCCTTCACATTGAGAGGAGTCAGCTGAGGTGGCTTGGGCATCTGTATCGGAGGCCTCCTGGACGCCTCGCTAGGGAGGTGTTCCAGGCATGTCCCACCAGGATGAGACCCTGGAGAAGACCTAGGACACGCTGGAGAGACTATGTCTCTCTGCTGGCCTGGGAACGTCTTGGACTCCCTTTGGAAGAGCTAGAGAAAGTGTTGGGGGTGAAAGAAGTATGCGCATCTCTGCTAAGACTGCTGCCCCAGCGACCCGGTAATGGATGAGTGGAAGAAAATGGATGGATGAATGATTTTTTGGCAGTCAGCTCAGCCAATTGCTGGCCATTATCACTACTTTGCAAAGCAACCATCTGTTTGTACAAACCCAGTGTTGGGTAAATGGGATGGTCATTATGATTTCACAGTTGAGTCAATATATCAAACGGTGTATTCCGCTGTAAAAGCCTGAGGGCAGAACTACTGATATTTCGGCAAGGTTCGACTAAAGGAGCTGTGAGCAAAGCTAACCATGATTTATGTGCAGTGGGCACATTCCTGGTGGTTTGCTGAGTGACATAGCTGTGCTCTGTATGAAGGAAAATGGGCTTCAAATCTGGTCTTCAGAAACCAATGGGTCACATGACCAAATGCTTTGTCCATTGTTATATATGGTTGCACCTGGCCCTAGTATTGTCCTTTTTCGTGAAATATAACCAAACTTGGGTGTGTTTCTGCCTCCACACCATGTTGAAAACATTCTGAGCCAGAATACAAAGCATGTACATAACATTATCATACAAATTCTTCAGAAGTTGGCAAAACCGTTAACGGAATCGTTAGGCAGACGGGTTAACGATTCCATGGAATCCCTAGTATTTCAGCCCAAGGAGCTACTCGCCATTTTGATAAAAGTACAGGCTAAAGTACTACTGGCTTTTGTATATGGTATACTTCCACATAAATCCAGTTAAATTATATATTCTCCCCCAAATATTTCTCTAAAAACAAGGTATTTAATGAAGCAAGATTTACCGCAGCAACTATGTAACATGAAGGCACTTCTTCGCCAGAGATTTGGGTGTGGTCAGTTTAACACTTCAGGTGTTGGAAAGCAGGCCACACCCAAAATATACACTTAATGAAATTTGCTCTGAAAGTCTTACTTTTAATCTAAACAGTGTTGAAATAACACCAACAATGACAAATGAACACTGGCAGATTTGCTGTGTAAGTATATCGGGGGTGATCAGCCTAACATAGCCCACAATCTATACAAATTCAGATGGAAGCTGGGGAGGAGGTAGGCTTTAAAGAGTGGCAGCAAGTTTGCAGCATAAGGAGTCTGTTTGGTCTGCCTTGCTGGCTTCACCAACATCGGAAGAGTTTGCTGATACAGGAGATGGAGCAGATATTGGATCCATGCTGAATAACAACGGGATTTGTGTAGTCACTTCACCCAAATCCACCTTGCTGTTGTATTTATTGAACGCATATACAGTAACTTCTTTAGAGGCTCTTGAGTTTGTTAATGACCCATGTCCACGAAGCAGCGACCTGTCATTTTATTTACCGTTTTCAGATTACGCTTCTGTAATATGCTGATTTATGACATCCGTGATTCTGAGCATGAGGAGCTTGCAGACCTCCTTATGTTGTCACCAACAAATCCCACAAACAACCCCCCACCCTGTGTCAGTTCTGTTTACAGTAGTTCTGACTCACGATTAAGTCTACCCTCAGAGGCAAGTTATTTGCCGGACCAGCTCGACATGCCACCCTGTGTCAATGTACAAAGGACAGGTGACATGGTAAATTCGAGTGTTAAACACGGAGTATCCACAAATGTAAAATGGGCTATAGACATATAGGAAGAGAGATGAATACCTCTTCTGCCTTTAACAGACATATGAATGAGTAACTGTATCTACTATCTCCATGGGTTTGTCCTCATTCTTTGTCTTATGATCATATCTAGTCAAAGTTAGTTTGCTTGGATACAAAATGGATGGATGGATTAACTTTTGAAAGATGTATAATCAGGACACAAGGACAAGCAAAAGACATTATACTTCTCTGTTCTCTGTAACATGAAATGACATTGACTGCAGTCATACAGCTAATACATTTGCACTGCAGGTATAGCCAAACAGGCAAAGATAATCCTTTCATACTGCTTTTTTACACCACCACACATACTATGTTGGACAATAATACAATCATAATAAAAAGATTCTCTTTAGCCAACAGCGATAGTGCCCTTGAGGTTGTAAAGGGCCAAGCTGAGACAAATTAGCAGTTGTAGATGCTCCACTGGAACCCCCACTGCGCCAGTCAGTGATCCTCTCTGATTTAGGATCATGGGCCATCAGGGTTCGGCATCATGACAACTCTTTCCATTCACATGCTTTATGGAGTCATCACTGTCTCAGGCCAGTAAACGAGCACAGCAATATTTAGTACAAATGCTACTATTAAACTGCCCAGTGAAACAATCCTTTTGAATGTTTTATGACTCTGAAAAACCATATCAAAACAAGGAGGAAGATGACAGTCATTTCCTTAATCTGTGTGGGTGTTACAGTCCTGTACTTTGCAGGGAGGCTTTGGTATTTGCGATTGGTATTGGGATTTGCTACGGCTGATGAGCTGTTTGTGTTGCAGGGTGCATTTTCCTCAGAGTAGTGAGGTCTTGATGCCAGTGAGGGTACGGAGTACACTGGCTGCGGCCTGTGCTGACTGGCCTTCTATGCTGTATCTGTGGAGGCAGAGATAACCACTGGTACACACACACACACACGGAGCACACACTCTTTTCACATATGACATCACAAATGGGTTTAGTGTGCCGGCGAAAGTGTGTGATGTGTTGCGTTCAGCTATTTTTAAGAGCCAGGGGACATCTGGGCAGGGATTCAACTGGATCCTGGGGCCAAAGGTTCACAGAAAGACAGGGGAGTGAGTCACAGGCTGTGAAATCAAAAGGCAAGGAGATGAAAGGTATAAGGGGTTATGGCAAGAATGGAGCAAGTTACTGGTCTTAATAGTCTTGAATGTGGAGCATTGCTGTTGGTTGTTTTCTGTTTACTCCTTTATTCATTACAGCCGGCTTTGGTCACATAAAAAAAGTAATCGTATACATTATCAATCCAAACGTCTCCCTTCCTCCCACACCCTCACCCTCAAGGCCACAAGACCCTCCCTTGCTTTGGTGGCCAGGCCAGTTGAACTGCGAGTCAGCTCCAGGTAATGGCCTGTGAAATGACTGGGCTTTTTGTTGGTCAGGAGGTTCACTGGAGGCCCTGGCAGCTTATTTATGGAGCTACTGTGGTCTTTCTCCTGTCCTATAAATAAGCAGGGAAAGTTAGCCTGCTAAAACAAACAATGATGTGAGCCTGGGACATCTGAAATAGAATATGCAATTCTGCAGTTCAGCCCTCTATAAAAAGAGCTGGAATCTAAATTTAAGTGGGAGAGAAGTAAGATTTAGTATGGTGTGAATGCTGTTTCAGCTTCAGGGACGACTTCAAAACATAATGAGATGGTGTTAGACTTTGAGTTTTAATTACTACAAATGTAACTGTATTTGACCTCGTGCTTTCAGTGCACAGCATTGACAGTAAATTTCAGGGCATCGACAGAATATATATTGGACTTGGAAGAGGCTACGGTGCTAGTGAAGTGGGTGTTGGCAGGTGGGTTCCATATGTTGAAGCTGGACAGTTTTCAGTACATACATGCATGAGCAATCTGAATGTGGGAGTAACGGTAGATGTGTATAATGGATATACAAGGCACTCTTGTAGGTGTCTGGCTTCAGCGAAGCAGACGTCAGCGCCCTGCGGACAGAACTGGAGAACAGCCCAGTACCGTCTGGTATATGTGGTTAAACTGATAAAACTGTCATTACCATGGTGCAGGCAGCTGGGGAGGTGCAAATATGAGAAGTAAGACTAAGTAAAAAAACAAAAAAACAAAGAATAAATAAAGTATCAGTGGGAGAACACATACAGTTAAAGATGTGGGTTAGGACACTTTTGAATTAGGTCAGTGTCCTGCCAATATTGATCTGTCAATATAATCGTCCGTCATACAGTAGATACAATATTTCATGTTTCTCTCAGACTACAGCTATTGAAGATTTTTTTCAGTGAATCTGTTATTATTTATTGAAGTTGCATTTATTATTTTTCTTTTTACAGTGCCAAGAAAAAAAACTATGGTAACCCTGTGGAGATTAATGGTTTTCAGATTCATTATGTAGAAGCCTAGAAATGTCGATGTACTGCTAGCAAATTCCAATGTGCTTTGCAGGTCTACCTCATTAACCCTGCTCAAAGGTCCTGGAGAGCAAATAAGAAAAATCCTTCTAGAGAGTCTCTGGATGGATTTAGCATGACGATGACAGAGCGGCAACATCTGGATGTAAACAGTGCAGATGAAGTTGAGGAATAGCACCCGTTTGAATCAGGTTTGGGATTGACAATTAAAGATTCAGACTTTTTCTTTCTAAAGTTGAACAGAAGATGGAACATTTCTTTACAAAGTAAATGTATTTGCTTTTTTTAATTTACCAGTTAGCTACACTGGTAAAATAATTAGGACTTAAAACTCCACTGGTGGTTGTTGTATCCCTGTTGATCGCCCTGACGGATGACCAAGTGAAAGAGGTGAACATACAGTATTTGAACTTTTGGCACCTGCGACTTGCCATCCACAATGAGAGTGAGATTCAAAGTGCTTAATGCCAGCCATGGAAGTCCCAAATCCTGGTTTGTGCAGACAAAATGGCGAAACATGTTGGTCACTAAGGCTTTCTGTGATAATCTTTTCAGGATTGTGGTGGATGAAGTCCGTCTCATTTACAAGCGGTAACAGGGTAAAAACTCAATCCTTCATCAGAATGAGAATTCTGGGAATTCTAGTATTCTTTCAGGGTTGAGTAATTATTTTTCTTTTTTTCTTTATTTTTTTTTGCCACCAGCACTTTCACTCCAAAAATATCAGCATCACCCCTAAAACCCCCACCAGGGTCAAAACCTGGCAGAGTTGGCTGCTGTGGACTCAAACATGCTGCTTAGCTGTACTGAGAGAGGAAAAGGGGTACTGTGCGAGAGAGGAGGAGGAGGAGGAGGAGGACGAGGAGAGCTTGGAAGGTGTTATGTTGCAGTGTAGTGCCAGGGGAGCCATGAGGCTTGGCAAAGAGGTGTGTGTTCACATCTACAATTTTCCTACTGCTGCTAGAGAAAGCGGAGGGAAAGAGTGTGAGGCGAAGGTGGAGGATATGAATGAAAAGACAGGCATGTGCAAGCATACCCCACCGACAATTTACACGTCTGTCAGTTTCAGAAAAGACCAAAAAAAAAAATCCCTATCACATCTGGTTCATCATGTCATCACGTACGCACATCCTTGAAATGACAACCCCTCAAAACATTTTCATCCCAGGTGTAATTGAACCCCACCAGTGTGTCCTGCTGCATTTCTACACTGCAGCTGACCAGATACGACTGCAGGATACAAAGGTGGAAGACTGAGCATGTGACACAAGTGGCTAGCCAGTGAATACCTATAAAAACATGCTCTTAAAAACACATGTATATGCGCACCATATGTTCATGAGATCACATTTAATGTATCTTTTAGAAAGATAACAGAATGCCGCTATTTGAACTGTATTTGAACTATTTGAATTCCAAGACTGATATGCATGACAAGCGTAACACAATCTGAAGCATCTTTATAAATGTGCTAATGTAGTTTCTATCAGTCCAATTATCTAATGCAAGGTTGTAATTTATGTGTCTTTGCTATAATAATTTGACATCTACATTATAATACTAGCCATTACAATCATATGTGTAGAATCTCTGCCTGTTTCAGTTTTATCAGAAGCTGCCTCACTGCTCCATCTCTCTTGTTCACATTCTTCCCAGGCAGCTGATGTTATGACAGCGCAGAGGTGCTTAAGCCACTTGAACCCAGAATAAGAATAATATTAGCACAAGCATCAGCACTTAATTTCTCTCACCAACTGGGTCAGCTTCAACACATACTTTTGTGTAACCTTTGATTTTCATTCAATGTATTAAATATGCTGTTGGATCATTATTACAGGTTGGCTTGGCAACAACTGTGAGTTAATACTGTATAGTTTGAAGCCCGATTTGTCAGTTGCCAAGCTCGCAGACTGGTTGGGGACAAAACGGTCAACAGCTGGCAGCCGACCATCAGCACTCAATCTTTATGTTTGAACATCATGAAGACTTGTAAAATATCCTTGCCAACGTGTCACTGAGTCATTGTCGACACTGCTGACAGAATTTGACATGTTAAATAGCTGGAGCCATTGGGCGGCTCTCTATTTGAGATATAGGCAGTACGAGAGCAAGGGATCAGATGAGGAGGGGAAACACGTGAAGCATGGGGAACACGCAATAAAAATTCAACAAGACATAATGCTTAGGTTTTGGAACAAAAAGGCTATAATTCTATAATTATCTAAGCAAGACTCACGTTATGGCTGTGTAACTCCTCAAAGTGACTCCATAAAGTTAACCAAAGATGGTGTTTATTCCACACACATGGGGCAAAACGATCAGCACAGTGAACTGTATATGATGTAGTGACAAAGACCTTAGCAGCACATAGCAGTTTTATACACAAGATGCAAAGCTACAGAAAAATGTCTAAAAAAGCAAGAACCAGTTTCTGGGAGAGAGATATTTCAGACATAAATGTGTTCTCTGACAGTTCTAATTTCCTCTCCCGTTGGTTAAGAAAACCACTATAGACATATAACTTTACAAAACAGCATCTGAGACATTAATTCAGAGAGGAAAAATAAAACAACCAAGAGAATGGGGTTAAGTGAGAGTGACAGAGTGGCAAAACTAACTGGTTCAGACAAACAATGCTCTGAAGAACCGTGCAACAGCTCTATCTGTCAATACAACCCTCCGAGGAAAGCCAAACATCTCGCCCCCTCAGTGGAAAAGTTAAAGACTTCCTGTGAAGTCTTGAACTACTCAAAAATAATGGAAAAAATGTGGTGAAAACGTAGACAAACTAAAATATAAGCAAATAAAAATCATACTGAAATATTATCAGATGAGATCTGAAATCAGCAGCTCCACTCCTCACCCGTGGTGCTTTTATTACACCTGCGTGAATCGCGAGAGGGAATAGGATAACATTTTGTTCTTCCACCAGTTTCCCTGTGTTTTTCGTGTTTTAGACTAGCAGCGGATGTATGTATATGTGTATATATATATATATATATATATATATATATATATATATATATATATATATATATATATATATATATATATATATATCTCATGTGCAGACTTTTATTTCTACTGGGATAAACATCAAGCTAAATTACATTGTTAACAGTTCTGCACGATGAATGACGGCATCCTCTTGTTTTCATGAGCCTCCAACAACTCCAGTGAATCAGAACAGTGGTTGCACTTCATTTTTAAACTCAATTATTTGCCGAAAGTGATTAATGAAAGCAGTACAAAGTACACATGTTGAATCTGCTATATGATGAAATGAGTAGTACGTCTGCGTATTCCACAACAAAGCACCTTCTTCCTTTTTTATACTTTCTGTTTTATGGCAGAAACATTTGACCGATAAGTAGGGAGGACATTTTCATGTGGTTTGAGGTGACACGTGCTTGGATTTTTGTCAATTTGGAAAGAAACCGTAGTAAAGAGGAAATGTCACACATTTACAAACTCATCAAGTGGTTGAGAACAGAGCAAACAAACTGAGGCGTGAACGCACTCTTAGACTTATTGCTCTGCTTCACGCTCTGAAGTATCCGGCTTGGTGGAGGCGAGTCTGAACGGTGGCCAGAATCTCTTTAATAGAATTTAAAGGTGTGATTGAAAAGCGCTTTCACAAATTGTCAAATAAAGAGGATATGAGCCCGAGAGCAATGTTACTTTAAACTATATGTGACTGAAAAGTCAGGCGAAGCTAAATAATATACACGAAAAAGAAAATGAATTCTCTGGCCATAAATACACACAAATAAAAAGGAAAGAAAGAAAGAAAGAAAGAAATGAAAGCAGAAAGGCTGCTGTTACTTCAGAGTGAACACAGTTAAAGTCATTAGTTTGAATTTATGAATACAAACTACTTTAAATGAAGTATTCATGACAGGGAGCTTCAGTCGGGCCAGCGATCAGTCAAAGATCTCTTTGTTGGAACATTTAATTAGTCTCCCACATAGTGTGTATACCCAGACTGATTTTTAAACACAAAAGAAATAAAAGGCATTGATCGTATACGATCAATAGAAAGTTGCCTCAGGGGTCAGAGTGTTTGAACATTCTCAAACACTGTTGTTATAACGTGCAGTTCCTCAGGAACGCACCCCGTGTGTGTGTGTGTGTGTGTGTGTGTGTGTGTGTGTGTGTGTGTGTGTGTGTGTGTGTGTGTGTGTGTGTGTGTGTGTGTGTGTGTGTGTGTGTGTGTGTGTGTGTTGTGCCTCGGTTAGGAAGAGGCGGAGAGTGCACCAGAGTGTGAGGGGTGAGTTTAGGTGAGGTGAGGTGGAGACACAAGGGTGATGACACCAGAATGAAACTGAAGGTGTTCTAGCAGAGAATTGGCACTTTTGTGCTTTGGGATTGCTGTAGATATGAAGTGTGATCTGTCTTTCGTTTTGATTTGCTGTCAGGAGTCCTTGCCCCTGTTAGATGCCTCACCTGCAGCTGGGATCCGGTGCTGTGGCGAGTAATAGCAAAGGCAGTAGCGAGCTGTGACATCTGTAACACATCTTACAGCCACGACCGCTGCAACATCCTTCCACTAGTCATTAAATAGCAGGAATTAGTGAGCTGGTTGCTCGTGGCTGTGGATGCATGTTATACGTTTTTTTTCCAACTTCGAGAAAAGGTCATTTCTGGTTAACAGTCACTCTGTTCAAAAGTATTTACAGTTAATACAAATTTCCCGATGTGGGAGAGTAAACATTTCACAACGTAGGCGGGCTTGACTTGAAAAATCAATATACAATTACGATTTAATGAAATGGAGGTTAAATGAACACTTTTTGAGAGAAACTAGATTAATTCTCCTGCTCTTCTGCTGAATTATATTGCTATTGGGAGTATATTGCTAAAGTAAAAGAACAATGTAAGCCATAATTTGAGTATGTTTGATCACATCACATGTCTAGTAGGGAAATAACACCCGGTTCATTTTATGATTTTCATTTTTGAAGCAAATTAATCACAAAACTAGAGTTTTCAGACTTGACCACATGTTAACAGGTGCAGATTCATGAGGACCAGAAACCCAGCAGGTATTGCAGGTAACAGCCGAAGCGTCTTTAAGATATGCCGACGGTATTGGAACTGGTGCCGTCAATGTTCCGGCCAGGTGAAACCATAGGAAGGAAGAGGGAAGAAGGAAAAACTATATTAGATATTTTACTGAGAATCAGGAAACTGTCAGCTTTTGAAAGAAATTGAATAATACACCGCCTTTAAGGTTAGAGAAAATACAAATGCAGGAAACTGACTTTAACAGAAGCGCCACTCCAAACAGTCTCCATTCTTTGGGATATTTAGCCGATGACTCAGGAGTGATGAGGAGAAGGTTGGAGTGCTTGACTCTGGACTGATACGACTCACAGATTGATTCACAGGTGAGGCAAGCTTTTAATATGCCCCTGATATGACAAGGAATAGTCTCATCTTCATCGATTAGTCACACCTGCATTCTCTTGTGGGGGTGGGGGAGTGGGGATGTGCTGTCATCTCACTGCCTTTAACCGAGACGGGTCTGCAGTCTATAACAGAACTAACACCGCAGCGCAGGTAATCATGCATGTTCACAGTTATGGACAATGTGTTATGAGAGGAAACCAGGAAAAACCGAAAACAGCCTCAACGTATCATAATTCATTACTGCTGCTTTTAATTCATTTATTTGTTTCAACTGTGTAAATTTGGCAGAAAACAAACCCTTGACCCAGCTGCACCTGAACTATGGGTTGATGCTGTATTTTTGTTATTTCTTCAGTTATAGCCCTGCTTGGGAAATATTTTCATCAATGTTTTCATGAAAGTTTTGCTTTCAGGGTTATCGGATCCACAGAGGATGCCATCTACACTACTTTCTAGTCTTGTTTCAGAAGAAAACAACTTCTACATCAGAATGCTGTTTGTTGATTTCAGCTGAGCATTCAACACCAATCTCCCCCCAAAAACTGAGGGAGCTTTGCCAACTGGGCCTGAGAGCCTCCTTGAGGACAATCAGACCTCAGATGTCTCACAATTGCAACTGCACCTCCTCCGCTCTGTTGCAGCCCCCCTGCAGGCCTGTGTGACAGAGACTCTACAGACTGTTCATTGGCCAGCGATGATCATCAGTGATGGATCATTTGACTTGGCAGAAGAACACAACAACACACCTTTTTTTGCTTTGACATAACCATTAGTATCTGATGCACATGAATCCCATAGTATGTGAATGATTAATGAATCCAAGCTACTTTATTAGCCATAAACACGCATAAAGAAACGTCTCTGTCGCTAAAAGATGGGTCCATGTTGTGATCACTTCCAATTGACATTTAAAGCAGCACTGCATATCATTTTCACCTTGAAGTTTTGGTTTTAAAACCAGTCTGACATTTCGTATGTATTAGAATGAATGGGATCTGAAAATGCAGCCCATTTGGTCGGGTATCCCATATTTGCAACTTTGTGATCCAGCCACACATCATCCTCGGATGTGTTCTGATTTTCTGTCATTCCCTGTCAATATGTGAGGCCTGTTGCATGCCCAGTGAGTTCCACGTTGTGCCATGGGTTTTGGAAGTAAATTTATTCGACAAACTTTTTCTTTGTCTATGAGCATCTTAATTGTGAAAGTGCCCGTACATTTTTACTAGTTGCATGAAAAATTAAATGATGGAGGATGTTTCGTCTTAGTGATACATCACATGGGCAGCTAACTTTGCCTTTGTGATGAAAGCTGGAATTTCACCAACTCTTATTATTGTTACATTGACATTTCCATTCCTTCATCAATCTCAATCCAATCCACATGTACCACTGTTGGTGCGTATAAGACTCAATCAATGACTGCACCGGTGTAGGACTTCACCTGAAATGTAAAGTACCCCATAGTGGAAAACCAAAAAAAAGCATGAATGCATAAATATAAAAAATGCTTTAACATGATTGTACAGAAATGTTGAACTCATTCAGTGCATCACCACAGTGCCACACAAGCTATAAATATAAACAGCTGACGCTGTTCATCTTAAGGGTATGTTGTATGCAGGGAGAATGTTTTAATAAAACCTGACTGCAACCCAAACTGCCAATGTTGCAAATGGAAAATTGTACACAGCTCGCTATCCAACCCACCTTTTTCTCAAAGGAGTGTTTTCTCAGTGCAAGTTAATTCATGCATGCTTTGGGCAAAGTAAAAAATGACAAAACTGAGAAAAAAAGGAATTCAAATAAGAACAAAGTGTATGCCACTGTCATGAATTAACTTAAGCCTTAGCCTAACTGAAGCATTCAAGTCCCTCGGTCAAAAAAATTCAGAGCAGAGATAGACCCAGCTGCAAAGGGGTTGATAAAAGTGTATTTTGAAAAAGGTTGGAAACAATGCAGAGTAATTTTAACATTATCACAGGTATGCCTGCCGTACCAATATTTATCAGCAAACTGTTGAAGCAAATTAAAGCTAATCAAATAAACAGCGCAGTGGCCATCTCCAGAGACACCTCTTCAAAGTATTACCACTTAACTTTTCTTACCAGCGTGGCAGTGAACTTTATATTCACCTTTTTTCCATTTCTCTCCAGTGCTTTCCATCTCCACTACCCACTTAGAGGTATTATGTTTTTTAACTTTTTTAAATGCTCACACACATTAGTGCCTTTCAGCCGGAGTAAATATGTATAATAATTTGTTTAAATGCTGATATTAGAATTGAATCAGTGTTTGAGAAATATACTGTATGCATATTCTATTTTAATTGACTCATCATGCAGTTGTCCAACTGAGCATGTGAAAAAATGACTTAAACTGTCAACAGCCACAAGTATTTTTTTTTTTTTTATTTCACCACCATCAATAATGAAGCACAACAAAAAAGGAGAGTTTTGTCTTCAATGTAACCATTGGTGTAAAATGTCTCTCTTTCAGCTATTGGGATGGCAGCAACAGCATAACATTATGTCAGAAGTTCCTTAATAGATTAACTTTACTACTAAACACATTCAATTTCAATTCAATTGTATTTGTATAGCATCTATTATGATACAAATTGTCTCTCAGGCTTTTAGGAGACCGAGCAATTATTAAACAAACCGTTTAAAAAAAAAAAAAAGAGGAGCAAAAACTCCACTGGTGGGAGAAAAAAAGCTAAAGTCAAAACAGTGGCAAGAAAAACTTCCTTTAAGAGGGAAGAAACCTTGAGCAGGACCTAGATCATAAGGGGGGACCCTCCTGCTGAAGACCAGCCGGGTAGAGCAGGAAAAGGGGGATAGGAAAGAGAGGATGAAGAACAGAGAGAGGAGAGGCACAGACACAATGGTTAGGTAGTGCACTACAGGGACGACTATATAAACAGATGTAGACGGCACTGAGGTGGTAAGAGGGGGGGCTGTAGGGCAGCATGGGGCTTTACTGAACAGAAACGTTTTCAGTTTGGTTTTAAAGGTGGAGGTGGTGTCAGCCTCCTGACCCCAAACTGGAAGTTAGTTCCAAAGTAACGGTTCCTGATAGCAGAAGATCCGTCCTCCAGATCTACATTTGGATACTCTAGGAACTACGAGTAAACCTGCACTCTGAGAGAGCTCTGTTAGGAACATAAGGTACTATCAGGTCTTTCAAATATCGCAGAGATAGGCAGTTTAAGACTTTATACCAAAGAAACTGAATTTTGAATTGGATTCTGAGTTTTACAGGGAGCCAATGGAGTGAAGCTAACACTGGAGAGACGTGATCTCTCTTGTTGATTCCTGTCAGCACTCGCGCTGCTGCATTTTGGATCATCTGGAGGATATTCAGAGAATTACTTGGACATCCTGCTAATAATACATTAAAGTAATCTAGTCTTGAAGATATGAATGTGTGAATTAGTTTTTCAGCCTCAGTCTTAGTGTGTTTGGACATCCAGGCCTTAATGTCCTTAATACATGCCTGGAGTTTGGTTAATAGTTCTCTTTCATCCGGTTTAATAGACAAATACAGCTGTGTATCATCAGCATAGCAATGAAAATGTATGCCGTGATTCTGGATAATACTTCCCAAGGGCTGCATGTTTAAACTGAACAAGATTGGCCCCAGAACTGAACCCTGCAGGACACCCCAGACAACCTTTGTCTGTGCAAAAGAAGCCTTTAAACCGTTAATCCCAACAGCAAGCTCTCGGCTGTGCACTAAAATGCTATGATCTACAGTGTCAAAACTGCTGCAGAACCAGAATGGACACTAATCCATTGGGCCATCCAAACAGTGGCTGTGCAAATGCACTCCTTTTTAAGTGAAGGATAGATGAACCTATAAATAAGCATGATAACTTGCAAAATAACAGACCGCAATATAGAAAAACAGAACAGAAAAACAGAACAGAAAAATTAATTTGTAAAAGAACAGATTACAAGAATTTCAGCAAGAACCTTGAAATTTCAGTCACTAGTTACAACAGTTTTACAGGATGGTTCTTATAGACCTCGTTATTTGTAGAAAATGTATATTTCACTGATGTTTACTTTTATGTCTTTCATTAAACTATAATGATGTCAGTCATTTAATAGCTCCTTACATTTTAACATGCCAACACATACTTAATATGAACGTCTGCACTTGTTCTTTTTTATTCTGTCTTTATAAATATAAATATATTATGGATATATTCAAATTTTTGTTTCCTCACCTGGATCCTCAGTGCCCAGCCATATACTGGTGTGAACTGGAGTTTGCTTGTGTCTGTGTGGGAGGGGGGGGGGGATTGGGCTGCGTGGGGGGCATGCATTATTAAGTTTTATGTTTTATGTAAAGCGCTTTGCGTTGCATTTTTTTATTTGTATGAAAAGCGCTATACAAATAAAGATTGATTTGATTTGAAATAGATTTAGTACTCAATGCACTGATCACAGTTTCTGATGTAAATATTGTTCCTTGCGTGTAACTTGCTTCAGATAAAAGCAATGATTTTTGAAAACTGACCCTAGTTTCCATGTCAGACAAGTACTTTTTTTATGAATTGTCATTTTTATGAATTTTTGAATTTGGACTCAATTGGAACGATTTGGTATGTTAGTGGATCACAGTTAAAAAAACATTTTCTGAGGTCGCTGGATGTCCACATGCCCTCCTCTGGATAAATATTTTATCAAATGCCAAATTGATTCGTAATGTCACCACAACACACAAACCTTGAAGAGATTGCTAAGGGTTTGATGTTTGAGGGTGATGCAACTCAGTGGCTGTCTTTATTTTCCCTGCCTCCCCATGGGTATTGCCTGCCTACTTCCAACACATGACAGAGAGCCCAGAAAAGCATGAAAGAGAGGGACCAGTGGAGGAAAAGACAAGTGATTTTCAACTCATCATTTTCTGCAAAGTCGGAGACTGAGTTAGCCCAGTAGCCCCTACAACCTGTGGCTTAACTGCAGGTTATGTTGTGCAGAAAATTGTGCAAAAATGATTAATTCGTCAGGACAAGTTAACCTGCAGAGCTCTGTCGACTGCTTCACAGTCCGTCTGGCAAGTTCTGCTTCTCGTCTGATGCCGACTGGTTTGGCATGCTGCTCTTCTCCTAATGATGATGTTTTACAATTAGCTGTGAAAACTGAGCAAATGTTTTTCCTCATCTTGGCAACCGACCTCCTTGGCAAAGTAGACTATGTTTAGAGAATGCATATATGTGGCAAGATTTATGACAGACTCTCCCAGATGGGATGTTGCAGATGGTCGCATGATTTGGCCTCTTCTGGGACTAACCAACAGTGTGCGATCCTTTGTTGAAAAAATAAAAACAAAATGACATTCATGAAAGCGTGTATGTGTGTTTTATTGTTTTTATCCTCTATGTATTGCAGACACAAATTACTTTAAGGAAAGTAAAATAACCTCTTGCTTTCCTGAGTAAGAATATTCTTCGAGACAAATTTATGCATCTTAAAAATGCTTCTTATCTGCACCATTTACATGAAAGACAGCCGTAATTGTACACATGCGCACACACATACACCAGCAAAATCATTCATATTGGTTCAGACGTTTACTGCAGCTGTTATGTTTGTGGCGCAGCGTAACTGCAGCGTTAATCATTTCTGCATGGCGGAGAAATCTGCCCATCCCTCTCGCCCATCTCACAATTAATCCGCACCCTCCGTGCTTGTAAGGACCACAAATTATCCTCAGCCATCCAGGAATCCATGGAAGTGCCGTTCCAGCCTTGCGCTGATTGATCAATTGCTTTTTTTATAATGTGTCATAAAACTATTAACAATCAATCTTTACCTCCAATCTTTGTTGCTTCCACCGCTCCTCCCCAGAGCAATTTTGTATGTGGACGATCATACATTGATTAATGCATGGGTAGTTGTGTCAAATGATCCATATGTGACTGAGATGCAGTGACACGGATAACAGAGCAGATGCCCACCAAGGAACTGTGTAATTAAGAGAACAGTTTACGTCTTAGCGAAGACCTCCTCATGCCAGAGAAAGCGATGGAGTACTGAGTGAATAGTGAAGATGCGAAATGAGAGACAGAGAAGCAGGGGGTGACCCAATTCTCAAGGGAGCTGATTGAACATGACAGCAATAAAAATAAAATGTTAAGACCTGATGCGCGAGCTGCAACAGGATCTGCTCAGCGGAACTTCACTGTGACCCTGCAGGGGGACGGACACCAACTTTGATTTTTTTTTTTTTTTTGGCTCTGCGGATTGACTCTGAGTTTCAATCTGTTGCATAATATGCTAAGACATTAAAGAAGAGCAGTTTTTTTTTGTTTGTGTACTTCAGCTGTCTGCTTTGTTGAAGGATATGCACTTATATTCTTTGTTTCAGGACTGTAATGCCATGTTCTTCCTCCTTGCTCCCGAACCTCCGCTTGAGTCATCCATCCAGACATGCTGTCAGAGATCACTTGACCCTGAAACGATTGGATTTCACATAAAAAGCCCCTGCACCACAGATGAGTGCAGAGTTCTGCAGACGGTTTGCACTAATCCATGCTCAGACCTTGCCTGAGGGCACGCGGGGGTGGTGAGGCAAACGTGGCTTGGGTTGTGTTACATATGTCCGTCCAATTACCGAACTCCAGTGTTTTGGCTTCACAAATGAAAGACGAGGGCACCTAAAACACACATACACACATGCATGAAGCAGTGTTTCCGGTAAAAACAACAACAACATCACCATCTAGATTGAGTCGGGGACGGCCTTGAACTTAATATTTACCTTGTTTTCAAAAGCATTACTCTAGAGTGCCGTCTATGTGCTTTTAGACTTATATATCTTTATAGCTGAGTCCGTATACAAACTTGTGCTGCTGTAGATAACAATATTGACAGCATTGCCGGAGTTTTACCCTCATTCAGCGTGCTATAATTTGCAGCTGCAGAAAGAAATCAAGGATTGAACTGATTAATAAATCCTTTTTAAAAAGATAGTTAGTTGTTTAGAAAGAGCCAGCCATAGATGGATATGAACAGACAGTATGTGCGTGTGTGTTTGTGTGTTTGTTCTACAAAGGATTAGATAACATGAGTTCATCAGGTTTACTGTTTTCCGTCTCGAGGCAGATGTGCTGGAATTCGTGTCTGCAGAGAACCGTCTCACTGTCCTGCACACACACGCTAACCTCTCAACCACTTGTGAGCAAATATGTAACAAATAACATTTGCAATCTCCGCTCAGTCTTAATTTTTTCCCCATCTTCTAAACTCAAGTAAATGTAATATGGAAGCTCCCATACTGCTGTTGCTGCTGCTGCTGCTGCTATTTCACTGGCCGCAGATGATGATCTGTGAGTGTAACTGCAGCTGTTGTGGGCTGTTTGTTTCTTGTGCAACTGTTCTGCAATCCCTTATTTGTAGCAGCTCAGTTTTGCACGCCTCACCTCCCTTCACAGCTTTTCCCCCCTCTTATACTTGTGTCCTGTCATCAGGAAGAAAAGCAAGAGGAAGCTGATAGAGATGAAGAAGAAAGAAGGCAGAGAGGCAAAGGAGAGGGAAAAAAAGTGGATTTGAAAAGAATCAGAGCACGTGTACGTTCTCTCGATGAAAAAATATACTTTTAACCGGGGAGATATTCTTCAAGGGGGAAGACAAGCTGGTAATTAAAATCAAGGGAAACTCCACCGAGGAATACATAAAGAAATGTATCACATTTGAGAGTTTTTTTTTCGTAGAATCATTATGAAAACCCTTTAATCGTACTGGGACTTAGTATTACGCAAATACAACCTCAGGCAAAAAATAACAAATGTGCCATCATGTATTTAATATAAAATGGGCTAAAATGAAGGAAAATAATGATTTGGACAGTGTAAACCCCAACGCTAAACCCACTGGTCCAGTAGCTTGTACACATGTCTGCTGCACTGCTGTCCTAAGAGTCAGCCTGTAGTCAGAGACTTTTATCTGACAATCACCTTACTTTTGACTCTGTAATATCTGTTCTCACATCTTTTACACTATCCCCACCACAAACACCACTGAACATGCACAAACACATACTTTCAGAAGGTCAACACTCTTTTAAAGAGCATCTCTTTTAAGTCGCACATATATTTTCTTTTCCTGCACAGGTCATGTACATTCCTTTTTTATAAGTATTAGTCTATTTGTAATTGGAAAGGTTTCATTTGTAATTTGTTTATACTTAGTCATATAGGGGGCCATATAGGGGGAGTTTATTATATACAGAATGGAGGAGGGACAGCGCTTCGTCATTGTTAACTGTTTATTGTAACTAATGTCATGTGTCCTGCATGTCTTGTATGCTGCTACTGGATGCCTTGAATTTCCTTCGGGATCAATAAAGTATCTATCTATCATCTATATGTATACTCACTGAAATAACTTTTTTTGAACTGGTGTTTAAAAGAAAATATAAATAAAGCGAAAAAAAAAAATTAACGGGCCTTCGCACTCAAATTATTTGATACCGTCAACTTAATATTCTGTTGCACAACCTTTTGAGCCAGTCAGTGCTCATAGAGGGCCACTGCAAAGTCCAATGTTTTGTTCTTAGTCGATCTTGGGTGTTTTTGATTATTATCCTGTTGAAGGACCCTGACGTGCAACTGTGTCCCAGCTCTCTGACACCAGTCAGCACATTTTGCTCCAGAACGCCTTGATAGTCTTGAGATTTCGTTGTGTCCTGCACAGGTTCAAGACGCCCTGTACCATGTACTGTACCAGACGCAGCAAAGCAGCTCCAGAACACAACCAAGCCTCCTGTGTTTCACAGTGGCTAGAGTGTTTTCACTATGGAGCTGATCTGACTTGCCAAAAACGCTCCAGTTTTGTTTAATGTGTCTTGAACAGTCTCCCTGTGGCTTGTCAATATGCATTTTGATAATTCCGCCCAGGTTTTCTTCCTCTGCATTCAATGGTATTTTTTTTTCTCATTGGTCTTCCATGACGGTGCAATCTGACACAATGAACCTTGATTTTTGAGTTCACCTTGAATCTCTTTGGAAGTTGTATTGCATTGTCTAATCTTGGGTTTAATTCGCTGAGGTCAACTCCTGGGAATAGAAAGTTGTATGCTTTCCAAATGTGAATAATCCTTCTCACTGCAGAATATTGAACTCTGAATTGTTTAAAAATGGTTGTATAAGCTTTACCAGATTGATGTAGAATAACCTACTAAGTCCGTTGCTTATATCTTTCCCGCGTGACTTTGTATGAACACACATCTGACCAGCCAACTGACAAAATGTTGTGTGTCTCTATGTCTCAATGTCTCTATGAAGGTCTGTACACCAGCATCACTTGACTGTAACTTGCCCTTTTAAGTCCAGTTCTTAGTATTAACTACTTTTTTTTTCTGCATGCGATCTGGAGCGTGCTTGACTTCTTCTGAAAATGTTTCAGTCTGGTTTGTCTTTTTTACCCCCCGTCTCATCTGCTATGCTTTCTTATTTGTTTGCAGCTCATTGGTTAAGCCTATTTTTCTTTCTATAGCCTTTCACGTTCCGCTTTTTAAAAATTACACTTTGAAATATCGCCCTAGCCCTATACTCCCTTCACAGAGCTTACCATTTAACTCAGACCTGTCTGGTTGCTATTTACCAGCCTGACCTTTGATTTGCATGAGGCTAAAGTGTGCTACAGTGCTCCTTTATTTGGAGAATAGTGGCATCCTCAGAGGCACCGGCTGTAGCCGATCAGTAAGACACAAACTCCACACACCAGCAAGATTTTAACCCTGACTTAAAGGCTTCAGTGGAATGGATTTGGACTAACATCACATGAAATTGCTTCTTCAAAGTCTCCTTATCTGGGCATGGGGGAAATCTCAAAATGGGTTTGCAAGTGGTTTTACCCCTGAAAAAACATGCAATCTTTTTTCACACTTTTAAATTACGTACTTATGTATTTTCTTCAGAGGAGCAAAGGGTCAAATGCTTTAAGATTTGCCCCTCTTTCAATGTTTTTTAAAATGCTGCAATATCCATGTTATCTTACTTTTACAGCCAGACCACTGCCCAGTCTCAAAGATGCACATTTCTGCCAGATGAATAGTGATGAGCTTTACAGGCCTAGGTGAACACACACCGACACATTCTCATGTGGAGGTCTCGTCTCACTGTGACTGAAACGGTGCACAACAAAATAAGAGACAAGGACAAAGGACAAAAAAAATTAAAAATTACGAAAAAAAAAGGCATAATTAGGATTCATTTACATCAGAGAAACATCATCTGCAATGAATCTGATGAGTACAGAGCCGAAACCAGTGGACTTTGTAGACTGACTTTTGTTTGTTTACGTGAAATACGAGACATCAGATTTAAATTAAGACAAATCTGCAAGATTGGCAGTCCCATTTCCTGAAGAATGTCAGGCATTTTGCTTTACTGACTAAAAATCATTAATTTGGGGTTGAATATAAGATTGTAACTACTGAAAAGCTTGTTCTGTTCTCATGTATGTTAGGAGAGGGCCCTGCTCTTTGAAACTGGTTGTTGCAAATTCGAATAGCATCCGTCCATCTGTCTGTTAACTTCAGTTTATCTGAGTTCTGAGCAGGAACCGAAGCAAGAGGGTAGACCTCGTCTCCCCAGCCACCTCCTCTACAAGGAATGCTTGAGGGGTTTTTTGGGAACATCTGGAAGAAGAGCCTGTCAGAAAGATCTTCAACTTCAATCTTCCATCGACAGAACTTCAACTGCTTCTATAGGGAGCCGGGGGATATGAGTGTGAGAGGGACATGTTCTGTGCCTCTATTGTTGAGGTGGTTGATTTGAGTTTTGGCTCTAAAGTCACAGATAGCTGACACAGCAGTGATCTTTCAGCCTGGTGGTGGACACAGCAGATGAGCTGGAGGCAGAGCCGCCGCAAGGGGTGTGCGAACCGTGCGACCGCACGGGGCCTCGCGCCCCAAGGGGCTTCGCGCCCCAAGGGGCCTCGCGCCCCAAGGGGCCTCGCACTATGGGCCGTTTTTTTTTTTTTTTTTTTTCAAAACATTTTTTTTTTTCAATTTTTTTTTTTTTTTTCGTTTTTATTTCGTTTTTTCCCTTATAAACATCAACAGTCACGTTCCATTACAGACCTAAATGTGTACTAGTCAGTGCATATCAATAAATATATGTGCAATGATGCGCGTGTCTATTGTTCAATACAACTGATCAGACCAAGCGCAGACACAAGCTGCTCTGATCCAGACGGGTGGAGTTGGAACAAACTGTCACACAATGTCGAGAGAACGAGACAGATTCAGTACATTTCCATCAGGGGATGAAAAAAGAAAAACACTAAATAAAATGGAAGAGTTTAATGCCTCTGTGAAAGGCTTGTTTGATAAATTTGTTACAAAAATCACCGATCCGACCGGGTCTCAAGCAGCCGTGGGGCCCCGCTGGACTGAAACTGAGTATCTAAGTTAGCAAGCCAAATGATGATGAGGCAGGGGAAGGTATGCAGTATTTTGCTAATTAGAGAGTTAAAGTTGCGCATATAGACACCTGATCTGACCCGAAAAACCCAAAAATTTTGGCCGAAATGGCCGAGGGGCCCCCCTCGGCCATTTCGCACAGGGCCTCACAAATCTCCCAGACGGCTCTGGCTGGAGGTATCCTATGGAGCTTGGTCGGCCTGTGTGACTCCAGACCTGCAGACCTGCAGCTTTGGTGGTTGCTGAGGCAAGATATGGGAGGAGTTCAGTGAGGTCATGAAAGGCAGCCAATTGCAGTAGGCCTCAATGCCTGCTGTTCTTCAACTTTAGATGATATGTAAAACCTCGGAATTAAACTGTAATTGTAAATGTCCTCAACTGTAAAGCATTTGAATAAAAAGGTACCTTTTTTTTGTTTCTCATACAAAAGTTGCCACAGCACTCCAGACAGACTCATAACATAACACACACTTCTTCCTTTGGGTCTCTTAAGTTTCCCACGAAAGACTAAGCAGACACAGTGTTTTCAAAACAGCAATGTCAACACTTCGAAGATCTGCCTCGAGATAAAACCAGCATTTTGAAGATGGAATTGGCAAGTGAACTGACATATATTTATGAAAATGAGATGCAATCAGACTGGGATAAACTTACTTTAAGATTCCAGTATGCCTCTTGGACAGTTTCAGTCATCGCTGGGGCCGAGCCTCAGTCTGGCTGTGCAGGGAGCAGCAAAAGTTATTAGAGAAACAAATTGGCTTGTCCACAGGGAGACTGTTCACTATCACATCACGTTGTCAGTCCAACAGCGGGCTTCGCTCGCACTCATTTTGTTGATATACTGTATTCATCTCATGTTTAGGTTGAGCATCACTCAAAACTCCTCCACAGGCCAGTGTTGATCAGCACTTTTTATCCCAAGTGAAAAATGATTCTCTAAAAAAGGTGATACTCATAAATAGAGAAATCTTGATTCACATACACACACTACTTATCACAAAATTATGAAAACATCCAGCCACATACACACACACTCACACACACACACACACAGACACTCTCTCCAGGGTGTAGCCCTCCCGTTGGCCCTGCATGTTGAATAACCTACGTTGCATAACCGAGGTCAGCTATAAAAAGAGGCACATCATACCCTAAGACACACACACACACACACACACACACACACACACACACACACACACACACACACACACACACACACACACACACACACACACACTTTGTATCTAGGTCACAGAGTACGAGAGAAAAAATAACACATAAGTCATTTTGGATTACATTGCTCAGATCAATAGCCCTCACTGTCTGCACGAAAGCTTCTTTTTGCATCAGCTTTCCTGTTAAAAGGGCTGATTGTGGCCCAGATCTGCTGCTGTATGACATGATTACGAAGATGACGAGAATGACCTACCGCACACCCCGGTATACACACACCAAACCAGAAAATGTACATGTAGGTCATTGCTCCTGAATCCCAAATCTAGTTATCAAGTTACTTTGCACACATTTCAAGCTGTCTTATACAACCCCCTAAACAGTTGGAATGCTGTGTAAGATCTAACATGTGTTATGTAATGTAACGTTATAACAACAAGCCCATTTTGTTTCCCACAACCAAAGTCAGGTTTTTTTTTTTACCATGTAATTCAAAATATTAGTTTATTTCTAATTTGATGGAAGCAAACACATTGCAAAGAAGTTGACAAAGACTTGAAAAGTAAGTGGTACAGAATTATTTTTACTTGTTCATGTTAACTGGCAACAGGTCAGCAACATGACCAACTGCGTAGGTAAAGATCATTTTAGAGAGACGGCATCTCTCACAAGATCACAAATCACTGTCTAAGAACCGTTTCACTGGCCTGTCTACGAATGCAGGATAAAGCTCCAAGATGCAAAGAAGATGCCGTATGTGAATGTGATCTAAGAAGAACAGCACTGAGTGTTACAAAAGTCTTCTGAACACTGTTCCCTTTGGACAAAAGAGAAAGGGGCAATATCACTTGATACAATTGATCAGTTGAAAATTCTGTATCTCTAATGGCATATTAGTGTCACAGCTTTGGGTGTGTAGGACCCACATGCAGGACACGAAGGCGGCCGGAGTTCCAAATAACATCCGTGTTGCCCTGTAACTGTGTTACCCTGTGTTGTTCATGTATTGTTAAAATAATTGAAAAGTTCATATTTGTTAAAACACGTTTTGTATGTTTACATATGGGAAATGGGTTAATAATAAGTTAACAAACAAAGTATTTACAGTATAAATCAATATTGCATTGTTTTGAGATGATGTAAGAACAGCGATGTCACTTCCGGTTCCTTGTGACTTCACTTCCGGTTTTGCTCCGGTCAGACCAGCCGTCGTTACCCTGCTCTAGCAAATCGGATATTGGCAGATATATGACTGTCCTGCCTCTTTGTATGTATTATGCATCTGACACGATTTGAAACATGTAAATAAAGGGGGTAGAGAGAGAAAAACACTGACCACAGAACATTTTCTAAACTCTGCCTCCATGACCTGAGGCACTTTTTGGTACAAGGAAGAAAAAAACAAAATAAACCTTTTGAAATAATCACAGAACAAGACATTTTCCAATCAATATTGCCCCCTCTCTTTCTCCCTCTCCCTCATCTATTAAATAAAAGCACTGCAATGCAGGAAAAACCCAAGAAACATAAGAAGAGCCTAAACCTAAGTACGGTCAGCAAGGAGCAAGAGAAAGACAAGACAAGATATACACATAGGACTTGACAAGACACAGGCGCAAATGATCAGGGCAGATAGGAACAAGGGAAGTCAAGACAAAACTAAAACACAAGAGAATGGTTTTTGAAAAATAAAACAGGAACCTAAATACCAAAACTGTGATAAAAGGCAAGGCAAGTTTATTTGTATAGCACAATTCAACAACAAGGTTATTACATTTTTTTCAGACACTAAGAAATAAATAAAAAGCATGATTTTTAAAATTTAAACAAAAAAAGAATAGATAAAAATCAGATAAAATCAGTTGTTAAAATATGATCAAGTTTCTTTTTTTTTTTCTTTTTTTTTTTTTTCTTTTTACCTTGTCTGCACACATATTAATGATTGATACCATGACGGTAGAAATAAAAAGACATATATATGTGCAGTATTACTATATTTAATATATATATATACATATATATACGCGTACATATGCGTACACATACATAAATATACACATACAAACCCAGTGATTTTTTTTTTTTTTTTTGGGGGGGGGGGTGACGACATCCACTGCCAATCCAGGAAGCAGGAACACACGGAGACACACGTCAAGCACTGGAAATCTGCTACAAAAAACCACAAACAAAACACAAAACCGACATGGAGTCGGCCAAAACACAAACAGCAATCGACCCAAATCTTGAGATCTGATCAAGTTTCTAAATGAGTTTAAAAGTAACAGTGCCAGTTTAGAAATTTACTCAAATGCAGCTGAGAACAGGTGAGTCTTCAACCTGGACTTAAATACACTGAGCGTTTCAGCTGATCTGAGGCTTCTCAGAGTTTGTTCCAGGCATGTGGAGCATAGAAGCTGAATGCAGCTTCTCCATGTCTGGCTCTGACTCAAAAACCAGATCCAGACCTGAGGGGTCCGGAAGGTTCATACTGGGTCAGGAGGTCCCTGATGTGTTCTGGTCCTGGACCATTCAGAGCTTTATAGACCAGCAGCAGAACTTTAAAGTCTGTCCTCTGATGGACAGGCAGCCAGTGTAAAGACCTCAGAGCTGGACTGATGTGGTCCTCTTTGTTGGTCTTAGTGAGAACTGGAGCAGCAGAGATCTGGATGAGCTGCAGTTGTTTAACTTATAAACCTGTAAAGATGCTTTTACAACAATCAAGCTACTAAAGATGAATGCATGGATTCGTTTTTCCAGGTCCTGCGGAGGCATCAGATCTTTTATCCTTGATATATTCTTGAGGTGATAATAGACTAACTTTGTTATTGCTTTAATGTGTCTTTCCAAATTTAGGTCTGAATTTATCACTACACCCAGATTTCTGGCCTGGTTGGTGGTTTTTAGGTGTATAGATTGAAGCTCTGTGGTGACCTGTCATAATTTCTCTTTGGCTCCAAAGACAATTACCTCAGTTATGTTTTTGTTTAACTGCAGAAAGTTGTGGCACATCCAGTCATTAATCTCCTCAATGCATTTACCAAGAGCCTGTACACGGCCTCGGTCTCCTGGTGACATTGTAATGTATATCTGTGTGTCATCTACATAGGTATGGTAGTTTATTTTGTTTTTCTTTATAATCTGTAGAGCATGTAGATGTTAAACAGAAGGATGTCCCAAGATGGAACCTTGGGGAACTCCACATGTGATTCTTGTCCGCTCAGATGTAAAGGCACCTATTGACACAAAGTACTTCTTGTTCTCTAAGGGCCCGATTTACTAAGATCGTAAATAAAGAGTACTAAATTGCGTGTGCACTGAAAAAGTTTGCACGTGCTGTTGTTGTGTGTTTTGCGGGTGATCAACTAAGATTGCGTGCGCAATTGATAACAGGCGCAAACCGCAGTATTTAAATGAGGTGTTGCGCGTCTTACGGTTTGCGAGCGCAAAATGAAATTTGACGAGTTGGAGTTAGAGATATTAGTGGAAGAGGCAAATTGTTGTGCCGTATTCAGCACCCCTGCCGTGAAAAGAAAGCACCCCCTCGTATATTCAATGATAAGTAGACCAAGAAAAAAAACAACACACTGACACTTCAATATATTTATATATACACACTCACACAAACACATACTTAGGAGTTTATATTATATACAGTATATTTACAAATATTATGGAAGACAACACAGTAAGCAGGCTATTAATTAATGACATCAATAACCATTTACCCGATTTTTGTTATCTGTGACTGTGATTGTGGGAAAGTATGACTATTGTGGAATTCATGAGTTCATTTAAACATGAATCATTAACACAAAACTGGACGCTAAACAGAACGTGACACGGAATGAGAATATCATTTTTGTCAGACGAGGGGGTGCTTTTCACGGCAGGGGTGCTGAATACGGCACAACACCGGGGTATGACAACTGCAGAACAAGTATAGGCGCACAATAAGAAACACTTTTTTCTCCATGAAAACACGTGATTTATTTATTATCACAAATAAAAAAATGAATGTGCCTCCTGTGGCAACCTTTTGCTGAATAATACTCGATTTAACATTCAAATAAAATATTTCTCCTTTTGCATGTGGAGAATCCTCACCACAAGTTGAGCCATCCCCACCCCAGTCCTCAAATCAGGCACCAACAAGCATCCCTGCGTAATGCTGGGCAGATTAGCACCTTCCTTTTGAACGTATTAAATACAGACGCAATCACAATCCCCGCAAAAACTTTCAGGCTTGGTAAATCTCATTGCGCGTGGTAAATGGACACATTTGCATTTTCCCCTCCCAGTATTTAGCGATTTCTGGTGGGTACGCCCCATATTGATTATTCATCAGGGCAAAAGTACTAAATGAACAGCGTGTGCTATTTTGCTCATTTGAGAGGCGCAGTCCTCTTTGCACGCTGTTAGTAGATCAGCTGGCACATTGGTTTGCGGGTGCTGTCAAGTTTGCACACGTTTTTACGCACGCAAACCTTTAGTAAATCAGGCCCTAAGTATGTTTTGAACCAGTTTAGTACAGTTCCAATAAGCGCGTATGAATTAGGCAGCTAGTACATCTGAAAAAGAAAAGAATAAACGCTCAAAGGTGTATTTTCAGAGCAACATGTGCTCTGAACCAGACAATGCCTTTTACAGGGAAGGCCTTGTACAGTATCTATCAGCAAGACAATGCTTAACCATGTACTGTATCTATGTCAGCTGTATGGCTTTTTATAATAGTGTGGCTTCACAGAAGAGTCCAGGGACCTAGCTGCCCTGCCTGCAGACTGCAGATTACCTTACTTTTTAACGTTTTAATACATACATTTCTGCATTTAATGCAAGTTTATTTATATTGCACGTTTCAGCAACAAGGTCATTCAAGGTGCAGTGGCAGAGTAAAGAAAAGTTAGACTTAAACTACAGTTACAATTGAGTACATTGTTTAAAGTTACATTGAGAATACTTTAAATGTCTCCATCAAAGACACATGTAAACAAATTACTTTTTAAATTTGATTTAAAGGAACTGAGGCTTTCAGCGTTCCGGCAGTTTCCTGGAGGTTTGTTCCCAATCTGTGGAGCATAAAAGCTGAATGCTGCTTCTCCATCTTTGGTTCAGATGCAGGGGACATGAAGCCGACCTGAACCAGAAGACCTGAGAGGTCTGGATGGTTGGCAACAAGTCTCTGATGTATATCGGTCAGTGATTCATTCAGTGATTTATAAACTAACAGGAGTATTTTAAAGTCTATTCTCTGAAGAACAGGGACCTCAGAACTGGAGTGATTTGGTCCACCTTCTTTAAAGCAGTTGATATATTTTTCTATGTTCAGCTGTGAATAAAATATGGGTTCATGAGTTGTCCAGTTCTTTGACGTCATTTTTGGAACTGATGTTGTAATGTAATCTAATAATCTAATAATTTGTAATTGCAGCTTCCAGTCCTTAAAACAAGGTTTTATTCTTCTCTCCTGGTTAAGCAGTAGACAGCGAGTCATCTTAAACTGGAGCCATGAAAGAGATGAGTTAATATCAGAAGTTTCCAATAAAACTAAATTTTGCTAGCATTTTAACAGTGACAGAAAATTATCTGGACATGCTTCAATAACGTTTCCCGAAAGCGGCTCTGATTTTTGAGCTTTCTGTATTCCTTAAAGCTCAACGTACCAACTGATTCTTCCATTTTCAGGTAAAAAAAAAAAAAAAAAACTGCTAACAGCTTATCATACCCCTGAGTCTTCACCTCTCATCCAATGCTTCAGTGTATGTAAGCAGACACACACACACAAACACAAACACTCCCGCTTTGATACAAATCCCTATGGGGAGCGCCTATCATCTCGAGCAATAACGAGCTGTCATTGGCCCTCAGTGAACTATCCGTCTGATGTGTCAGCGAGCAGACAGGCTGACTGAACGTCAGGCCAAAGCAGTTCTCCACTTCCAAGGCGTGCCAATCAGTGCTGGGGGCACCTGAGACAGCCCTGCGTCGGTGAGGGATCACTTCTGAAGGCTGACACTGGATCAGAGGCAGGGGAGGAAAAAAAGCAGCCATGTCGACAGTTGACCCCACCCCCACATGAGAAAAAAAAAAAGAGGAACCAGGAAAGACGGCTATGTAAGTCGATGGGGTACTGACAGTTAAATGTCAAATAACTTGTCACAGGACGATTTCTATCTGACCGGCTCATATTTAAAGATAAGAATGAGGGATCTGGATAATTAAAGTTCCAGTATAAAAAATATTAATTTTCTTTGTGAAATGAGTTTAAACTTACTCAGCGGGCACCTTGGATATTCATAGCCTCTGTGTCACGGTGATGCAAGATAAACCCAAATAACCCCCACAGATAACACCCCGTTGCACCCATCACAACACCTCCACGTAATGCATTCCCCCCACACTGTACGAGATGTATTATCTAGCCTTCTTCATTGTGTCGGTGATAAATGCAGCACACATTAAGTCCACCAAATGTGTTTCTCCTATTTCCACAGTAAAGGGACCTTACCTTCCACTGACCTTCAGCAGGGCTGCAAAGCCAGCACAAAATATGCATTTAGAAGAAGAAGAAGCCAGAGTGGATATAAGGATTGTGGGAGATTGCTTTTTTTCGTACACCGTCATGCAGAAACATGCATCACTGTCCACCTCCGACGAACAGTCAGTAATATGCAGAAATATTAAGTAGGATCAGCAAATAAATATATGTAGTGGAGCTGGCAGCATGACAGATGTTAGCTATTTGCATACAGCTCCTCTGTCATGTCATTAGCCAGCTTCCTCAGCCAAGCAGACAAAATGAATGAACTGGCTGGATATTAGAGATACGCAAGCTGAGGTGCTCTCTGACCGACCACAACGCTTCCTGTGCAACCAGGTGTTTGTTTATGACAGAAACTTGTCTGTTTTCCACACTGCAAACTTGGCTGATGTAACTTCAGACTACTGCGGGGTGCAGAAGGGTATGGGCCCATTTCAACGTCTGCTGTAAAACACCTACTTCATCATTTACGTTGTGCACGCGTAGTTATTTATTGAGGTGTATTTACACATGGGTGCGGATGCAGATACTGGGCCATGCTGTGTTTCTCAACAGTTCTTAGACGGCAGCAGCTATCAGTGATTGATTTAGTCAGTGAAGCAGAGAGTGTGCATTCACACCGCTCTTTGTGTTCTGTGGTCAAGGCCACTGCGCCTCTTCCTGCTGAAAACACTCACACTGCTTCATGGCTTTAGGGACTCTGCATCTGACCTCCACCTTGCTGAACATAAATGAGTAAAAAGAAAGTACAACACAGAACAATCCCCTTTATTAACCCCCCCAGGAGCATACAGGCTCTTACAATCAGCCCCGGCATTGTTCATGCTGCTCAGCATGTTGGGCATGCCGCAGATGTGCCTCCCAGCCTGCTTTAATGGCCTGGGTCATCAAGCACCGCTCAAAATGGGGGTGGGGGGGTGAATAGTGGGAGAGAGAGAAAGAGAGGGGCACATATTGATTTGAAAATGTCTTGTTCTGCGTTGTTTTCAAAAGGTTCATATGTTTTTGTTTCCTTGTACCAATGAGTGCCTCAGGTCACGGAGGGGGAGTTTAGAAAATGTTCTGTGGTCAGTGTTTTTCTCTCTCTACCCCCTTTATTTACATGTTTCAAATCTTGTCAGATGCATAATACATACAAAGAGGGAGGAGAGTCATATATCTGCCAAAGTGCAGCCGATAAAACACAATTCATGGGTGTTACAGTGACCGAGGATCATCATTCTTGTGTTGCTGTACATGGAGCCCGTCAGGCCTGGAAAAAAAAACAATCTTTGTCATTATATCGATTGGCTGACCCTTTCTGAAAAACATGTCTTTTTGTTGAAAGAGCAAATAAGTGCATGGGGAGAAAAGGCAAGGAGAATACCACATTTTTACTTTTCAAATGAACATTTTGTGGAATTATCTAAATTCTGGAAAAAAAAAAGTTTTTTTTTTTATCTTAAGTCTTTAACATTACATCAAAGTCAAGTTTGGTGTTATAAATAAAATGTTCAAATTTGGTGTTTGATAATTTTTTTATTTTATTTAATGACAAGAACATTTATTTTCTTTAGCTCAACACAATCACAACATGATGAACATCACATTGAGTTAAAGATACCTTACAAGCCACCATGTCCATTATTATAGAACATTTTCTATTTCTATTAAGTATTTAATTCCATACATTACAATTCCCAGTGATGCAATCACATGTTGGGATTTGAATCATTATCTTTTCACTTTGAGTAGATGGCCTTTCAGAAGAGGTGACTTCCCTCCACATTGACTAATTCCAGTTCCAACCTCCAGTTCAATTAAAGGACCCAATCACTTCAGATCTATGCCCTTCCAGCCAATGCACAACTACTGTACCAAGTCACCGCCACTCAAAAACAACCTAATCCCCTGCCCAGGGGCCTCATCTATAAAGCTTGCTTGCGCAGAAAAAGCGCCTGAAAGTTGCGGAAGCCACCTTCTACGCAAATCCTCGGATCTAAAAAGAAAAAACTAACCGAAAAATCTGCGTATCTTTACGGCAACTAGGACCCTCCCGTAAGAATCTACTGAAGACACGGGGAACTGGCGAGGCAGGCTGTGAGGTGGTGAAATGAAGCCAGATTCATGTCATACTCTTAATAATGTCATCACATATCACAACATATGTCAGGCTTAAAATAATAAAATAATAAAATAAAATAATATAGCGCTGATCGTGTCCGTCTGTGTGTGAAGCTGTGACAGCTTCACACACAGACGGACACGATCAGCCGGCTCTGAAGCTGTCAGTCAGGACTCTGGTGCTGCTGCTGCTGCAGCCTCTTCTTCACCCACCGCTTTAGGACAGAACAAATGAGGGGCTGCGTTTAGGGAGCCCCACGGAGCCCCTCATTTCTTCCCTAAAGGGACACAGATTTTTTTTCATATATATGAGTTTTACGCGCGCGTGAAACCTTTACGTGCTGCTTGTATATGGTGCCTAAATTAGGGTCCCGCGTTAAAACGACGCAGAGCCTACGGCGTAGGGTACGCGGCGACGCGCACCTACGGCGTAGGTTCTGCGTCGGTGACGCGGAACCATAAACCCGCCCTGAGCAGCTCTGAGGAGAGACGGGAGAGGAGGAGGAGGGGGAGCGGGGGGTGAAGCGGGGCTGCGGGGCCGTTTTCGTATCGCTTTCATACAGTGTCTTGATAATTTGCAATTTAAGGCTGATCCTACCGTTAGTTTTTAAACTGTAAAAAGTAAGGGGAAAAAAAACATGGTTTTGAAAAGACGGGGGGCATGTCCCCCCTGTTGCGCCGGGGAACTCACAGCGTTTAGCGCAGCAACGGCGTGCTGCCACTCACTCGCTTTATTTTATTGTATACTATTTATATACTTATTCTAACTTTTACTGTGACCACCAAATAATGTGGTTTTCCTGTCCTCCACATCATCTACAGCATCTAGGTCTCCGTGAAAGTCAGTGTCACGGTGGCTGCTACTTCTCATTCATTCTGACGCCAAACCATGGATCTGCGCCAAACAGGCTGCAGAAAGCCACTGCGCATGCTCAGCAGGCTCATCCATATGCATTTCTGGGCGTGTAAAGGGGCGGATTCAGCTACGCAACCTTCCAGCTGGACTGCGTGGAAGTCTGCGTGCACATGGTTTTATTGATCCGGATTTTTTTTTGCGCACGGCATTTTCGGCTTTTGAGCGTACGTGCACTTTTAGTATGAACCCTACGCACTCCATTTTAAATGAGGCCCCAGATCTTTAGAGTTGGAACCAACAGGTGGATGCTGTAGATGTGGTGGGGTTTTTTCATGTGTAGATTT
Organism: Cololabis saira; assembly: GCF_033807715.1. Classification (NCBI taxonomy): domain Eukaryota; kingdom Metazoa; phylum Chordata; class Actinopteri; order Beloniformes; family Belonidae; genus Cololabis; species Cololabis saira. The sequence goes on along the minus strand of NC_084601.1, from coordinate 20,309,656 downwards.
GGCAGTTGTGCATTGGTTGGCACGGCAGAGATGTGAACCAACTACTTCTTAAATAGATCAATGAACTAGAGGGCATAGCTGGAATGAATCAGTTATGTGACCACAAATGTCAGTCATATCGTCTGGCTGAACCAGCTTCAGAGTCACCAAAAAACGCAAGATGCATTGATGCTAGAAAATAAAAATGCATCCAAGATTCATTCTCAACTGCAGTGAAGGAATTGTATGTTTCATATGCATACCAACGCTTTTATATTGTTACAAATCAAAATTGTGCAACTTACAATCTCTATCTCACTACATTATTCTCAATTATTGTTCCTGAATGTATTTTCCAGAGTGCAGCAAGGCAGTCTGTTGTGCTGCTGATGTACTTAACGTGAACGAACATTTCCATGTGATCATCATCCATCTCTTCCATAAAGTTGTCCCCAGCAAAGGCTTCCCCTGAGGGAAATCACACTGCTGTTGTGCTATCAGCCAACTTTCTCCTTCTGTGTTGTGTCTCTGTCACGGGTTCTGTGTCAGTATCAGTCTACGTCAAATCAAAAGCAGGAGAGGTGGAATCTCTTAAATGAGTTCCAGGAAAAGCTTGTCACTCAGCGGTGAATGGATTATCCACAGTTTACAAATTTGGAATTTAGAATGTTTTAATGCTGTGAATGAAGGAAACAAAACTCCATTAACTGCAGTCACAACTGATTAGTAAAATAATTTTTAGAAAACTGTTTAGCAGTTAATTTCGATATTATGTGAATCAATTTAAATTCTCAATATGGTGGCAAAATCTGGAATGTATTCATGACGGACGGGAAATAGAAAAGAGATGAGCATTTACAGTGTTTATCCAAATCTATGATAAAAAAATCCATTGGATGAAAAACAAAAAAAAGGATATTTGGATGAGAACTGATGATATGAATGTCAAAGACCTGACACCTTAAGAAAAAAAGGTTTAGCCTGAATCAGGGAAACTCTGAGTTTTCAGTTTCACAAAGTGAGGCTATTTAACCCAGAGGAAGAGGGTTCAGTTGAGCCGGTTTCAGAAACTGGGGTAACTCATACTTGGAGTCTGTTACCATGGTAACTGACTCTGTGAAGTAAACCTGGTCAACAGCAGGTTTACTTCAACATACCCCGACTTACTTTCCGTCTCCTTGAATACATTTATCCCTACAATTAATTAGTTACAGTTCCGTTCCGTTCATCACAAATATCACTCCCAGTATGCCCATATTTCCTACAAAATCCCTTGGGTAATTAATTATCATGCAAATCTCTGTTTTCTTAATGATGACGGGGGTACTGAACATGATTAGAAAGTGAACGGTGTGCAGATCTGTGAGAAAAGTGACCCGATTCATGAGCTCATCAAGAGAAAATGTATACATGAACACGCAAAATGCACAAATTATGATATATGAATCAATAGAAAGGAACAAACATAGATGAAACAAAGAGCAGATCAAATGGTCCTAATAAGCTTCAGTCACAAACCTCCTCTCTTCCACAAATACAGTGCTTTTTAATGCTAAACAGCAGTCGGGGGAGACACAAAGCAATAGTAAATCTGCACCTGGTCCTTTTGTTTCTAGACTCCCTCTCTGCTGTTTTCACCTGTCTGTCCTTCTGTGTCATTTGCGCGGGCGTGGCGCTGATCTTACTGCTAATTATTCCTCGCACCAGTGGCTCATTACCTCCCTGCTGTATACCTCCCCAGGTTATTCCTCCATTCTTCCTCAGTTCTTCAGTCCACCTTGGGACATGGCAGGCCACAGCCGAAGCAAAAATGAGAAATGGTTGAACGATTGTGATTAATCTGAGGTTTGTCCACCCTCAGACTCACCCGTCTTAGACCTAGACCGAGTTCCCCTCCTTCATACCAACATGCCAGGGTGACATTCAACAAATTCTGTCCGCAGTTGTGATGTTTGCTGCTAAATGAACATCCTCACATCTATCAAGCTGACACTTGATCTATAACATGCCATTTTCACATGTGCAAAGTTTGATGCCACCGACGGGAAATCTAGGAAAAACTCCACCTATTGTAACCAAGGTTGCACTCCTAAATGTATTTACTATCGGTGGAAGGCATGGGCTGCATTTTTATAGCTGATGAGCCCTGACTCAGTGCAGGCAGCTCTGGGGAGGAAGAACAACAGCAGAAGATGAGCTGAAATTCAGTGGGCATGGAATTTAACATCAATGATTCATCTCAACAGTGTCAGCAAGTGTATACAGTGGTATTATCTTGGTGTTTGTAGAATTTTAGGGGGATTATGTTCAGGGTTAAGAGACTGGAGCTGTGAGGTAAAGCTCTCAGAGGCTGATGAGCTTGTTAAGCCGTATGGCCTGTTCACAGTCATCAGGCGCAAGAACGGCTGGAGTTGGAGGATCAAGATAAGCTGGAAGATACAGGGAAGTACTCCTAGGAGTTGTTGGATTCAGAACTCCTGCTTGACAGCATAACATGATAAGGGTTTAAAACATTCCCATTAATAATCATAACTCAAAAAATCCCACTGGTGCTATCCCTCTAAAACAAGTTTTCAAATGAGTGAGAAGCCTGATGAATTTCCAATGCATGTCCTTTGGATTAAGGTGGAAATTGCATTATGATTTATTTATTTACCAGCAAGAGAACACATCCTTTACTGGTGAGCAGCAAAATAGGGAATCTATCATTCTTGGTGGTTTTTCTTGCAAACAGTTGAAAAAATGATTAAATTGAAAGCAGCTACCATAAAATTCTGAGACCAAATACCACATCATCTTAAAAAAAAAAGATTAAACTTGGGAGATTCTCCATCAGGATAAGGATTTTCAGCATGTCTCAGAGTCCAGAGGTGCGAGCTGAATCTTTTAACCTGCTCCCCATGGCCCTCTGACCGAAACATCTTCAACGATCTATGAATAGACCATGAAAAAGAAGTGCATGAAAGATGGCCCAAAAACCTCAAACAAGTCCTAGAAAGCCCTTTGCTGGAAGTGTTGACCAAAACGCCCCAAGCAAGAGTATGTGGTTACATGATCATGCTGTAATACACGTAGGGTTGAAAAATACTCATTAATGTTGCTCAAAAAAATCGAAAAATAGTCATCTTCAACTTTTGGCCCACTGGAAATCTTCTTCTGAGAGATGTTTCAACCAGGGGTGCTGAAACTTTTGCAGTGCAGCTTTGAGTGTTCACATTAAACTTCAGTCTAAAAGTAGATTAGATATGATATATGGTTAGTGGAAAACAGTTATTTGTTATGTTTATTTATTGGCCCCAAAATTCCAATGAACACATGTTGAAGTCGTGGTAAAAGTTTTGAATGGATATTTGTGGGGTGCTGAAGTGTTTTTTAGTGCACATTTCCAGTTGTGGTTTTGACAACACAAGCTACTTATATTCATTGTCTACATGCTGGACACCATTCCTCTCTTCCTCTTGTGTTGTCATGTCCCCATCATTCTGTCTTTCTTCATTTCATCAGCTTTTTTTCATGGACTTGATGGAACTTCAAATTTTTATGCGCCGGCTGATATACGACGGCATTAAAGACGGGTGCTTTCGGTTTGACGAGCGTGGTTTAATCTAAATCAAGATATGGGTCCCTGGAGGACAGTGCTGTAATCACGTCAACCTGGCGATACCCCTAACTGTCAGTCCCTCTCCATCTCACTTGATCATCATCTGCATTGCAATTACTGAGCTGATTTAGGTGGTGCTTTTGGTCTTAGGTGATAAAGGAGAGAATTGGATTATATAAAAGTAATATGGATCTGTTTACCTCCATGGCATCCCATACTGTAGCACATCTGGCTGGGATATATGACATCTAGAATCACTGTTTCTTAGTTAGAGGTTAGAAGGGGGGGGGGGGCTTCGTTGCATGTGTGAAGATCCACATACTAAGCAAGTTTTAATGTGAGCACCAGCACTTGCTGAGATTTCAAAAGTGTGTTATATATTGCTTAATCGAGCAGCCGTGTTAATTGTGTAATAGGTTTGTATATTTCCATGCTGTCTCATCTCATTTACATATTTAGGCGTTAATCGAGAGAGGCACTATCAAAGAGGGGAGGGGCAGGTGGGTTGCTCCGCCCTCCACATCACTGATTGATTTAGTGCAGACCTAGACTCCCATCTGGACAAATGAGAGGGATCTTTTTTTTTTTCCCCCTTTTTTCTGGCATTTCGTGAGCACATGAGAGCGTAATGTTATATGTTTGAAGTGGATATATAGACACATAATGGAAATCATGCTGAGGTGGCATTTAAACATGCTATAATGGGATACATAAGCAGTTTCTTTCTTTTTAGATTAGAAGCGAATAGAAAGAGGTCCTCCTTATTGGGATGTCATTGCCACAGGGCCGCTAGTGGAAGCACGCCTGCTCGCCCTGTACCAACCATGCAGAATAATGAAAATAAGTGTGTCCATTAGACCAGCTAATCTTATTTGGCCTGTAACATTGGACTATGTTTTCATCTGAGACTGTAGGTCCCTTGTTCTTGGGTCTTTTTATATGCACATGTACTGTAGAGGGTCACACACCGTGCACGCGCTCATACACGCAGAGGAACACGCGCACAATCCCTCGCCTTCATGCAGACACAGTGATTTAGCGGTCACACACAGACAGTAGCTTCACTCCTCTGTCCTCTTGCCTCCCAGCTCCTCCCTTCTCCTCCTCCTCCCTTTCACAAAACAACACAGCGCTCTTTTGAGCTCCTGAGGAGAAAGAGCAAAATTTACAAGAGGAGCACGGGGGATCAGTGGTGCTCTTGTGTGCTGTTGAACAGCACCCCTTTGACTGCACCAGAGGTCAGGGCATGGCTCCCAAAGCCTGCTGGGTTCCTCGGTGCATCTGTGTGTGTGCGCATGCAAGTGTTTGTGTCCTTTGTTGATGTGTGCGCCGGCATTTGTGTGTGTGTGTGTGTGCTAGCCTCAGGGTGCATGAAAACCCCGCCTGATAATGTTACGGGAAAGTCACAAACTGTTTTTGTGGCAAACTGATGTCACATGACAGCGCAGCATGTGCGTGCTCTTTTTATACACTCTGTAAACTATAGTGTTTGGCTTCTGTTGATGTGTGATGTGCTAGCACGACACCGAGATGAACAGTTTGGTTGTATGCTGAGCGATGGCCTTGCCGTGGAGGCTGACTTCAGTCCCCACCACTCCATAAGTAGCTCATCCTCCGTGACACCAGCAAACAATGGCAGCACTAAGAGTTTAATAAGATTAAACCCCTAATTTTTCACCAAACCCTGACCACAGAATAGTTTTGGTCAATATTTAATTTTATACTAGTAATTGAAATTGTTCTGAAGAACTGGCTGAGGTTTGGATGTATTTTCACCAATTGTAGTATGTTATACACAGTATGTTATTGCAAGATATAGTTGCATCTCATGACATCCGTCTCTGACATCCGTCTCTGCATCCTTAGTTCAGAGTGAATGATGTGTCCAATAATTCAGAGATAAATTTCATGAAGATCTTGTGAGGTGGGTAATATTAAATATATTTTACTGCATTTGTACAACACCCAGCTAAAGACTGGCGAGTTCAGTGCAGCGATGCGAAGAGCTAAGCATGTTCGGTCTGGAACTGGAAAATGCATACTGTATATTCCTTCGTAAGTCACATCTTCAAATCCTTCTCTTGGATCAGGCGTAAATAGCGCCGACCTCCTGAGGGAATAACAGGTGGACGCGGTCTTATTTAGCTCCCTGATATCCAGGACCTGCTGTTTTTTGCTCTTTACTGAAGTGTATTGCATCATCGCGTCAAGATTTACCACCTGTCCTCAGGGCTTCAGAGAAAATGGTTGCAGATGCATTTAAGCCCACATTTTTAGACCAAAACAACTGTAAAGAATAAAGATCTACCAGTGACATGTATTTTAAATGAGTGCTAATTTATCCATGACTAGATGAGAAAATTCAAGTCAATGTCAAAGCAGCGCTTGGCATAAAAATATGGGTCCAAAATGTCATAAGTGGATATACCTGCAGCTTTTTGTGTCGTAAGTTGTTTCCTTTGTTTGTTTTTGTTTTTGTGTTTAAATTCAGATTTTGTTATTGTCATTTAGGCATTTCATTGAAGATGCTCTGACAAAAAAGAGGCCACAATAAAAACAGGCAGGTAAAAACACTTTCAGCTGAAAAATATGACATGAATAGAAATACAAATAGAAATACACCCATGGTAAAGATATGTCAAAATGAAGCGCTGCTGTTCATGTTATTGCTTATTGGTGTGATATTGTACAGTGTGACTGTGATCCACTCAGCATATTGCAATTTAACGTGTTGCAATTATGGTGTCACGTGACTGACAGCAGGAGAGAGAACCGTCCATGACAGGGGTGCGTGGAGTCCTTGGTGATTCTCATTAGTATAAAAACTTTTGCCTGTAACTTTGTAGCCACACTTTGTGGACTGAGTGGTCGTGCTGCATGATCTGTCGTCTGCCACAGACATTCCCATCGCTCTTCTAGTCCACATGCGGTCACTGCAGTGAACAATTCAACACACTTGCAGAAGTGCTTCACAATAACAAATGAACCTCTGAGCAGGAATGATTTAACCGGCTGTAACATTAATGTGGCTTTAAACAACACATCAACGCTAAACACTTCCATGTTGATGATTTTCTATTAATATTTGAAGCCTTGCTTCAAAACACTGACTACAGATTCATAACAAGTTCACATCACCATCTGCACTTCTTTAGATTTTAATCTTCTCCTTCACCTTCAGAGCCCTCGGTGACCTTCCCCATAAATACATATCTGAATTATTGACTCTGTGTGTGTGCTCTCCTGACCAATGAGATCCACAGATAATGCCGCAGTAACAATTTGTGACAGAGGAAGTTCGGGCCTCTGCCATTAGGGTCGTCTCCGACACTCTAAGTCTCTGCCCTCAAATCCCTCCATAAACCATCCCTCCTTCTGAAAGCCTTTGGCAATCTGATATACTTATCAGACATTTTTTATTATGATGGTCTTGTCAACATCCATTTAACCTAACTCACCTTGTCCATTCTTTTAAGGAACTTTTAACTAGGGGTGGGCAAAAATATCGATATGGCAATATATCGCGATACTTTTCCAGTCGATTCAATATCGATATTCAAAATTTGAATATCGATTTTTTTATTTTTATTTTTTTATTTTTTTTTATTTATTTTAAAAAAAATATTTTTTATCCCCGATTTTTTTCCCATTATATCACCCAGTGCTCCTACCTAAGTGACAGTCCTGGGCATTGCCACTCTCTACCAACCCTGGGAGGGCCCTGCACTGAGCTCCGGTTTTATTTCACGTTTTATTTCATTTTATAATTTATAATTTATTTTTTATATAACACAATTGCCTGTCCTTAAAAAATGAAAAATAATGGACAGAGGTTTATTTATTTATGGATTTATATCTATACTGACTGATCACTGTGCCTGTCCTTGGTTTTAGTACCCATCTTTCTTGTGTTTATTATCATTTGCCACATAATTAAAGCAACCTCATACTAAATTTAATGTTAATTTCATATGATGTAAATAATATGAAAAAAACATACAAATATGTTGTAACTTTAGCTTGTATAGTTATAATAAAACATTGTTTTGACTCAGTTTGTCCCATGAATTGTCACTATAATCTGATGAACGTGCAACTTTGATTTTAAGATGAATCACTATCATCTGATGTACATATATACAACTTGGATTTTAAGATGTGTAATGCATTTTTAAATTTTCGGTGAACTATGTAGAATATAATAATCGGGATATCGCATAATCAGGATATCGCGATGTGTATCGTATCGTGGCTCAAGTATCGTGATGCGTATCGTATCGTGAGGTCCTTCCCAATACCCACCCCTACTTTTAACCTTTATTGTGATGAATTATACTTTATTTGGTAATTACTATTACTGCCATCAGCACATTTCATACACAAAGTCCTTATATTTGAATATTGCTTGTGTTCCCTTTGAATGTAATGCTTTTGAATCACCCATCAGCCTTCTGACTCGACCATGTGATGTTTAGCAATCTGCAGATGGGCATCAACGTTCCTTTTGGAGAGCAGAGGCTTTCTCTTTGCAGCCCACATATAATTGCAGCTCAGTGTTCCTGATGAAAGTGGTCTTTAAAGTGTCAGAATAAACCCTGAGACCCTTCCTCAACTAAAGGATGATTCCACCCTGTCATCTTGGGGTAATCCTTGCTGGCTGACCAGTCTTTTGGAAAGTCTCTTTGGAGACAGCCCATCAACTCTTCAGAGGTGATTTGTAACCTTTTTCAAAGCACATTAATAACGTTTTTGTTTTTTTTTTCTGTCATGAGGAACTCCAACAAAAGCTGTGATGTGAAGGTCAAGCATTGAGAAATCACTGCTCTTTAAATAGAGCCGGGTTTCCACTCCCACTTTACTTTTAATGGCTTTGACTAAAAACACCAGACTCTAACGTCATTTTCAAATTAACTGCTAAAGCAATCTATAGCTCATAATCAGGATCATAATGTTGCAAGTCTTAACCGAAGAAATCTTCCTCATATCCGCTGAAGAGCAGTCACAACTGAGCGTGTGTGAGGACGTAAACCACGGAGCCGTTTCCCTCGGTTGTTGACTCTTTTCAAGTTTTTCAACACATAGCGGGGAGGCAACATCAGAAACCATTTTAAGCCACAGAGAAGACGTAAATCTTGGCAGCAACTCTCATTACTTCAGAGTGAGTGAAAGGATGGATGGATAGATGGATGGATTAGAGCAGCGACAGGCGTGGATGTGTTTAAGCGCCAGTCTGCACTCAAAGTGGTGTAAGTAATGGGCGATAACTGCCTTCTAACATCCCCGTCATCACCGCTCCTGGGATAGCACGACATGCGTGCTCTTCTGTGCACGCACACGTTCATGAAAACGCAACCTAAAAGCACTTCCATGACACAAGGAGGCAAGTGTTAAAGCCTAGAGCCCGCGGGGTCATGTGTCAGCAGCTCGAGGGCTTGAAATCATGTCAGGATGCACTTATCCCATTCCAAACCTTCACGTAACATATCTCAAACAGATGTTCTAGACACTTTTTTTTATTACTGCTTACAACCTTAAAAAAAAAGGCTATTCTGGAACCTCTCATTGATATATGTCTAGTGGCAAGGTGATAGTTGCTGTCCTTTCTTAATTCAGCCCTCAAAGCCATGAAGGCCGGCTGAGTGCTTCCAGCACAGCAGTGATGGATGATTCAAGGCTCATTAAGGTGAGACAACGAAATCGATAGAGCGAAGGCAGGGGTGTCACTGCCCCACACACACTAGTAAAACCCACACTGATAGTGCATCCGTCGGCAGCGAGGTGCATCGTAGTTTTGTGTTTGTGTGTGTGTGTGTGTGTGTGTGTGTGTGTGTGTGTGTGTGTGTGTGTGTGTGTGGCTGTGGAGCAGTTGTGCGGTGAGTGATTGATGCAGATGGATGTGGATAATGGGTAAACTCAAATAAAACAGCGCGCAATATGGGGGTACGGTTTAATTTTGCACGATTTAAAAGAAGCGGGAGAGCTACAGGAAGATAAAAGACAAGTGGTGGTTCACACAAACAATGTGCCTTCTTTTTAAATCTGTGATATTAAAAAGTTAGTAAAGCATTGTTTCCCTCGTGGATACAGATATGGTGCCATAAAGAGCACATTGTCTCAGATTTATATCAGCTCTTATCCGTGACAGAAACCATCTTCTGCCCTGTCTGGAAACTTCCTTTATGCTCCAAAGTTTATTACTTTACTGACTACTGCAAGTCATTACGGCTGTGTTTCCCATTTAAATCCCTACCTGCATCAAACAGGAGGTAAATATTTGATTTGCAACGCTTGTACTTCTACGTATGTGCAACAATGGGGAAGTTAGTGCAAACCTTTCGGGGAAGTTTCCTCATGAGTCACATTGAAAGTAAAATGCAAAGTCTCTTTTTTTTCCCAGTCAGTGACACAATTTAGTATCTGGAATGTTTGCAATAATAAATAAATGCAGAAAGGTTGAATGTTTAGTTGTAGACTGTTCTTCATTAACAGGAATTTTGTTTTTGTTTTAAGAAAAACTATTCTAATGAATGATGTTAAAGTAAAACTGTAAGAAAACATAAGCTGGCACGATAAAGCGCTACCTTTTCACATTACTTTTAGATAAAACCTGAAGCTACATGTTAATTGCAAAGTCGCAGTGGGGTTGAAGTGTCAGTGGAGGTCATAATTTATGAAGGTGCACACTTCCAGGGAGATGCATGCGGCCTTATCTGCTGTTCCTGCAGTCGCCGGCCTGCAGATCCTCATGTGCTCGCACAGTCACACAGTCGGGGGGAGATAGTGGTTGACAGTTTGCTGTTTGTGGGTTACTGTGCAGCAGATGTCTTCCTGTGTGAGGTTCTGCAGTTTTAGAGCCTTCGTGATATCCCTGTTGGAGCTGAGGCGCGGTTGACGTCACAGGCAGCACACTGTGAACGGTTACTGCTCCACTTCACAGTGGAAATACTGGGGTTAATGTCAGCCTCGCTCTCTTTTACGAACCTCTTCCCATCCAGATTATAGACTTGAACGACTTTCTCAGAAGTAATGGAATTCCCAAGTAAAGTTCATTCAATGGATCTCCACTCTACTCCCCTAACCGACCCATAATTAGATAGAAATCAAACCTAATTGGATTGCTGAAGGAATGCCACTGAATAGTGAGCCCTTTTTTTCCTGGGAAGAGGTTGTACAGCAAAGGACACTGTGTGTGTATCTCTGTGAATGAGCTGGAGATGGAGATGAGCCTGCGCTCAGCAATGAATTAGATTAGACTAATCATTTTCACGGCGAGAGCTCAGATGCGGCGGTTGGGTGCAGATGATCGTTCCCCTGCGTGCTGGTGGCGTGCTGACAGTCAGCAGTAGGCGGACCTCCCTCCACCCCGCCGTCAGATCTCACAGGCAAATGATCTGAACATCCTGAACAAGACGCAGTGAGTGCAGCGGCATATTTATCTACGCTGCCATGATAACACAGCTCTGCCCCTGATTTGCCAAACTGCACTGTGATGCAAACTTCTGCACTTTCCTCAGGTTCAGTCAACTTCCACTCTCCTGTACTTTACAGTGCATTGCGATTTTCTTCTCGCACATACATGCCATTATACTATATCCTCAACCCTGCACCTCACTGCAATATTCTTCACTGTTCTAAGTTTTAAGAGTTTTTTTCTTCTGTGATCTGCTCCACTTCTCTCCACCCCTTCTTTTTCTTTAAAATGTGTTCTTCTCTGGTGTACTCAGTTCTGTATCATACACTGACCAGCCATGTAAAGAACCCAAGTGGTGTTTATTTGGTCTCCCAAAAATATCAGATACAAATCTAATGAGACTTGATGCTATCTGAGCCCCATAAACCACAGGACCCAAAGGATGTATTGCTAACATCATGGAACCAGACCCTCCAGGATGCCCACAGATATCTCCTAGACCTCGAGTGGTCAGAGCTCTTTTGGTAGCACAGGCAGGACGTCCGTACTATTGAAAAGTTTATTCCATGCCTCTTCCTGCCCTATTGTACCCACAGTTGTCATGGTTAGGATTTTTGTCGTAGGGCTTTCAATTTCATTTTTCTTGCATTTTACTTGGTTCTTTAGTTTTGCCCTTGTGTTTTGTCACCTGTGACCAGTTTTATTTTGAAAGACTGTGACCTTGTGTTTAGTTCTCTTTTGATGTCCCACAATCCTGATTGTTTGCACCTGTGTCTCGTCAGCCCCGTGAGTATATATATATCGTCTTCTCTTACTAACCATAACCCTGGTCTGTTTTCCAGCCTGTCTGTTTGCCGGCAAAGCTATTTACTTTTCTACCTTTTTTTTTCTTTCTAGTGGACCCATTTTTTGCATTATTTTGTTTTCCTGCAAAAAGGCATTTTTTGTTTTGAAACCCTCATCTCCTGCATTTGGGTCCTCTCCGCTCATAAAAAATATTCTCTACTAAATGCACTCTGCTTGCTACAGTATCAGTTTCAACTTTATTTTACCTTTAAGGGAGTGCTAACGAGGACTCCCAAACCTCCCAAACTACTAGAAAAAAACTTATTGTAACCCTGCACTCCCGTCTCTTGCAACAACCGTGCATGACTTCATGGTGTCACACATGAACAATAATGGAGCTCACAGAGCTGCAGAAGCAAATAAGAGGCCCAGAAAGCAGTGATGGAAGAAAAGGAGATAACGTGACCGGGCAAGACACTTGACGACAGGAACTCTTGTGACATAGAAGTAACTTCCACAACTCTAGCGCATACCTGTCATGTCTCCCGTTTTGGCCGGGAAACTACCGTATTTGACCCCTCTTTCCCGCCCTCCTCCCCTATTAGTATTTTCCCATAAATTTCCTGTATTATAATATAATAACTTTTAAAAAGCATTCCTGTGTCTCTCCAAACTGAAATGTCACTGGCCTCGCGAGAACTGCCACTTGCTGTAACCTGGGTGGCAGTTCCTGCGAGGTTAGTGGCGACAACAGGAGCAAACTCGGAACAACAAATCAGAGATGGATGGATGGATGTAACCAGAGTGAAGATATTTCTGCCAAAAAAGCAAAGATTTTGTGGAAATATCTCTAAAAATTGGATAGAAAATTGACTTTCCTAAAGAGGATCAGGATGGGGCTCAGTTGCGTGTCCTGAAAGATGAGTTAACTGCACTTTGGTGTCTCTCACGGAGGAAGGATCGATGTCCATCAGCAGCTAGAAGCACAGAAACATGCGTCTGTATAATCAGTCAGTGAATACCAGAGAGCCACATGAGTGAAAATGACAAATTAAAATTAAATTTAAATGTTTCATTTGAAGACTTGTGTTTTCATTTAGGCACTATTATAGGAATTACAAACATAAGAATGTCCACAAAATTTCAGGGTCAACAAAGGTAGACTATCAGATTCTGAGCACATAATTGTAGTCTGTAAGTAAACCTTTCTCAAAATTTAAGGGATACAGGATCTCGGTTGGTTTGGTGGGATAGCGGCAGAACATTTTTAAAACCAAAACTTGACAGGTATGCTCTAGTGAGATAATGTGTCATTTTAACGCTGTTCTTTTCTACTTTTACCTTACAGTACAAGAAAATGAGCCGCCCTGAGGAAGGTTACACTTTTTAATTTTCCATGTAATTTTAAAGAATTTCAGCAAGATCAAAAATAACTTGTACAGTTGTAATCTGCTACAGCAGCTGTGGCTAATTACATTTTGAGAAAAAAAACAACAAAAAAACGTAATATCAAGGGAGGAAAAAAGCCTGGAAGTTCTAAGAGATTAAAGAAACCACCTGTCTGTGATTTTGAGTTAGTTATTTTCGCAGCATTTTAGTTCGCTAACTCTCAGTACGGTCTGTTTATATTTGATCTTTTTGTTTACAAAAATATGTGTTATCTTAGAGCCAGCATATAGTTTGGTTTTGCTTGTATTAACACTGAGAATGCACCCAGCTCGCAGCTAGCTGCCATGGCGGTAGGCTGAAATCACGGCAGGGAAGCCAGTCTGCCTCTCGCAGGACGATCCTACCACCGATCTTTGTTCCAAGCCTGCCGTGATCCATCCAACATATCGCTATATTTACTGCTGGTGGCTTAGTAAAATAACGGTTCAAGTCCTGTGTTGTCAGCAGTAAAGCGTGTACGACTCACTGTGTGTGTTACTTAGTTCCCAACGTCTTTATCACTCTTTATTACTCAACTCCCCTGTGTGTCACTTTGTTACTCATTAAAGCTGTTTTTAGCCTTCGGTGTCATGTTGATGCAAAATCTACAGTATTGATGTTCAGCAAAGACGTAGTTTCTCTGTGGCCTCACATGCACTTTCTTAGAAATGTCATTACACATGAAAGCCACTCTACTGTAGTCTGCTATACTCTTCTTTACTCCAGATTTTACTCTACTTTACGCTTCTTAGGTTTGTTCTATACTTCTCCAGTCTCTTTTCTTGTTTTATTACTCTCTGGATGCACATCACTCCATATCTCTTCTGTTATACTCTTTTCTAGATTGTATTTTACTTTACTCTTTTACACACATCCCTCCAAATCACTACTGCTTGCTTTGTTTAGCTCCACTTTTCTCTGCTCTGCCACGTACTTGAAGCAACTCCATGGTACATCTACTCGACTTGTCCTTGTTTTGTCCATCACTCACTGTCTTTGAGCTCCAGCCGAGTCTACCAAGTCTCTCCTCCGCACAATTTGTGTACTTATACATCCTCTCCTCTCCCTCACACATCTCTCTTGTTTATTTTCTGTGCTTGCCTTCCTTGTACAGCTCAGTTTCCTTTTAATTTGCGGCCTGGTTTTTTTGGTTTTGATTACAGAAAAAGAAAAGAAAGACAAAGACTGGATGCACTGATGCCCTCACAGGCAGAGTCGCCTCGGAGGCCGCATTTGTTATGACTGGGACCTTTGGGTGGGGCTCTGATACACAATCAGGAAAATATAATAATTAGCCAAAAATTCATGCCTTAGCCAACAATATGGTTACAGTTGTCTTATTTAACAGTTTTTAAGCCAAAATGCTTTTTATAAATCTCAGATGGAAATCATTTCCCATCTAGTACAAGTACTTGTTGTACAAGTGCACTTTTGAGGTCATTGTCCTTAAGTATTTTATGTTCCTTTTGTAAGGAGCCGAGCAGTCCAAGGGCAGGCAGGCACAGTGTTTATTTCCACCAAAATTACAAAAAAAATCCAAACTACAAAGTCATAAACAGAATGGGCCCTGAAAAGAGGTCAAAGTAACAAAACTCTGCTCAAAATAAACTGGTAACAAAAACAAACAGAACCTCAAACATCTGACCCACCTAAACACAGCAGAGGGGGAACTTACATGGTGGCTGATCAAGCCACAAAAACATGAAACAGAGGATTAATTATCACGCCACCAGCTGTGGTTTGGTCCAGTTCCTGTTGCAGCGCTCAGGTTTTCCTTGTAGCCTCCTCGTTGTCCAGCAGGAGGACCGGAGCAGCTGCACCAAACTCAGAAACAAGAACCAAGATTAGCCGTAGACTAAATGTGTGCGCTTCATGCAGAACGCACCGTGATGTCGGTGTAACTTAAAGGTATTGTGACATGAAAAACACATTTTTCTTGATTTTTTGTGTTTTGTTGGGTGTTGTGAGAAAGTGAGCAACCCCTCCCCTTCTCACCTGACTCTTTTTTAAATGTGTGTGGCAGAGTGGAGGATTGGGCGTGGTCTGCGGGGGAGCAGCACACAGGTGTGCCTGGTTCTGCTAATTGGAGCCCACCTGTGTCCAATCAACCTCTCCACCCTGCCTGGGTATATAAACAGCAGCTGCATACCGGAAGAGAGTCTGCTGATTTGGGATAGCTTGTTGCGAGGCTATGCCCCATTGTGCCATTTTTTTAGACTACGGATTTTGCCTTCGCCTGTATGTCTTTGTGCTTTTTTACACCTTTTACAATAAAAAGCCTTATTTTTTGGCATTCTACGCTCTGCAAGGTTTTTTTTACACCTCATCACCCAGCTCCAGTTTTGCCTTGTCCCCTTGTACGTGGGGAGGCCGCTCTGGTTCCTCACAGGTGTCTTGACATCAATTACACCCAAAAAACAACGAACTTTTAACATTCAGTGTATTGTGTGCTTTCTGGGATTTTCCGCATCACTATGCAAAAACGGCGCATGTGGTTTGGTGGCGGGCCGTGACGTCACGGCCCGCTAAATCACCGCCCCCTCCACCGAGCTCCCTGCCTCCTCTCCTCTCCAGCGCACCATAAAGGCTGATTTATGGTTCCGCGTTACACCGACGCAGAGCCTACGGCGTAGGGTTACGCGGCGACGCGCACCGTACGCTGAACCCTACGGCGTAGGCTCTGCGTCGATTTAACGCGGACCATAAATCAGGCTTAACATGGAGCTGTTTAGAGCCTCTTTTGTTCTCATCACCGGAGGAAAACTGCTAAGAAGACCCGCGGCCACTGACTGGACTTAAGATAAGGGGACACTGATGCTTGCATACCTTTATTTTTATGATTGTTTGCTGTGGTTCGCTCGGCTGCTTTTCCGTGCTTCCCCTGTCGCTTACCTCTCCGACGCCGCTGTGAGCGTATGGCTGGGTTGGAGGAGGTTGGGAGGAGGAGCGGAGCAATGATTGACAGGAAAGGGGGAAAAGGAAGCGTTTTTCACGGCGCAAAAAAACACTGTCATAAAAAGCCAGGAATGGAGTACTAGAGTGAAGTTTTTCACATAGTAGTTAAAAGCATGTTAAAAATGATGTCACAATACCTTTAAACCCTGCTTTAAGAAAGCAAATAAACAAACTGATACTATTGGATATGAATTGTCTGTATTTCTATTTTTATTGTGACTGGGTGGATTTTCCCACATGACATTTGTGTGGCCATGGAAACGGCCACCACAGCTCCTAAAACCTTCACAGCCAAACATTTGATTAGTGGTTTCTGATGCTTTCACATCTCCACGATTGCTTTTCTTCTTTCTAATCATTTCACATCGGTCCATACCAATAAAAAATCTGAGCTATTTAGAGAAATAAATGAAATAGATTGGTGCATCAAAACTTTGTCTTTCTCTTTCTTCTTTCTCTAGTTGAAGTAATAATACTCATGTGGGGATTTTATCCGTAATGACATATTCAAATTCTGTTTTTGTGCTTCTACTGAATTAATCTGAATAGCTCCTCCAAGTCTTGTTGAAAGTACATGTTGTCTGTGTGATGTGGAACTGGGCTCCATGCGGTTCCGTCAGCACGGTGGACTTGTGAAGAAACGATGCTCCGCTTTACCGGGTTGTCCGATTGGAAAGTTCAGGTATGCCTGACCTCTTTATTTACAAAGAACATCATTCCATTTTTTTAACCAGTGTCAATCCGAGGCAACTTGGCGCGTCCCAAGGGGGGCTAGTCTTGATTTTGCTCAAGGTTCTTTTGATATGAGGAGCTTCAACTTTTATCTTATCTAGTCTTTTTTTTTTTTTTTATTTCTCATTACAACTCGTTTTGGACTTCATTTTAGCTGTAGGGTCCAACAGGGCTCCAATTAGATGGACTACAGAGTTAATGAAGTCTCTCTCTCCTCCCCCTCCTCCTCCCCCTCCTCCTCCTGTTCTTCATCCTCTTGCTCTATTTATCCTGCGCTCAGGGGGACATTTGGTCTGAATTCAGTAGGTTTGGCGGTGCTTCTTCTCTTACTAAATTAAATATGTGTAATTGATGGTTTCATAAACAGAGCTAACCTTGCCAGCAGCGATGAGGAGCTGCTGCTGAGGAGGTCCATGTAAATATGTATCGTCAGAGAGGAGCCCATAACTACATCCAGTGCTCAGGTCCCTCGCCCACAGTGCAAGCCGGAGGCCCGCAGCAAGATATTGACTACAACAGCTTTTCGCCTTTGCAGGCATAACACATGACATAACGTCTCCTCCGCTGAAAGCAGACAGACTTTTTCGTGGCTAAACTCTCACTTACAGAATGTTCTTTCCTTCTTATTCACTCTCTCTCTGCCTCTCTCTCTCATATTGCTTTCTTTATCTTGCATTTTTAGCACCATTAAACCAGAGAGAGCCGTCTGAACTTCAGGCGGGCAGATAAAGGCTGTTCAACATAAATGTCACAGTGAAGCTTAGAAAAAAAAAGAAAAAAAGCCTTAGCAGTTGCCTTGTAGAAGCACGCACAGTCTGACAACATCAACAGAAAGAAATGTGCCTTTGAAGATCTTCATAAGGACAGGTTTACTTTAACTGAAACGGTAAACATGTTGTCTCTAAATTATTGTTGCTTTATTCTTCTGTGCATTCAGATTTACATGGTTTTTAGAAAAACGTTGTTGTCCTTTTGCGTGCAAGACAAAAACAGCCAATTGCACATCATTTGTCATCTGCACAGCATGAAATACTGAACGCAATGAACTTCATGTTCTGGAGGTCTGACATAGCAGACAAATTCTCACTAGCATAGAGAAGAACATTTAATTTCTGTTATGTGTGCTGGCCTGGTTAAATTATTAATGTCATTATTACATATAAAAAGTTAAATAAGACCTCAGTGTAATTGCAATGGCCATTGTTTGCCCTTTTAACCACTTGGGGGCAGCATAAGAGCCTAGCACAGCACCCTGCAGCGATGTTCTGGTCACTCTAAGACCTTATTATACACATTTACAGGTTCATAAATCAGTTTTGATTGTATAGATTTAAAATGCAAGAAAAGTCATTTGAGAAGCTACAATGGTGTGCTTGTTTCTAAGGTCTCCATGTGTGTCCTTAACCCCTCACGCACTCTTGGTCTATAGAGAGCCAAACTTGCCTACAGATCAGAATTATGCAAATGTTTACTGAGAGAATGTAGACAGAAACGTCTGGATGAAAAATGAGACACTTCAGGTATCTCAGAAGCAGTTTTTGACAGTATGTGGGAGAAAATGACTCCCTGTGGTGACTTTTTAACTTTGCAAGTCGTAAGTTTGAAAAAGAAGTCTACGACATGCAGAAAATTATTTAAAAAAATTATCCGGATGCATAAAGAGTCCTTTTTTTAACTCATTTTAAGTTCCAGTATTTTATGAAACCTCATTTTCAGAAAAGTTGCAAAGTTTTCTAAGTGTAAGGATTTGAAGGCGATGTGCATTTAAGAGTGATTTCTCACCTTAGACTGTAACAGAGTTCGGCAGAGAGCCGTGCGCCACGTCCCATCATCGCTCGGAACGACTTTTTGTTGATGACTCCCTCTTACCCAACT
The DNA here is from genome assembly GCF_033807715.1 of Cololabis saira. Taxonomy (NCBI): domain Eukaryota; kingdom Metazoa; phylum Chordata; class Actinopteri; order Beloniformes; family Belonidae; genus Cololabis; species Cololabis saira. The sequence continues at coordinate 20,290,889 of NC_084601.1, read as the reverse complement.
CCGACACACTCACCTGTCATCAGCTCGTCTCACAACCTCAAAACTTTCCTATCCACCTCTTTTTTCTGTTCACCCAACTTTGTTGATGTATCAAGTTCGACATTTGAAAATGTTCTAAATATAAGTAGTTAGTCATTGAAGACACTGAAAACCTGTCCGTGGAAAAAATAAATTCACGCCGATAAAGGAACAGATTGAAGTTTTCGGATCATTTTAAATGTTCACAACTTTTCTAAAAACGTGTATTTGTATTAAACTGCCTAATTAGCATTCTTCATTTTCTCTCAGTGTCTCTTTAGCTGCTAACCCACTCACTTAGTTTGTCATGTAGTGCTCAGAAACACTGAGTTTATTAAAATAACATCTGGTATGAAAGTGACAAAAAAAAAAGGATTCTGACTTTACCTGACTGAAAGATGTCGGCACAGCTGTTTAAAGACCATACAACTCTCTCATTAAGCTGAGGAGAGAAGCATATTAACAGTCAATTATACAATTTACCAATCATGAAACCATATTAATTAGAGCAGATTAATTATTTTTCGTTGCTGTTCATGTGGCTTATACGCCTCTGACGCTTTGCCGTCACACTTTACCATAACCCTTTCTAACCTGACCTCCTGCTTCCATCTCTTAAGCCATAGTTTCGGTTTCATATCGTGAAGTCATAAAGGCCGTTGAAACGCCCCCCCCAACCCCCCCTCCCCCCGGTACAAATGAACTGTCTACTTAAAGCTGGTCCTGCTCTTCCATGTCACAATGATCTAACAGGGAGCAGTGTTCGTGCAGACACGAAGATGTCACCTACAAGGGCAATTGGACACCATCTTATGGGGCCAAAATATAATGGATGCATAAAAAAAAGCTTATACAACTCTCCCCCCCCTCCGCCAGTTCTACTATCAATAAACCAGACACATCCATTAGTGCGGGAGAGGCTAGTCTGGGGCAAATAGTCCCTCTAGCATTTAAACAAACCTCCGCTGGGACTCATTCTCCCAGACTCTCCAGGGGCGGGGACACACCAGCACCAGACTGTACTGTACTGCTGGGATCTGTCTCCTTCACGCATGCAGCGCCTCCAGCAGCAGAGACAGAGAGAGAGAGAGGCCACCACACAAAGACAAGGAGAGAGGAGAGGGAAACACACACACACTTGCTTCTGTTGCCGCCGTTTGCCTTGAACAGCTCTGTAGGGGTTGGCATATTCAAATTAATGAATGAGTGTGAGGAAAGTGAGAGATGAAAAATGTGCTTGGAGAGACTCTGACTTTGAGTAATGCTGGTAATTGGAGGGAAACATCGAAATGCAGCGGGCATGATTTAGCAAGTGAATGTGGAGAGGGGAAAAAAAGTCCCGGGTTTATGTCTCATTACTTATTGTATCTTTATTATTGGGACAAAGGAAGTTGCTGTGCAAACACAAAATTTCCTCCTCAATCCCATGCTTTGGAACAGGGAAAAGGAACCTGCTGTTCACGGCTTATCTTTGTATCGTCAATTTATCAAGTGGGGTAAAGCTGCACGGCAGCTGATATCTGCTGTTAGAGTGTTACGATCTTATAGCCTTGTCTGATTTATCTGCTGTCTGACTTCAGCACTCTCCTGTGTGTTTAGGTGCTAATTAGAGTACAACACACACACACATACCCTGTCCCACACACTCGCACACACAAGGACACGCTCATACACACGAACCGTGGTTTCATTGCGACATAGAGAGTGTTTTATCACAAGAAAAGTGGGTGTTGCCTGAAAAAAAAAAGAGCATTAATTTACTTGTGACATCTCAAGCAACCCACGCACAATCACTCACGGAGTGGTACCTATATACTGCACTGTACATTCACAAACACTGCTGTGGGGGAAAATGTCGCCCCATTGGTCAAACTTGATCTTCCTCCTTCCATCATCATCTGTCTGTCATCTGAGGGTCCCCTCGCCGCTCACTTCCCAGCCTCCTTCTTCTTGTGCAGTAATCCTGGATGCCTTGCAGAGAGAACAGCAGCTAATCGTTCCATAAATAAATGAGCATCCAAAATGAAAAGGAGCTGAGACATGTGTGGGCGGCGTGCTGGGAAGCGCGTCCAAGCGGACGGGACAGGACGGGTGGAGGGGGCACCGTGTGGGTGGGGTAGAGCTCTGCGCCGTGGGTGGATTGGTTTTTATGGGGGGTTTTCAGCAGAAGGGATGCAGAAAAACGGTTATTTTAGATGTCTACATTTTTTCGAGATATTTATTTTGAGTTATGAACAATTTTATAAAGCTTTTGTCCCTCATCAATGTTTTTCTGCAAAATGCGTTCTTTGAAGGTCGGCAGTGTATTGTTTCCCTGATAAATATGGTACTTAATTTAGCCACGGAAAGCAGTTCCTCTCTTTATGTGTCAAGTTCCCCTTCTGCTCAAGATGTTTGTCATGGCCACTTCACTTTGATATTTGGCCTTCACTGTACAAAATGAAGGAGGTTTAGAGCTTGACGGAAGAGGCTGCCGTTACAATGAGAGGGAAGGTTTTTCTCAGTTAACCTTCACTCTCTCCTGTAAGTATGAGCAGAATTCAGAGCCATCAAAACATGTTTTAGGTTATTGTAAAAGTTCTGGCCAACCATCGAACATGCACACACATGGAACATTTTAATCACTTCACTCAATATCTTGCTTAAAGCCTGATGAAGCAGATGTTCATACGAAGATGTTGGTCTAACATTAGCAAAAAGGTATCCGTGATAGAAAACAAAAGTAAATGGTCAAACAAAGGAAAAAAATGGTGATGGCATGGTTAAAACTAGTTTTTTGCTTTTCAACAAGAAATGGAATTGACATTTTGACTAATTTTTAATATTAGTCAAAATCCGTTGGCTTCATTAGTGTCAAGGGGTTCAAGTCTTTCTGTTGCTAGGAAACTACTCTGCTTAATTGATCAGAAAATCTTAAAGATTTTCAAACCCTAACTGCAACTATCAAACAATTGATGTTAGTTGGGAGCTGATTTGCAGGCAGTTGATTATTGATCATCACACTCTGAGATTGGAGAAGCTGGGAGGATGGCCGATGGGCTACAGACAAACTAATGATTATTGAATTACGTTGGTAACTTGGCTTGGCTCTTGTCTTCACCATCTAAATCAACTCAAGCCTCAAAAATCTCATAGCAGTTGAAAAAGCACATTTATGTACATTGTGACTTTTGATTCAGCTTTTGATTCTACTTTTTCTTAACTGCAGAATATGTGTTATTTCATATTGCTGCAAAGTAGCTGCCCAAATCCTTATTAGCACTGCCTTCTCTCCCAAATACAAAGAATAACAAGGCTTTCTTCTTCTTGCCCCTTTTCCATCATGGAATGGAACATATGTGAACTATTTCCATGACATGGAATAAATAAAAATGAAATGAAAAATGAAAATAACGATACAAAGGGGATTGGTAGCCTAGCGGTTACAGAGGTGCGCTTGGGTCCAGAGGACCCAGGTTGAGGTTCCTGCTATGGCAACCGAGGTGAACCACTCGGGCCCCTGAGCAAGGCCCTTAACCCTAATTGCTCCATGGGCGCTGGAAAAGTAGTCCAGTCCTAGTCTAACTACTGATGGGTTGAAAGCAGAGGTCTCATTTCAGTGTTTTTCCTGAGGTGTATACTGACAAATCAAGATTATTATTAAATATCTATTTGTCTCCTTCAACTAATCTACTGTATGAAATGGACTGCAGCTGTCAATTACACCCAATGCTGCACAGTGATACTTTACTTTCTGTAAGAATGTTCCAAAACTGGTTATGGCATGCTTCAAAATGGACTGGAAACCAGGGCAACAGCTAATAAGTTATCATGGGAGATGTATGTTCTGATTTTGTCAAAAAAGTAGTTCAACTTACACAATCTTCACTATCCAAAAAGTACCGGTGGGTTTGCTACTTCCAGGAAAATGTCTAGTGTGCAACTCTGGGTCAGCTCTGGACAAAAAGGACAAAGATAATGAGAGGCCTCATAGCCAAAAGGAAGTGTACAGGTATGTGTGCAGGTTAGCAGAAGAACAGAGAATTAACCCGACAGAATTTTCTTTCCACCACCATTAAATTCAGCTGCTCGGCCGTTTCCCACACAGAAGCAGGAATGTGAAGTCAACTTCACCACGCTCTGGTCGCTCATCTGGGAAAAAAAGATATACATTGCCTTCCATGGTAAGAAAACGTCAATGCGATTCAGGGGTGTGACAAGGGTGCAATAACAAAGTTAAGTAATGCTTTACAAACATACCGCAGAAGCAGTAATAAGAAAATAACAGCAACACCAGGACTGACGCAGCTTTAACTGCATGCAGTAAAAGGAAAAAAAGAATCAGGTTTAAACAATACACTACACTTTGTCTTAGTTCTCTGCCCAGAGACAACAACCACGTCCTTGGATCGCTCTGGGTAGCGGCACTGGGGTTTGTCTCCACAGTTGATCCTGACTTGGGTAAACAGGACAGGAATTTAAAGCTGCTGAGTCTTCATATTTTGAGTGTAATAGCTCTCTCTCGCTCTCTGTGGGAGGAGAAGCTTGACATTGATGAAGCAACAGCTTGACTGAGGCTTTTCCTTCTGAGTGCTCTGAGTCTGTCCAGGACCTCCAGGTTGCTAGAGCTTGCATCATAATAATACTTATGGGTGACAGCTGAACAAATGTAATACAGCTCAGATACCGTTGTTAACCCTTGCAAGGCACTAAGGGATAGGCAAGCCCGACCCGAGCCTTGCAAGGAGTTCATCTATCAATTCTATTCTATTCTATTCTATTCAATACAAATTAATAATGAAGCTCAAAAACATATGAGCATTTACACTAGCTTCCACTAGCAGGAGTTCAGGCTAAATCTGGCAGACAGGAACCTCTACAGGGCCGACCGTCTCCTCGGCCCCTTCAGCCGGCGTGTTTCCACTACATTGTAGCGCCACAAAACAACCTTTGACTGAAAAATAGCAACGTTGAACACCAGGTGGCACATCTTTTGCAACTTGCAAACGGCCAGCAGAAGAATGTAGAGAAGAAGAAAACATTTTTTTTCTTTTTTTTTTAAACAAACACCATGGTGGTAGCAATTGAGATTAAAAGAAACCCCCCGCCGGACCTCTATATTGCTGTAGGCCAATATGATAAACCTGAACCGACTCGTCGGTCGGTCCATCCATAGTTTTTTTGTTGTTTTTCAACAAACTCTCTCACTGCATCAAATGTACTCGGACCAAAATGTTTCTGGCCAAAATGCTTAAAAACCAACACAGTCCCACTCCGGAGGCGTCGGAATCCGACGAACGGTCAAGAGCCATTGGCGCCATCTACTGACGCACAAGGTACCCTTCTGCGTCTCTTTCAGACGCAAATAGGCTCCTATTGGCTGCAATGTAATCCCGTCTGTGGCTATATTTGACGCTCGGAGCAGGTGATCACCGCGAGCGGTTTCCTCATTCCTCTTCTTTTTTTTAAATGTATATACTTCAATTTAAAAGATGGTTTGATGACATTTCTAGCGAGAAATTTTCAGACACAAATAGAATACACCAAATTGTATGACATCTCCAATGTAACCCCGTCTATATATGACGATCAGAGCAGTACTTCAATTTAAAAGTGTGGTTTGATGACATTTCTATATGCATTTTCCCCCACAATCTCTCTTCAGTGAGTGTATATTTTATATTAAAAACATTACTGTTTACTCAAGCGTACTCCTAAATTAAATACTTACCTGCTGTATTCTACTGCCCTTATTTTTAACAGCTTGTGCTCTTACAATGCCATATTAAAACAAATTATAAACCACATTAACACTTCATAGAAACAAAATAGATTGCGGGATGAGGTCTGAAAGATCTGTTTTGAAACGTTGCTTAATACGTTACGGCATTGAACCAACCCTTCCTGTCGCCGAGATAGGCAGCAGGACAAAACGTTAAAATAGCACTAATAAATGCATATATTGATCTTTTCCATCACATACATCTACTCACAATAGAAATATACATTTTATGGTCACACTTTGTCTATTGAAAAATGAGCGGATATATGATTTCGGAACCCTAATGTCAACATCTTAACCCGTTTTGTCTTGCTTTAACATATATAAAGTGGTCTCCCCTCAGCCTGCCAACTCAGAGAAGGAGGAAAGCAACCAGATTCTGCAGTGTCTGTACAGCCATCCAGATGAGCCGTCCAGTGTCATGTGACTTCTACGAGCCGTTCAGATTCTGCTCCTGTCGTGACGTCACAGGGAGGTTTGGCCTCCGATGCGTGAAACCACGCCCACAACTATAAAACCGTGTAACTGCATGCGAGTGTCCGACTATCGCATCGCACTGCGTGACATCGGACACTCTCTGTCCATCTCCCTCCAGCAGCTGCCAATTTATTGAGGTTTTTGTAGTGAAATGAGGAGGTATCATAGAGATAACTTCTAATTTCAACTAACTGGATCAGCCGTTCCTCATCCGTGACCGTTTCCTACAGCGCTTTCAACCGGCTTTCAACGCGAGCGACAGGAAGAAAATAGAAGCAGGGCGTACAACAAATGTTCAGCTCAAAACAGCGCGCCGTGTCGTGCTGCGTTGTGCTGCGTTGTGCTGCGCAGCGCCTCGCGCGGGCAGTTAGGACAGTCCAATAGAAAATAAAGCAATGGAATTGATTTTGTCGCTGACGCTTGCTCGCATCGCATGCATGACACGGTGTAAAGGCTTATTTATGGTTCCACGTACCTTACGGCGTAGGGTCTGCGTCGATTTAACGCAGAACCATAATTCAGGCTTAACTGCGCCGGCCGGAGCTTCCGCCATTTTTTCATAGCGGTGTATCGCGTCATTCAGGCAGCCAATCAGCACAGTGCCTCATTATCATATCATCCCCGCCCACTCAGAATCCCTCATAGAGAATGAGTTTAAAAACGGTAAAGATAAAGACATGGCCCAGAGGCTGAATTTCTAATTTATATAGAAATAACAATCAAAAGCTTGTTTTTAAGACATTCAAGGCCTGTTTAAAATAGACATTAAATGCCATAATAGGCCCCCTTTAAATTTGCTGATTTGTGGTCACATGATTTAAGTTCATGTGAGAGGGTTGAACGTAATTTCCTGCTTTTAGAATATCCAATCAGCAGAAACCTAGTCCCACTGGGCCGAAAAATGGTCTTCTCCTACTACAGTACCATTGATTTAAAGCAAAATACATCTTCCTTGTCGAATTTCTACAAGGTTTTAGTGCTTATTCCTCCCCTTGGAATCTTTCCCTGCTATCTCCTTCTCATTCGAAGTCCATCCTCTCTACTTTACCTGGAAATGCCATACATTTGTTACCTTGCCACATTTTTGCCGCCCTTCCTTCTCCTACTCTCTCTGTCCCTTACTCAGCTCTGTAAACCACTCCCTCTTCCTCTCACTCTCCAGATAACTTTAAATGACTTCAGGGAAAGTTATTTGGAGTTCAGGTAGAGTTCAGACACAGACCTGGTAGCCTCTCTATTCTCCCCGTCTAAGCCGATGTGTGAAAGTCTCCCCCGGCTTCCTCTTGACATGGGATCAGTCTCAAAGCTCTAAGCCCCCAGAATGGCAGTTTTAATTCAGTCCCTTGTGGCTATGTGTTTGATCAAGTATGCTGCTGTGTCTATGTTTGACATTGGGCTCTCTGTGTTTAATGGAATTTTCTTTAACTTTTTTGCATTGATAGATAATGAAAATGGGCCCCTACGCGACATGCAACCTCACGAGTAGAAGCAAAACACATGGCCTGACAAATGTGCTGCAATTGTATCTTTGTTTTGTATCTCCTTTTAATTATTTTGCATCTCTTTCTTATTGTTCTTTCTGTAACTATTGTGCTGTTTGTCTCATATTTATTCTAATTTATAATTCTGCTTTGAAGTTGATTGTTGTGATATTTTGTTTTGCATTATTCTGTCGCTGTTTGCATCTCTTTATAGTTGCTTTATATCTCTATCATTGTAACACACTTCTATTGCTTCATCTTCTCTACTAAATACATCTCTGTAATTTTTCTATACTATTTGTGCGTCTGTACATATGTCATATTTGTTTTTGTGTATTTGTTTTTTATAATGTATTGTATTTGTATCTTTCTGTGGTTGTTTTGTTTCTCTTTGTAATTATTTTGTTCCCTTAATCCTGTTTTATACTTGTATGTCGTCTATGTTAGCAGCTTATTGCAGGTGAAACAGGATTTGAAAGTTCTGCTGAACATTTTCACTCTGTAGAGAGAGATTATCCTGCTCCTATTCAAAGCTTTATGTGGCAGTAGATCCACACTCTTAAATCATGTAGCATTGGTCATGGAAATCCGTATTCGCAAGTTTTATTATCGTAAAGTAGATAACTCAATCTATAGTGCTTTTACACCTAAACCGTTAAGTCCACATTTTCAACTTCTCAGTTTAATCTGGTTTTAAATTCATCCATATTTCAATTTTCTATGCTAGTTATGTTGAATCTTTTTCTTTTAAGGGATTTGATCCACTACTCTGGCTTAAATTCAACAAGTCATTCAGATCCCTTACAGTAGTATTTATAAATGTAGAAATCATGCCAGGGAAACAAAAATGAATGATCTCTTACTATAGATTAATATGTATGAATTTCATAGCCAGCAAACATCTAAATAAAAAAAAACTGAGGAATGAATGTTTTAAGGAGCTTATTTAAACAAGGGGTGTAATGTGATTTCACCATGAACTGCATCAGACAAAATGGACAAACCCCTTCTGATGTCAAACGAGCAAACCTGGGAAGCCAGCTGGAACATGTCCATCATTTTTCAGTCACAGTTGGCTTTTTAGCTTGGTTAACTTAGTTTATTGTAACCATGATGCCAATTAATACTACTTCACATTCATTCTTATATTTTCTCCAAATGTATTCATTTGAAGTATCACTAACAAAACACCATTTGAAATGAATACTGACAGAGCTGAATAGCTTAGCCTGGCAACATTTACATCACTTTAAAGAGAAATATCACAATTAGATCCAGGATTAGACCCATCGCAGTCCAGAAAACCTAATACTGTTGCAGGCTGATTGACTGTATTGATAGCTAACAACTTGTTTAACAGTTATACAATAATAAGTAACTGTATCATCAGCATATAAGAACTCATTTGCATAATTTATAAAGTGAGCCAAGAATAAAGCCCTGTGACATGCCCCTTGTAACTGACAGAGTATTGGAACATCAATCTATCAATCTCAGGGACTTTACCTTTCCATTGATGAGCCAGAGAGTATGAAGTTGAAACAATTTAGTATTTCATGTTTATCTACGACTATACGACTATAGATAACTTATTTTTTATATAAATGGGCAGGATATGAGATTAATCACTCACTGAGAGGGACTTGATGGCTTTCTTAAACTGTTTGGGGCCATTTAGGCTATCCAAAGTGATTGATATATAATATTAAGACGTTGTCTTTTTATCAAAGTGGAGCATTTTTTGTTCTTAAAGTGAGCAAGTCATGAAACCTGTGGATCTTGCTCTCCCCAGTGCTGCCTTGCATTCACAAATGATGGATGAATTATCTCTGCCTGTGACCCTGAGTCTTCAAAGAGGAGCATGTTTATATTTCTTTGCAAGTGAAGCTCTAATGGAAATATGACCAAACTGCTTCGACATCAGGAATCTATTCTTACGCCAATTATAATCAAATTCATATCAAAATAAGGACCTTTCTTTTTTTAATGTTTTAGTTCCCTCTTTGTGATGATGTGCAGTTTTCTTCTAATGATTTTGGTGTTTCCGACGGCAGCCACGGTGCAGTAGTCTACTGGCTAATCCTCTCAAAGTCACTTGTTTCCCCGATTCCATATCCAGACTGGTCACAAGAGAGAGATGTTTAGGAATATGTAGAACAGAGTTAATGCCAATACTAATATGTAGATACTCTGAGAGAAATAAAATAGAGAAATAAAGGGATCCGACGCAAAGAGAAAATCACTTCCGTGACAAGGCTAATACTTGCACCGCCCTTCTGCAAGGACATGTCACAACAACAGGTCCATGAACCCTTCAAACACTTGGACTTACAGAAATGTGCTCCATTGTTTGGTATAAATATACTGTATTTTACTGCTTTTGAAGAAAAAAGTAAAAATTCAAACTATTTTGAAAGAAAATCATGAAACTTTATTGGAGCAAAGTGCTTACACAAGGGCTTAATATAAAGTACATATTCATAACATAATCTTTTGCTCAGTGGAAGCAGCAGGACAATGGGTTAAGTCATGTGTGTAATTGAAGATCCAGCATTTCAGCGTGTTACGAGGAGCCTCAGTAATTCTTGTGGTCTTCCCTTAGCAAAGCCCACCCTTGCCTCCTGGTGGTCAGTGAGGTTGTTGCATCTCTTGAGGTGACTTCATAAAGATGAGAGTTGTGTGTCTGCATGTGTCGCTGTGGGCGCATGGCTGCCAAGGACCTGTCTGTCTAGTCCACAGGCATTTTGTAATCTGCCTGACATGCGCAAGGCCCCCAGCGGCTCTGTTATTAGGCCCATTAGGTAGCCTGGGATGAAGCTGAATTTTCATTAGCTGGAGTAAGAGCGTGCGCAGACGTGTGCTTGCAAACATGTGTGTGATGAGTATGTAATGTGTTTGACACCAGCCAGCCAAGAGGGAGAGACACTCGAGGGATGACAGATAATAAGTCTGCATCCAAAGGACAGGAAGAGCAGCCCAGACTGGCTGGAGGGGAAGCAGTGCTTCTAATTGCTTTTTATAGATTACAGTATCGATGGGTGATAATGTGTTTCCACATCTAGGTGTATAAATTTCACCTTTTTGATTTCCGAAATCAACCGTTCTGATCACAAAAGTAATAGTCAGCCTGCAGCCTAAGTTTACTGGCCCCATTGTCTATTCAAGTCAGGCCTCTAATTCCACAATACTCTTCTCTCAGCCATATCGTCCCATTCCACACTCATTTGTTGCCCTTCTATCATATCACAGTGCATTTCCCAACCAATAAACGAAGGCACTCTACTGTAGAAATGTATTTATCTTTCACATAAACTCCATTCTGGCTCCACTTGTCTCTCTCCAGTAGTTCTCACTGGCACTTAATTTCTATTAATGGTTCTGCAACTGGAGCTCGGATCCAATCCACTGTTGAGGTGAGCACGGAGTGCACATGAGGAAATATGCAGAGGCAATTATCCTCTGTAATGTGCATGGCCCCATCCGTTAATGCATCTGTGCTCGGTGTGTGTGCCAGGGAAATGCTGTGAGTCGGGGGCTGTGTGCATGCATACATAGACTTTGATGGAGAGGCTGAAGCGAAAGGTGAAAAGCATTTGCAAAAAGGTGTGAATTCATTCAGGCCGAATCATTGTTAGCCGTGTAATAGCTCTGTATTAATAAACAGAAGAATTTGTTGCACCTTTTTGTATGGAAGCACACAGACACCCGGTGTCTCGCAGTGCAGCGCAGAATCAAACACATAACCATCATCTCCAGCACTGACCGCTGAGTAGCTCGTAAAGTCCTGTCTTATTTTTTCCTAGTGACAGCAACAGTGTCTATCCCGCCGTACAATTGTTCTCCAAGAGTCCTTCAATAACTGCTTTGCTCTCAGCTGTTTATAGATTTAACACAGCTCACTGGGACAGTGACAGGAGGCCAATAACGGGCTCCTGCGCCTGTAAATCCTGCTTCTGCAGAGGAAACACAGCGCACATAAACCCTGAGGAGTGGACACACATGCACAAACCTATTAGAGGAGCTGTAATGGCACTGGGAAGTTCACGCACACCCAGGTGTGTTAAAGTTTATAGTGAGAGGTCAGTGATGAGGTGGGCTCAGATGTGATGGGATGAGGCCTAATAGGGTGTTTTATAGAGGCTGTGTGTGTGTGATAATGTCTGTATACGGGATCAATGTCATGGTCTATGTTTGTGCTCATGTGGGTAAATATTTCTTACAGATTCTGCCTTGTGTGTGAGTGTGTGTGAGGTGTACAGAGGAGTTTTTATGCCTTGCTGTCATGCTTATCAGCTGCCTTCAGATCTCTGCAGTTTACTTCAGTGTTTAATGTTATGGATGGCGGCCGAGCCACCGCTTCGCAAACTCTCCTGAACATGCCGAGATAGAGCATGGACACGCTCACCAAACCTCCTGACCCTGCCTGATAGGAGAGTCTACCTGCAGTGCCTCTCCGCTGGAAATCATCTACCTTGAAACGTGAATTCCCACCACTTTTTTCAATCTATCCGTCTGTTTTCTTGTTTTTCTTGTTATAGTTTCTAGAGATCCACCAAAATGTGTGAGCAGCTCAAAATCTCTCTCCTTTCACAACAGTTTGTTCCCAATACCCTCAGGCAGAGGCAGAAGTGCCGTCTGAGGACAGTATAGATGGGCTCTCCTTCCTGCAGGACTGGTATCACTTCATCTACAAAACCATCACTGGAAGCACCCCTTCATATCTTGGATCACTACTTAATATCAACATCAGTAATCGGAACCTACGTTCAAGCAGTTGCATTAACCTGGTCATTCCAAAAGCCCGCACCTCCTTTGGTCATAATTCATTTCAGTTCGCTGCTGCTAGTGATTGGAATCATCTGCAACAAAAACTTAAACTTCACACATTCATCCCATTCTCCTCCTTCCGGACCAGCGCTACCACTTTTTATTCATATTCTGTATGTGTTGTGTGTTTTTTATATATCGTGTTGATTGTTTGTTTCACTGTAATTGTATGTGTTTGACTCTTTGTGCTTCCTCTTGCCCAGGTCGTCATTGTAAATGACAAACTGTTCTCAATTGACTTACCTGGTTTAATAAAAAAATAAACTAGAATAAAAAGGACACGAAAAGACTTAGTGAGCACACGTAAGACAGTGTAATGGTCTGTGTTTCAATGATGTTAGAGTTTTCCAAACTGCCTTTAAAGGCTTCACCTGCAGCTCCTCGCTTCAGCAGCAGTCTTTCCTCTCCCCACTTCAGCAGCAGTCTTTCCTCTCCTCACTTCAGCAGCAGTCTTTCCTCTCCTCACTTCAGCAGCAGTCTTTCCTCTCCTCACTTCAGCAGCAGTCTTTCCTCTCCTCACTTCAGCAGCAGTCTTTCCTCTCCCCACTTCAGCAGCAGTCTTTCCTCTCCTCACTTCAGCAGCAGTCTTTCCTCTCCTCACTTCAGCAGCAGTCTTTCCTCTCCCCACTTCAGCAGCAGTCTTTCCTCTCCCCACTTCAGCAGCAGTCTTTCCTCTCCCCGCTTCAGAAGCAGTCTTTCCTCTCCCCAGTGCCAGATTCTCCCCCCCAAAAAAACTTTTCTCTGTGTTTCCAGACAGCTGCTTTTGTGAACTTGTACACCATTGTGTCTTTGATGGTTTCTGTCCCTGAGTTTTATTTTTTTCTTCTTTTTTAACAAAAAATTGTTTTCTGGGCTGAGCAAAGAATTCATACTACATTTGTTTATCTTCTGCTGGATGGCTCTCAAGAGAGGAAATTAGACCTTGAGGAGTGTTGTTTGGATTCTTTGCCTGACTTAATTGTTTGAGACTTGATCTCTCGTTCTCCAGGATCTGCTCATCCGTCAGTGGTCCTATGGCTCTCCTGCTGGTCCATCCTGCCATCCCACCCACCCCCCACCCCCCGTTGTTGGGGGAGAACCATCCTTGAGACAAGATGTCCGAGCTTATTGTTGTCTCCCATTTGGTTCCGGCTGGGTTCACTCTGCTTAAATGGTGTTAAGTGAGATGGATATATCATGAAGATCACATTTATGTATAAGCACTTTTAGGAGAATGGTCATGTTTACATTTAGGATGACTTTAAAGCAATAAGATGGGCTAATATATTTAAACTTGAATAAAAATACAAAAATCACAACTGAAATGTAAAATAGAAGTCTTTAGTCTTTTAAGATGGTAAAAGCTCCCAATGACACTTTGTGATCTTTGTGTCCAAAATGTTAAAGTGAACATGGTCCTTGACCCCGAGGTGGTGTCTTAAAGTGTGCACGTATCAACTTTTTGTGGTTGAGCGCATTACACTCTCTTGCGCAACACAACCGTGTCACTAATTGTTTGTGCGGGTGTTGTTGTTTTATGTTATTTTTCAAAGCATGACACAGACATTTTAGTAAATAATGTCTCGGTTTAGTCAGTGTGTTGTGACTGGATGGTGCAGTAAGCTAATGAAATGACAACAGTTGCTGTGTGGCATCACTGATGCACGAGAAGCATCACCGTCCATCAGAGTCGAGTCATTCAGAACGGCAGCAAAACTGGAAAAAAGCGAGGACAGGAAAATGTATGAGGAGGAAATGAAGGACCTGCTGGCTGCTCGTGCCAACGATGGCATTTCTCCCCAGATTACTGGGGCTGCATGGAATGTGGCGATCTCAGCCCAAACTGTGGGACCGCTCCGCTAAGATAAAATATCTATAACAGTAAATAGTGCAAGTCATGATCTTAACAGTCATCGTCACAAAAGTGTCAGTCGGTGAGGGACCAGGACATGTTCACAGACCCGTAAGGGGCAGCCGCTGCGTGGCCAGTCTGGATCAGGAGTAAGAACCATGAGGTTGATGACAGGATTAACCAGTAGGCTACAAAAATGCTGGTGGTTTCCCAAGTACGCCGTCCCATTTAAAACGAACGTGTGTGAAAGTTGTGTAGATTGTATGAGTCTTCCTGAATGTGAGAATCTGACTCTTGAAAATTGGCAAAAACCCATTTGTGCATAAAAGTACTTTAAACGATCCATTTGGTGTCACATTCTAATTGAGTTGAAAGCCAATGAAATGAGTTAACAATGTATATATTACAGTCTGGTTTTAATGAAGAGATAATCTCTTCCAGAGTTAGTCAGTCTCTGCAAAATCCAGATCACCTCCGTTTCTTAATCTGGATCCTAACTCATCTAGAGCAGCGGACAAGTTGAGCGCAGTCCTCTTACAGGGTGTGATGTGATTAAGATCTGATAAATAAGGTGGCACTCATTTAAAAACTTTAAACTTAAACAGTAAAATCTCAGAATAAGGTCTGGAAACAGACTGACGTCACATGATCACACTTTCTTGTCCCAGTTGAAGACGAGCTGCTTCATTCTGAAGTGTTTTCAAATGCAGACGGATGGATTTTTAAACCGACGTGAACGGCAGTAATCAAATTTAGAGGTGATAGAAGTGAATAACTTCTTCCGGGTCTTTGAAGCAGAGATAAATCACTCTTAGCTGGAAAAAAGCTTGATTTGACAGCGACTCTGATCTACTTATCCAACTTAAAAGAACTGTCAAAAAAACACGCTTAGATCAGTGACAAAAGATCAACTGTATGGAGCCAAAGGTTCAAAAGATTTGTCAGGAAAGATTTTCTGATATAAGATGTGGGTGTAGAAAAAAAAGAAACTCTAAGTGGCATGTAACACATGAAACAATTGAGATGTTATTTTTTAATGTACTGTACCAGGCACAGGAGTCTTAGTGTTTTTAAAAGCAGGCCTGAGGGGAGTAGCATGCTCACTCCATCCCAGAGCTAAATTACATGAGCCAGCCGTGATTTCATGCTTCACTACACGTTCCTATTCTTTTTGCTCTCGGCACTCTCCCCTCATCTTTCTAACTCATTTACCTCTGCTTTAACCCCGCACGGATCGTATCAGGTTAAAGAGCAAAAAAGAGGTGAAGTTCGCAGCTGTGCGGCATGAATATTTCATCTGTTTGGATTACCATTCCCTCCAAAGATTCACTGTTCTTCGCGCTGTATAATACATGCGGCATCGCAGCGCGGCTCCTAGATCGTAACCCCTGCCCTCATCATCGCGAGCGAGGCTGCGGCCCTCTCCCATGCAGCCGTGTGTTGCTTTACGTGTGTATAAACATGCAAGTCCGAGGATTGTGTCTGTGTAGGTGGACGTCCATGAATGAAGTGCATGTTTGCAGAAATAGCTGCACCTTTTGTATTTTTACGTGTAAATTTCAGTGCGTTGGAATGCAGGGAGCTCAGGGTTACAGCAGGGCTACGACCGGCTCGTCGCTCTCTCTCACACATTCATGCACTTAGTCCCCCCCCCCTCCGGCTGGATTAGATGATGAGGTGGGAGAGTAAGTGAGATTTTAAAGGAAAGAGAAAGTGTGTTGGTAGGAGGCAGAAGGAGACTGAGTAACAGATTAAGAATGAAATTCTTTTGGCGTCTGCCTCGGCTTCGGCTTTAAATTGTGGCTGTGATATTCTTTGAAATGATCTACTGCCTCATAGATATACGGTGGTGTGTGATCTCGGCACCCCACATCACCGGGCCGTCTGACGGCCCTCCATTCCTTTCATCTCCTTCCATCTTTCCATTGCTAAATGAGCGCTGAATAGAAAAGTGGGCGAGGCTGTATAAATTTGAATGGCTCGTTCTCTGGCTGATGGAGAAAATGGGCGAGTGAGCCATTCTGACCTAAACCGCCTGCATCTCTTTTTAGTCATAGAAATTGGCTGTTTTAAATGTATAGTTTCTCCAAAATTACCATACGAGTAATTCAAAACAGTGAAGCTGTGAATATATAAAGAGTGTTTGACCTGAAGTGTAACTGGAAAAGCTCAGCTTATTTATCCTGTGTGTGTGTGTGTGTGTGTGTGTGTGTGTGTGTGTGTGTGTGTGTGTGTGTGTGTGTGTGTGTGTGTGTGTGTGTGTGTGTGTGTGTGTGTGTGTGTGTGTGTGTGTGTGTCTCCAGAAAAGCTGTAATCTCCATCTCACAGATGTGTAAAAGCAATTATCTGTCAGATTCAAGCAAAAGCTCATCAAGGAGAAAATTATTCTTATTTAACTAAATATAGAGAGATAATCAGAGTAGCACGCACACACTCATTAGTTAATAGAACATTAGACGTTAAACCTTCCCCTAACAGTAACATCTGATGACATTTCACCCTGCCCTTATCAAAAATCTATCCTCATGAGGACATTATTTATTTCCCTGAGTGCAACATGAGTCCAGTGAGAACATACAAGCAGTTATGTGAAAAGTAAAGACATCTCCCTTCACCTCTAAGGATTGATGTATCCAGGCATAACATAAGAAAATCTGGTCCATCTGGTCCTCAGCAGGTCTTAAAAGTTTGATAATTACAGGGCTCCAGATGGGTCACTTGGTTGAGTGGATGCCCCGTGTACAGAGGTTGAAGTCCTCGTGCAGCTGGCCGGGTTCAACATCTGACCTGCGACCCTGCTGCCATCTCTCTTCCTCAGAAGTGTTAATCCTTGGGTGTTGTGTGTAGTTCAACTTCCTCTGCTCTGCCTGTTTCTCATCAGACCCCTGTCTTGTCCTATTTTTCCTTCATTCCCTGCTCATCAATGGTCTCTCCACCTTTATTTCTGCCTATTGTTCAGTATTTCTCCCGGTTTTACCTGCTGGTTTTTCTTTTTGGAAGATCCTGCTATGTTCCCAAAGCAAACCAGGCAGGGGATGCCGTCATGCTTCCCAGCCAATCACCCCCCCAACCTCTAGGGTTTTCAAGGAGATCCGCCGGGAGGGGCGTGGTCGTCCATGCACCTCACCCAGCTTTTGAGGGGGTCCAGGGGGCTCGTCATGCCTCGCTGGCTAAGTCACGACATCTGCAACCGCACTCTTGTTCATTATTTATTTAACCTGATGTGATCATGAACTTTAATGAGCTCCCCTGGTGCAGGAGAAGGTGAAGCAGGGATCATTCACGCCATCTTTTTAAGCATATAAACAATATACATATGCAGTACATGTACATGTACATCAAACAAACAGTAGAAAGCTCAGCCTATAAAGCTCCAACCACAATTCCAGCTCCAAGGGAACTAATTGAGCACATGGTGCAAACATTTTTATGTTCTGGACAAATACCAAACCAATGAGTGGAAGAGTATCTCCTTGCTGGTGAACCTCCACCCCATTAACTGATCACCAGCAGGTGTGAACCCCTCTTCAAAGCAGTTTTGGCAGTGAAATGTATGTTTAATGAAGACATGTAGAACGATGGACTCCATCGTTCTACAGTGAGAAATACATAATTTGCACATGGAAAACATTCGGGACAAGCGACCCGTCATAGGGTGAACTTGCTACCACATTCATCCCCAACGTTCAACCACCCAACTCTAAGAGAATTTTAAAAATATTTAAGCGTTAGGACTCTACAGGGCTCAGGTTGCATGTTAAATGTTAATTTCATGACTTGTTTACCTCCTCTTTTCAAAGAGAGGATGGCAGATAGCAGAAAACTAAACACACCACAAGAATTCCGAGGGAAAAGCCACTGGAGAGACAAGTGTGGAGATGTTTGGTCGTGGTGCAAAGTAATGTGTTTGGAGAGGAAAAAAATACAGATCGAACATTCAGATTCAGACGTTTTATTGTCATCATACGAGGTATACAACGAAATTAAAAGAACATCAGTACAAACAGAAAACAGCTCATAGTGATACAGAGGTGATGATTCCAGGTATTCCAGTGGCACATGTGGCTAAAGCTTGTCCAAAAGTGCTTCATATTTATTGTTTCCAAAAAAAAGACCCAGTAAATGCATCTGAACTGCTGAGAGAGAAAAAAAATGTAAATCAAGGTGTTGCGGTGTCAACGTCTAGTTTGGAAGGCGAAAAGTAGGCTTAGCAACGTTACAACATTAATTCTTTCTTTGTTCCTTTTTTTTGCCGTCAAATGGTGATGACAGATCGAGAGGATGAAAGTAAATGTCTTATTTTCCTTTGAATTAGACTTCGTCTTTGAAACGTTGTTTGTGATGGCAAAAAGCTTGCGGCGTTTGTAATAAAGCCCCTCGGGACGGCCTGTCTACCGACTGCTCCGTGCATCCTGTTGTGTTTCTATTTTGTTCTCCTTTTAGTTTATCAAAAAATTATGTTAAAAAAAGAAAAGGATTGTGTGCATACAGGGTTTGTGTATAGATAGATGGATAGATATACATTTTTACATCACACTTAGAGCTGTTATTGTGCATTTGAAACAAAATTACAAAGGGGGAGCAACGCACTTGGGAAATATCCATTGTAGAATTGTTGTCCTCCTGTGGCCTTGAGTAAACCTTTAAGTTTGTTGAGGTTCATCTCTCTTTGCTGCATTCATCTTAAATGTCAGCACAGGAAAGTCAATAAAAACAGAGCATGACTTAGGAAAGAAAATACATTTCATTTTGATGGTTCATACTGCGGAGAAAGGCATTGTTATATTTGGGAGCATCTCACAAAGTGTTTGTATGGCAGGCTGTGTCAGTAAAAGCGCACATTATATTGACTTTGATTGAGGGTTAAACTGGAATTTGAAGAGAAGGGGGGCTCTAAAGTTTCAGCTTTGTAATGAGTGGGTTGTGTCCATGTTCTATTGTGTTATATTCTTAGTTGTATGTATTTCACATGTAGATAAATTATTAGGTGGACCCTTCAGTCGAAAACTCTGGTAAAGCTTTTCGAAGACTCTGGTAAAGCTTTTGCACATTCATTACACAGCAAACCTATTTAATCCCATTTATCCCGAGTTAATTTCTTCAAAAGAGAATCAGTCCCTGTGATTCACTGGAAACATGATGACAAAGAAAGAGATTGAATCACTTCAAGACTCAGTAAGTATGTGTGAGAAGGCCCCAATAATAGTCAAATCCATGTGTCACAGGTCAGGGAATGCAGGATCCAAATGCAGGAGATGAGGGAGCAGGAGTTTCAAAACAAAACGGGTTCACAGTTGCGCTGAGACGACGCTGGGTTAATACAAACTGGTAGTTGCTTCACTAAGCACGGTAACATGATGACTACTTTTGAGGAGGTGATAACAGCTAACCATTGGCTGAACTGACTCTCAATCAGTCATATCAGAAATACATATATTGCTTGATATAAACTCTCCTGACACGGTACAAAAACAAGGAACCCCCCTCAAAGTTGTCATTGATGTGAAGTGAACGATTGAAACAAAAATGGTGCCAGTCTCATTTCTTTAAGTAAAAAAACAACATGTTTCTAAAACTATTTTGCTTGTGTTAAGAATTCTAGTCAAGTAAACTTTTCTTACCCCATGGACAAAGCTAATTTGCTTTAAAAAAAATTTGACTATAGATACATTTTTAGAGTGGGCTTTTTTGCATTATTTTACATTATATTTACATTTCTACTGCTTCAAGCTGATCACACCATCAGCTTACCTCATAGAGTGATTCTACCTCTCAGATGATAATTGTGATACATGTCTGCTCACACACACAAACACAAAGCTTCCCCTGTTCAATAGTTCATGCCGTCTGCTGCGACGAGTGCTGCCTATTAATCAGCATTGGCTGACAGCTATTGCTAATGCTCCCCTTTTATTTGGCGGTACTTCATAGTTTAGCAGGGTTCAGATGACATGCAGCGTATGCTGTGCTGCTTCCCTTACCTGAGACACAGGTTGACGTACCAACTTCTTCCATTTTATGACATTTTGATGCATTTACTGATAAATGTTTGCTGTGCTTCATGCGATGTGCTGCTACACCATGAAAATGGGCTGTTCGGGATCTAAATATATTATATTTTGAACAATTCAGTGCAAAGCTAAACTCCAACTCTATAGGCTGAATTAGTCCATATTATCCATATTGATTTATACAGTCTCAGCCATCACATGTAATATAATGATTTACCAGAACATCTGTGCATAGACATGTTAACTCTCACACTCTATAATTGGCGGGACAGATCATGCTTAAATATTCAGCGTTAATGAGACAAGCTCTCTCCTTCCGTTTCATTTGAAAACACTCTCACAGAGTCATGTTTCCAACACTTCAAAGAACATTAGAAAGACTTCCAATAACTATTTAAAGATTAGCATTACATACTTTTACAGAGTTTTACAGGTTTTTGTCCTCGAAAGTACACAGAATGTGACTTTGTGAACCAATCTGTGTCACCTCAAGATGGTTCATACTGTACACGTACGCTCAAAGTTGCAGATGTTGGAGAACAAGAGTGACAGCTCTGCCCACCGGGTCGCCTGGACGGGTGCCAGCCCCTCAGCAGGACTTGGACAAACTGCAGCGGGGTTGCCATCAACACCGCCATCATCCGCGATATACAGTATGTCACTGGAGGGGAAGCACAATGCAACTTTAACTCCACAGCTGTGAACTTTGATCGACCTCTCCGCGGGCTCGGATCTATCATCTGAACTGAGGCGATCAGGAAATGACATCCCGGCACATCCATCAGCAAAAGTGCTCAGCCCTGACACCCACGTGGGTCGAAACGGCACAGAGACACGTTTACCAGAACAGAAAAGAATCTAAGATTTCTTAAGCAGAGTTTAAAACATACAGACATGAATCACATCTGCATGACTTTGCTTTGACTTTTATGATCATAAACAACCAAAAGATATTTCCAGGAATGGTCTGTCCCTTTTTGCGGTGCCCTCTGTTAAACTTCACTTTACATTTTAATACTTCTTTCCACTCTGGCAGCACTATTTCTCCGGTAAATCCCCTCTGTTCTGGCTGCCATACTCCTCTATATAGAAAGGTTAAACACACCTAAGCAGAGGCAGTGTGACGGATGCTGGAGCTGTTTCTAAATGTTAATGACACCCTCTGGGCAGAGTGCTACACGCCACAGTACCCTACTGTAGAGTTATAGTGAGGCGGTTATGCTATAGTGGATCCATCTGTGCACGCACACATCAAGATGTGTGTGTGTGTGTGACCACAGACACACACACACACACACCAGGGAGCAGCCCATACGGCTGGCACGCAGCCAGGAGTCCTTCCACCGAGTGGTCAGGGAGAGAAATCAATCAAACATGGCTTGTCAGGCCCTTGAATCCATTATGGCAGAGGGAGTGGTGAGGCTTGAGTAAACAAGGATGACAGGAGGAGACAATTAGCAAGAATTCAGGCTGTTGTTAGAGGCGAGCTTGGGGATTTGGTGGAACTGCATGGCCTAGTTTGGTCCACCTAGGCTCAGCGCAGTCAACAGGCACGGCTCGCAGCTTTATTGCTGGTAATTCACTAGCCCTCAGTGTTTTATGCCCCGCGCTCTTTACAGCCCAAGCAGGGCAAATCCATTTAAATAAACACCGCCACTGCAGAATGATGGCTAAGGTGTTTAAAAGCACCGATGCAGGACCAGCACATCCATTGCAAGTCCATTGCAAGTCGAGGCCGTTACAGTGGTTCAGACCCATATTGCGAACAAGTATGCAGTCACTGTGGGTCTCGCTGGAACTCAGAGCCTCTTTGAATTCATATCATGCAGATGCGATGCACATGACTGCACCAAACCACGTTGTTTGGTTCTCACATCAATCTTTATGCAGAGGTTATTTGCTGAACATTGTTAGATAACCTCCAAAATTGGTTTGAAAAATTGCAGATGGTTTCTGGAAAACGGATTCAGAAACAATGTGTAGAACGCTCTCTCTCTCCCTCTCTCTCTTTTAAAGTAAGGGCATGACCATTACTCATACAAAAGTCATTAGATTGGCCTAATAGCTCTTTCTCATGACTCTCACTGTTCCTGCCTATATGGAAAGAACATTAGTGCCTATGTATGGCACACAGCGCAGAAGTTCATTCATTCTCCTTTATGGGATGGAGCAGACAGATAAGTAAGTGCAAGGACATGAAGTCATTGTTGAGTTAGATACAGGCCTGAACTAATAAGAGCCTACATGTGTGCGGAGCAGAGAAAGACAACCCTGCGCTCTGTCTTTGCACGTCTTGTCTCATCCTGCAGTTGCCAGGAGTTAGGTGGAGATTTGTGGGGGGGCTTTGTGATTTCAGGATTCCCACAAGTGCTCTCATTTAAGTGATGGGCAAAACATATTGTACAAAAGGCCACATCTAAAGACAAACTACAAAAAGATATCAAAGGATAGGCTTATGTTTTACATCTGTATGCTGCTGCTTCCCAGAATGCATAACGAGGTCTTACCTGATCTGATAATACCCTTGAGTATAACTGTAATTTCTCTACAACAACTCTCTCAAATATAAGAGATGTAAAGTTTGATTGCCACTAAACAAGCAAGCAATAATAAGATGAAGTAATTAATAAGGATGGGCCACTTTTAACAGTCGGATTGAAAGGGAACTTCTGTAAACTCTGCAGTATTTATCTATAGACATAAAAGAGTAATCCAGACGAAGAGCATTGACTATTAAAACAAACTAATGATGTAATCTTCCACACTGCAGAGTGATAATGCTCTTTTGTCATGTGAAGTGCACGTGGACAGAATACCTCTTTGCTCTGGGAAAAAGGGTTTCCTAAGAACGGACTACTCTCCAAACTGATACTCTGCCATGGATTATTGATAATATGACTCCTATCCAATCCTCAATTGTTAATCAGTTTCATACCTATGTATAAATAAAACAAACCAATGAGTTTTAGCAGATTATACCATCAAAACCTTTAAACCTACAGAACCTAAGAGAGATAAAATGCCACTAAAACACAAACTCCCAGTTGGTTTGGGAAGAGATTTGAGAACGCAAGTGTAAGTTAGTCCGCTGGCAGTCAGTGACGTCACCGTGTGAATATCCTGTCTTACTTCCGGGGAAGTCGTGTCTATGAAGAATATTTGTGAAATTTGTGAAAATAAATGCTTCACAAAATGTTTATGGTTTTACTCACTCAGCACTGTGCCACTAATCAGGGGAAATATGAGTGAAAGTGGAAGGGAGTACAATAAATTAAAAACTACTTCATCATAAATTAAGTAATAAATAAAGAAAATAGGGAAAATAGGGAATAGTGGAACTGGTCTGGAGTGAATTTCATACTTACTCTTTTGCTCTTTCAAATTCATCTTTATGTACAAAACCATCTGTTGATATCAATGAGAACTTACCAGGTTGCCATAGTTACTACCGACTACATCCTCTGTAATCAATGATGTAGTCACTTGGAACCAAATTTCTAACCACGTGTATCACAGTTTTGTTATTTAGTTCCTGTTTTATTTTTACTTTGTTTCAGTTACGTCTTGACTTCCCTTGTTCCCATCTGCCCTGATTGTCTGCACCTGTGTCTCCTCAACCCTTCTGTTTATGTCCTGTCTTGTCTTTCCCTTGCTCCCTGCTGGTCTGTACTGTTTTGTTCCTGGATGTTCTCAGGTTCATGTTTTTTTTTTTTTTGTATCCTGCTAAGCAGTGCTTTTCTTTGTTTTAAGTTGAAATAAAACATGTTTTCTGGAACTCTTGATCTGATGTATCATGGCAGAGTAGTCATCACTAGGTGGCGCTATAATATAAGTGTAAAACATGGTTAAAATGAATTTTCATACATTTAACAATTATATATTTAAAATATATTTACACAAATGTGTGTATCATGCCCTTAAACTACTATGTGCACTCTTATTTTAGCATTAACAACCTCCATTTCTGTGAAAAAAAAAAATATTTGCTAAGAACTACATTTCCCTAGAGTCATGCTATACAGCTTTATGCTAATCAGCGCCATATTTGTAGTCACATTAGTTTGGGTAACCCTAACGTATAAAAACGTTTTAAAAAACATATATCAATTATGTAGTACATCTGAAATAGTAACTACATTTTATAGAGATGATGTATGTTAAGGAATTGTAAACCATTAAAACACTGTTAAAACAGCGTTAAAAACATGCTTTTACAAACTGACAGTAACAAACAGTAACTTGCGCATCAAAGACTCATAACTTAGCCACTATATTAAAGAATAATATATACATAATAATAATGTAATAATCCGTGTATATATCACGACAACGGATCCCAATTGACTTCGCATAGGTACAATATCCGTGGTGCTCACACGGAATTTACCACTTTCGGTGCTGGTGCCACGGAAAATAGTGGTGAGAGGTCGTGGGCATTTCACGGAGTTTTGTGAGATCAGGTTGTGTTCAAACTACACGACTTGACGACAGTGCCTGTGAATGTGCATTTGAGCGATGGTTTTAGGCCCCGTTTACACGTAGCAAAAACGGTGGTGTTTTTATGCGTTTTGGCCGTTCGTTACACGAAAACGAAGCTCAAAGTCACCAAAAACGATCATTGCTGAAAACTCCGGCCAAAGTGGAGATTTGCAAAAACTCCTTCTTCACGTTTGCTTTTAAACAGAGGGAAACAGACATTTAGGCTTCAGAACATCACATTATGCGACAGAAACGTCACCAGCGTCATGTGTGCGACCTGTGTTTACAATTTGTTTGGCCAGCGTCAATATTTTCTTGTATTTTACCTGTTTTATATTCTAAAGTCACACTTAAAAGTAACTCCACTTCTCTGCCACTCCAAACGAAAGACCTTCGTTCCATCTTGGAAGTAACTGGAAGTTACACGTGTCATTTGTTGACGTTTTTTTCCAGGATTCCGATTGGCTAGCATGACTTTATGCTTCTCGTTACACTGCCCCCTGTAGGTTTGGCTGCTCATATCACCTTAACAGCGTATTGATGCGGGCTCTTGTAAATGATGGTATTTTTCAAACGTAGAGGGGGAAATATCCGTTTTTGTAAATACCCGGCTATGTGTAAACGTGGACTTAGGAATCATCTGTGTTGCTTAACGATAGATCGTACTCTGTAGGTTACCTACGTCCCTGCTTTCCATTGTTCCAACTGCTTTTGTGATGCACTTGCATCACGCCTGCTTGGTTCCAACTATGTTGGATGTTAAAATGGTTTCAGGAAAATCACCTCAGATGTGATTTCACATAAATGATTCAGATTTCATAAATTTGACATTACATCCCTACTGGTTAGTTGTGCACTTCTCTAAAGCCTATTTTAATGGAAAAAGTAACAAACTCTTGTACAGCAGATATACATGTAAAACTGTAAAACTTATGGTGCAAGTACCTATGAAAATTTGCATTATATATATGTATATATAAAAGTAAATCCTATTTGATTTATGATTTTGTGATAGTATTATTTTGATGACATTTTGTTAATTGTCAGGGAGGACAACAGAAGACAATACATTTAAACAATCTTATTAATGTCAATGACCACTTTGCAGCAAGTGTGTGGTATTTAGAGTAATATCATGCTGAATACACAACTTAACCCACGAAACAGAAGAAGTCTGAAATGGGAAACGTAACATTAATGGAATAATTCAATTTGTAATGATCAATTCTTAGTATTGGCATATGAATGATAAGAACAAATCTGTGTAAAACACAGACAGCTCATAGTGACCACCAATGACTGGATACCGGATGACTATGTTTATATTTAATTTGCTTACTTTTTTCATGTAACTATTTAACCTGGACCAGCAGAACCTAAATCCATCCTTCTTAAATAAAAATAAAAAATGTACAAAAGAGAGGGCAGAGAGGTTCGGTTGTGGGAGTGAATTGAGATGATTATGCTGTAACAATGCACCTTTCAATAACCATGTCTACCTCACACTGCTGCACCTTTAACTTTTTTTTAAATTGTATATATGTTAATAAGAGCTGCCATTTGCCTATTTACTATACAGTGAGCGAAAATAACCAAGTCAAATGCCATGTCTTGTTTGATGTGACTTGGCCAAATAAACATGGTTCTGATTCTGATGATGTTGAAGAAGACGCTGCTCAGTGCAGCAGAGAATTGTGGTGAGAACCCAAACTATCCCAGATAAAGGATACGTTTGGGTTCCGTCTTCTGTACTTTTGGCTTTACGGGCTTGCTTACAGAATTAACAAGTTATGAGAGTGAGCTGTGGCCTAATGTTCATGAGCTGGGGCCACTAGGTTTATGGCACGTGTTGTATGGGTCAGATGTAGTCCAAATGCTGTAAACTAGGTTTGACATGTAACGGCAAGTGTTGTGAGGGACACACATGAGTTTAGGCGTCCATACTCGCCCTGAGCTGATCTCATTAATCACGGCCAAACACAGTCTAAAGAAAATTCCACACAAACGTCATGTGTGGGGACAAACGTTCCTGCCAAGGAGCAACATAGTCATTTGGTTCAGTTTATAGCTCAAAATTCCCAATAATCTAGAGGTATCTTTCTCAACAAAAGCTTAAGCTGCCAGCTAAATCTTGTCAAACTCATCTGTTTCCTGTTAGAAAACACTTCATAAAAATAGATGCATTTGTCGTTAAAGTAGATTTTCAGCTCAATGTACATTCAATTTTGGAACAAAATGAGATCTTGTATCACTTTTTGGCAGATTTATTTTTGTTACTTGTCATCAATTGCACCTGTGTGAACAAAAGAAAAGTGTATCTGAATAAAGAGAAAATATAAAGAAATTGGCCACAACTTGGAGGGCGATTTCGTGTGTGCTTAAAGCAGCGACTGAAACCCAGCAAGCTAAAAAAAAACGAGGGATATGTTCATGGTCTGCCTTTTTTAAGGGGCTGATACCCTCATAAAATTGAATTTATATCCCCAGCTCGGGTTTTGTCTGGGTCTCTCACACAAAGCTACTCTGTGCTTGGCCTGATCCATAAATTTTGAATTGTTGAATGGACCTCTGTGCTGAACCTGGGAGCCCCTGTCTGCGGGGCTGTGGAGGGAGGGCTCCAATTTAGAGAACAGAACCCCTGCAATAGGAAAACAACTGAGAATAGCCATGGGGAACTCTGCGGCTCTAACAGGACAGGCATGTCATTATTTGTTATTTAAGGGTATTTGGAATATATGCATGTGTGTGTGTGTGTGTGCGTGTGTGTGTGTGTGTGTGTGTGTGTGTGTGTGTGTGTATATGTATGTGTGTATATATATATATATATATATATATATATATATATATATATATATATATATATATATATATATACACTTATTTCTTTGTTGTAAAAATGCTTCTTGGCATTAAATCTTATACACTACCCTTTTAAATGGTGACACATTTGTAAGGAACATGCATATGTATTTGTGGGGTGAGCAGCAGAGCTGAGGATGTGGGTTGGGCCCATGAATATTATGCCAACTCTTCTGTGCCAATGCCAAACAGCTTATTTTACTGTTGCTATTGACTTGTTTTGTGCTTCTGCTACCCGCACCTATGAGCATGGGCCCTGTGTCAGTAGGTGCCTGCTCCAATAATTAGCATGCCATGTTTGATTGATCTGGATAGGCCAAGTGGCATAGATCAGCTTCAAGCTGGTGTTCAGCAAAACCAAGTTGCAGCATTGTTTGGAGTGAGCCCTGGTACTAGCTCCAAACTGGGGTCCATATAACAGAGGGGTGTCAGAAACAGGGCACAAAGGGGGAGGACCGTTTCCTCACCCTGTCAGCACTTGATTACCGTAGACTGTCTTCTACAGATTTGCAGGATGATGTGGTCGGTCATATCGCCCTCTCTGCCCAGACAATCTGGAACACACTGCACACAGCCAATCTCCGGCCTCTTAGGGCCGCCAGGATGCCCATGGTGCCCTTCACCATCGGACAACACGTGCACTGAAACCTGAACATGTGGAGGATGTTCTCCCACATGCTACTGAGGCTCCCGTTTGCTAAATGGATACATTGTTAAATTGCCAATATGTGTTGTTTCTTCCAACGTCAATCACCCAACCCACCGAACACTGAACAAGAGTCAAAGCTGTTTGGTATTGCCAAAGAATATTTGGTATATTATTCATGAGCCCAACCCACATACTCAGCTCTGCCACTCATCCCACAAATGCATGCTTTCCAACAATATAAGATTCGTTGCCAAGGAGCATGGTTACAACATAGACACAAACACAAATGTCCTTAAGTATGTAAGTATATATGTGTGTTTATATCTAAAATGTGTGTGTGTGTGTGTGTGTGTGTGTGTATACATATATATATATATATATATATATATATATATATATATATATATATATATATATATATGTATATATATATATATATATATATATATATATATATGTACAGTATATATAATATGTGTGTGTGTGTGTGTGTGTGTGTGTGTGTGTGTGTGTGTGTGTGTGTGTGTGTGTGTGTGTGTGTGTGTGTGTGTGTGTGTGTGTGTGTGTGTGTGTGATGGTGTAAAGACTGGAAGTCCACATCAGTTGCATGCCTCAGGCTGTATGACTGCTACATGCAACCTTTCCCGTGGGGTATAGCATGTCTGTCTGTGGATCTCAGTGGAACAGCAAATGCCCTGTATATACTTACTGTACATGTCCTCTGTGTGCTTGTGCGTGCTAGGACGACAGCACAGACTAAAAGCATGGGGTAAGCAAAGAGAGCATACTTTTAAAAAGCATTCTGTTCTTATGTAGATCCCACTCATGCCTATCCACTGGAGACCAACACTAAAAACACAGCCAGCACCACACGGATGATTCTTTTTGTAACTGATGAGAGAGAAATAGTATAAATTGCAATGAAACATCTGCATTACCCTGTCAGAGAGATATCTTTAAACTACGTATCCTTTTTTGTAAATATGTTTCAAAATGCACATGCTTGTAGAATATTATATGAGAACATGTACTGTACAACAAAAATCTTGCATGTTAACATTTTGACAGTACTTCTGCAAAATAAACTAATTACATGAATGTCATTCTCAGGTCACGGGAAATAAATAAAGATGAGAGAGCCTGTAAAATTTGTGCACTCGCACAAGAAATTTTCACCCAGAGGAATTGTCACACAAACTGAATTTAAAGTTGAATAAAACAATTCATGCATGCTTTGAATGACACTTACAATGATAATATTCATATTCAATCATCATCACCACTTGACCTCGGTCAAAGTCCCAGGTGTCTGCTGCTTCTTCAAGGTCCTGCTTTGAAAACGCAAAGCAAATGCAGAATTTAAATGTGTGAAATAAACCTTGTGTCATATCACCGGTGATAAAATTGAGTACAGAGTTGTTGCATTGCCATCTGGGTCATCATTAATGACCACACAGAGCCATGTAAGTAGTAGTCAGTTGAAAATCAAGTGCATGATATGAATAAAATTCTGCTTAAATGGCAGTGCTAAGCACAAACGGGGGTAATTTGTCTGTCATCATTTAAACGTTAAAGCATGTAATTCACCCAGGTTGAAATTATGGCCCAGTTGTAAGTAGGCATGTTTTTAGTCATCCCTAATCATTTTCAGAACTTTCAGGCTTCACCTCAACACATATCTGTTTCTTTACTCATTTCTGTTGATGATTTAAATAAAATGAAATCAAATGGCTTCTTCAGGGACCTTTCAGCTTCAGAAAAAAGGCATTTGAGTCCGACATGTTTTGCAGGCTGGGGCTGGGTCTGCTCCTGCATGGCACAGCATGATAAAGTTGGTAGTTTATAAGCACCCACAGTTCTGAGGAAAAAAAGAAAGAACAAAAAATTAATTTTCTTAAGTGGATATGGAAAAGGAGGACAGACATGAAGACAAACTGATGAACATGGATTTCTCACTCTGATTGGTTGACTCTTGGCTGAACCCCATCCAGCACCACAACAGAGATCTGTGTCAGCATCAGCCAATTTAAGAGGTTGTGGTTATACAAGAAATTAAACTACATGTATGGAGTATATATGTAAATATTATTCTGCAGGTTTGTGAATATTTTTTCTGCAACTTTTTTTTCATTTCTTTTTTACTTCAAATTCATGCCATAATTATGTGAGTTTTTTGTTATACAAGTGAAAATGCAGTTTTTGTTGTACATTTTCTTATATAATATTCCACGAACTTGCTCGAGCTCGTCGACTGGGAACATAAGTACCTTCATACCTCTTCCCGTATGTATGATTCATATGGATGCATGGAAGAGTTCTTCAAAGCTCTCACATGTTTATGAGTCCATAACATCTGACGCATTCATGTTTACGCTCCCAAGCCCCATTTGACATTTTCTGGATATGATGAATCATTAATGATGACCTCAATAGGCTTTCACATCTTTGGCCCCCAGATCAATAAAGTGGTTAGGGGAGTAGGTCAGCGACTCTCCAGAGGTGTCTGCCACTGTGTGCAAGCTTGTGTGTATGTGTGTCTTTGAGCATGCCTCCAAACAGCCGCGCCCAGCGAGCGGCTGTAAAATGTTGGTGCTAATTGGCGGCCAGGCACGGCCCTGCCTCCAACACGCCTGGCAGAATTGCGGATGGTTTTCCAAGGCTTTTTTTCCAGGCAGTCGCTGCATGTCAGGCGGTGGGAGTTCCATCCATTATTGATCACATCCAAGGATGAAAGCAGAATCGCTCAGTGGGGACTGAGCATATTTGGCCCCACACAGGAAAAAAAAAAAAGAAAATGGAAAAAAAGAGACACAGCTTTGACCGCCAGCTCTGCGTGATACGAGACAAGGAAATATCTTCTTTAAGTCGAATTGAGCTACAGCTGAGAACCAGAAAGTTTGAAAAGTAAACACAGCAAATATGTTAACGCAAATAAAACTCATCATGTGTATTTTTACTCATCCATATCATTAAGCAACACAACCCTTGCTGATGCCTTTTGCCCCCACATGATGACATTATGCATCGCTCTGCCAGCATTAGAGGTTGTTCAGCAGCGCTCTTCAACGATTCAGCTGTGCAGAACTGACCTCCACCTCAACTTGGCAATACTCCCCAGCCAAATGGACGTCTGGCAGCCAGAATACACTCTTGATATACAAGCAGGCTTGCGTGCCAGGGATAACTCACACACCGCTCCCACAAATATCCAGACACACGCTCCCTCTAGGAAAGGTTACAATGCTGTTTGAAACAAAGGGGCAGATGGTTGACGATGACACAGGGCCAGCACTCGTGCGTGTGCAGGAATATATCCACGAACATCTCTCTGAGTCATATTTTATATGTTTAATCTTCATCCAATGTCACCCAATCGGCTAGGCAATGGCCAGTTCTAACACTGGGTTAAACGCTTCTCTAAGAAGACAAAGAAAAATTATACAAGTTGCGACAGCAGCAGAATGGTAATGTATTCAATTTCTATGGCTCTCGGCAATATCAAACATAATAATATTAAAGCCGGTCCCAGAAGAGCCTTGGCCGACTTCATAAAAGGAATTGCAAACTTGGAGCAGAGAGAAAAGACTTTAAAAACATGCTTCCCAGCTGAGAGAAGTGCCCACTCATCCTGGCAGTGTCTCCGAGGTACATGGCTCCACCAGCCTTGGTAACTTATTATTATTTTAGAGGCAAAATTCTGCTGTTTTGGGGTAAAGTTTGCAAAGCAGCTGCTTGGAAAGAATACTGCAGATTAGTGTCTTCCCTGAGCACGTCGCATCCCAAAGCTTAACATCTAACGTGAATGTTTATTGAATCATATTCTGTGCTCTCGCTGCCATGAACCATTCACATCAGGCCTGTAATTTTCACGACCAGAACAATACAGGTAAACAGGTGACACTCTTAACAAGAAACCTCAGCTTTAAAGCTGCAACATGTGGACATACTGGCTGTCTGGCACTGTCTTTCATAGACGGCAGCAGTGATGGCTGCTTTTACTAATGACTAACTAACTTACACATAAAAGCATTTTAAATTTTTTTATTTGTCTCTTTGATGCCACTTCCCAGAACTCAAAGGTTATAAAGTCCAGTTGGTCCAGCTATTTCCAGCTCACCAAATCTGTGTGCAGCACAGCAACTGTCGTAGTTAAAGAGGCTATACGTCACTCTTGGCTCAAAAACATTTTTTTATTTATTTTTCTTTAAGTGGTTGTTATTAGTTATGTTTACTTTACGCTGCAGTTGAGATCCTTTTGTATCATTGTATGGAAAAATGAAAAATAAGGAGGCAATTTTCCACATAACGTATGGGATTGACCACGTTGTATTGCCAAAAAGGGAGAAAGAGAACAACCAAACCCAAGACCATGGACAAATATGGCAGCCACTACCATACTCCATACCATACCAAACTAGTAACTACCATACTCGTAAATCTGGCTATTAAACATCAGCGTTATCCTACTTCCAGCAGGATAACACGCCATGTCATAAAGCGCCAATCATCTCAGATTGGTTTCTTGAACATAACAATGAGTTCACTGAACTCAAACTGCCAGACCTCAATCCAGTAGAGCACCTTTGGGATGTGGTGGAACGAGAGATTGCCATCATGGATGTGCAGCCGACAAATATGCAGCAACTGCGTGAAGCTACAGTATCATGTCAATATGGCCCAAACTCTCTGAGGAATGTTTAAAGTACCTTGTTGAATCTACGTCACAAATGATTAAAAGGAACCCTGGCTATTAAGACATGTAGGTCTTAAAAGATAAATGTTGGTATCAATTATAACAATGTGATATAAAAAACCTTTTTGATGTCTTCGTTTTTATAAAATTTGAAAATATAATTTTTTTTTTTTTTTTTTATTGATCTTTTTATAAGAAACAACATGGAAACGTGTAGTCAAACAGACGCATTATACATTGTCTCCTTTTTTTTTTTTTTTTTTTTAAACACACAAAACCTAACAAAGGAACAGAGTCTCTGTAGCGTTAAAAATTAAATAAACAGATGAGCAAGAAAT
This sequence comes from Cololabis saira, assembly GCF_033807715.1. Classification (NCBI taxonomy): domain Eukaryota; kingdom Metazoa; phylum Chordata; class Actinopteri; order Beloniformes; family Belonidae; genus Cololabis; species Cololabis saira. The sequence goes on along the minus strand of NC_084601.1, from coordinate 20,257,465 downwards.
GAAACTGGAAATAAATAAAACATAAAAAAAAACTAATTAAGGAGATGAAAAGAAAATTAAGGGAGGGGGGGGGGTCAGTCGGTGGGTAGAGTCTTCAACGCGGTAAAGTGGTCTATGAACGATTGCCATTTGTGAGTGAATTTAGCTGAGTTGCCTTTTACAGAGTATCTCACCTTCTACAATTTAAGAAAAAACATAACATCACTAAGCCAAATAGAAATAGACGGGGACCTGGGAGATTTCCATAAAAGTAAGATACGACGTCTTGCTAAAAGGGATGTGAAAGCCAATACTTCTGACTGTGTGTGGCTGATATGTGAGGAGTCAACAGAGAGTCCGAATATTGCTAAGAGAGGGGCCATAACAACTTTTTTACCCAGAACTTTAGACATGATCACAGAATAATCACTCCAAAATTTCTGTAACCTAGGACAGGAGAAAAACATATGACTTAAATTGCAGGGAGAACCCTGGCATCTGTCGCATAGGTCTGCAACATTCGGATATATTTCCGATAATCGGGATTTTGATAGGTGGGCTCTATGCAGCACCTTAAATTGAATAAGTTCTAGTCTAGCGCAAGGCGTGCTAGATCGTATGCTACGGATAGCTTTATCCCACAGCTCCCCTGTGAAGTCAAGGCCCAACTCTCGTCCCCAACCCTCCCGAGCTTTATCTACAGAATGATCATCAAATGTCATACACAGTGCATATATCTTAGATATCAGAGACTTTTGACTGAGTTTCATAGTTAGAAGATCATCCCACGGTTGGTTCGCAGGAAGGGAAGGGAAGCATGGAAACAAAGCAGAGGCGCAGTGTCGAAGCTGGAAGTAGCGAAACAAATGGGAGGCAGGCAAATTGAACTTTGACCTCAGATCTGAGAATGTGGAAAAGATACCATCCTTATATAGATCCCTGAAGTGCTTAATGCCCCGGTTGTACCAAATCATAAAAGTGGTGTCTATTAGTGATGGAGGGAACAGATGATTCTTAGTGACCGGTGTATAGATGGATGGAGAAGCAAATTTAAAGTGGCGCCTAAACTGTGACCAAATCTTAAGGGAGGAAAGCACCACAGGGCTATTTGTAAACTTAGAGGGATTCAATGGTAAAGAGGAGGAGAGTAGGGCCGTTACAGAGGATGAAGAGAGTGACTGAGCCTCCAATCTGCACCATAATAACTCAGGAGACTGAAGCCAATAAATTAGTTTGTGAATATGCGCTGACCAATAGTGAAGCATAAAGTTTGGTAGTGCTAGACCCCCATTAAATTTAAATTTTTGGAGAAGCGAATACCTCACTCTGGGTGTCTTACCGGCCCATAAAAAGTTGGAAACAATTTGGTCAAGTGATTTAAAAAAAGATTTTGGTAGAAATAAAGGAGTGCATTGGAACAAAAAAAGAAATTTAGGCAATACAGTCATTTTCACTGTGTTAATTCTTCCTATCAGCGACAGTGGTAGGGAGTTCCACCTCTGTAAGTCCGCCTTCACTTGAGTTACCAGTGAGGAAAAATTAGCGGTGAAAAGAGAGGGCAGAGTGCGGGTCACATTAATCCCTAAGTATCTAAAGCCCGACGGGCTGAGTTTAAAGGGGATATCAGATTGTTTGAGTTGTAAAGCAGAGGAGTTTATGGGGAAGCATTCACACTTGTTAAGATTGACCTTATAGCCGGAGAAGGATCCATAATTCTTCAACAGAGATAATATTGGTGCAATGCTGGTTAAAGGGTCAGATACATATAAAAGGAGGTCGTCTGCATAAAGTGACAATTTGAGTTCCACATTGGACCTAGAGACTCCGCGAAATAGAGGAAGAGTTCTTAGAGCAATTGAAAGTGGTTCGACGGATAGAGCGAATAGCAAAGGGGAGAGAGGGCAGCCCTGTCTCGTGCCACGTGATAATGTAAAATAAGTGGAGTAGTTGTCATTGGTGTGAATGCTGGCCTGAGGGGAAGTGTAAAGAAGTCTAATCCACGATATAAACCTGTGTCCAAATCCGAATTTATGAAGTGTTGCAAAAAGATAGTTAAATTCGACACGATCAAACGCTTTTTCAGCATCAATTGCGATAACAACTTCAGGGAGTGGAGAAGAATCTTTAGAGAGAATCACATTAAGAAGTGTACGAACATTATAGAAGAGCTGGCGTCCCTTGATGAAACCATTCTGCTCCTCAGATATGATGCTAGGAAGGATCTTATCAAGACGAATTGCTAGTGCTTTGGCTAAAATTTTGACATCCACATTCAGTAAAGACAAGGGCCTGTAAGAAGTGCATGATTCAGGGTCCTTGTCCTTCTTCAAAAGGAGGGCAATGGACGCCTGCATTAAAGAGGGAGGCAATGAGCCATGATCAAGGGACTCATTGTACATTGAAAGTAAAAGGGGGGCTAATTTGTCTTTGAATTTTTTGAAAAACTCAGCTCCGAACCCATCGGGACCAGGGGCCTTGTTGCTTTGCGTAGCTTCAATGGCGGCAGCAATTTCTTGCAAGCTGAAAGGAGCATCGAGGCCATTAGCCACATCCAAATTAATAGTAGGGACAGTGATATTATCAAGAAAGGAGGTCATTTCTGCTGTGTCAAGTGGAGATTCTGACTCATAGAGAGAGGAGTAGTATGACTTAAAAATTGTGTTGATGGCGATTGGATCGGTGGTAAGTGTGCCATTAGAATCTCTAATGCTGGGAATCAGTCTCGATGTTGCTTGCCTTTTTAATTGGTGAGCCAATAACCTGCTTGGTTTATCGCCGTGTTCATAATAGTTGGCGTGAGCGCGTAATAGGAGCCGTTCAGAATCGGCTGTCGCTATAAGATCGAATTTTGACTGCAAATCAAGCCGTTGTTTCAGTAAACTCGGACTTGGGTTAACTGAGTTTAGTCTGTCTGTGTCCTGAATTTTAGATGTGAGCTCCTGTAATTTAGCCCTGCGGATTTTACTGGCGTATGCTGAATAAGAGATAATCTGTCCTCGCAAATATGCTTTGAGTGATTCCCATACTAGCGAAAAACTGGTAGAGTCTGTTTTGTTTAATGCAATGAAATCATCTATTGAAGCAGATATAGAAACATTAAATGCATCGTCGGATAAAAGCAATGGATTAAACCTCCAGGGAGAAGTAAAACGGGGGCGCTCAGACCATGTTATATTCAAAGTTAGAGGGGCGTGATCCGAAATAACAATTGGGTGGTATACGACAGAAGTAACTTTGGGGAGAAGAGAGCCATCAACAAAAAAATAGTCAATACGTGAATATGACTGATGTACTTGAGAAAAAAAAGAGAATTCCTTATCTCCAGGATGTGAGAACCTCCACGGATCAACAAGCCCGCTCTTGACTGTAAAATCGGTAATAGATTTTGACATAGAGGATTGAGTCAAAGTACGAGGATTCGAACGGTCCAAAGAAGGATTAATAACACAATTCAGATCACCGCCCAGTATTGTAATATGCGTATTTAAGAAAGGGAGGTTGCCAAACAGCCTATCCGTAAAATTGGGGTCATCAAAATTAGGGGCATATATATTCACCAACAATACAGGGTTACAGTATAGAGTGCCCGCAACAATAAGATATCTACCATTCTTATCAGATATTGTCCTGGAGACGGAGAAATTGACTCTTTTGTTGATCAAAATTGCTACTCCTCTAGACCTAGAATCAAAATTTGAATGAAAAATATCACCCACCCAAGCTCGTTTGAGTCTGAAATGATCTTTATTTCGCAAATGAGTTTCTTGAAGGAAAGCTATGTCAGTGTCTAAGCGTTTCAAATGTGAAAAAATCTTTGATCGCTTAATTGGATTATTCACACCTTTAACATTCCAGCTAGTGAATGTAATGTTTGATCCAGTATCAGGCTTGCGCAGATTACAATCGCTCATAGGCATTCTCTGAGAGAAAATAAGACCGACTCACCCACCACCAGAGGAGATATAAGGAAAAAAGGTAAAAGGGAAAACCAAAACAAACAAAACTCAGGAGTATATACATACCTACAGAGACAAAAAGCCAACATCCCATAACCCCCGCCCACCCACCCAACGCACATTAGATGATCCCATCCCCAAACGATGGAAACAGCCGTGCTGGCTTCAAAGGAAGCCATTCTCGAAAGGAGATGCTTTCGACTGTAAAGCTAGATACAAAAACGAAAACAAAATTAGCTCCTGCAGAGTTAAAACCTTAAAAAATAAAATAAAATATGAGGCATATGAAACCAACAATCTGAGCCATTCTGACGATCGCTGTCTTGTCAGGGTAACAACAAACGTTAATTAAAATTAAGGAGAACATTGGCCTATAGAACAATGATATATACATATATGTACTCGCACACCCACACAGACACGCACACACATGCACACAATTTAAGCAAAGACAGGGGTGCGTGCATATTTTCTAATCAAGGCATCATACCAGAGAAATGATTAGGCCTTCAATTTTAAACGGTGTTGTTCCCATTGATAGTTAGAAGAGAAAAAAAAAAAAAAAAAAAAAAAAATTGATAAATAAATAAAAAAAAAAAAAAAAAAAAAATTTACGACATAAAGTCCCATTTTCTGAATTGACTCAGTCACTCACCCCGGGCCAGAGTCCCGCATGGAGGCATACGAAACCAACAATCTGAGCAATTCTGACGATCGCTGTCTTGTCAGGGTAACAACAAACGTTAATTAAAATTAAGGAGATCTTTGGCCTATAGAACAATGATATATACATATATGCACTCGCACACCCACACAGACACGCACACACATGCACACAATTTAAGCAAAGACAGGGGTGTGTGCATATTTTCTAATCAAGGCATCATACCAGAGAAATGATTAGGCCTTCAATTTTAAACGGTGTTGTTCCCATTGATAGTTAGAAGAGAAAAAAAAATAAATAAAAATTAATAAATAAATTAAAAAAAAAAAAAAAAAAAAAAAAAATTACGACATAAAGTCCCATTTTCTGAATTGACTCAGTCACTCACCCCGGGCCAGAGTCCCGCATGGACAGCAAGCTGGATAAATCGTCCCAGAAAATTAGCTGGTAGTCACTTTTTTTATTTTCCTGATGAATGCCAGGGCTTCATCTGGCGACGTGAAGTCACGCTGCTGGCCATCATGGGTTACACGCAGCCGGGCGGGGTACAGCAATCCATACCGGACTCCTTCAATCTCCCGCAGCTGACGGCGCACGTCATTAAAGGCAGCGCGCGCCCGCGCTGTCTTGGCTGTGTGATCCGGGAACACGGAGATGCTCATACCCCGGACTTTTATCCGCTGCCGCTCTCTCGCCTTTCTCAGGATGTCAGCGCAGTCGGTGTAATAATGGAGCCTTGCCACTATTGCGCGGGGCCGCTCCCCGGGCTTCGGTCTCGGCATGAGGGTGCGGTGGGCTCTGTCCACCACCGGCTCTGCGTCGAGGGAGAAGGCTTCCGCCAGGAGCCTGGAAACGCCGGCTGCAGATGAAGAGTCAGGATCCTCCTCCGGGACGCCAATAATCCGCAGGTTCTGCCGACGGGACCTTGACTCCAAATCCTCGCATCTGTCCTCCAGCCTCACATATTCTTTCGACAAGTGATCAACTTTTTTCTGGAGAGCAACGATGTCATCTGAGCAGCTTGAGAGCGAGAGCTCGATCCCAGCGACCGTGGCTGCGAGACCCGCGACGTCCGCCTTCATGGAGGAAATACTGCCAGAAAGATCAGCTTTAAGGGAAAGCAGCTCGGACTTAATGGACGTTAAATTCTCGTTCAGTGCTTGCTGAAGCTCTGACCTAAATACAGCCGCAACATCATTGCGAAGAGCGGAGAGAAGTTCGGTTTTAAGCCGGCTGAACTCCGCAGCTGGAACCTGCGCAGCGCAGGTGCTCTCCGGAGGAGGGGAATCACCGCGGGGCGAGGAGACGGCATGAGCAGCAGGCCGCAGGTTAGCTGGAGGGTTATTCCCCGCTTTGAAGGACTTTGGAGGCATTTCCGTGGTAAGTCGTCGAAGTAACCGCGTTGTAAATAGGTTAGTTAAAACCAAAGCCGTGGGAGTGATACAAAAAGTGCCAATAAATGCTGAATTAAAATTAACTCTGCAGGAGCTCCGCTAATTACGTCTCACCCCATGTAAAGCTAAGCCGGAAGCCAAAATTTGAAAATATAATTTAACATGTAGGTCGCCATTGTTGTTTACATTCTGGGTAGTGACGTCAGACGGTGGCCTCTGCTGGCCCCCGTACACTGTTTTGACACCCAGAAACAGATCAAAACACAGCTAAACAGGTGACGGCGCACCAGAAACACAGATCAAAACACAGCTAAACATTAAGGTGACGGCGCACCTACAAAAAAGTTAAAAAAAAAAAAAAAAAAAAGTGCAGCCCCATACAGCATGAACTATAAAAACACCATAAAACTCAGATAGACTAAGCGACCACACGTTTCAACTAGCAGATAACCGATGCTACAATAAAAACCCCAGCCAGATCTGGCGTCATTAAATTAAATAAAGATGTTCTTGCCTATTTGAAGCGAAGTCTGCGCCTCCCGTTTCGTCAAAGTCCGGGGCCAGTCCCCTCAGCCTCCGGTCTGTCATCACACAGCACCGAAGCCGGTTTTAGGGGGGAGAGGGGTGGGCTATGCCCACCCAAACGTGCATATTGCCCACCGGCGTCTCCATCCCGGCGGCGGCGGCGAGAGCGGAGAGCGGATGGCGGTGCGCTGCCGGCTCTAAAGCCGTCTACGCCGTCTACGGCGTAGGCTACGCAGGCTACGGCATAGCCTACGCCATCTACGCAGGAGCCTAATGCACTGGTAAGATGCGCACGACTTTGATCATTTTTGCAGATCTCCCGTGCATCACAGAACTTTGATCCAGTTTGCCTGAACCGAGACGTCTTATGGGCTCCCTCGTCAGCCTCCACGGCCGGGAGATGCTGCTCATCTATGTTTTAGATACCTGTCCCAGTTAAACTAACGCGGCTTATCTTCCCAGAGCCACCAGACTATGTCATCGCCCCCAGAATGCATTGCGCAGGTAAAACATGGCGCCCCCCGCAGGTCAAAATATGTGATAAACATTGTAGATGTTTAAAGCAATTAGATTATTTTATGTGTTTCTAACAACATATTTTAGTATAAGAGAACAATTGTGCCTAATTAGGGACTACATGTCTTAATAGCCAGGGTTCCTTTTAAGGCAGTTCTGAAGGCAAAAGGGGGTCGAACCCAGTACTAACAAGGTGTACCTAATAAAGTGGCCGGTGAGTATACATGTGTATATATATATATATATATATATATATATATATATATATATATATATATATATATATATATATATATATATATATATATATATCAGTTTCAAAAGATCTGACAAATGAGGCCAAGAATTGTTAAGCAGCTAAAATCCGATATGGAGCGACAGCAGGGGAGATGTTTCCCTTTGCAACGGCAGGCCTCAGCGCCCTGCAGAATATTGTTGAAACTGCTGATGATGCAACACATAGGCAAACATCCCAACTTGTTTGTGTCGCTGGCATCATATTATGAATGTGCAATAACTTTACAAAAACAGTTTCTCATTCTGCCTTTTGTCTTGATTTAATTTGAATATTTGCAGATAAAACTATTCCGTCTTTTGGATTTTAAAAGATATATGTTTTTACACTGCAAAAACAGGCCCTCTGGTAATAAGCTGAATATTCTATGAATCTTGTCAAAAGTGTCTTATTTTAAGCTAAAATATCTTTGCAAATGAGATTACAAACATTTCTTGACTAGAATTCTTATAGCCAAATAGTCTAAAATAGTGGTCTCATTTTACTGAAACAAGGCTTTTTACTTTCTTAGAAATGAGTTTTTGCAGTGTATGAAGACATGCCCTCTAAACCCGTCTCTGTTCCTGACTTTTTCTTCACAAAAATGGCTCAGTGGCCATCCAGTCTCATTCATCCCAGGTCTTTAGCCCACGTCTGCAAGGCTAATCACCACCTCCTCTGGCTCCAGTTATCCGAAGAGAGAGTGTCACCAGAATATTCATGTCCCAGTGTGGTGTAATAACCCCCTCAGTGGTGTTTGCACCTCCTGACCTGCAGCAATCATCCGTAATCACACAGTCAGACAGAACAGAGATAGTTTTGATCTGTGGATTCTCAACTCTGATGAGCCTTCGCCTGCATCAGCCGTAAAACTCAAGCTGTAAACTCCACTTCTAACACACACACACACACACACACAAACACACACATACACGAGACACCCTCAAAGGCAGAACTAGTGGTGACAGACAGTTCATTTTGCCCCCCCCCCCAGTCTTCCCGGTACGACATCACTCGATTAATAATGGAGCAATTAATTATGACCTCTTAGACTGATGAATTAGATTAGATAGAGAGGAGGAATGTAGCCATGTAATAATATTACACTGGGAAACATTAATGAGTTCTTGGGGATTGAAGTTGGGGGGAAGTGTGGAATGACATGCAGTCAGCTATCTAATTATATCAATGATAAATTGTGTTATTGATATAATTATGATTCCTGATCCCCACACGGCGATACCGCACACCTGTAATGCGATTACAATGAAAACTCCTGGTTTAATGTTGTGTGATTTGGACGTCTCACAATATGACAGCAGACATAGTCCTGAATAAAAGTTGTATACTAATGACACACTTGGCCTCGTGGAAGCCACTAAAGGCTTTAAGATACCTTTTGAAGCTGCTCTGTTGAGGGCATTTAACAAATGAATATGCCATGTGACATTTAATTCTGCATTTGCACAGTCATTCCAGCTCACCAGCGACATAAAGATGCTCGCAGCAACATATATAGTGGTTTGACTTCACGCCCTGGATGAGTGAAAGCAAACAAAGGAGACAAACTGACATTTTGAATAATTTTTCAGACATATTGCAGGTCTAATGTGTGAGCACATCCAAGATAAACAGAAGGCTGATTGATCAGGCGGAGAGTGAAATCGCTCCTCTGACATTTGTTCCTTATGTTTCATCAGCATGTTTTCAGGACATAAATGGATCCACTGCACTTAATGAATATATAAAATGAATTGGAATACATGTGCTGTTGCATTATGTTGACTAAAGCAACAAAAGAGCTGGTGCTTATTAACTCTTGAGGCCCTGTGCTGCCTTCCACTGACATCTAGTGTCACGTTCAGGAACTGAGATGCCACAACCTGCCTGACCCTGTGGAGCTGCATGTCTGGGTGCTGTGTCTTACACACACACACACACACACACACACACACACACACACACACAGACGCAAGCTATCCACCTGCCCATACATCAGAGCAGCCTTATTGATCTGCACGATATGACCTTGAATGATCAAACAAGTGGAAGCGCCGGCTTGGAATGAAACCCATCCATTCCCCCTGTCTGCTGCCGACTGCTGCTGTAATGACCTGAGGGAAGACGGGAGGCAGGGAGCGGAGACCGAGGCGGACTCCCGAACCAGTCGACTCTGCAGCAGCCTTATGTCGCAGCAGACCTCCCCTCCAGGCACAGTCTGCTTCCCACGGAAAGGACATGAAGTGGGTCAGTCTGTCTGGGAGAAGAGAAGTGGTTCAAGAGGATGGATGGATGGATGCATGGATGCATGGATGCATGGATGGATGGATGGATGGATGGATGGATGGATGCATGGATGGATGGATGGATGGATGGATGGATGGATGGATGGATGGATGGATGGATGCATGGATGGATGGATGGATGGATGGATGGATGGATGGATGGATGGATGGATGGATGCATGGATGAATGGATGGATGGATGGATGGATGGATGGATGGATGGATGGATGGATGAGGTCCCATGACAAACCTTACATCAGATTGGAATATAGCACATTAAAATGATAATCAGTAGATGAATGATTAAATGAATCCTCTTGAGGTGAAATGCAGACGATCCAGGCCGCAGGGCTTTGTGGAAGATGTTTAAAGCACCACAAAGGAACTTTTACAATTTTTAGCACTTTGAGTTCCTCTATATGTGATGAAAGTTAAGTTGCTTTAATGAGGTGTCAGATGTAATTTTGTTGGGTCTTTTGCTTGGTCACACTCATTCTTAATGCCGTAATTATTTTCCTGAGTCAGTCTCCTCTGCCAAGATGTGCACCGTAGCTCTGTGAGCCGATGCCATCATCGCCGATGTGTCACATAGAGCTGTAAAACCATGTGCAGTTGTCTCACCGCAACAGGAGCGCATATTTAGTTTGGCTGGCTTCTGCTGATAGCAGGGACAGAAGACTGCTGCAGCTAGGCAACACTTTGTAAAAGTACGCAAATATCCAATCAAACCACACTGAGACTGATGTAAAACACCCTCGCTGCTGAAGATACATTGTTAAATGGATATTGATTTTTTTCTTTTTTTTTTTTACATATTTCACATTGTGCCGTGTTTGGCAGGGTCATTCAGGAGCTGGTAACGAGCATGCACCACGGATCCAACTGGGCTCATTAATAATACGATTTTAGGTTTTCCAACAAACTTGGCAAATGGTCTGTAGAATATTTTTCCAGTATATAACTGTGTTGGGGGTTGAATGTAAGACTGTAGTGCAGCAGATCCAGAAGGGTCAAGTTAAGGCTCATTTTTATTAAATTGGATATTTTTTTTAAAGAAAGAAAATCCAGACCAGTTTTATGTAATCATTTTCTTTCAAATCCTGTGTTGGGTATCAATAATTGGTGTAGCAGATACAGACAGAATAATTATACTAATGAACTTTGCGCACCAACATCACTTTTTTGCGCTGCATGGCTTGAATCCAGCGTAGCGGTAAATACTTCTCCCACAGGAACTAAGTTCAGCTCGAGTTCAGTAGGGTATTTTTGCTTCTCATTCCCAAAATTCAACAGAACAGAACACAAATTTAATTATATGAATTACATGAATTTTGTATGACAACATGAGATGTAATTAATTCAGCAGCCTGCTTCCCTCATAATAAACTTCTGTTATCTACTGCTGTTTGTTAGCTGACGGCATCGAAAGTGAAGGATATGAATCTAACTGTGACTTAAACATGCTATGTCATTTCATTATAGTGGACAATACACATAAATCTTTAAATCACATAATCAAATCAAAGGATTGGTGGTTGATGGTTGAAGGATTCATTCTTTTATTTATTTTTCTACATTGCAAAAATGTTTATTTATGTTTCACGGCATGTTCTCTCTAACATAAGTGAACATGTCCAAGAAACAGATTCTAACCTGTTCATTTTGGACACTTTTTGTCAAGAAAAAAAAAACAGAATCCAGAAAATGCAGAAATTTGATTCATACCTAAACAGTGGTTTCCAATTCTGTTGCACAAGAAGGAACCCAGGAATAATCAGAGTTGCACCTCGTAATCTAATGAGGAAATTTTATTTTTGTTGTGATGTACAAAAAATATGCACTTCGTGTATTTTGGATGCAAAACTTTTGTCACATTTTCTGAGCAGCTATTTCATAATTCGCCACACATATTGCAGCCACATTCCAAGGCAAACTATTCTTGAGCAAGAACAGCTGTATAAGTTGTGAAAACGTGTGGATGTACTCTGCCTGCCTACATTTCAATTGATGAATATACATCCCTGTCACTGTCAGGAAAGCTAATTATTGTCAGTGCGTTTGCATGACACTTCGACAGTATTTCCAAATACTGACTTTTCCACCCTGACAAGCACCATCTCACAGTGTGAAGCCTAAACAAGAGAAAACATTTTAAAAGCTTCTTTGAAGAGAGCTTTATTGCCCATTTGGAGCAATAATGAGCAGAACGGCCATGCAGCGGCCCGTCAACACATTCAGACAAGCGCATAGACACGCCAACACACCCCTCTGCCTCTTCCTCATATGATGTGACACCTGACGGCCCATTAGTTCCCAAACCGCTTTCCTATTCCAAGAATTCTTTTCCTTATAGAATATTTAGACTCTCTCCGGTTGTCAACATGGGATGCATTATTCACGTTAATGTGCCATTATCTGACGCCGCGCATGATGTGACACAGCCATTCGCCGGCTCACACCCCCTGAACGCTTCCCGTGACCTCCTGAACTGTGCGCTGCCATCACACTGCCTGCTGGAGTGCAGCAAGTCTGCTCCGTATCAGGCCCAGTGGGAGCGGGAATGTGTGCTTCACAGAGGCATTATTGTGCAAGTAAAATGTGTACTCACTCAAAGCATGGCCACGGCGGCGATAAGAAAAGATTTGAGGCTTTAGCACAGCTTGGTGCGTAGACATTTGCCTGCAATACCTCCTTTTAAGAGGGGGATATAAAGCAGCACAGTGAGTTTAACCAGCCTTTAATTGTGGTATTTAAAAGGTATGCCGGCATATGCGATAGAGATGTGGGCTGACTGTACGTCTGAGCTGAAAGCAGATATGACACAAGAGGGGAAAGAATTTAATTTAGAATTTAGTGCAATTAAAAGATAAGTCAAAGCCTGCTTTCATTTGTGACAGAATGGGAGAGCAATTTTGAGCTTCAACAGTACTAAGCCTTTTGTGGAATTATAAGCCATTTGTGATCAATGGAAGAAAAGGGAAGCAGGAAGTTTTTCACAAGCTGTTAAAAGGTAAGCTCACATAAATTGGATTCGAGATAAGACGAGAGGGGGAAAATGCACAGAGTGACGTTAAGGTTATTTATATTTTTTAGATGCTTTGAATGAAGAGATCCACAACAGCAGCTGGCGTAACGAGGAAGACACGTGCTGGATCTGCTGAGGTCGTAACGGCTCCCCGAGGAGACACGGCCGGTTAAGAAGAGTTGCATCCAGTACTATCTGATTGATTAGTTAGAGCATTTACACCTAAGGCGTATTTTAAAAAGGCCAGGAGGGAGGATGGGGGGGTGCAGGGCGGTGGGTGCAGCTGCAACAAGGCAGCTTTGGAGTGCTCTCCCCCACTAGGGTGGTGTCTGGTGGGCGGGGGTCAGGCACATCCCCTTGCCCGGTGGTCTTCCTTGGGGTCACCTTGGGTGCTGGTCTGCAGCTGGGGGTGGGGTTTGGGCCCTGCATGAGTCCCGGGGGCCTCGTTGCAGAGAGGTGGGCTCCCGGCTGTGGAGGAACGCACTGGCGGCTTCCTCCATCCCAGATGAATAGATAAAAATACACAAACATTTCAGAGCTTTGAGCGACCAGAAAAGTGCGATATGAATGTAATCCATTATTATTAATAAAGCTGAAGATCACACACACTTATTGAAGCAATACAATCAAATAAAAAAAAATTAAAAGGCCATTTAAAACCTGACGGTTTTTCTGGGAAACCTAAAACTTCTCAGTTAAAGAAACTTGAAACTGGAGTAAAAACCATTCAAAAGGTTAAAACGTCTGCTTGTGGTGCAAATGACTGACTTTACCTTAATGTGCAGAACATGATATATACAGTATATATATTATATAACCATTTGAGTGTCTTGGCAAACATTGTGTTATTGGGGATTAAAGACCCCGTGACTGAATTAATGTTACCATCTAATGTAGTTTGGTTTTTAAACAAAAATAAATGACTCATTCATCTTGAAATGCTGACACAATTTTCTGATGTTTTAATGAAATGTCTGCTACACGCCTTGGTTGAAATATCACAGGACTTTCAAGGTTAAAAAATAACTAAAATAAATACTCCACAGAGATGAAACCTTCAGGATTTTGGTGATCAAAATGAGCAGTATTTGTTGGTGCGTATCCGCTCAAACACTGAAAGTTTTATGTTTTCTCAGTTCCTCATTACGTTGTGAGATTTTAAGTGAGACTCTTGTGCATTCAAATCTCATATCTTGACCTAATTTGTGCCACTTTCAGCTAGAGGCATTAATGAGCTTTGGTTCGTCAAAACAGTTTTGCAGCATTCTTAACTTTCTGTATTCTGTTTGTGGTTTGCAGATGTAATTTGTTGTTGACCAAGGAGAGAATAAATCCATGTTGAAGACAGCAGGAAACATAAGACAAAACTTCAAAAAGGGTCACTTGTGTAGGAGAAGCAGGTTCCATCATGCATTTCACCATTGTAAGTCAGTGTTCTTCCCACGTTTTTCCAGGACACCAGCAGCCTGGTCCCTCCTCTCACTTTATGCGATGTTAAACAGGGCGGGGTTGTTTGCATATTTCTGTGACAAGAGGTTGGCAGGTCTGGCAGGCCGAGCTCATCTGGCACCAGATTGCCTTTAGACTAGTCTGGCACTTCTCCCTCCACAGCAGAGTCCTCACAGGCAACACCACTCAGGTGGCCTGTATTATTTAGTGTACACTCATTTACTATTTTTCCCTCCATATGTATTTGTGATTTTATTTTAACAGCTTCCGGCATGTGAGTTGCTGCAATTTCCAATTCCCATTATGGGCCGATGATGCAGATACAGAGCTGCAGAAGTGTTTGGTTCTTCTGGTTTGTCACTGCTCAAATCAGCCACTCTGTCCTCTCGCAGAATGTGACAAGGCCGGCTATGCGCTAGTAAAGATGACAAACATGACATGCTATAAATCACCTGACAGCACCTCTGTGTCTGTGCCACACACGTTTAGTGTAAGTTTATATCTCTCATCTCCTTCTCTGCAGGAAATGTGATGATTTTAAGAAGCAGGCTTTTCCATAAGTTGTAATTTAATGCAGTCAAATCCTGTGGTCCAAAATAAAGAGAAATAAAAAGGAACAAAACGCAGATATAGGAGGGTGATGATCAGGAAGAAAATATCCAAGCATGTGAATGTCATGATTTTTTTATTTCTTATTTTTTATTAGCTCTCCCACGAACTGCCAACTTGTCAAAAATGTCTTCCATTGCATGCTGGGAAAGTCGCCATCGACCATACCAGCCCAAAAAGGATTAGGCAGGTGAAGAAAATGAAATACTGAATCTGCCATCTCAGTCATTAAACCTAAAGGAAAAGGATTTGCTGTTTCTGTCTGACGAGCCAATAAATGAAAGGCTTTTCATAACTAATTAACATGATTGCTGGGATGCTCCATTCTATTGACATAGGTTTTAAAATGCTGCTGTGGGTTGGTGTGCAGGTTATTTTTAAGATACCAGACAAGCACAATGCATGACTTAGCTGGTGAATAAGGGAAGTAATAAGGGCGGCAAGGCCTGGAGCAAAAATGACTGATAATGCGCGTCTAAATAGAGCAATGAAAAGAAGTCCTGTTTCCACATGGTCTTAAAGGAAAGTGTAATTATCTATGAACCAATCAACACCTTGCACTCTCTTCATGTTCCTGACCTTGCTGGACTCGTAACCATGGAAATTTTATTTCCTCTGTGTGGAGGAAGAGCGCGGCTTCGTTACACAGAGACGTTTATGTGTGTATGTGTGGAGATGAACAACACACAAACACACACACACACACAGCCTGGTAGCTAATGTTCTATCCATACACGGTTTGGATAAATATATGAAAATGACAGTTTCTGTTTGCTTTTCTTCTGTGGTATGTTGTGACAGGCTGAATAAATAATGCCTCTTCCAGAAACACAGAAATATTTTCAGAACACATATTAATGTATATATCAGTGTGTGTGTGTGTGTGTGTGTGTGTGTGTGTGTGTGTGTGTGTGTGTGTGTGTGTGTGTGTGTGTGTGTGTGTGTCTGTGTGTGTGTGTGTGTGTGTGTTTGATAATGTGATAATGTTAACAATGGCTCTTTACTTTGCGTTCAAAGACGAATGGTCAGATTATGAAGGTTGGTTAAAAAAAACCTAATTTAGGTACACTCTCCTGTCAAGGTTTGCATTTGCCAAACACACCCCCACCCACCAAACCCTTATTTATATACAGTTATTCCTGTTTACGATTAAGCTGGAGCCTATCCCAGCTCTCTTCAGGTTTAAATACGGATACACAACCTGAACAGGTCGCTGGTCCATCACAGGGCCACGTAAAGACAAACAACCGTCTTTAGACTCGCTCCTTTGGGAATTTTGGAATCACCATTTAATCTGACGTACATGTTTTAGGGACTGTGGGGGGGGGGAACTCACACAAGCAGGAAGCTTCTTACTATATTTAGGGCCCGAGCACTTACAGTGCGAAGGCCCTATTGTACCTTTCTTTCTTTCTTCCGACAAAAGGAGGGCCTTTTTGCCCCCTTAAACGTGCCCCAAGTTACCAAATTTTGCACGCAAGCCAAGCCTGGCGAAAAATTTGATATTTAATGGTTTACATTAATGGGCGTGGCAAAATGGCTCAACAGCGCCCCCCGGAAAACTTTGTGCCTCAAGCCCCACAATACGGTTTGACGTACATGCACGAAAATCGCTACACACCTGTAGCAGTACACAACCTAAAGAAAAGTCTCTTGGCGCCATGGCCGAAACCGAACAGGAAGTCGGCCATTTTGAATTAATTGTGTAGTTTTGGCGCAATTTATGCCATTCCTTCGGCAGTTAATACGGCCCGAACCGTAACGTGCACCCAGGTGTGTTATACATCAAAATGTGCGTCTCCATCCTGTGACGATTACTTTTCTCAGTCAAAAGCGTTACCGTGGTGACGAGAGACGCCAAAAAGCGCCCCCCCCCCCCTTCATCTGATTGGTCCATATTTGATAGTTCCTACTTTCTGCCATAACTTTTCAATGGTTTGATATAAAGACTCGTGGGTGGTGTCATCCGCTAAATGTCCAGGCCTGAAGAATCTATATGCAAGTCATACAAGCGCTTCCACTGCAGCACGCCTGAACGTGCTCAAGGGTGCGAGGGCCCGTTCATCGCTGCTTGCAGCTTTAATATTATTATTGTTCCAATGTCTGGACTACAGCATATGATCAGCAATATTAAAATAATAAAAGGCTTGCAATATTTCAGTTGATTTGTAATGAATCCAGAATGTATGACATTTTTGCATTACAGAAAATAAAGGACTTTATCACAATATTCTAATTTTCTGAGACAGTCCTGTATATAGAAGAAACTGAATTGTGTTCATTTCAGTGGTTTTCATATTGCCAGCCACTTAGAGGTTCACAAACCTGGATACATGGGGAGGGTTGTGTCTAAAACGGCATTTACATATAGAATCTATACCAAATCAATATGTGGACCACAAAATTGATTTCAGTACTCTATTAGTTGGATTAAGAGCAACCACTGGCCAGTTAACCAACAGGGAGCAGGAAGGCAATGTCAGACACTGAGACACTGAGAGATGAAGAAAGACAGCGGTACCGGGGTGACATTCAGAACTGTACATGCTGGTACCATGACAGGAAAAGCTGAAAGAAAAATACATATTTTATTTACCCTGTAAATTACAATCTTTGGTAAGTGCAGTTAAATATGCCAATTTATAACTTTTTTAAATGTCAATATGCAATGTCTTTTTTTTCTCCTAAACCTTATTCTTGTCTGCTGGTGAAGCAGAATAAGGAGCTCTACTTTATGTCAACGCAGCGCCCTAGCAGAGGCGGTTTGCGATGCATCACCACAAGGAAAAGCAATATTTCTGATGCTGTGTTACATCGTCATGATTGACTTGATAGTATGACCTACTCTTTGGGTGTTATTGTCCAATTAACATAAAGCTATGCAGGTTGAGTCTCGTGCAGAACTAAGATTTGTTGCGGTTCCTCAACCGGCCACTGAAAGCTCCAAAAGCGAGTTAATCACCTCTGACTCGCATGTTAAAAACGTCCAACTTTAGAGGAGAAATAAACATATTTACAACAGCACAGTGATATTTATTTACAGATTTCAAGTCACCATTAAATATCATGATTCAGTTAAGGTGAAATGTTAAATTCAATTGAAGTATTTCATTTAAGCAAAGGCAGGTATATGAACCTGAGCACAGCACAATAATGAACATAGTTCAAATGTTTTTTAGGAAATAAACTCGGAAATACCCTAAATACCTGCTAAATTATTATTTTTTAATCTGATTTGGCTTCCTTGATTCCTGCTGCATGGCTGATGACATTAAGATTACATGGAAACATTAAGATATGCAACATGATTTTGTAAATACTTTCAGTTATGCAATAGTTTTAGCACCTATACTAATGATAAATGCAAAGCAAAACATTTTGAAAGATTAGTACCTTTCACCTTTAGTGAATCATCATTTGCTAAAGGGATGTCCTGGTGTTAGATTAAATAAAGCACAACAAACCTTTCATCCCCAACACCATTCTAAAATAAGCTTGATGACAGCAGTAAGGTAAGCTGCTGATGCTGGGTGACACGTTCAGTATTCCTGCACACCAAAAAGGTCACATTGTGCAGTGTCACTTTGAAACAAATCACCACAGCAGGCAGCATTTTATAGAAAAGGTTGTTTCATAGAGGTATAGTTTTAGTGGACAGAGGTTCAAGAAGAGGTCACTCAGGAAAAGTTTGAGCTAATTCAAAATCGCCTCTGGCCAATGTCCCTTGGACTGAGCAAATCTCAAAATGATGATATCCAGACAGCTGTAGAATGAGCCAAAGGGGAGGAATCAGACGGCTCATCCCGGCTTAACAGCTGTGCTGGAGCTTCACTGTCGGGGCACGAAGATTTAGATACAGCCACGTTCAAAACAATGCTCCTGCTTTAGATTCTGTGTTCGATTTTTTGTTTTTTTTTTTTTCGGCCAAAAAGAAAATATAAATCATATGGGCAATAGTGAGTAACCTTACTGCTTCCAAAGGATTATAAAGTGGGCAAGTTGCAGCCAAGTGCTGCTAATCATCAGAACTTGATGAACTGATCATCAGCTGGTGTGGTTTGCCTCTATGAAAACAAACATATTTGTAGTTTGCTGGTCTGGAGAATCCAAGTACTGTATGTATTAAAACAATGTAGGCAGATGTCAGCAATAGTCTTAGCGTAACTGTATTCTGCACTCCAACCTGGACATGGGTATAAAACCATTTAGAAACAATTTAGAGTTCAGCATTTTTCAGGGAGAAAGATTGCTGACAAATGGAAAGCATTCAAGACAGTCTCTAATCCTCCCAGGAGTAGCTGTTCCAGCAAATGACTCCAAGGTCAGACTGTATAGTGTTCAGAGAACACACACACACACACACACACACACACACACACACACACACACACACACACACACACACACACACACACACACACATACATCTCAGACTCCACAGGCCTTTCATTTTAAAGTCGACGAGAGCACAATTGGAAGAAGACTGAACAGGTGTGGTTAGTTTGAAAAGGTGGCCAGGAGAAAACCTCTTCTTAAAAAGAACATGGAGGCACAACTCAAGTTCATAAAACTAAATATGAACAGACATCAAGATTTCTGATACAGTACACTGTCATATGAGCAGATGGGCCCAAACAGGAATTGTTAGGCTACAATACCAAGCATCATATTTGGCAACAACCCATCACAGCATTTCAGCAGAAACATCTTATACCCACTGTGAAGCATGACGGTGGATGGATTAAGATTTGGGGTTGTTTTGCAGCCGCGTGACCTGGAGACCTCGGAGTTGTTCAGTTGACCTTGAGCTATGGTCATGAAAGCTGGTGTAGAGTCATGTCATGGTAACTCAAAAAGACTTGAAGTTGCCTATGGGCTTTCCAGAGACCCAGAACATGACCCTCGACCAATTATTACGTAAACAATGGCAGGTAAAAACTCCCCTAGTGAAAGAAAAGCCTTAAGTCAAACAGTGGCAAGAAAAACTTTGAGCAGGACCTGGATCATAAGGGGGAACAAAGGTACAAAGACAAGATATATTAGTATCAATTATCCGTTAGCTGGAGAACTAAGAGTTCTATGTAGATATTACTGATACATAATTACATGGTGTACTATAGAGAAGACTATATAAAAAGAGACAATGAGCTACTCAGAGGTGGGACTGCAGGTCAGCATGTAGCTCCTGAAGCTCTGTCCTGCAAACATGGACAAAAGACAAAAGGAGGGGGGAGGGGGGGGGGTATGGTGACCAGATACTTATAATTAATAACTGAGGGTTGATCTGAAGAAAGGAAAGAGAAGAAGAGGAGAGAAGGAGGGGTGATGGGCACCGCTCAGTGGATCAAGTTTGTGTCCCTCTGCAGCGTAGGCCTATAGCAGCATATCTAGGATGAAGCTCTGTTTCAGACCAGCTGCTCTAGTCTGGTCCTGCAGCTGCAGCTACGACTACTGACTCTAACACACTAGAGTTTACACTAACTAGAGGTTTACTAACACTAACTACAGGTTTACTAACACTAACTAGAGGCTTTACTAGAAAGGTTTTAAGTTTGGTTTTAAAGGTGGAGGTGGTGTCAGCCTCCTTAACCCAGATTGGAAGTTGCTTCCATAGTAACGGTTCCTGATAGCAGAAGACCGTCCTCCAAATTTACATTTGGATACTCTAGGAACTACGAGTAAACCTGCACTCTGAGAACGGAGAGCTCTACTAGAAACATAAAGTACTATCAGGTCTTGCAAATATTGCGGAGCTAGGCCGTTTTGGGCTTTATACACAAGTAATAAAATTTTTAATTGGATTCTGAGTTTTACGGGGACCAATGGAGTGAAGCTAACATTGGAGAGACGTGGTCTCTCTTGTTAATTCCTGTCAGCACTCGTGCTAGTGAATTTAGGATCCGCTGGAGCCTATTCAGAGAATTACATGGACATACTGCTCATAATACATAACAGTAATCTACTTACTTAATATGCATTACTGTAATGATTCTGTAAACGGACCCGCTGAGAGAGAAGAAAGTCAGACTTGTAAATCCAGTAAGCAAAACTCAGTCCATATTAATGGTCCTTAATCCAGGAAACTGGGAAGATGCAGGAATTTGCAGATAAACCAGAAAAGGAAAAGGGTTGTACACGTTGATATCCAGAAGGCTTGGCCTGAGAATAATCCAGAAATGGAAACCAGGTCATACACAGGGAAGCAGAAAAAGAGGAAATAAAAATGGCTGATAATCTGGCATTGAAGACAGGTAAGTGCACTTACTGCTTAAATAGAGACCAAAGGTGAAGCAAATAACTCATTAAGAGCCCACAGCATGATGCCTTCACAGGAATTAGTTTTTCCGCATCACTCTGCGAAAAGATGCTCCTAATCTCTGCAATATTACGGAGATGGAAAAACGCTGTTTTTATGCTGTTTGTCGTTAAAACAGCATATTAATCAATATGCTGTTTTAACGACAAATTCTGATTGAACACAACACCAAGGTTTCTCACAGTTGTACTGGAGGCCATCGCAACACCATCTAATCCCTTCTGAATATGCTTTGGACCAAAAATAAAAACCTCTGTTTTATTGGAATTTAGAAGCAAAAAATGTGCGGACATCCAGTCCTTGATGTCCCTAAAACATACCTGAAGTTTAGCTAACGGTTCTGTTTCATCTGGCTTCATAGACAAATAGAGCTGCATATCATCAGCATAGCAATGACAATGTATGCCGTGATTCTGGATTATTCTTCCCAGGGGCTACATATAAACTGAACAAAATGGGTCCTAGCACTGAACCCTGCAGGACACCAGAGCAGACCCTCGACTGTTCTGAAGAAACCTCATGAACATGAACAAACTGGAATCTGTCAGATAGATATGATTTAAACCAAGAGCTGTCCCTTTAATCCCAACAACATGCTCTAACCTGTGCAGTAAGATGCTGTGATCTACAGTGTCAAAAGCTAAAGATGATTTACCTTAAGTTGATGAATGACACTTGAGCCCACCTATTATATTTGATGTTGATCTTTCCTGTTCGACATAGATGGCTTCTTTTACTTATTTCAAATCATGTCTTCTCTGTCCAAACTATGTGCATGAACTCATATGTACCAGAGTATTCCAGAGGGAAACCTAAGGCCATGCAACAGGACAGCGATTTGAAGCACATCAGCAAATCAAAATGGGTAAAAAGACAAAGAAAAAAAAAGAGTGGACCTAGTCAAAGTCCAGATCTCAACCCAATTAAATTGGTCTGGTAGGATAATTCCGGTTACACGTTGTCTGGCTGAGATCATATACACACATCATATACACACAAGAGTACAGCACAAGCTTTTCCTCATGTATCTCTCATCATTGTGGGATCTTTTTGAACACTGCGTTTATCAAAGAAAGGGCTTTAATTCCTTGAAACTGTTGTGCTCCCTCTATATTTATTTTATTTTCACAAAAACAACAAATTACAAAAAATGATATGTATATGTATGTATGTATGTATGTATGTATGTATGTATGTATGTATGTATGTATGTATGTATGTATGTATGTATGTATGTATGTATGTATGTATGTATGTATGTATGTATGTATGTATGTATGTATGTATGTATGTATGTATGTATGTATGTATGTATGTATAGGTAAGTGTGTAAGTATAATTATAGTATAGTTAGTTATTACTTGTATAGTTAGTAAATACTTGTTAATAAATGATTAGTGAATGGGGGTAGGATTAAATAAGTTTACACTTCTTCCTACTCCTTTTTGCACATGTGTTAGTGTTAAAGTATGAAATTCTTTGTTTTGTTTTCTTAGCTTTCTTTTAATTGTTGTCTTTTACATATACAATATAAAAAATCTAATTAAAAAAAATGTTTCTTTTTATTAATGAACTGGAGATTTAACTTTGAAAGTATGTTTTCGTTCATGTGGATATCTTGATGGGTTTGATTTCTCCTGCACAAGCAGTCGCCATACTTAAATGTGTGAGTCATGTATTTTACACAGATAATTCTCATATCGTCGGACCGAGCGATCATTCAACAGGTTTTGAACGCTCGCTGAATTCGCCTGGGGGGAAAAAAAGCAGAGTTCAGACTCAACGAGTTTTATATGAAATATTACAAATGTGTCTCCTCGGTGTATTTCTCCCCCTTCTCTCTGTATCCGCACGCATGCCCAGTGCCTGAACTCGGCGCACTGACACCACCACATCGTTGGAGATCCGCCGGGCGACGCATGGATCCCCAGTGAGAGAAGCGCAGCGGTAAGACCGAGCTTCTCTGCTTCTCCAGGGGTTCACGTCACGAAGCGGGTGGTTGTAGATACAGGGATGGAGGAGGTGAAGTTGGAGAGGGAGCGAGAGGCTGTACGGCCAACGCTGAAATGGTCACCATTGTTCATCAGCCAGTTTTGATCGAAATCCGACTCTGTTATTGTTTATAGCGACACTGTCATCGCGCGTTGTAGAACCAAAAAGTTCCAGCACCTTGGACAGCTCTCTACTAGTGATGTCTTCACTTGACGAACATCAGATCGATGTTTTATTGACAAAGGGGACGAGAGTGAGCCATTTGAAATCAATTAAATGTTTGGCTATTAGTTTGGCAGAGTGATTAAGTCAATTTAACCACGGGATAACTGCCCCTTCAAGCGTTTCTAGTCTGGTGGCTGTAGAAATTGCCAGACAGACTTCTAGCTAAAACTTAGTGGTATAGCCATAAGTATCCCTTGATGGATGGATGAAAACTAGTGCACTTGCAGATCTGCAGCAGCTTCTGTGGAAATGTGATCGATAACAGTAAAACTGTAAGGACAACAAAATCAGTTCCATCCATCAGTTTTTCTTTATCCGCTTAATCTGATGCAGGATCACAGGGATCTGATGGAGTGTTCCCCAGAGGGCTGGGAGCCAAAAGCAGGGGAAGCCTATGTGTGGGCTTGGATTGACAGGTCATCATCACTAGTAATCTATCAACCTATAGAATTTAATATCGACATGTTTTCCTTCAAATTGATCTTCCAATAGAAGAAAAAATGTAAATATATCCAACCGGAAAGTGATATGACTATATCCTTTAGAATGAATAAGAAACAAAGAGATTATAAGAAAACACTGAGAATATCAGCGATAATAATGTGACTTGTATATACATGATCAATTGTGGCTAGTTAATGTGTCTTATCGTAAATGTATTTTCTTTTTTTTTTTAAACTGATATGAAATATAGTAATGTTCAGGTAATCAAAGAAATGTTTTACACCTTATGCTTGTCCCGCCAAGCTCAGGGAGAATGATGGTATGATATTATACAACAGAAAATCACAAAAGTTTGAATGTTTTAGAAAATGCAAAAAGAACAACCCAGAAACTAACAAACAAAGGCAGTTATTCCTACTTTTAAAATGACTTTCATGTCTTTATACTCTATGCATTCAAGATATTTCATGTTTCTTCTTTATTTGATAATATTCGATTAGCCCTGCTTTTCAGGCCTGCAACATATTCCAATAATGTTGGGACTGGGAAAATTTTAAACTAGTAAGGTGATGAAAAAAATATTATTATTGCAAAAACAGGGATATCAATAGGTGACTGTAGCCATGATTTGGAACAAACGCTGTATCTGTGAAAGGCTAAGTCTGAGGAGTAAAGATGGATTATCCCAAAAATGTGTGCGAAAACCATTGACATGTTTAAAAACAATGTCCTTGGAAAAAAAGATGGGAAAAGTAACACTAAGTGATTCAAAGATCTTTAGATATTTTTGATTTGTCCCAGCAGCTAAGGCCTGCACACCTACACACACAGATACATTTGGTGGTTCCTCTCCATTAGAGAAAGAAAAGAACAATAATTCCAAATACCAAGTGCTTTATTGGTAATGGAGTGTATCAATGGCTTTTGGTAAAGGTGGTTGACTCTTCTCTGAGGCCAGCCTGAATACAGAAAAGTAACAGAGATTTTATAGCAACATGTGCTGCCTTCAAGACCACATCTTTCCCTGAGAAGTCCATACATTTTTCAATAGAACATTTCAGACTCACATTCTGCACATATTACAAAGGCATAGCTGAGGGGGAAGAGGGTACATGTACAAACCGACCAGCCGCCAGTCCTGACCTATCCTAAATAAAGAATGTGTGGTGAATTTGAAGCAAAATGAAAAATAGAACAACAATCACACAATGTTGCACACGTTTCAGTCTGTGTTAAGATTGAATGGGACTAAATAAAATAGGAACTGCAACAATTAATTTCAATTCAATTTTATTCATATAGCATCTATTACAACGCAGTTTGTCTCTAGACGCTTTCCAGAGACCCAGTACATGACCCCTGAGCAATTATAACATAAACAACGGCAGGTAAAAACTCTCCTAGTAGGAGAAAAACCTTCAGCCAAACAGAAAATCTCCCCTTCAGGAGGGAAGAAACCTTAAGCACGACCTGGCTCATAAGCTGGGCCCTTAGTTACAGATCTTGAATATATCTTGGGTTAAAAAATAAAGAAAAAAAAGACACAAATACAGAATTGATGAAGCTGCAAGAGTGTGACTCATCCAGGGGTAGAGATAAAGTCACCTCAAGACCACAGAAGCTGTCAATCATTCAGGTGCAGCAACCACCAGGGAAGCCCTGATGACACAGGCCATGATTCATGAGTGTCTGTCCTGGGAGGGAGGTTTTAACTGCGGGATATCCAAAGCAGGAGATAAACAATGTATTTGTTAAGAGCCAAACACACCTACAGTATATGAGATGTGTATCTTCACTGCAGGTGTACACAGATCTGCAATGGCGCTGTGCCCTGAAGCCTGTGCTTCTACCTCAGGAGGAGAAACCTCTGGAAGTGAGGTGAGTTCGCTTTCCTGTAATGACAGCATTTACAATATCACCTATTATTAGCTGTCGGCTTATGGTTTCTGACATTTTCTACGCTAATCTGCTTTCCACATTTTTAGACTTTACTATAGTCTTTTTTTTTTTTTGCAGTGATAGATTTGACATCTCTCCTCAGATTTATAACCAGCACTCATATCGAAAGATTTATTGAGAATAATTGACACATTCATGCCAACACCTCCTTTTATACAGATGGAATCTGTATATGCAGGATTATTTTCACTACAGAACCTATTGAAGTAATACAAGCCTACCTGGACATCTACTGCTCCAGGGTCACCTACAAGTGTTAATTGCAATATGACCTTTTGATACATCTGGCAGGTTTTCCTACTATCAATGAGAAGATTGGTTTCTGAAACAACATTCCTCCTCACGAAAGAAAACCACAGCTTTTGACATGCGGTGTATATGCTTGCTGAGACTCAGTATTGTAGGGTTACTGTTTATATTCCATTTACTTAGTTCTTAGGATTCCTGGCTCTGGCCAGGGTGAAGGGCCACTGACAAGATGGCCAGAGGGAGGCGGTGGGTAATAATCCCTGTCATACCTTGTACTACATATTTGTTCAGAACTTCATCTGACAACCAAATGTCACCTATCTTTCAGTGTTTTTAAAAACGTTAGTCGAGGGTTAGTCCCTGGTCTCCGGGATGTCATACCAGAGTGCAGCCAAAGCCAAAACAAGTTAACACAGACTCCATCCGAATAAACTACTCATTTAAACCACCGTTGACTGGATAATAAAATTAGATAATTCATCTAATCTATTATGTTCATTCATTCATATTCTTTATTTCATTCATTAAAAGAAAAACAAAACAGTTCAATATAATTACAACAAATCTCTTTCCTTGAATGAAAGGGAACAGAAAGAAGACTAAGCTTATTTTATCTGTCCCTTTTTTTCTAAGAAATCAAATTTCAATTAATGTGGGAATAAAAAAACAAATTACAAATTACGCAATTTAAAACAAAACACTTTCCAATAAAAGTAATTAAAAAACAAACAAACAAAACCAAAACTACAACAAAAAAGCTGTCGTCAAACACAGATAGCCTAATTCTTTTTTGATTCAAAGAAAAAAAAAAATGTGACAATGGTGCTAAAAAGAGAGAGAGAAAAAAAGTGTGTAACTTCAGTGGTAAGAATTTATTTTGTGTGCCAGCCTTTATTTATAAATACATTTATCCTCAAACCTGAAAGGAGACTGGCTCTTTTGTTCTCCTGTACTGTATAATTTGGTGAGTTTGTTCCCAACATCCTTCCAGGGGGGCTCTAGCTGTCTCCAGTTCGGGGTTCGCTCCTACCTGCACCACTTCTATGAAGAGTGCTCGTCCTCCATGTGGGAGAGAGACCCGGAGGATCAGGGGTTCGTCCAGAGCCGGAGGTCAGCTCTGTGGTGGAACTCAGCAGTCTGGAAGGTAAAAACTAGATTTCCACACATACCAATGTTCAAAGAAATGTGTTTCTGCTTTACAGATGCTCAGTGAGAGCACACTAAGCTCCCTCTAAACAGCCTTTGTGTCATAAATAAGGAAAAAGGAAAAGAATGGGATGGTTTTTCCTGGCTTGAACTGGATCCATTCTCAGTTCCTTGCTTGACAATTGCATCAACCGACACTAATGAACACATTATACACTGTCCTGTTTATCAGGTTCTGCTGAATACATGAAAATGTAATTATAGAAAGTTTGCATTTTTCATCTTTGATGCCAATTTTCGAGGAGATTTTGGATTGTTTCCTAATTTTTTCAAACGCTGAAATCCAACACCAGTTTCCTTGTCACTGCTGGCTGCTTTTGGGCCCGAGGGGGTCTGCAGACAAATCTGCTTCCTCTGTGACACATGGTGTCTCCTGCTGTTTTCTTTCCCATGCCAGTGTATTAATGCTGCAAAAAAATCATGCACACCGCAGATTTTAAACCGTCTCTGCATCGTGAACAGCACTCAGAGGTGTGGTGGTATTTGTGCATGCTTTTCAAACAACAATATGACCTTTCTTAACAAGAAATGGAAATAACCATGAAAATTGGATCACCTTTACGAAAGAAAACAACCAAGTCTGCATAATTGACCACTTCAGCTTGGTTCATTTTTTCTCCATACCTCCAGGTGTCCTTGGCCCTGGGTTTCTTAATCCTGACTGGAGGTGTCGTGTCTCTCTCTGTCGGGCACTCCACTCCCCACAAAATCGAGTCATTCGGAGAGGGAGACCTGTTCTTCGTGGACCCCCAGGCCATCAGCTTTAACAGGGGGCTGCACCTCAGCACCGCAGCTGGGATCTGGCTGTCCTGCCTGGGCTCGGCTCTGGCTGTGATCGGGGTTGTCTTCTGGATCCTCCGCAGGGCCAACATGAAAGAGCGGCCCTTCCATGGTTCAGGGGACGGGGAACAGAGAGGAGAAGCCGGGTTGAAGTGGAGGGGATTTAGGGATGCGGTTACTAAGCCACCAGGTACACAGGGAAGGAAGGTTCCTTTTATTCTGCTGAAAGCAAAAAACGTGCAACCCCCTTCTTAAGAGAAACAAAAGCAGCTACAGGTTGTAGAGGTTTTAACTCTTGTCCTGTGGATTTACATGGTCTCCACAATGTCTCTACAGTATCTGTTTTTGCTCTGTGACCTGAATATTACAGATATAAGGCATTAATAAGGAAAGTTAAACACAGAACTCACAATTACTTTAAGTGTACAACTTGGACTTAAGAGATCATAGATTATTTTCAGTAAATCCAATCTAAACTGAAACCCCAAGAGACCTGGTAATGGCTCACAGATATACGGTAGCTATTGGACATAAACTAGTATAGTGCACAAGTGCTATGTTTGAAATATATATTCAGAAATGCCTTAAAAAGAGGATACACCTAATATTTGTCTTCGTACTTGAAAAGATTTATGGTATCTTTGTTATTTCTGGTTTTATGATCAGTGGGGTTTTTTCTAAATATCAGTGCTTTTAGATTTCCAAACAAACAGTAACGAATAGGTGGTGATATTCCATTCCTTACAGTCAGGCACACAAGGCGCCAAACAGAGAAGGTTACAGATAAAACCAATCACTCCAGTCTCTATCTACGTTTTCACATATGGACACTGAAGCTCAGCCAGCCGCATCGAACACACGCACAGCTAAACACGCTGTCACTCACTAAGTCACCCTCACACAAATGTGCGCTCCACTGACAGCATCACCCACTTTCTCCCCACCTTAATCTGGATCTCTAATTGCCTGCAATCTGTGTATCCAGGCAACAGTTAGCTTTCAAGTGTTCTATTTTGAACTCAGAACAAAGACTCTTTTCTGATTGGTTCTCCACTTCCCCTTTCTTTATTATCATTCCTATCAGACTTTTTGTTTACCTCCATACTCAGTTATTACAAGTAAATGCTGAAGCGCTGAGGTTAGAGGAAATTGCACTGGCACCTTATAGGCCAACTGTCCAATCGGGTCCTCTTATTCTCAACAACAGACATTAAAAGACCGAGTTCAGGGGATGAGAAGGAGGTGTAGATGAAGTAATAGAACGGCCAGAAAAAAAAGGAACAAAATCCACAGAATGTTATTGTTGATGTTTCACTGTTTTGCTGTGTCTTGTTCAAGATAATGGCGTAAAATGGGGTTAGTTTCACCCCTGCAAAGCAAATTACCAAATAAATGTGTGACCTGCATTATTTTGAGAGTGTTTGCGTCCATTCACCTGAAGCAGGCCGATATTTGCAAACATGGATGTAAAATCTTACACTTGGACCAATATCTCATTTTGGTATTTTTAGCTTTTGGCATGTTTTAACCTCTTTTAGCAAAGTTTTTTAGGTTTTCAGAAAGTATCACCGAGCCCAGATCAAGAACCGGTTCATTTCGTGTTTTTTTTTTTTTAATTTATTTAAAGGGGACCTATTAAGGCATCTAATACCTATTTTAAACAGGCCTTGAATGTCTTAAAAACAAGCTTTTGATTTTTTTTGCTAAATAAATTAGAAATTCAGCCTCTGAGCCATGTCTTTATCTTCCCATTCTCTAACCTCATTATCTATGCAGGATTCTGAGTGGGCGGGGAGGCTATGATAATGAGGCCCTCTGCTGATTGGCTGCCTGAATGACGCGATACACCGCTACGAAAACATGGCGGGGTTAGTTGTGGCCGTGGTTTCACGCATCGGCGGCCAACCTATGTAAATCGCATTTTCTTTACTTAACGACGGGAGCAGAATCTGAACGGCTCGTATAAGCCACATCACACTAGATGGCTCATCCGGGCGGCTGTACAGACACTGCAGAATTGGGTTGCTTTCCTCCTTCTCTGAGTTGGCAGGCTGAGGGGAGACCACTTTATATATGTTAAAGCAAGAAAAAACCTGTTTTTCATAATAGGTCCCCTTTAACTTAATTTTACTAGAATTGTGCAGCAAAAGAGGTGTCAAATTGTGACTTTTGCGAAACTCAACACCGATCCAAACGCAGGTCCTCCTATAGATAATTATGGATAATTATGACAATGAAAAAAAGGATGAAAATATTTTATTCTATAAATTATATCAAATTATGAATGAAACTAAAACAACAGGAGAAGGACTTGTAGAGCCTTAGTGTGAAAAAGGTGAGCATCACATGTACGATACACAATTTATTCATTGTGTCTTCCTGAATACATGGTGGTACTTTGGTGAAATGAGTCATACAGTAGCTGAGAGTGACTCATCGTATTTTGCCTCCCGACACCTCATGTTCACCACCCAAGACAGAGCGTACACTTACATTCACAATGCATTTATTTCACAACTTACAATCAGAATAGTGTCTCATATTGGCTTCTAACACTTTAACATTTTTATGTCTGCTCCATTTCTTTTTAAGCTTTTTTTTTATTAAACAATGACATCATCCCATAACCAGGGGGTTTCGAGATGCTCATAAATAACACACTATTCCCACAACAGTGAGACTTCTGCCTTTTTATATTTTCACATTTCTGAATGTGAAACTTCTACATATTTAATAACTGTGAAAAAAGATCAACAAAGTGACTTGAAACAGTCTCTGAGTCCCTGAGTGTCTCTGAGTGTCTCTGAGCCCAGCGCTGCCCTCGTTGCTTTCTTCAAGTCATACTGTTGGGAAACATTTTCACCTCCACTTGACTGCTTCTTCTTTTTTAGACCAGTTGGTGTTTGAGTGTATTGAAGATTGTTTTTTTGCCCCCTCACCCCCACCCAATAAAACACAAAACCTAGCATTATATAAGTGGCATTATATAACCAAGCAGAATCCAAACACCAAATGTAGTGTTTTAGTTTTTAAGTCAGTGCAGTTCAGAAAACCGCTGGAGAGTGTAGATCCCACTACCATGAGGAAGTAGAGAGAGGTAACGCACATTTCTGTGAAATGTATCAAACCATCCCCTATGTGTATATTTGCACGAACAAAATCAAATTGCCTTTATTCAAATATGTAAAATAATGTGTTCAGGTTTTACAAAGATATATTGGGAGGAAAACTCAGACAGAGGGAGCCAGGTCACTCGCATGATTTCTGCTTAGGCTGTAAACCTTCAAAAAGAGTGACATTCAAAAGTAAGAAAGAAAGAAAAGAAACATGTGGGCAGTCGTAAGCGCCCCGTCACAACTTCCATAGGACTGAGGATGGTAAGCTTCAGTCAGGTACTACTATTCATCATGATAATTTGATCATTAACAGGTTGTAAAGCTCTCTTGTGTCGTCAGATTGTGGGTACGGAGCATTCCCATCCCAGATTAACACAATGCCACGAGGGAACGACATATAGAGAATGGTCTTAGTAGTGGTGTAACATCATGGCGATAGGCCTTGATGCAAATATTTTTTCCTAAATAAAAATGCACACCGCAAGCACACATACATGCACAGCCACTATAGAGAACTGCTATTATCGCCATGTAGGCTAACGTTGTGACTGGCCACACCCACCCTGCAAACCTGGGGAAGTCTCCTGGCCCCCCGGTTGTCGGGTCAATGCCATTTCATTCATGGAGGTAGCTGGCAAGCTATCCTCCGGTGGGACGCTGGCTTTTTCTTTGGTTGCAGTAAAACATTTTGTCATTTTTGCTTCAACATCATCATGTCTCTTTTTTTCTTTTTTTCTCTTTTGTACGCCGCTTTTTTGTTTGGGCTTGCTAAACATGATGCTACACTATTTTTGTCGTCTATTTTCTTTTGTTGACTTTTTTTTCTTGCTGAAAACTCACGTCACGTCATTGCATCATCATGCTCTGAACATGACTGACAGGTAGACTGTTAAGGTGATTGGACTATTCCATTCACAAAAAGCTTTTTTTTTCTCCCTCCTCCTGACGGCGTCTGGGCCCAATGCAGCTGCACGCCTGTGCGTCTTAGAGTATCAGTTCCTGCCTTATGTCAGTCTGGAAGTGTTATAAAATGAATTTCACTCGGAAATCTTCCTGAGAGTGGAAACCCCAGCACATTTAGCCCAGGTCAGACTGTGCAGCACTCAAAATAATAATGATTTTGAGTTGTTTTGCAGCTAAAGGATTCGGGTGCTTTGCAGTTCTTGAGTCAACTATGAAGTTCTTTGTATTGTAAAGTATTCTAGAGGCAAATATGAGGCCAAATGCTTAACAGCTAAAGGCTGGTCAACAATGATCAGAAGCATGCCAGTATATCTGCATGAGACCGGATGAAAAATAAAAGAAACCGCATTTTAGAATGAGCTTGTCAAAGTTTAAATCTCAGTCCAACTGAAATACTGTTGTGGGACTTTAAGAGAGCTGTGCATGAGCTGAAGCAATGTTGTTTAGACGAATGGGCCAAGACTCTTCCACAAATATGTGAAAGACTCATTAAAGGTATTGTGACATCATTTTTAACATGCTTTTAACACTATTAAAAGTCTTGGCCAACATCCCTCAAATGTGTCTAAAAGAGTGTAACAAGAAAATATTCACTCTAGTACTATATTCCTGGCTTTTTATTACAGTGTTTTTTTGCGCCGTGAAAAATGCTTCCTTTCCCCCTTTCCTGTCAATCATTGCTCCGCTCCTCCTCCAAACCTCCTCCTCCTCCAGCCATACGCTCACAGCGGCGTCGGAGAGAGCCGGGAGCGACAGGCGAAGCATGCACGGAAAAGCAGCACGGCGAACCAGAGCAAACAATCATAAAAATAAAGGCATGCAAGCAGCAGTGTCACCTTATCTTAAGTCCAGTCAGTGGCCGCGGGTGTTCTTAGCAGTTTTCCTCCGGTGATTAGAACAAAAGAGGCTCTAAACACTAAACAGTTCCGTGTTAAGCCTAATTTATGGTTCCGCGTTAAATCGACGCAGAGCCTACGCCGTAGGGTTCAGCGTACGGTGCGCGTCGCCGCGTAACCCCACGCCGTAGGCTCTGCGTCGGTGTAACGCGGAACCATAAATCAGCCTTTATGGTGCGCTGGAGAGGAGAGGAGACAGGGAGCTGGGTGGAGGGGGCGGTGATTTAGCGGATCGTTACGTAACGATCCGCCACCAAACCACATGCGCCGTTTTTGCATAGTTATGCGGAAAATCCCAGAAAGCACACAATACACTGAATGTTAAAAGTTCGTTGTTTTTTGGGTGTAATTGATGTCAAGACACCCAACAAAACACAAAAAATCAAGAAAAATGTGTTTTTCATGTCACAATCCCTTTAAGTTATAAGAGATGCCTGCTTCAAGTTATTGCACCTAAAGGTGGATCTGCTTTGTAAAAGTAAGCAAACATTCCCTCAAATGAAATTGAAACTGATTTAACATGAACAAAAGTTATTTGTTCTGTGTTCATGGAACATTGACAAAAGCCATCTGTTTTTGTTCATCTAAGATTCTGTTTGATTTAAACAAGAAGCTATAATGATTAAAAGATGGTTTAGCTACTAACGTTAGCCAATGACTATCATACAATGTTAGTTCCCTTGACCTCACAGTTTATAAATACAATACAATAATACAATTTAAAGAAAAAGAAACATTTGTATTGTAAATCAAGACAACTTGAATATTTCTTAAAAAGTCAAAGTATCAGAACGGCAGAGCAGGTTTCATGGTTTTAATCTCTTCCTCCAACGATAAAATATTAACACATGCCAGCACATGACTAAATCCCGTGTCATCACAGAGATTGTTTTCTGCCCCTGCTGTCAACATGCTTTTTACACTTGAAAAGCATGTCTACATGGCTGATTTTGGCATGCTAGCTTTTTTAACAAGTGTAGTGCCAGTGTTTCCTGGAGGATGGAAGCAGATATGCTCCATTGACTGCCGAGCTGGCGAGTGTTAGTCACACTGGTGTGGGAGACCCAGCTGAGGATTGGGCTGCAGTATGCTCAAGATGATTGGCAGGCCCTTCTGTACTAAGTGTGTGTTGTTGTTGTTTAGGGAGTTCGCTATATCCTTATAGAATCCTGGCAATTTCTTGCCCAGACATCATACAGTGACATTTCATCTGCTATTTATGTTTTATTTAGCAAATGCACTCTCCTGAAGCCAAGGAGCTATCTTGGTGGGTTGATTGGAGGGTCACGCATTGTTTCTTTGAGGTGTTGGTGCCAGAGACCCGCTGAGTTGGGTAGGAGATGGATATTTTCGAGTGGCACATCCTTGGATTTGTTATGTGTGCATGCATGCATGTATGGAAATACCATGATGAGATCCTGTCTATGCATCTTTGTCACTCCTAAAGAAAGACTTGGTTGCAGTACAGATCCCAAAGGGATTTGTAAACAGCCTCTGGTTCTACTTTAGAACCTTTTAATAACTGACTTGCTTTTCCATACAGAGTTAAAGGTTCATCAAATGTTGAACCTCCCTTTACTCTACTTTAGAATCCTGAAATGATGCAAATAAGTGTTTTCCTTCAAAACCAGTGTCTTAATATCATCAGTCAGCCTTCATCAAGGTTGTTGTAGTAGCATTTCTGAATTCTCGTTGTCGTGCCACCTGCCATTTCCAAATGTTGACTCGAATTTCTCATTGATGCTAAAAATAACATATAAGTGGGATCCATAAGTCCCGGAGGTAATATTAAAACCTCCCAAAGTGTTTCATAATGAAGATGCAAACACGGCTATTAAATTCAGTTGAAAGCATCTTTTGAGAGTGCAGCCTTGTGTGGTGCAGCGGATAATGTTCATAAATATCATTCCCAAATGCTGACTTGCATTTATGGACTACAAACAGGTCTTATACCTGTTGTTTAAAGCAGGATCTATAAACCCTTAATCATCCTAAAAATGTTCATTAATGACAATGCCAACAAAGTTTTTATCTTAATATAAATATAATTCAGTTTGAGACTCCTGCTGTGACAGATGCTTCCTGTAGCATTTCAAACAGCACTCAACACTGCATTCCCCATCAGTCAGATCACATGGTACAACATGTAGTTTGAGTTTGGACATCAGCCTACAGTAGATGTGCTTGGTTGAACCATGAACACGTATCATCAGGTCAATGTGTCATCACTGCTGCTGCCTCAGAGGGTCAAGAGGACGCATCCTTCCACTGTGAAGCTGAAAAACTGGATGTGCTCAGAACCGGTCACATTTCACTGGTTTTACCTCCCACCGGGGCCTGAAACACTGAAGAACTACTTGCCCATGTCCTCACACTTTAGGTGACATTGTCCTGGGTTAAACATCTGTCCACCCACAGCATGGTGCATGGTTTTAGACAGTACTTGGAAAACTGGTGAGCTCTCTGCCAATATGGAGTCACCTCTGACAGCATATCTGGTTTCCTAACAACCATGGTGTGAGCAGACCCACTATTTTTGCTCTGCAGCTGGACAAACCCCATAGGGCACCACTCGTGCACTGCGCTCTATGACCATGCCATGGCAATCACTCAAAGCTTTACAGACAAAGATTGAGCTAAGCTCTGTAATATCCTCAGGTGCAATGAAAGAGTGAGTGCTCCTAAACCTGTGGTACCCCCCACCCCCTCAAAGAGAGCATGGGTATCCACAATTTTGGGATCCTAACAAACCCCCAAACTCTTGCTCAGAATCCTTGCCAGTATATAGCAAAAGCCTACCTCCTTTTTTTGTGATCAACTGTTTTTTATTATTTTGTTGATGCATACAATGAAATTGAACAATTATTCACGCAATTGTATAGCAAAAACCTTAAAATCACCCGTCCCCCCACCCACCCTGTAGCGAAGACAACAATAACACAACAACAGGACAAAACAAGCCAGACAAGAAAACCAAAAAAGAAAAAAATTCTATAAATGTTCAGTCAATGTTCAGTTCTTTCGGTTTTTCAATGGCATGTGTCCATATTTTTAATGTCCTGGGTCCTGAACCATGAATTCTTGCCACTGAAAGCTCCATATGTAAAATGTCCATGAACAGATTAAACCAGTGACATGTTGGTAGATCGTGTGGTGGTTTCCATCGAAGAGCAATCAGTTTTTTAGCCTACCTCCTGATCTCCAGAGAGACCTGATGCCAAGCAGGAAGATGGCACAGCCTTACTAATATTCCTGTCTGAAATGTAGTGAGAGAGAAGGGGCTCCGGCAGCAGAGCGACTTTTCATCTGTTGGTGCACTGAAAGCACCGTCATCGTTCTGTTCAGACACCCAATCAATAAATGTGCTATGTTCCCTTCACATCGTCAAGCACAAATTCCCCCCACCAGTGGCCTCCAGGTTGGGTGTATTGATTGTTTCTCAAGGTAACATGGCAGTTGTTTTTGATGCATGTGCAAATATTCCAAAAATGGTAAATAAAGGAGGCACAAAATCAAAATACTGCATGAAAAATGGAGCAGAGCAAGTCGTGTGACAGCTAAAGGTGTGATATCTCCCTATAGACGTGACGACTTTGGCAGATAGCTCGTAATCACTTGTCATGTGCCTAAAGGACTTGAGGTGTCTTTAGTCAAGACACACTAGAGTGTGATAAACGACACTACATGTGTTGGAGCTCGTTCTCTCCTTCAGGAAACAGAAGTTGACATAACGTTTAGATTCCAATCGTTGACTGTTAACACAGCGTTACGGGGACACAGAGAGAGAGCTATGAGTTAAGCTCACAAAAACAAGAACACAGTTCGATAGAAACACCAGTTGCCCACCACCACAGTGTCAGGATATCCACCCAGTGACCACCAACTATAAAACATTAAAAGGTGGTCTGTCACATACTAAGAATGTGTCCTCTATGGACCACAGATGCTTTGTTTTGTTGTCCAGTCTTTGTTCCTTTATTTTCATGGGTGTTTATCTGTACCAGCTTGACACAGACATTATTTTAATGATGGCAGTCTTGCTGTTTTGGTCGATAAGGTAATCCTGAATCTCACCCATGCTGTAACTTGATTTTTCTTGGGATCCATCTGGACTTTGGTGCCAGCTTAGCTCCAGTATTCTTGGCTCTGAACTGGTGGTCATAAAGGGAAAACCTGAGAAGTTTGGCACTAACTCAGAAACAGGTGGAAAAAATAGGAGTCTTGTCTTGACCATATCTCTCAACCTCCCATCACCACGGTACAACAAGAAGGAGGTCAACACAATGCAGTCCCACTTCCACCTGATGTGTTACATGTCTTGTAACACGATAAAAAACGTTTCTGTCGCTCCAGATTTCTTCAAGTGATACCACAGCTCCTACCTTCGCTTTCTCTAAAACTACGACGACACAGTGCAGCTGTACTGACTTTCCCTGTTCTTGTTCATCAGTGTTCTGCAAAAACAAATACTGCATATTTACTGCTATGTCGAGGCTTGACACCATACTGCAGCTCACAAATCTGAACAACCTTTCTTAACCTATGTTTCAATTCAGTTCTGTTCATTTCAATACAGTTTTAGTTATATGGAGACAAATCACGACGAACGTCATCTACAGGCACTTCAAGTGTCACTACTCTTTCGTAGCTTTTCATTGTGTCAGACGTTCTTTCACTTTTCAAGATGATGTTGAACGATATAGTCAAACAGTAATTAAATAATTAAATACTTTCAATGGTTTGTCACCAGTACCATCTGCCTCACCATTCATCATTCTCTTCAATGCTGCTCTCTCTTCAGTCTTACTGATTCTTGGCACTTGTTGGTTTACAGGTGCTTAGACCCATCTGTCTCTCTTTTTTTTTCTTCATCCATCAGTTCAGCAAAGTACCTTTTCCATCTTACCCTCACATTTTCCTCATTTGTAAGACAATTTCCACCTCAGTCTTTAATGCCTTTAACCTGCTGCACATCCTCCCATCTCCTTCTTTGTCTGGCCAATCATTACAAATCCTTCTCTTTTTTCTAAGTGTTCAACTTCTCACAACCCCATCATAAGCCTCTGATGTAGCCTTTAACCACCTAACCCTTTGCCTTAGATTGCATCTCTTTGTACTTTTGCTAACCCTTTCCTACTAATTCTCTCAATAGAAAGCTTTACCCTTCTTCATTTATTCCTGACGTGTTTCACATGCCCTGGAGCTGAATAGTT
The DNA here is from genome assembly GCF_033807715.1 of Cololabis saira. Classification (NCBI taxonomy): domain Eukaryota; kingdom Metazoa; phylum Chordata; class Actinopteri; order Beloniformes; family Belonidae; genus Cololabis; species Cololabis saira. Next base: position 20,219,430 of record NC_084601.1, on the reverse strand, counting down.
TTCCTTTGTATTTAGTTAAAGATCATTTTGAATTGATTGTTTTGAATGGAGAATATTTTCTAAAACCAATTTTTGACCCAAGGACTCAGAATTAATTAGGATGATGTAATTCCTAAAGATTTAAGACTCAAACTCAAAACTCTTATCTTCACATACCTTTTTTATAACAGCATTGTGGCCTGCTGCAGAAGGAAATAGGAATAAGTGGATATAGACAATGGACAGATATCATACACACAGTGCAGGTACAACTGAGGTTTTTAAAACTGCACATTTGCTCCATCCTTTACAATCTTTACCCTGAAATGTGCATTACTACCAATTCACTGCAAAATGTGTAACAGTGTAATTAATTATACTGCATATAGACAGAAAACATATTTGAGATAAAGTAGAGCAAACTACTTGAAAACAAAAATAACGTGTTCGGTTATAGACTGAGTGAAACTGATGTGGCGGCGCTACAGAGGAAGATTCACACACTCCGCTGCAGCGATTGACAGAATCTCATTTTATTGTGAGTGTGTAGAGTGTTTGTATAGGGGGTGAGCTCACAATCTCATGATTACCGCAACAAAGATTGTACGAGTAGAAGCTTGCCCAGTGCTCTGAACATTTATACTTATGTGTAAGCGTGCATCTACGCTGCAGGGGGACACCAACATCTTTCTCTTCCTCTTTCTCTTTCCTTTCTCAGTTATCATTATAGTATTATAAGTATATCATAACCATCATTGTTCTCCATTGTTCTTGTAGTTTGTTGTCTTGGTCTGCCCCCCCACCTTTTTTCTTTTGTACATGTGTACAGGCCAGAGCTTTAGGAGCTGCATCCTTATTTACAGCGATGTAAATAAGGATGAGATAGGAGGATGTGTGTGTGCGCAGGTTTTTAACTTTGTTCCGCTGCTATGTCAATTACGAGTTATTGTTAGGTGTCAGAAGAAACCAAAACATCTTTATAAGGACACTTGGATATAATTTTCCTTATTCCAGAATGTCGGTGTTTTTGGAAATTCACGCTTATTTGTTTGGCCACAAGCTAAAGCATGAGCCATAAGGTCTTGACAGAATTGTAAGTGATTGCAACAAATGTCATGGCAAACTATCGGCTACAGAATTATTGGAACACCAGTAAAAATGCCATTGTTATGATAGCAGTATTGAATAAAAGTTAGCAATTGTATTTGGGGGGAGATGCCAAATTACATGCCATTGCATCAAATAATTCTTGACTAAAGTTGTAGCTCACATTGTCACTTCTTGAGCAATGTAATTGTTCTGCTATCTGCATCGACAATCAGAAGCTGGAGAAATGTTTTCACCATCATATTTTTTTCAACCAATATAAAAGATCACAAAAATGTCTGACACAAAAAGAGAGGGGGAAGACATGAGGAGACAGGAGCAGAAAGAATCTCTCTATCACTTTCATTTGCCATTACATTCCTTCAGGCTGAAATTAATGTTTTCTTCTGAAGGAACCTGACATGCTCAAGGCTCCATTACAATCGAGGCAACAGCAGGCAGTCACACTGCCAATGAACCAATCAAAAATCTACTGAAGAAATAGTTACGGTTGACCATGCAGATGTCTCACACATCACGACATGAAGGGATGTGATTTCCCTCCACAGCCACAACCCAATCTAAGCATTTTCAATGGGCAAGTTCTTATCTGAGGAGTGAAATGTGCAAACCATGGGCACAAAATACTCGCCTGTCAGCGTATGCTTCCTCCACGCGGGAAGCTTGCTGCGCCTACAGTTGATGAATGTTTCTCATTAATGTTGTTTTACTATTTAAACATTATCTCTTGTTTTCCATCAAAGCATAAACAAAATTAGGCTGAATCACAGATGCAAGATTCTTCAAATCCTACTACCTATCAACCTCTGCTCAGACTCAGAGTACCTGGTGAGCAGACCAGAACCCTGTTTCTTCAAGCAAAGACCCCATTACAGCAACTTAATCTCCAACTTCAAAGGAAAAGCAGGAGAGAAAGAAAAAAAGGATGATTATAGCAATATCTTCTAATCAGATTCCTCTTATTTTTTTAAAGAGACTAAGTGGAAACTGGCAGCTGTAAAATAATCAAGTAATGAGCTGGTTCTTGGAGTGACAGCATTGTTATACAAATCTTCATTATATTTTTTATTCATCTGTTTTGAAGAAGGGTTTGGTACTAGTTTTGTTAGACAAAAAGGTTAAAGCAAATATGGAATAGCTTTGACTGAGATGCTCAAACTCTTATTGTCACTTGGATTGTTCAGGTGGACCCATATGCAAGAGAACAGAGTCAGCAGGAGCTTCAAACTAAATCCTTTATTTCAGACAAAAAGCACAGCTGAGCAGGAATCCAGAAAATACAAATAACAACAAACCTCCACTACTTGAGCTAACAACAAAACAGACTTGGAAGACACTGCCAGGACACAAACAGAACGGGGGCCTCATGTCCAAAAGGGGGGATTTCATCTTAAATCCTTGAGCAGAAGTCTTGCCAATGCAAAAACATATTCAAAAAACAATTAAAATGTTCAAAACGGTACAGGAAATAAGGAAGTGGTGGTCAGGCATCAAGACGGACGTATAGCGGCCATGTGTTGCAATCGATCACTCTGATTACATTAGCAAAACCAGCAATGATGGCAAACTATGTTTTAATGTTTGCATGGTGAACTGCATCATATGGGAACCTGGTGTACCTGTTGGACACATGCCAACGAACCTGTCCCAAACAGCTGGCACTGCATGACTCAGTGCAAACTGGCTGATTCCAAGGCCATCTCCCTTTGGAAGGACCCAGTTGCAAGAAAACCAATAGCGCTTTTACACTAGTACCTACTCAGCCCGACTCGACTCGCCACGCCTCGTCTCGACTAGCTTTGCCTTCGTTTCTTTTCAATACCCAGATCAGAAGTAGGCGGGGTTGGAGCGAAGCTGCTGTGACATACTCGATTGTGCAACACAAACGAAGAAGACCCACTCCGGCTATTGTGGTCCTGCTGAAAAGTCTGTTTGTAGCCTTGAGCAGACATGGACTGAGAAAGCTCCTGGTATATTTTTTCATTCCTCGTGGCCCTATCTAGCCCTCTCTGGATATTATCCTCAGCCACCAGGTTTAAGAAGGTCTCCACCTCGGAATTTGACCACGGAACAGATTTCTGTACTGCCATTGTTCTTCGAAAAAAATGAACAAGAAGCCGGGAGTCGCTCTTGAAATGATATCACATCCTGATTCAGACATCTGATTGGCCAAGCGCCTGAACAATCGGTGGCATGTAGTGTGATGACGTCTTAGAACCTCGCCGTTAGTAGCCAGGTCTTACCACAAAAACACTTCATGTAAGATGTCACCTGCAAAAAAAGGCAAAATAATACCATGAAAAAAGAGTTAAGCATTTTTTCCCCCAGTCAAACCATTGTTACTGCCAGGTGTGAAACCATAAGCTCATCAGCAAACCTGTAAACAGACAGTCTGTGCACAAATTAAACGTGCATGTACATAAATACAGCATACAGCATGTATAACGTAACAAAAACGAGCAAATATGGCAGATTCAGGGAGAAGGGTATATATAATTCAACCTTTGCAACCAGCAAACAACCCAAAAGTAGCTGAAAACGTGTTATTCCACCAATTTTGAATTTATGTTCCTCTACACTCAATCTGATTGAAGCAACAACTCACTCCTTCTCTGGTGGTTGTCACGACTCAAAACGCTGTAAATAACTGTAAGTGAGAGAAGACGAGGAGGTGGGTATGAGCACAAAAAAGGAGGGTGTAAATTAAATCACTTTATCACAAAATAACACAAGAAATATATTAAATCCAATACAGTGATGGTATAATACAGTGTTATATGATCTGCACTGGATTTTAACTTCAGTTTTAATAACTTTCAAAAGTCAGCCTCCTTCCCCAATTTCCTCTGCTGTGTTGATCTATGTTGTTTAAGTATTTATGAGAGGATGGTGATAATGAAGCAGTTAAATTCAAGGCTGCAGGTGTGCACCGACAGGTTTTAATAAAGTGGTGAGTACCATTTTGAGTGATTATTGTAAAAAAATAAAAATGTGTACACCCAATAAGAGCGTTTCTCCTCGAGCGCTAAAAGCTAATTCAGTTGAATCAATGCATGTTTGATTACTCCCCTTAAACAAACAATAGAATACCACTGTGTTATCTGTGTCAGTGACTAAAAATGATTTCTGTTTGCAGGGTATCAGAGCTTGACAATGTGTCTTCTCCAATAGCTCCGTATTAGCTTTTTTTTTTTTTTTTTTTTCCTGCACTGCCAATTTAAAGTGAACCAACAGGAGAGCCCAAACATGACTCATAGCCAATCAAAAGTTTGCATTGTGTAAAAGTTATTTTTCCCTCTCTGTCTGAATCCTATCAGGAGATTTAGCACAGTCAAACACCTCTGCATATTTGCAGTCACCACTGGTTTGTTGAGCATTAAAAATGTTAATTGGAATTTTTAAAAAGGGAAGAAAATATCGCATTACCATCCCACCTCCTCCAGTCAAAGGCTGTCAAAATGCAATATTCCAAATTAGATTGTATTTGGATAATCTTTTGAACTGTAATAGGTTTCCAGCCAGCAGGCATATTACTATTGGCACATCATTATTAAACAAAAGTGACACAGAACCATCACTTTGCAGGCGGTGCCAGATAAACGTTCAACACCGTGCAAATAATATTAGTTCTGCTTCCCGAGTCACTGGCTTATCTCTGGGATGCTATATTGGGTTCATATCCCTGTCGGCTGGGCGAAGGCCTTCTGAAAAAAAAGTGTCTAAATTTATGAGTAGCCCATATGTGTGAGGTGCATGTATGAACAGGCGCCCATGTAAAGTGTGTGTTGCAGATTAATGGTTTCATATCTAAGTGCTTTTGTTTGTGTGTGCGTGTGCGTGTGTGTGTGTGTGTGTGTGTGTGTGTGTGTGTGTGTGTGTGTGTGTGTGGGTGGACAGATGAGTGTGCCCATCCGTGGGTGTGCATGCAAAACTGGATACATTCATATGTAAATGGCTGCGGTATGCATGCCTGTGTATGCAGACGCGACCCATATCATGCCATAATGAGATCAGCCACTGTTGGTTAGCCTCAGACAGTGGTAATTATGGCTGCAATGAAAAGGACCGATGTTGATGGAAGGATGGATGCGTTCACACTGACACACTCAGCCACACACAGACCGCAGCCTCCAGGCAGCCTGCTGCAGGTGAAGCAACGACCTGTCCATCCCGCAGCCAGATGAAAATATGACGCTCATAATTGGAAATGATAAAAAAGACCTGCAATCACTTTCTTTTCTTTTTTTCCCCAGCTTTATGAAACCTGCAAACCTGTTCACCTATTCAATAACAGAGAAAGCAGGCATCTACAAGGATGTGTTGTCGATGAAAATCAATGCAAAGACCTACTAATAAAAACAAGTGATATGAGAAAAGAAGGGCATTCTGCATCTTTACTCAACCGTGTGATGCGTTGCGTCTTCCAGGAGCGCTGAACTGAACAGTACGTGTCATCTGAGTGAGTTAAATGGTCTGCGTGTTGTAAATGGACCAAAACACTTGAAATACGCTTGTTTGTAGAAGTGTCCATGATTCTACAATCTTTCACTTGAATTCAACACCTGTTTGTTTAGAAATAGGATATTAGCAAAAAAATGAAAAAATATCTATAAAAGGTTAAATATAGACATTCAGTAGTTAAACTTTTAAAACACATTGTAATCATATCAAAGATCCACAACAAAAGCAAAAATAAACAGTAATTTGATGAAACAGACAAGTATTGCTAGTCTTACACTAAACAGCTTGTTAAAGTGATGTGCACTTTACTCACTGATGCTCCAGATATGCATAAGATCACAACCAAAACAATATTTAATGCTCATCATGGTCTCTGCTTCCTTAGATCATCCTTCTGTTCCATCAATCCATCCATCCATCCATCTTCTACCGCTTATCCAGAAACGGGTCGCGGGGGCAGCAGTCTTAGCAGAGATGCCCAGACTTCCCTCACCCCAGACACTTCCTCCAGCTCTTCCAGGGGGACTCCGAGGTTCTCCTCCCTTCCTTCGTACTCGGCTGCAAATCACCAGGCCTGATGAAGCCAACAGGACAACATCATCTGCAAACAGCAGAGATGAAATCTCGTGGTTCCCAAACCGGATCCCCTCCGGCCTCTGGCTACGCCTAGAAATCCTGTCCATTAAAATTATGAACAGGGCCGGTGACAAAGGGCAACCCTGCTGGAGTCCAACATGCTGTCACAAGTCTGACTTACTGCCGGCAATGCAAACCAAACTCCTGCTCCGACCATACAGAGACCGGACAGCCCTTAAAGGAGCATTAGGCTCCTTTTATGAGACTCTCTAGCGCCACCCTTCACCACGACGGCCGTTGGGGGTACTGCAGCCAACAGTGAAGCCGGCATGGGAGAACGGGGAGAACGCACATGCAGCGTCATGTGACGTCACATCCGCAGCTCAGCGCGGGAAATTCGGGACCGAATTGCAGCACATTTTGCAGCACACAGCCTGTTCAAGGCAAAGGAGAGATACACTAGAGGGCTCATTCTTTTGGGTTTGGAACGCTTCATCTGACATTATTACTAGAAAACTTAAAATGTATACGGATTTTTTTCATAAATCTTGCCACAATCCGGCCTCAAGCTCCTTTAATAGAGGGCCCCCGACTCCATACTCACCGAGCGCCCCCCACAGAAAGGCACGAGGGACACGGTCAAATGCCTTCTCCAGATCCACAAAACACATGTAGACTGATAGAGCTGATTCAGGACGAAAACCGTAAACTCCCAGTAAGCTCAATACCCACAGGGGAGGACCATGAGAGGCTGGTGCTCTGTGGTCTGGGTAGCAGTCATGGTGGGCTGTCTGACGACCCAGTCCCTGGACCGAAGCCTTAAAACCGTTCTGATCCAGTTTTATGGATATACTTTAGTGGCCATGAACTGTCCTCTTTCCTTTCGCTTCTACTGACAGCAGTGTACCCGACATCTGGATGACGACTGGTACTGAGTAAAGATACCGAAAACCTGAAATCAGTTTCTGGTAAAAAAAAAAAAGTTTTTGTACATATACACAGTTAAAATGACCTTGGATCGACTTCAGAGACCCAATAAACGCTATCACTTATGTCTCATGAGAAACTTAAAATCATGATTTATTTTGACGTTTCCTCGGCTTTTACGCTGCAAATGTACATTCTGTTCTAACTTTTTCAATGAATGTTAAAATAAGTCTATTGTTGATTTCAATATTTCTGTTAAGAAAACTTCAAATAAATACAGAAAAATGTTAAAGCTTATTTTTTACCAGTCAAAGTAGGTCCACGGTGGATGAAAACCGGATGTTACACCGAATTCTCTGACCTTTTTACAAGTTTCCACAATCGAACATCCACTTATATTTCAACCCACATTTAAGTCTCACTTAGAAAAAGGGGTCAGAACGAGACAATTATTAATGAATATGATTCAAAGATTAAGTAATAAAACTGCGCCACTGTGCCCCTAGTTATGGAAAATCTGAGGTAATTGTAAGCCAAGGACATTTTGATTGCCAGTGAAAATCATTGAAAGCTGAAATAATAGTCTGATGGGTCACAGAATTTAATGCAACACCGGTTTGCTCTACACAGCTTCACTTTCACTGGTCGTCATCTCTCTGTAACCACTCTGGTACACAGTTTCTCCTCTGCTGTGGGCCTGGCCTGCTCTTTCATGTTGTTTCATGGGCTCTGCATCCCTTTTGCAACCGACAATCGCATCAACCCACCTCTGAATAATTTTTCTTAGCGTTTGCCTTGAACCTTTCATCACACAGCCTCACTTCTTTCACGTGGCTCCATCTCTGAACACGAGTGCTTCCTCAGAGCTCAACCTCAGCGGCTAATGGACTCCATACAGCCCAGAGTCCTTTATGGTGAGAGCACTTGATAAAATGCATTTTTTGCTTCATATCAACAGCACAAGGGGAAAACAAAGAACGTGGCATGATTCTATGAGTGCAACGCAATGCCCATCACAATGCTGCACTCAGGGAGGCCTGTGCACACATCTTTTTTCCACAGCGTTAAAGCATACGTGACTGAGTTGAAAGGCTGTCACAGCTACTAGTCAACAAAGGCCAGTCCTTGAATATTCCCATCTGCCCCATCAAGCTGATCAGTGCTGCTTGCTATCTGCGCTCCAATGCAGAGTACATGAAGTCATTATAGTTGTAATGGAAACTGGGAATAAAAAAAATCAAATGAAGAAAAAAATTCTCTAAAAAGCAGCACTGCCTCTTGGCGTGATTTTCATGGATAGAAAACACTGTGATTCAAACAGCAGGGTGTCTGTTCCTCTTTCTAGAATATAGGTTTTAGTATTTCTTCCCTGACATTTGATGTATTGAGAAGGACATCTTTGGATATGACACACTCGGATGTTCTGAAGTGAGCAGCTGCACCGTAAAAACATGGAAGGTGACTCAGAGGAATTTGGTACACGCATCCCTCCTTCAACACCTACATCACTCTGCTTTTTGAAGCAGGTTTTGCAGGAACAAAGGCCCTCGCGAGGGAACGAGGAGAACAGTTTGCAGAGGCCAAAACAAGAATGAGACTGCAAACCTCGAGAGGCAGCCTACAGACATCGTGCTGCTCTTTACTCCCGACCAAACAGAGGGGGTAGAACGAACAGGCACGCTGCACACAAAAGCAGAGTTGGTTATTACTTTTACTCGGTTTACAGTTTTCCATTGATAAAAAAGAAAAAAAGAAAAGAAGTAAAGGGTAGATGCCGTGGATGTCTTATGTGAAAATACGTCAAGCACTATCTGGTGAATCAACTATTTTAAAGGTCTTGGGAGGATGCAGCATGCTCCGGATTCATCATTTTTTAAATATTTTGTCTTTTTTTTCTTATTCTGAGATTCAATGGAGGAGTTCAAGGAACATCCTAAAATAGTGCATTGAACAAAGGTGTTTCGAGGGTAAAAATTGTGGAACGGTGTAATGTTTTGCATCTTGCATGAAAAAAGGAAAGAGATAATCAGATCATAGAAACTTTTTTAAGTCAGGGGCATCAGCAAATTCTGTAACATAAAGGCTAATTAAGGACTTTCAACAGATGTGCACAGCTGTAGGCTCATTCATGTGTATCAAGTAGCTGTAGTAGAAGTCGTGCAGCTTCCTCTTTCTTTTTTTTTTTTTTTAATTATGCAGATGCTGCAGTCCAAGAGTCCTTTGTCACCATGTCTGACTGTTTCTGAACAATCCTGATGCTCAGCTTCAGCGTGGGGATTTCTCATTAATCATCTTCTGTCACACAAATTAGCATTATCAAGAGGGAAGTTATTAAAGATGAATAAATAAATAGCAAGTGTTTCAAAGTATGGTCTCTGTGGAGTCCTAGGAACATCTTGATACAGGATCCTCCACGGCTCAGTAGCTGTAGACACACTTGTGTTTCACCAGAAGCTAAAGAAGCATTGCTTTGATATCGCTATGAGGTTCATGGGCAGTGTAATCACATCTCAGATCAGATCATCCAGCTTGCTACCAGAGCTCAGTGGAAAAGCCTGCATCTTTGATGGTATATGGGGTTGCATTAGTGCCGATGGTGTGGGCAGCTTACTCATCTGGAAACGCAGCATCAATGCTGACAAGTACATAGAGGTTTAAGAGCAACATTGTGCTCGCGCCCAGACTTCTCTTCCAGAGAAGTGCGTGCTTATTTCACCGAGACGATGCTACACCACATATGGCATCAATCACAACAGAATGGCTTCGCAGGAGAAGACTCACGGTGCTGAAGTGGCCACAACAAACAAAACAGCAAGGAGGGCCCGGGCCCGCTGAGCTGCTGGAGTCCTGTCCCATCCCTGATCAGACGAGGATGGGACAGGAAACCCCCCAAACCCCCGGCAACTGGTCTCCTCACCTCCCAGACGTTTACAGACACTTGTTCAAAGACAAGGGGATGCTACCTGTTGGTAAACACTGCAACAATATACATCCACTGGCTACTTCATTACTTCTACCTGTCATTTCCATTTAGTGATTAATAAAGAACTTTTCATTTAAATTCTATTCTATGAACTCCATAGTGTAACCTATGTGCAAGCCAGTTGAAAAGTGCTGTATTGATGTCTTTATAAGCTCTTTTGGAATAGAAAACACTAGAACATCCTTTATTAATGGAAAGTAAATAATTTGGCTCCACAATTCCTGGCAGCCGCAGCATTCAAGCTTTGCTTTCATCCAGTAAGGTGCAATATGTGAATCTCATAATGACACGTTTCACTTGTTGATTTCATTTTGTTTAAACTACTAAACATTGAAAATGACAGAATTTTTTATTGTATTATAGTAATATGAGACATAGTACATCTAAACATGTGAAATAATGTGATATGAACGTATTGAGAGAAAAATATAAGCTTTTTGTGGAATATTTCCCCAACTTCTGTAGTTTCTGCAAATACACGGCTCATCGCTCTCAACGCAGCGCAGTCCTTTTTTTTACAAATTTCTCCTTCAAAAAGTCAAAGAAAAGTGCCTGTTTTGGGGGGGGGGTTTCAGCTAAGCTTGAGAAGTTTCACATTAATATCGATAATCAGAAAATATTTATATCATTCAGCAAGCAGAACGAATAATTGTTCATTTTCGACCCTAGTAAATAGTGACTTATCTTCAAATGAGCAATGGATAAATAATTGTGATAATTTGTGACATGTTTGTTTGCTTCAGAGACGCCAGCTGTAAGCTAGCCATGCATCTGGAGAGCGGGAACATCACTGGTATTATTCCGTGGATGAACCCGGAGGGCTGATAAGCGTGATGAAACGGTAACATGAGGCGCAGTGGCAGTAGAAGCTGACATGTTTGCTCAGATGTGTCATCAATCACGCTGCCAAAAATATATTTTTGCTTCAGCTCTGAATAGTTGAGCAGAATCAGGTCAGAGCCGAAACCCACTGAGATGCAGAATATTTAAATAACGCCAAGTAAAGAGAAATTCAGCAGTGAAATCAAAGTCGGCACGTAGCCGCGGCTCCCGCTTCCAGAGAGAGTTCAGAGGACTGGATTTGACAGCTAAAGAGGAGATTATCCCACTTCTAGTTGAACTTTAACACAAGGAAAACATTTTTCAAGGACTTTTGGATTCAGTAGATGAGAGATTCCCAACTCCTTATGTTTTATGCACCACCACAACCCGGAAGGATCGTAATCTATTCATTATTTACATTTCACTAACAAATATGAGCCATCAATTCTCTACTTTTGGGTCACAATTTAAAGTGTATCGCTTTACTTTCAACTACTGGGTGCTGTTTTCTGGTTGTCTGCTAATCAGTATTATGTATCCAGTATTATTGTATGCAAGAAAAAAACGATTTTTCAAATCACACCGCCATGAAAACCTGATCTTTCGGACTAGTCACAAGGAACTGATCATGTGGAGCTACAAAAAATACTTGAAAGTTGGTAATTGACATATACTTACGGAAGCCCTAAAGGATCATACATACATACATTTTATTTCCTCCATCTTCTCCATGGAAAATGATCTTGTTATTACGGGAAAACGGAGGAAAATTATCTCGTTATTACGTGAAAATGAAGGAAAACTATATCGTTATTAGTCAGTCAGTTCTCCATCAAAGACAGAGGTGCCTCACTCTGGAATTCTCATATACTTATTGCAAAATCTTCACTGTCTATTAGTAGTTTTAAACAGAGTTTGAAGACCAGCCTTATTGATCAAGCATCTAGAAGTGCTTCCACTTAATGTGGACTCACTTCTGCACGTGCACACCGAGAAATTGTCTGTTTATATCCATCTTTTTGGAACGCTGTTTTTTTTGTTTTTTGTTTTTTTGTTCTTGCTATTATTTCAATACAATGTATTTTCTTGGTGAGAACTTTGAATAAGCCCATTTAGGCCTCCCTGTCTCACCTGCACATATTTTCATGCTTTTATGTTCATTTAAACTTTTGTACCGTTTTTTTTTTATGTTGTGCAAATAAACAAATCAAATCAAAATATATCGTTATTACGGGAAAACAGGGTAAAATTATCTCATTATGGGAAAACAGATGAAATGTATCTCGTTATAACAGGAAAACAGAGGAAATCAAATATATGTATGTATGTTGACCCTTTAGGGCTTCCGTATATACCTGTGGTTAAAAAATTTAAAAAGATGGCTACAGGTAGTGTGCATGTAGGTTAAGACTCCACAGATCCAGAGCAAGGAAGTCTGTTTTCTTCTTTTCTTTTTATTGCCCCGTTCCTGGTTTTATTCTGAAAGTATTTGTTCTGCTTGACGAGGCGTCTCATCCTGTCTGTCCACCTCCTCTCCTAGTCCACGTGCTCCCCTCGCTTGTGCACCTGGTTGGTCTCTATCTGTGTATCCTGTTCATTCTTGAACAGGATACCCCTCCTCCCCCATCCTGCTTCATGACTGACATATCCTCCGTTACCATTTAAAGGTTTTTAAAGGTTTATTTTATGTCATGGTAGGGTCAACACCCCAGAGATCCGTGCGTAGCAGGTGGTTCTGGGGTGAAGGAAGTGTGATGGTTGCTTAAAGTTACTGGGATTAGATCCCAGTTGGAGTCGACTCCGAGGAACCAGTCCGACCCTGGGGACGGGGATTTCTTATCCAACATGACTGCTGGAGACAGATCCTCAAACAGTGAACTGTTTGGACCCCCCTATGAGGGGTGGTGGGCTGCGTGCCTTCATGGCAGACTCCTTCAAGGCAGGAGTGTCTGAGGAAGACTGCAGAGAGATGCTGCTCAATGAGCAATTTATATGTTCTCCACAAAGCTCCTTCCTCAGAGCCTCAAGGCAGGTCTTAATTGTGATATCGCCACTCTCCCTCCCATCTTTCTCTCGCTGTTTTCTTCTTTTTCCTCCCACCCTCCTCCCGCCCTCCAGCTATTAGGAATTGGATTTGGAGCAGAACGATCCATTTAGTGTCTCTCCTCCGTCGCTATCCCTCTCTCCCCGGTTCCACACCTCCTCTGTAGGTTTCTCTCATCAAAGCCCAGGAATTAATCTGTCTATTTTTACCTGAAGGAATGAAATGAAAAGGGATGAGGTAATGTTTTCCCTGTCTATCAGGAGGGCAGTGGCGCATGGGCTCTGTGATGAGCCTTGTGCGGGGAGATAGCACCACCATCTGGACTGGGATGAGAAGGTGCCACCGGGGAAGAGAGATGCTGATTAACTACGTTAAACATCTACTGAATCAGTACTCGAGTTGTAAAAAAAAGTCAAGGGGGATGGTGGATTTTATCATATGGGCACAGATAATTTGAAAACTCTTATTTCTAGTTAAAATGTCTCATTTTAGTAAAGAAAATCTCATTACACTTGAAACAAGACTCGTCACTGGAAAAAACAACAATTTTAACCTGTTTCAAGTAGATTTTCACTTGAAAAAGTGGAAAAATATTTTTTTGCTTGTAATAAGAAGATAAATCTTGTCCCACTGGCAGATTTCCTACTTATTTCAAGTGAAAATGTACTTGAAACAGGTGAAAATTGTCAAATAAGTTATTTTTCTGGTGTTATTTTTCTGGTGATGACTTAAAATGTTAAAATAGCAGTAAAACCACATTCATTGATGAAATGACATAAGGGATGGAAAGGGGGTAAGGCAGTTTTACAGGGGGGATGATTTGGACCGTTTTTATTTCAGGGGGGATGCCATCCCCCCTCATCCCCCCTCAACTCGACTACTGTACTGAATGATCAGCAAAACTGATCACAGAAAAATGCAAAAAGCTTTATCGTAAATAATGTGGACAAGAACAGACCAAAATGTTCCAAGAGTCGCTTTATAGGCAGTGCTTGTGACTTTATTCTTTTAAAGAGAGCACTGGCTGCCGGTATCAGAGTACAGAAAACATGGAAAGGAAAGGCCATGAAAGCAAAGCTCCACCTGGTGGATGAACATAGGAAGTGTCAAAACGGAAAGCATTTTAATTGTATAGTTAACGGAAATAACTTCATATTTTGTTTATGTCTGTTGCTGAATAATGATGGCGACACATGATATTGATATTTCAGTCATAAGGTACAAGGTTTACCGCTGGAGTATAAAGATCCACAGGAAAATGCAAAGAAGCTCCAAAATGCAATGATGAGTTCTACATGGATCAACTTTAAACGTGTTTGCTCATGAAGAGTGGTCAAGAAGCATCTTCGGATCACTGGCTCCTCTTTAGGGATGTGTGGTGAAAACAGCTGTTGTCCTTTGATAAATTACTGGTATTTCTAAGAATGTTTTTTAAAATCCTGCAGCGGTATAAGAGGACAAACTGGAACAGTTTTCCTCTGGTAGAAATGCCTTCCTGTTAACTTTTAACGTCAGAGCTATGTCAAACGTCAACTAGTTTGGACTAATTAAGCCACATTTTATGAGTCTGACCTGCACGGGTCCTTGCAGATTTTATTGTGATGACATCCCTGCTTCACTCCTTACCTGCAGCTCGCTAAACATCTAGCTGTGTTTACTGTGCTTGTCATTTTCACTAAGTTTGTCATTAAATGTTTAAACCTCAAACATCAGCAATATTAGGTCATTAATAACAGAAAATTAACTTCAATGACCTGCGTGTTTGCAGGCCATAGAAAACAGGGTCGTTTACATCAAAATGTGGGGGGAAAATGAAGGAAGAGAGAGAAATAAGATCAGATGGGAGCCCCGATGCTTTACTCTTTGTTTGCGGGACTCTAAGGCTACCTGCAGCATCTGATTGATGCTCTGCATCATATACAGAAGAAAGTCAGTGTGTCGCTTAGTTGTCTTTGTCGTGGATCTGGCCGTTGCAGCTCTTGGATGGGCTGATGCAGGATTTACGAGGATGCTCCTGATAATTAAGGCCGTTCAGGGTGAAGTGTGGCTGCTGTGTGAGACGATGAAGTGCATCTGGACATGTGGGGTAGAGAAGAAGACTGGCATTAAAAAACTATTCAGTCAATTTGTTCAATTTATAAAGTAGCAGACGCATAATAAGGCTTTTATTTTGAATCTGAGGAGCAATATGGAGCATTTTAACATTAATGTGTGATGAGTTCTTTCATTAGAGGCATTAGTATAATTAATATGATAAGTTAAGAACATTACAGATGAGGGAAAAAAGCTTCCATCTGTCCGTATACAGCGTTTAACATAATATGCTGGTAAAAAATCCACTGCACTGTTTTATACATGAAATTATTCTTTTAATAACTTGAGAAAGAACGTAATGCACTAAAAGCTTCGACTGTTTCTACAGAAGCAGATGGAGGATTAGGGAAAAAAAAGTCTAACAAATGGCATTTAGCCAAGAGGAAATATAAAGGGATGGTGACAGCACAGATGAACAAGTGGAGGACCGATGTTGTCAGTTACATACAACGTGGCTTCATTGGTAGAATTCTGCAATAAACAGTGGCAATGCTTGAAATTAAGTCATCACAGCAATAAAGTCGTACCATAAGTGATCTTCCCCGAGTCAGGCCTTTCGATTGCTAAAAACAGGTGCGACAGGTCCAGCTCCTTCACCCCCAGCATGACCTCCAGGATGGCGGACAGCTCCTCTTCCGGGATTGGCCCGTTCTCCTCACTCTCGTACATCTGGGCGCCAACATCAAGATTTAGTGAAACGACGTAAAATGCAACATCGGGCGACATTTGGCGTCAACGCCGTTCACCTTGAAGGCCAGTTTTAGAGTCTCCAGTGATCTGGAGGGCCGATGAACAGTCGACAGAGCAGTAACATAGAGCCTGATGTCAATGTGTCCATCTCCATGCTGCCAGACAAAACAAAAAGTTTAGGTTCATAGCAGCAAAGGAAGGGATGCCATGTGTAAAAACAGCATTTGTTGTCGTTAAACAGGTCGTCAAGCTCACCCATGGGTTTTAAAAGAAATACAGCTCATCACAGTTACAGTTTGTCAAGTAAAATGCTAAGATGTTTAAACATATTTACTGCAATCGTTCATTCTGATTGACCGGTTTTAAGTTTATTCTTGTAGTTACAGCAACCACACATTAAACATTACCGGTAACAGTGCCCTTCATTGCTTTGCAAAACCCTTTTAAAATAATAATAATAATGTATTAATACCAAATTGTGAAAAAAACAAGCTTCAAACACAACACATTCATATCCTTTTCTCATTTTTCATAAAAGTCGAGTTCTTTTCATTTAAATGTATTTAACTAAAGAAAGAGTCTCAACAGTTGCTGTCAAACATCGCCCCCCCTCAGGGAAGAAACTAAAAGTGAGATTAGACTGCTTTGTTTCACTAAAAATAAGAGAGAAATAAACCAGTAATGAGCAGCTTTTTAATCGAGCAGAAGAGATCTGAGCAGTAACATCACTTTAGATGACAACCTGCTCCGCTCCAAATGCTGAAATACTGTACCTGAATTACCGGCACAGGTACGATAAATGTATTTCTTACCATCGAATTGCTGCTATATGATGTATTGTTTTGATTTTAGTGAACGAAATGTGTATTTCAGCTGGTTTTGTTGCTTTCAAAACGAGAGAAAGCTAGATGGCTATAAGACGCTGCATGTTTGAGTTCTTTCACCTGATCGAAGAGGCTGTGGACTTGTCGGAGTGGATCCGTCACTTGCAGGCTGAGAAACTGTGCAAAGTCGTCCAAAGCCAGTCTGTTTCCCTGCAGCTTTCTGGCTCTGCTGGCCTGTTCTTCCAGCAGCTCAGCTGTGGTTCCTGCTCTCAACCTTCACAGAAGTGAAGAGGGGAAATCGCATGTGAAATATGCAGAACATTGGCTTGTACAGACGCTTTCCCGCTCTCTGGTTTGCTTTGCTTTTGCTGTCATTCTTCAACCGTAATGTATCACTCATCTTTCTCATTAGACTTACAAGCCGGGTCTTGGATGTTTATACAATCAGTAACTACAACTAACTTGAAGTCGACTTTACTCAACCATGAGCTTGCCATCTCGACTTGCAGAAGTACTGCTGAGATCAGGATTGTTGAGACGTTTCTCCAGGAAAACTGTCGGCTGTCTGGAATTAAAACAGCCGACTGAAAGGCTTGTGGAGCAGAAAAAGAGAATTCAAATTCTGCATCAAATACGTGAAAGCCAATTCAATTCCCACAACCAAGCATCCAAAGGTCTTAATATCAGGGATAACTTTGAATGTGGAGCCTTTTCTCCCGAACTTAGCAGACGCTGGATCGCCTCAACAACCCAGAACCTTCCACAGCAGCCCTACGAGATGTATTCTGGCACAGGATTGGTGCCGGGTTCAAATCCCAGACACCAGCCTGGACTGGGCCGAGGGCGTCCACCACGATAGCAGATACGACAAAGCTTCAAACAGGAGACATGAAACCTGTGGCAACATCAAGCTTGCTGACATTAAGACTCAACGTATAACAGATTATTCCAATCCACTTTTCTGGGTCTGAAAAATACATCACCAACTCCAAACTGAATGAGGTGGAATCAATAACTGCACATGTAAGAATGGTAAAGACGTGTCCGCCAGGGTGTCAACGGCACTACTGCCATCGATTCTCTGGCGTTTTTTAAATATCTTTAGGAACTGTAATGATGCTTTAAACCTGATGAAGCCCATCCTAACTTGCTAGTCTATCGGCGTCATATCTTTGTGTATGAGCTGGTTTCTGGAACCACGATACACTACGTTTTAAAGAAGCCAAGGTTTCAGTTATCTAAGCAGAGAACATGGATGATTAATTAGCTAAGTACCGGAGCGGCGGCGGTCAGAGAAGCACTAACTTCCTGTGAGAGAATAATTAGTTAGCTGATGTCACATCCAAACCAAACCGAATAAATATGGAAAAGTTGGCCTTTCAGATCGTAATAAATGATGAAGAAATAAAGAGAGTAAACTCTACAAAGTTCCTTGGGGTCCTCATTGATGACCGTCTAAATTTTAAATGTCATATAGATCACCTTGTGGAAAAACTATCTAAATATGTCTGTCTGTTTTTCAAAATGAGACACCTGCTTCCACGCTCTGCCCTTCTCACTCTTTATAAAACCTTGTTTGAACCTCATTTAAATTACTGCAATATTATTTGGTGTAATACTTACCCCAGTCATCTAAAAAAATTAGAAGTTTTACAGAAAAAAATTATCCGTGCCATCTCTTGGACTGAATTTAACTCACCTACTCGACATCTGTTTGCCCACTATGGTATTCTTCGACTCAAAGAATATAACTACTTCCATAATGCTTGTACAATATATCAGGTGGTCTCAGGTTTGAATCACAGACTAACTCAACTCATCCCAATCTCCGTTCCCCAGCACACCCACAAAACTAGACATAAACACCTTATTATAGGGAAAAAACGTAAACTTGTGGGAACAAGTATGAGTGTTGTGTGTCGGGGACCACAGATCTGGAATGAGTTGAATGATAACCTTAAAAAGTCACAGTCCATCTCCATATTTAAACGGCAGTTAAAGAATCAATTGTTAAGCTCATATATATAAACGTACACTCCGGGATCACAAAATGTTTCATGTTAAGTGTTTGTAATGTGATATGTTGCATGTAAGTGGTAGTCTAGTATAATGTGCATGTTGTTTTGTTGTGTTATGTGTGTATTAAGTGCAAGTGTATGTATGTATTCCTGCCTACTGTATGTATGTTCATTGGCTCCTACCATAAGCTTTTGATAGCTTCTCCAGGAGACCAATTCACATGTGTGAGTGTGAATAAAAAAAAAAAAACCCAGGCTCCTTCACAGTATCAGGTGTATGTTTTCAAGCTCACTTGGTATTTTTAAAGAAGTCTTGTAACTGTCTTGTGACTGTTGTGTGTCGGAGAGAATACCAGTAACAAGTGAGCGTCAGCGCGCTCAGCAACACTGAAATCACAGTCTCTGTTCAGCGTACCTCCCAGTCTCAGCCGCGGGACGAGCTGCTGGACTAACAGGCATCACGGCACCTCTGCTAGATTGGGAAGGGATGAAAAGGCTTCCCTATGGAATCCCCTGCCTAAAATCCTCCTGCTTTCAGTTAATAAATAACATATTGTAGAGCTGCAATTGCAATACCGTGATATTCAGATAGTCCGATGCTCATACCAGCCGACTTGGAACAACAGAAACAAGAATAAAATGTTGATAAGGAGGACGCTCAGTCCTCATAGGGATGCTCCAGACGGCCCTCCATCTTCCTCTCTCCAAAGCAAAAACTGTCTCAGCCCCTCGCCTCCTGCCTCAGACCAGGCTCAAGAAGATGAATGATTGCAATTATAATAAAGATCCCAACACAAATCATATTACAGCTGAGATGGGTCCCATGCCACGTCCCTAAACATACCGCTGGTCATTTCCATGGAAGCAGCAACAGACCATCTGATAGCCGTCTCTAAACCCTCACACTTCCTGTCAGTCGACAAACGTAATGAGTTTGCATATTCCTTCCATCAAAGAGATGAAAATATTAGCTTAAAGATACGTTCCACTCTGCCATCATCAACACATTATGACCTCATTGTTCTCTACCAGGAAAACAGCTTTAGAGTTCCCTGCACTTAAAGTTGCAGTAGGTAAGTTTATTTTTGTCATATTTGCTGAAATGACCACAATGTAAAACAGTCGCAGAGCACTGCTCGTGGAAAAATGAGGTGTGAAGTGGTCGTAAGAAGTTTACAGGCAAAGTGGCCAGTTTCCTCTTTGCCAGTTACTACTTACACATGTGAGCAAAGTCAGCAGGAGAAGAGAAGAGTTTGTTCTGTTAATGCACCGCAGCTTCCTGCTGGGGAAAGTATTTTTTGGGATAATTCCCTTATATACTGTATATATGAGCAATTTTGAAGTACTTGTACTTATTATATTTATACTACTTCGCTTACATCACTAAATGTACAGTAGTTATAGATTTATCTTTTATTTTGCTCAGTGCCCATCTGAGTGTCAGTAAGGTGGTTCAATTTATATATTTCACCTCAGACACAACAGTTTACCCTGCAAGCTTTGGATGCAAGCAGCTTAGCAGTTGTCACGCACGCACGCACGCAACATTACTCCTTTGAATAGAGAACATATGCATGAAACCAGGCAGGAGAGTGAAAATAATGCTGACCACAGCATAGGCTACATAGATACATTTCAAGCAATGAATAGAAGAGAATTCATCATTTGAAAATTTCTTAAATGCAACATGGACAACAGCTCAAATAATCTAAACCTCTAAATGGCAAAGAAAGAAGTTAGTTAGAAACGAATTTCTCAGGGAGTGTGTTTCTGCCGTTTCACCAAAAGGTGTCAGCGTTGATGCACCTTGAATCAGTCTTGAATCCCAACTTCTCACCACCCTGCTCAACAGGTTAATCCAGTCGCCCTCTACTCACCCCAGACGGGACACGAGCTGGTTGAAGTGCAGCAGGCTGCTGCAGTCCTGAACGCGCAGGGGGCCCTGCGAGAGAATGATCTCCCGGTCGTCAAAGGAAAGGTCTGTGAGAGGCAGCTCCAGCGCCCTGTCAGGACAGACCGTGTTCATGTCACACCTTAAATTACAGCATCTGGGTGGAACATGAGCAGATATGCTGATAAATGGTACTGGTGTAAACACACGAACACACACATACTTAGCCATGAGCTTTCTGACGTTACTGGCAAACAGAGCAGGGTTTTCTTTCTCCTGGTCCGATGGAGCGTAAATGGGCAAGTACTAACGAGACAGAGAACATCAGCTCAGCTCTGCTGTCCTGTCTACTGATCAGAAATACTGGAGACACTCAGACTACCAGATTACTCACCTCAATCTCCATAGAATTATGAAGTTGGCACAAAGTGAGCCATAAGATCTTAAACCTGGAGGATAGAAGAGTTAGTATGAATGGAAAGAAGACTAAAAACATGGTTTTGAAAAAAAAACACAAGTTCTTCTGCAGCAAACTCACGCTCCAGGGCCGTGCCACGTCCACGAGACGGTGTCCTGCGGAGACGGAGGAAATTACTTTGAGTTTACAGGAACATGGTTTCAAACATGTCACGCTGCAGGATAGAACTGAGGTCTGTTCTTCATCCCACATTGCAGATGACACTTTAACCGCAGTCCCTGGGGTCCCACCAACCACAACTTCACCGGATTGTTGCACTTTCATGAGGAAGAAAATATATTTCATGTACTTCCAGAAACAGTAAAAGTTTCTCCGGGTTTGTGTGAGATGTCAAATTTATGAACACAAGTTTCCTCTGGTAAAGTGTCCGATGTGACACCTTTAATGTCAGTCTAATGAGACCATGAAGAAGTGCCCCACTCCAAACACCCCTCCACAGGTTTATCAGTGTCATGCTTTAAACTAAAGACATCTATCCCTTCGTGCATTGATATGAAAATGACTAGAGCATCAGCATGTATGCAGAAATATATCAATGCAACATCACACTCATTTGAATACAACTGCACACCTTTGATACCACCAGCTTCCTTTCAAGTATTGCACAGTCAAAAATCATTTCCACAAGTTCAGAAGTGTATAAAGTCGTGCATCAGCAGTTCTCCACAACAACTCTCACTTAGACTGGACAAACCAAAAAAGTCAAATACACACCATATTCACACTTTTAGCATTGGCATAAAGTCAAAAGAGGAGGATTTTTGTCAAACTAATTGTATCTGATTATAATGCTTGGCCATTTGATTAAGTGATGGAGGTACTAGCCTTGGCTTGGGTACTGAGTGCAAACTTATATTTTGTTTCCAGAAGATTGGCTCTAGTGTCACAATGACCCGTTTATCAAAATCGTAAAGATTAGTCATGAGCTTCCCTTATTCTGTGTCATTTCCTGCATCGAGACACCTGATCTAGCATTTGCAACTGCTTTGATAAATGTACTGAAATCCACTCAAGTTTTTTTCTTGGTATTCAAGATGTCCGGATCTCAGTCCGGATAGTCATGTAGTGGTTTAAACATATCATACAGAGGTGTTAACACGTTTTTCCACATCAATAATACAAACAGCCAAAATGTTCATAATCATGTGTTTAATTAGTTTAGCAAGAATAGAAATATATCAACGTAACATCACACTCTTATCTCATTTGAATACAACTGCACACCCTTGATAGCACCAGCTTCATTTCAATTATTGCACGGTCAAAAATAATTTCCACAAGGACGAGGCGCAGGCTTCATCCATCACTGCCTGTTCACACATGCACTTGATAAGTTATTTGTGCTCCTGAGGTATTTTGTTTGAGCCTGCTTTCACAACAACAACTGACTTGAGTCTGCTCAGAGCAAACTCTCTTGTTTCCGTACTTCCTTTAATCTGGTGTGAACATAGGAAAAACATTTGGATGTGGACCAAAATAACTGGACCGAGACCCCACAGAAAGAGGTGGTCTCAAACCATCTGGTCTACGGACACAAGTTAGGCCCAAAAGCCTAAAACCGTTTTCATGATCACGTGAAATATGCTCAGCTGAAGAACATGTTACTGCTCTGTATCATCAACACATACGAGTCCCTGTACTGTGTGGCTCTGCGTATTCAGCAGCTCCCGTGCTTTGGCTGTAGCTGCACTTCATTTTCAGATTTGAGTGATTTAACAACATAAAGACTCACAAGCACAACAACAACCAATCCAAGTCATGAACAAGCAATAGTACGGTATGTTCCACAGCACAGCATCTTCCTCCAGCGATTACATTTTTGTTCCTGCAGCAGGCACCATGTGACACCAACAAGCAGCAGATATGACGTTCTTGTCATGTTTGAAATGAGATATATATCTAAGCCACCTTTTCATTTTTCTGCATGAAGAGAAACTGGGCGGAGCAAAAGAAAAGCAACACAAACAAAAGTTACAATCTCACTTAGTAATTTAAATAAGAAAAAAAAAAGAGCCAAGTTGTGAGAATACCATAATCACACATCCAAAAGAGCAAATGACTTCTCTGCACGACCATCAACTGTATCCATACATGCATGCTGTATCCAGGACGGACAACGAGCACACAAACCAGCAGAACAGAATATCGAGCTGTAACTACATTTCATATTTCCATTTCACTGAATCACACAAATACAACAGCTTTCTAGGAAATCAGACCAGAAAAACTTGGCGATGAGAGCTGCATAATTCATGAGAGACGCTGACGGAGCGACAAGAAACCTGAACATGCATGTTTGAGTGTGTGTTGCATGTATGCGTGCGAGAGAAAGAAGGGGATGAAATATCATCCCATCAGGGCTTGAAGTCATTCAACACGAGAGGGAAACACGCCCTAACTTGAGAAAACTATTACATCACGAGTGCGGCAGTGCCTTGTGTACACAGTGAATGTGAAGGTGTGATAAGGCTGAACATGAACCAGGTTACAGGTATGAGACACCGTCAAAGAGAATGACCACGAATAGAAAGAAGCGGGCAGGAGGAGGGGTTATTTACCAGTTTGTTCGGGTATCGGAGTATCACTGGCTGCACTGGGAGCCCTGGAATAAAAGCACCTTTAAAACACAAGAGAAAAACAGGACGGTCAGAGAAAGATGGAAGAAAATGTTTTTATTTATCTGATGCACCAATGAACTAAATCAGACCTTAGAATCATACATTGAAACATTGTTTTGGAGATTGCAGAAGTACAAACTGATCTTACAGACGTACACTGAAGCTGAACTGAGTGTGAGGAACCAGAGCGGCCTCCCCACGTACAAGGGGACAAGGCAAAACTGGACCTGGGTGATGTGTAAAAACCCTCGCAGAGCGTAGAATGCCAAAAAAAAAATAAGGCTTTTTATTCCATGTAAAAAAAAAAACATACAGGCAGAGGGCAAAATCAATATTCTAAAAAAAAAAAAAAAAGGCACAATGGGGCATAGCCTCTCAACCATGGATCTATAATATTAACTGGATGGGAAATTGAAAATGGCCGCCCATTCATTTCAATGCATTTTGCTCAGCGGCGCATACGCCGAAAAAATCTCTGACTTCCGGGTTTACTTCCGCATACACAGGCCCATAGAGCATGCACAGTTGAGTCACCTCCCATGATGCTCTGGGCCCTCCTATCATGCCCCGGGGCAATGACGCGAGTATTAATATAATATGTATTAATATTATATATAAATTAATGTATATTATTACATGTATATTATTACATATAGTATGAATGTATTAATATAATATAATTACATAATATATATTAATATAAAACATCCGTGGAATGCACGGACACGGCTGTGACGTCAGCCGTGACGTCACGCCCAGAAAGAGACTTTTCTTTTACTTTTCTGGCCGTTAGAAAACATTTTGACGGATATAAAGTCCATGACTTAAAAATATAGAATACAAAGATTAGTAATTGCCGGTGATTACAGCTGGAGGTGTCCTGTGAACAGTTTTAGAGGCTTCTCTTTTACTATTGCAGTCTATGGGTAAAAAGCTTTCTGGGCCCCATGGGATTTTTTGGTGCAGTACCGCGGCTGGCATGCAGCTGCTGTTTATAAACCCAGGCAGGGTGGAGAGGTTGATTGGACACAGGTGTGCCACAATCAGCAGAACCAGGCACACCTGTGTGCTGCTCCCCCACAGACCACGCCCAATCCTCCACTCTGCCACACACATTAAAAAGAAGTCCGGTGATGGTGAGAAGGGGAGGGGTTGCTCACTTTCTCACACTGAGAAAGAAAAGTTATGTCAAGCCGTGCTGCAGTGCAGGACAACCTCAGATCAGATGGGCTCCTCCCAACATAGCATGCATTTAAACAACGATCCTCCTCCATGATGCAAAATTCAACACAGCGTGACGTCATCTTGACACTCTTCATAATGGTTTGGATGAGCGACACTTAGGCTACGTTCACACTGCAGTCCTTAATGCTCAATTCCGATTTTTTCCCATATCCGATTTTTTTGTGTGGCTGTTCACACTATCTTTTAAAATGTGTCCTATATCCGACTCGAGTGTGAACGCATCGCGGACCTGAACTGACCCGCATGCGCAGAGACGTGTGATGATGACAATGATGGATTTGCATCCAACAGGTGCCTGAACTGCCAATTATCCATCAAGCTCCACAATTATCATGTTAACATTAAATCAGATAGATTTGTCAAGGACGTTTCTCTTGCATCTCTATCATTGTGCGGGCATGAATTCTCAGAGTTTTGCGGGAGCGGATGTAAACACAGCGGGAGCGGAACACACACGTTGCGGGTGCAGGACTGCGGGCGGTAATGGTCAGAAATGCAGCGGGAGCGGGCGGGAGCGGGCGGGGGCGGGATGAAGAAAACAGTCCCGCTACAGCAGGGCTCTAGCTCCGCTCCCCGGAGTGTCGGCTCTGCTCTCCGGCGTTCAGCTGGGTTTATCACCTAACACACGGTCCTGCTCGTTGTAAAACGGGCAGGTTATGCGACCACGACCGCTTCGCTGATTTGAATCCTTAGCTTCTTTATTTAGTAATATGCTTAAATTCAGCGGGTTGTCTCGTCTGATCTGAAGTCGTAGGTGAAAAAGAGGTGAGCGGTGGGGAGGGGAGGAGGAGAGGCGGGGGCCGCCCGGAGCGACCCCCGCCGTCTCCCGTGTCTCCCCCGCGGCTCGGGGCTCTGCGTGTGACGTCAAAGTCGCATTAATTCCGACCTGGCTGTTCACACTGAGGTCGCATTGCAAAACATCAGACCTGTATCCGATTTAGAACCACATATGGAAGCGACCTGAATCTGATTTGAAAAGATCAGATTCCATGTGACTTGTGCTGTTCACACTGTCATAAACAAATCGGATCTGAGTCACATATGAGCAAAAAATCGGATTTGGGTCACTTGGGAACTGCAGTGTGAACGTAGCCTTACAGCCTTGGGATAACCTGCTGACTGTCTCTGTTGAACTTCCATTATATCCCGTTGATGACAGGCTGATCAAGTATTTACCACCAGACAAAGACCTCTGCAACCTACTGTGTACCTTTAGAAAGCATCAGAGTGTGATAAGCACTGTAGTGTTAAAAAGGCTCAATCCATGATTCATAATAAACTATACAACTATATAAATCACATATTAATTCCTGTGTATAAACAGCCAAAACTGCATTTCCTTTCATGCTCTGCTGCAGACCACAAGACCCAAATGTGGGAATGCTTTTGGACATGGCAGGTTACACTGTTGATATGGTGACATTAGTCAACCTTGTCCTGCTATTAAATACATGTGCAACTCCTCTACTAAAACATTCCCCAGAAATGACATAACTTTAACAGGTCCTCAAGGCAGGAAAGGACAGGTTTCTATAATGTTGTAACATGAACACCGGGAAAGATGTTTTGTTGTTTTTCACAGCGGAATAAACAATGTCCTATTTAGGTAGACTGAAACAATGTGGCAAAACGAAAAAAAGACAAAAAAAAAGACAAAAAACAATAGCCTCTGTACCCGACAAAGAAGCTTCATCAGAAAACCAAACTGACTGCGTGACTTCTGGTTTTATGTAAAACAAAGATACATTGTTTGACCTTCTCATGTGACAATGAGAGAACAATATAGCATTAAATTAATCAATCCCTTCATAATCTGAGTAATAATGTGGACGTTAAGAGGACTAACAAAGAGAAAAGCATAAATATGAAAGAAAGAAAATGGTGTTTGAAATGAGAAAAAAGGCTCAATGTATGTGAGCAGTGTGTTCATGCACAGGTGGCAAAAGCAAATTAGCAGACTCACACACACATAAATACACACAATAGAGTTAATTTGTTATGCTGGGAGTCAGTGATGAGACATAACCAGAGGAGACACATCCAGAGAGGACTGGCAACACATGGCAGGAAGATTAAAATGGTCAAACACACAGGCGCACACAACAAAAGAAGGACAGAGTGTGACCAACAGGGCTTACTGGGAATGCCAGGATTACAGACTGGAAGAATAGGGATTAGAAAGAGCATGCAGCAGACAATGGTTTGCAACATGATGCACACGCAGGCACAGACACACACGGACACAAACAAAGCAGAAAAGCAAGTCCTAAAAGATAGCCGTCCAACTGTCCTGTATGCTGTTTTGTCCTGAAGGCATTGAACGTCACACTAACGCGCTCTGACATCTACACCTGGAGTTGGCAGCAGAGCCGTCCGCTCTCTCCACAAATAATCATTCACAAGTCCGGGCCCTCTACATGAAGAGAACACGCAGGCTTTCAATTGACACAGCGACACACCCATGGCTGGAAATCACCAACAAGCCCAACGAAAACTCTCTCCTGCGTTGGTTTGCACAGTTCGTGCATCAGCAGTTCTCCACAACAACTCTCACTTAGACTGGACAAACAAAAAAAGGTTGGTTTCCTAAACAAAAAAGGTCAAATGCACATCTTATTCACACTTTTAGCATTGATATTAAGTCAAAAGAGCTAATTTTATCTGATTATAATGTTGGGCCACTTGATTAACTAAATCTACTGATAGCCTTGGCACCGAGTGCAAACGTATATTTTGACGTGTATTTTGTTCGCAGAAGATTGGCTCTGGTGTCACAATGACCTTTTTATCAAAATCGGAAAGATTAGATCATCATTTCTGGTGTTTAAAACCATTATGCCTCCCTTGTTCTGTGTTAAATCCTACATTAAGACACCTGATGTACGCACTTGCATGCAACTGCTTTGATAAATTTACTGAAATCCACAAGTTTTTTTCTTGGTAATGGAAATGCATTCATTGCCTAATTATAAAAAAAAAGGGTGGGGAAAAAAAATGCATTCAGTTTCAGTCTGGATAGTCACTTAGTGGCTTAAACATATTATACAGTACATAGGTGTTAATACGTTTTTCCACATCACATTACAAACAGCCCAAATGTTCATAATCACGCATTTGATTAGTTTTGCAAGAATTTGGTCATATAACACAGATGTGAAAGTCAGGGGATAATTTCGATGGATTGTTTGTGCTCAACAAATACATTGACATAAACGCTAAAAACAAAGTACTGGATAAATGAAACAGGCGTCCTAAAGTGTCAGCCATGAAACTGGATCAAAAAATGCTGTCAGTTGTAAAGTTAAAAGATATAATTGTGTAGATTTTCTTCGATACTTTACATTCAAAACAAAACCAGGTGATCTTTGAATTACCACTAAAGCAGGTGATACATACCAGCCTTGAATAAGATGAGACCTGACCTGTTGGTGCACGTCCCCTCGGGGAATATCATTATCTGCGGCAGACAAATACACAAACAGATGTGATTCAAGCGTGCATCTCACTCCCCTCGTCAGCTGTTAATTGCCATGAGGCGTGATGACATCACATCTGCTTTTACCTGAGGCCACTTCCCTCCAGACTGAGCCCTCCGCTTAATCTCCTCTACAGTTTTTCTTCTGGAGTCCTGGTCCGACCGAAAAACGAACACCGGCCTGATGTAGCTGATCAGAGCTGGGAGAGGGGATGAAGGGATAGATGTTGGAAGCCAATAGGAAAGAAAACAAAATTAGAGATGCAAGTCAGTCTGCAGAGTAATATAATTACATGACTGATAAATTAATCTTTCATCTTTCATGAAAAGGCCTTTTAGCTCATTTAAGATCATATCAGATGATTGTAACTCCCTATTTGCATCTATCTGTATTGCATCCTACATAGCAACCAGTCAAGTTGATCGGTTGTTGTGTAGATTTCTCATTGTGATACGGCAACCAACCGTGGACTGGACTGTACCATTGTGTACCATCACTTCCTCCTTCCGCATTAACCATTTTAGGAACTTAGCAGATCCGCTGCTGCAGTTTTGACGGTGTGATGTTTCCTCTTTTTTGTTGGATCCAGCATTTCAGGAGCTTTTAATGTAACATCTGTTTTTAAATCACAGTGGAGTGACTTCAGAGACAGAAAAGTCTGGATCCTGCTTTTAAAAGGGATGTTCATAAACTCATGAATTGATTAGTTGGTTTTTAAAACAGTACTGCCTGAATTTTCACTACAATACATAAAACCATTAATTAAATTATAGTAGTTTTATGCAGAGATGTGTTGCCCAAGGTTTTCTAGCAAGTAGGAAAGTCCCTCAATATCTTTACTCCTGAAAGACTATTCTGGGATGTTCTTTACAACAAATAACGCTAATGGATTGTTGTCAATTAACCAAAATAGTTGCAAGCTGATTTTCATAAACATAATTCAACATTTTCCTATCTTGTCTTTGTGCCTGAGCCTTCATCAATATAGACTGTCTATAGTCATTTGTTACCTCTGAATGGTATTACTTTTGCATGTAATGGGAAGAATTTCAGAGATATTTAAAAGTGGGACTTGTCTTTTAAATCAAACATCAACATGTTTCTAAAATTGCTTTCTTTCCCCTTTGTAACATTGCAATAATAAGGAAAAACTCATATCTGAGGGGGGGCAGCACGGTGGCTTAGTGGTTAGCACTGTTGCCTCACAGCAAGAAGGTCCCCGGTTCGACTCCCAGGCCCGGCAGGACCTTTCTGTGTGGAGTTTGCATGTTCTCCCCGTGCTTGCGTGGGTTCTCTCCGGGTACTCCGGCTTCCTCCCACAGTCCAAAAACATGCATATTAGGTTAATTGATGATTCTAAAATTGCCCGTAGGTGTGAGTGTGATTGTGAGCATGGTTTGTGTGTTTCTATGTGGCCCTGTGATGGACTGGTGACCTGTCCAGGCTGTACCCCCTGCCTCTCACCTAAAATGAGCTGGGATAGGCTCCAGCAGACCCCCGTGACCCCGCAAGGGATAAAGCGGGTAAGATAATGAATCAATGAATGAATCATATCTGAGGGATCCAGAAAAACTAGTCCATGCATTTAGTTTACTTCAAAATTGGACTACTGCAATTCCTTTAAATAGGATGCCCTTAATTGTTCTGAATAGCCTTAGGCGATTCAAAATCCAAGATGGATTATTATTAAAGATGATATTTCTCCAATCTTAGCCTCCCTTCCTGTTAAAATGCATCTTCTTCCACATAAAGCCCTTGAGGGCCGAGCTCCTTCTTGCCCTAAAGATCTCATAGTTGTATATTATCCTAACAAATCAGTTTGCTCTTAGACTGCAGGCCTACTTGTGACTTCCAGAGTTTTTCTAAAGCAGAGTGGGAGAAAGGGAGGATCTTCAGGAACCTTCAAGAGCCTGCTGCCATTTACAGACAGCTTCACCACCTCCACGATTAAGACTCAAACTTTGCATTTAGACAAAGCTTATATTTAGGGCTGGCTTGGATGCCATGCTGCTATGGACCTAGACCGCTGGGGTCCGTTTCCTCACTGTTCTCTTTACTTATTTTGTATGCATTACTGTTCCAATCAGCATTATTCTTTGTGCCTCACTGGCAGATATCACTTGATGAAACTCAGTGTTTGTTGGTCTTTGTCTGCGTTTTCTTTTTTTTGTCCTGTTAATTCAGGGTTGTTCTTTTTCTCCTAAATGTCCCCTCTTGCTTGCTCAGGACAGGGGAATCGTCAGAAATTGAAAGTGTAATGCAATATGTTGTTTTTCTGAACTAGCATTAAATTAACTTTGAAACTGGACTCTAGTGGAATGATTTTGATTAATTAAATTACAGTGAGCTGTTTTTTTATTGGACTGTATTGGACTTGTCTGTGTGAAATGCCTTCAGAAGGCTTTCTTTGTACATTGGTGGTATACAAATAAAGGTGAATTGAATCCACTTTTAGTACATTTGATCTTATACGGCAAACAACAATAAAGAATGGAGCATTAAACAGTAATTACATTAAAGTATTGGATCCAAAGAATAGTCATTGGTAGAAGAGGTATTAAGAAAATTAAAAACAGAGACATTATAGTGTAAAGGTTCTGGTACAAGTAAGTGGGATTTCAGAGTTTACAACCCAACTAAAGTTAACAGGGTACATGTAAAAAATAACTTCACATTTACAGTATGGCCCTTTCTCTGCTCTAATTAAGCATTTCTACTAAAGAACAATGATAAAAACACATCTAATATTTACAGAAAATAAAAGAAATAACAACTTTAAACTTCACTGCCTGTCGTGTCACTACATGTATTATCAAATATGATCATTGTTTTAACTTTTATCTTCATTCACTTTTATCATCATTCAGGCCACAAGTGGAATAAAGTGGAATAAAGCAAATCTATACAACTTTCCTAAATAACAGAAGGAGCAGCAACAGGGAAGAGGGTTTTCTTTTCAGAACAAAAGTCCCACTTTTTATTTGATGATGAGCAGCCAATATTTTCACAAGATTGACAAAATTTGACACTGCTATATTTCTACTTGTTGCAGTTTTAGTGGGAGATAACTGGGCGGTCTGTATTTATTGTTTGCCCTCAAAACCCCCAGTCACGGTTGCTTATTGTTCAATAAACACTGTTCTCGGTCAACAATTTATGCTCCAGGATGACAAAACTCAATCTTCCATTGCAAATAAACAATGTAGCTGTGAATTTAACATCCCCATGAATCTTTCCATTAAGCAGTGTGAAGTCGTTCTCAGCTGCACCCTCCTGCTAGTTTCATTATCTGTAAGCTGAACAAGTGAAAATAAGTCGGAGCTTTATACTTTCTACACTCTCCTCCGTCGGTACTAAAAAGCAGCTGATTTACAGTCTCATCAAAATATTTTTGTGCAACACAGATTTTTTGGAGAAACTGACCTCCATGGCTTCAATTTTGTTCTTCGACAGTAATGGATTTAGGGAAGTGATTGTATGCTTTTAGTTTGATAACTCAGATCTAATCGAGTCATCCTTGAGTCAGAGTGAAATGTTAAAATGAAAGAACAGATGTACAAAATGACAAAAAAGTGTTTTTTAACCCACCATTGTTGTTGAGCAGTAGAGATGTGGGTGCTGTAAGCTGCTAGTGATGTATTAGATACTGACATGAGGGGTCATTGATCAATAAACTTGTGTTTAATTTGTAAGTAAACAACAGAGGTCTGCAATACAAATCTACAAAAATTATTTAATATTTATTAGAAAGTCTTTTTCTTTTAAAAGAAAAGTTTGTGTAAAACTAGATCTTTGTCTATTTAAATACAAAAAGTGAATAAATGTTTTTGTTATTATATTGAACTCTCCTTAGACAACTACTTTGAAGAGAAATCGAGCGCATAGGATTAATTCTCTAACCAAAGTTGAAGCTTTTGCTTGGAAAAAAAATAAAAGGTTGAATCCATTTTTAATCAACATTTTTCCTTTTTATATCCAAACATCTAACTGTGCATGTGTCAGTTAGTATCACGATACTCTTCCTTTTCCTCTTCCGCAGTAATGATGGAAATGTGCAGGACTTACTGCCCCAGACTGGGATGCTCCTGCTCTCCAGTTTGGTGACGATGGAGCACATGGTCATGGTGACTGGGATGGCATCAAAGTAGGAGGAGTGTGGGGCCACAGTGAGGATGGGAACTTCCGAAGGTGCCGCCCGTTCCCCTTTCACCTTGATCCAGTGAAAACCACCACAGAACCACATGGCTCGCATGATGACCCGGAGACAAAGATCTACAAACCTGATAAAAGGACAAATGAGTTAACTTCAAAAATGTTTCGGCAAAATACATTTTCTCACCGTCTCACTGCAGATTTTAAAGAAGACATGGGAGAGGAGAAACACAAATATGCTTGCACAAAAGATTTTTGTATTTGAAAGTATATTTGAGTGTCTGAAGTCTCCATCCATCCGTCCATCCATCCATCCTTCTTCTTCTTCCACTTATCCGGGGTTGGGTCGCAGGGGTGGTAGCCTAGAAGGGAAGCCCAGACTTCCCTCTCCCCGGCCACTTCATTGAGGTCATCTGGTGGGGATCCCACGGCGTTTCCAGGCCAGCTGAGCCACATGGCCCCTCCAGCGTGTCCTGGGTCTTCCCCGGGGTCTCCTCCCAGTGGGACATGCGCGGAAGACCCCACCAGGAAGGTGTCTGGGAGGCATCCTTACCAGATGCCCGAGCCACCTCATCTGGTTCCTCTCGATTCGGAAGAGCAATGACTCTACTCTGAGCCCCTCCCGGACGACCGAGCTTCTCATCCTATTTCTAAGGGACAGCCGGGACAGACTGATTTCCCCTCCTGAGCCGCCGGATGATGAACCAGAATTTCTTGCCGTGCAGAAGTCGCTCTCCATTGCCTGTCCAAATCCCACCAATGCCCAGGTTGTTGCTTCATCAACTGCCGAAGCCTTCCGATACCTGCCACTACCTCCGGAGTCCCACAGTGACCCCCACAAAAGGCCTATGGGACTACTTCAGCTTTAGGGCATCCCTAACCACTGGTGTCCACCTGTGCATTCAGGGGTTGCTGTTACCACAGGCACGACAACCTCACGGCCACAGCTCCAGTTAGCTGCCTCGACAAAGGAGGCACGGAACATGGTCCACTCAGACTATGTCCCTCGCCTCCTCTGGGACAAAGTTGAAGCTCTGTCGGAGATGGGAGTTGAAGTTCTCTCTGACAGGAGACTCCGCCAGACGTTCCAAGCAGACCCTCGCAATACGTTTGGGCCTACCAGGTCTGACCAGCATCTTCCCCCACCACCGATCCGTCACCACTAGGTTGACAGCTCTGCTCCTCACCTGAGTGTCCAAGACATGTGGCTGCAACTCCGATGACACAACCACAAATTCAATCACCGATCTGCGGCCTAGGGTGTCCTGGTGCCGAGTGCACATGTGGACACCCGTATGCCTGAACAAACGCAGGTTCGTTATGGACAATCCATGTTCCACTAATAAAAATATTCAGGTCGGGTTCAGATCTTAGGGGCTGTTCCACCCAATCACGCCCTCTCAGGATTGCCATTGTCCATGTGAGCATTGAAGCCCCCCAGGACAACAAGGGAGTCCCAAGCAGGGGTACTCTCCAGCACCCCACACAAGGACTCCAAAAAGGGCGGGTATTCTGAACTGCTGTTAGGTGCATAAGCACAAACAACAGTCAGAACCCGTCCCCCCACCTGAAGGTAGAGGGAGGGTGCCCTCTTGGTCACCAGCTTGAACTCCAATGTACAGGCAGCGAGACGGGGGGCAATAAGTATGCCCACCCCAGCGCGGCAACCCTCACCTTGGGTGACTGGAGGGTGGAACACTCTCCAATCCCCCTCAAGAAGATTGGTTTCGGAGCCCAGGCCATCTGTCCAGGTATTTCCGATTATATCTAGCTCCAACTTCTTAACCTCACGCACCAGCTCAGGATCTTTCCCAGATAGGCGACATTCCATGTCCCTAGACCCAGTTTCTGCCTTCAGCTACTACCCAGCTCACAATGCACCCAATCCCCTATGGCCCCTCCCACGTCTCACACAACTCAAAATCATAACGATTTTACATTGTTTTTTAAGTTCCATTGAAAACATGTTATTCAAGAATTGTAAGAGCAGGAGAGCACTAAACAGACTATACATTTTTCTAAGAGAGGGAGGCAATACAGTGCAAAATAAGTAAGACTCCAAAAAAGCAGCAATAAATAAATTGATGAACTAAAGCAATAAGCTCAGAATGGAACTTAAGATTTGCAAATAAAGATTCTAAGCAATAATTTTTATAGTGTGGGTGTTCATGCTTAAAGACGTGTGGATATGGGGAATTTTACAGGTGAAATTAGTAGGTATTCTCTCGTTTCTCACTGTCCAATAAATAATGTAAATGAATAGTTATTTGGCTTTTTTTGTTGTTTTAAATTAATTAAATTTTTTGAATTTAATTATGTATGGCACAGTGATAGACACATTTTACCAATATGTTAAACTCTGAATTAATATTTCTACTTTACAATCAGTTTAAAATACATATTGTTCTTAACGAGATGTTAAGATGATCATATTCATCATGTCTTTGCAGCAGATTCTTCTTCAAACCGAATACGGACATTTACCAACACACCTCCTCCACCACGACTGTGGCTCAACGACAAACTCGGAGCGTCCGAGGGAGGCTGTGAAGGCGAAGGGCCAGGCCAGCAACATCAGAAAAGAGACGAGTAGCAGCCGAACTGGAAAAACTGTAACTGACATAAATCCAATCTAGAGAGAGAGAGAAAAAAAAACAGAGACAGAGATAAATACAAACAACTGATGTTATCACACCACTGTATTCCCACAACCTGTCCTTCTGTATAACATTCCTGTGGCTCTTGCAGCTAATGAAAACATAAATTAGTCAACCTTGTATAGAACATTCCTGCATAGCAGAAATATGTCTGTACGTCCTATAGGGTAAGAGGAGGAGTCATTCCAGCCATCAATCAACCCAGCAAACTCCTGTTCCAATCACACTTCCCGGGTTAGCGATACCTGCAGCCTGAAGGATTTCCTGCCCAACACATATATACAAAGATGAACCGCATAGTAACCTGAAGTTAGAAGAAATAAGCTGTGTTTGAGAAGAGGAAAAAATCTTTAAATTAACTTTTAATTACAAGCAAGTACGTAATGTTTATATCAGAAGTATCTCGGTTTTCTCACTTTGGTATTAAAGGCTTTCCCTATTTTGTAATAATCAGTGAATGTATCAACACCAAGTAATGATACGTTTTGAGGAGGAGATGCGCTCATAATCCAGGCATTGCATATCATTAGGTCACTTCTTATCATCAGCCACTACAGAACATGTTCCTTCTTCACATCCAAGGTCTTGATATATTGTAAAGATGACTTTGCTCAGTTTTAGTATAAAAGAACTTGAAATATCACATTTATCTCATGAAACTCACAGAAACTAGCAAGTTTATCGTTGTCCAACACAGGCTTTCTCGGTAGAGAAGATCCTTCAGTGTTCTTATCGTAACTCCCCTTCTTTTGTTGAAGAAATTCCTAGCAATTATAAAAGGACAAATTATATGGAAACTGAGAAAGGATCTGTAATTTGATCTGTAATGTATAAGTGGAATTAATAATTTTGTGTTTGCTGGCGTAGTGTATCTGTGTCTTGTAAGCCCTTATAGGCTGGGCACCGTAGAGGTGTATGACACATTAATAAACAATTCATTCATTCATTCATTCATATAATGAATCATTAATTATTAACGAAACATTTGAATATTAACCAATACAAGACTGACTGATCAGAAAGAAAAAGGTGCTGCGACATGCTTGGTGCTTGATGACAGATTCATGGTAAGCTCTGGTGAATCTGACTAAACCTAATGGTAAATAAGATCATTTATTTCGAAAAAAAAAAAAAAAAGTAATTTAAGTATTTGCTTGTTCGTTTGTTCAAAACTAGACTGAAGTTTGGGGGATTTTGTTGCTTCAAAGTCTCTTTCTTTTAATATAATTAACAAACAATTTGATTCTCTTTTCACAGCTATACGTTGTGGAAAAACCTATTAAATCTATCTATTAACAGAGGGGTTTCACTTTTCAAATTACAGTTACATACTTGAACATTCCTTGAACTTCTATTTGGACCACCTAACAAGGTTGTTTTTTTTTTTTAAGTAGTCAAACCTAGCACAACTTTTAAAGACTTGTTGACTTGGTTTTTGTTTATTTAAAAAGGAGGGCTGAGCTGTCAAATTGATTTAAATCATATATGTTATCACACCACTGTATAGACATCAAATAGACCAATATTGTTTCAGGATCAGTATTGTGATGAACATTTACTGTCAATTAAGGTGATAAATCTCAAACACACACTATGCTGAAACTTTTTTGTTTATATGAAACAAGTCTGTCCAATAGTATAAATTTTACTCAGGTTTAGGGGTAAAAGGTTTAGTTACTACAAAAATCACTTGTTTTGCAAGTGAGTGTGTTGATTGTGAATGGTTAGCAGACATTGCATGTGCGTGGTGAAATTAGCAATGATCAGAACAGAACAAAGACACAACTAATCATTCCTCTGTAGAAAAAGAATGCAGCCACATGGGAAGTTTGCAGAGTTTCCTTATTTGAAGTCGAGTATACAGACAAGATGAGAAATCAGCTGACGGACGTGTCATGCCTTTTCTTTTGCTGTGTAATGAGAGGGATGTGATGAATGTACCAACAGGGTCACAAGTCAGTTTCCAGTGTGACATCCTATTCTCTTTCTTCTATCTTTTCCAATCTCTGTTTGATCTCTTCAGCTCTCACTTCTGCCACACTCCCTCATCCCCCGCTCATTAAGCATATGCCTTGGAATAATGTCCAATCCTGAGGGGATTCCTCTCCTCAACCATCTCTACATCCGTCCTTAGTCTGTGTTCATTTGCTCGGCTGCTCATTCAGTTACCACGTCACTCTGCCATCGGCTGCTTTCCTTTTACTTTGAAATGACGTGATATCGTCACCTCTCTGGGGACTCGTATCTAGGCTCCCCTCCCTTTCTCTACCATCTTTCCATTCATCTCATTGCATCTAAAAAGGACACAGGTGCACACTTCAGGACTGTATTAATAAATGAACAGCTATAGAGGGGGGGTCAAAACTCCTCCCTGACTCTCACACCCGATGGTTGTGCATCATTATCAGACCCTAACAAACCCACCTGGGAGGATCTGCTGACCTTTTCTCCAGAGGGGGGGGATACGAATGAGCTGGAGCAGCGTGGATGAAAGCAAATGTGCTGCCCCGCTGCAGTGTTTTATAGGAACATTGCAGTCACATAAACGCAATTCAGGAGTACTGAGCTCACTAAAACTAGAAATTATTGGAAGTTATTATATGATTATTCATTCTATTAAATGATTTGGAACTTTCTTAATCATCTGCTTTGTGTCTGGGTGCCATCAGCCATAACAGATACTTCCCCAACTTGTCACACCCATATCACGAGACTCTTTGCCAGCAGAAAATTGACATTATCCATGACAACTAGTGTTTAAATGAGCATGGTAAACGAATTAAAAGCATATCTGGCCTTGTCTATGCTAGAGGCTGTGGTGCTGCTTGCATTTCATTGACCTAATCTTGCAGGAGGCCAGCTATTATTCAAGTGATTTGTGTCAATAATCATGTCCAGCGGCATTACTAGCAAGTTTGGCATGGTAAAATGAATTACGAGTACTTTTGAAACTTTGCAAAGATTTAACAGAGATCATTTTGGTTCATTTATTTTGATGTTCCAATATGAATCATATCATAAAGCACCATCAAGATGCTTAATAACACTCAATACAACACCAAACATCTGCTGTAAAGTAGAGCAGTTGAGATGAGTAATGAGAAGACAACATTGAGATAGGAGGTGTACAAGTCTTTGTCCTAAATCTGAGCTTATTTAAGTGACTGACCCTATAGACAGACAGACAGACCTGGAGTTAGATCCACAAAGCACAAGTTGCCAGTTGTGTTTATAATCCATTTTATTGTATATATTTCTACTCACTCACCTTCATTATTATTGCAAACATTATAACTTTGTCTAAGCCTTTTGTTAATCTTCTGTCAAAGGGAGTGATGTGTTGGAAAAATCGTGGCTGGATTGCACTGAAGAGTAACTGGAGCAGCCTTGCATCAAGAGGACTCACTTTAACCCAGTCATGTGTCTGACCTACAGAACAGCAGCCTGACTGTAAGCTCAACAATCCTTAGAGTCACTGCATACCTAAAAACAATCAAAATCTACATTTTTGTGCACCAACAGTGCACTCGTAAAATCAGATTGACTTATACTCGGATGTCATTTGAAGACAGGGTGAGGGATTTCTCAAATGAAAACAAATCATCAAGAAAACACAAAGAACCAGCTCTGTGTCGGAGAACAACTAACTGAGATTGAGCTCCTCAGAGTTTGTCTTGTAACACTGACTCCCTAAAGTTTTTTGTTTTTTTAAATCTTCACCTCCACCACCCTGACTTGAGGGATGGAAACAGTTTTTATATAGATGCAAAATCAGTAAATTGATTGGTACCCTTTCAAAGAAAAACAAAGAAATACATTAAATAAACATATAATAAATATACAATGTTAACTTACCATCATCATCATCATTATTACTAGTATTATTATTAGAAATATAGTGAGTAACATTTAGCCAATTTGAATTATTTGATAATGGGCCCCATATAAATTCTGAAACTAAACAGGTTGGAGCTGAAATGTTATTTTTACCTCAGTTATATGATCTTTTAAGAGGCCTGGCCATAGTTTGATGCTCAGTGTTGTCCTTGTTTTGTAGTTTCAGAGAATTGTTTTCTGGGCTAATGTAATGTGAGAATAGGTTTCTTGGCTTCATCAAGCTTACCTGAATTCAGAATGTATACGTTTGTCTCACACAATGATCCTATAAACTCCAAAAACTACTCAGTTAATAGATCAAGAGATCAGTTAACAGTGAACAAACTGCCAATTATTTATCCAATCTATAATTTATACAAAACTACAACTAAATACAATGTAATGGATCTAGGATTTCAAATTTGTTTTATTTGGTTTAAAATGCGAGTAAAATTAATGTTTTACAGTTTTGAAATATCAAACAAAGCAATGTGAATGCTTCTCAGTTTTGAGTTCTGTATATTGTGAAATATATTTGACTTATTGTGATTTGTTCCTTTTTTTTTAATTTATTCTATTTTACTGCCCAAATGATGAATTGAGAAAATATGTATACGGAAGGCTGCAACAGCCTGAATGTCAACATTGTTTATGCCATATAACTTCCCTGGGTAAGTTCCCCTCGGTGCAATTTTATTAACTAGATAACCTGCAGTGACAATGAACTCTTTGACTACTTGTTTTTTAATTAGCAAAAAGAAAATTGGCTCCCGCTCTGGGAAACACTCAGCCCATCCTGTTTGTTAGATTTCACTTGGCAGGGGGTGAAGCCTGGAGGTGGGAAATGGATCAACAAAGTTAAAGCCAATGGGACCAGGGCCTTTTACATTACACGTTTTGTGATATAGAAATAAAGCCTTGGCAATTTGATTAACTAAAATCTACTGATGGAGGTATAGCCTTGGCCTGGGTACAGGACGTTCAAAGTGATACTTGTCTATCTATGCTTCATTTCATCTGAGTACAGCTAGTGGAAGAGGTTACTCCTCAGCAACCAACACCAGCTCCTCGGGAGAAACAAAAACCCCATCTCTTAAAACAGACATCAGTAACTTTTAACTGATATGCGCCGGGTCCAGGCCACGGTACTGTGTGTACTGGTGGCTCTTTCCAGGATAAGCTGGAGCCCGATATGGACGTACCTTCCTCCATCCCCATTTTAATACGTAGCAGAAAAAGATTAGTCAACCTTCAGAGAAAAAAGTCTCACCCAAAACATGTTTTACATTTATCTAATGTTGTGTTCTCTGCTCATCAGCCACAGCCAGCCCATAATAACAACTGGACAGATAGTACTATTAACACACTGAAACTATCTTTACTAAATGTCAGGTCTTTGGCAGGAAAAACTTTTTTAATTAATTATTTTATTACAAAAAACACAAACTAAATTTGATGTTTTTAACAGAAACTTGGTTAAATCAGGATAATCATGCAGCAGTTCTTCTCAAAACAACCCTCCCAACCGCACCTTCATGAGTAAACCTAGACAGAATAAGAAAGGAGGAGTAGCTGCTCTGTTTAGTGTCTCCCTTCAATGTCAGCAAATGTCATGACATCTATGCTCAATTTAAATATGTGGCTCTTCAGTGAAAATCCTAGTCTTGTGTGTTTCTCAATGTCTACAGACCACCTACGTACCATGCAACCTTCTTTGATGATTGTATAATTGTTGTTGGGGATTTATACTTAATAATGTCCAAAGGTCTGAACATCTGTAAGGTTATGGTGACAGATGTTGCTCTCTCTGACCATTCTTGTGTTTTCTATGAGAGTTTTATTAATGGCAACAGAAGCTTTCAGACAGAGATCATCAAGAAGCGGTACATAGATGAAAATACCCGAGAAACGTTTATTCAGATCTGCTCCTCTTCGCCCCTCCTCCACTCGCCTTCAGTTAATGAGCTTATGGATAAATTCAGTGGTAAAATTATTGGTATTATTTTATTATAGTATTACCATTGCTCCCACCAAGTTGAAGGGCTTCACTAAAAAGAAAACTCCCATGAAAAACGTTGCATGGGTCGGGGCTGAAAAAAAAAATACAAAAAAAAATAAATAAAATAAAAAATGTGTCGAAGAGTGTCGAAAAGCTGAACGCAGGTGGCGGAAAACTAAACTACAGGTGCATTATGAGATTTATAGAGAGACTGAGCAGATATAATACAGAGCTGATGAATGCAAGACAATCTTATTTTTCTGGTATCGTTGCCAAAAAATAATAATGCACTTTGTTCACTACTGTTGACAGGCTAACATTGTTATTTTTCATTAGTTTTCCAGCCACATCACAGCACTGAGACAGCTCTAGTAAGTCCTGATAATGGAGATGTGCGTCAACAATTTGGCCTCGAAAAAATCTACTGCAATCGACACAGTTCACCATAACATCTTGATAGACCGGAACCGGATGAAGAACATGGTGGGACTTTCTGGCACCACACTCGCCGGTTGGAGTCCTATCTGAAAGACAGGGACTATTTTGTGTCTTTAGGTAACTACAAATCGGAGCTAACAAAAATAACACGTGGAGTTCCTCAAGGTTAAATTCTGGGGCCTCTGTTGTTTAACATCTATTCTCAAATTATGAAAAAAAAATGGGTTACCATAACAATGCAGATGACACACAAATCTTTATAACCATCTCCCTAGTAGACTATAATCAAATTCAAACACTGATCAAATTAAAGAATGATGTGCCATAAGTTTCTTCAGTTAAATGTAGACAAAACAGAAATAATAGTATTTGGAGCCAAGGAAGACAGATTAAAAAGTCGGCACTCAGCTTTAGGCAGTAAAGTTAAAAGCAAATAGCCAAGCCAGGAATCTGGGAGTGGTTCTGGACTCAGACCTGAATTTTGTTAATTTAGTGAAGTCAGCCTATTATCGCCTAAAGAACATATCCAGGATTAAAGGACTAATGTCTCAGCAGGACTTAGAAAAACTTGTCCATGATTTTATCTTTAGTAGACTGGACTACTGTATTGCTGTTTTAACGGGTTTCCCTAGAACCTCCATCATCCAGGGGCAGTTAGTCCAGAACGCTGCTGCAGAGTCCTCACTCAGACCAAGAGAGGGGATCACATAAATCCAGTTCTTAGATCTTTACCAGCTTGGTACACCAGCTTCCTGGCCCTCACAGAATAGATCTTACAATCCTGCTGTTCGTTTATAAATCTCTGAATGGTTCAGGGCCAAAATACATCTCTGATCTCCTGGTCCATGATGAACCAACCAGAACCCTCAGGTCATCAGGGTCACGCCTACTTTCTGTTAAAAACAAAACACGGTGAGGCAGCTCTCAGCTTAATGCTCCTCACCTGTGGAACAAACTCTCAGCTTTGAATCAAGGCTGATGTTTTATTTTATTTATCTTATTATTATTGTTATCATCATCATCATCATCATTTTAAATTTAAAATCATGCTTTTTATTTGTGTTTTAATGTCTTTGTAAAGCACTGTGAATCACTCTTTTGAATTGTGCTATATAAATAAACCTGCCTTGCCTTCCTAAAAGGCAAAGCAATAGCTCTGATGTTACAGTGATATGTTTATCAGAATCGTAAGGACTAGTCATCATTTTGTGGTGTTACAAATCATTATGCCTCCCTTGTTCTATGTAATTTCCTGCATTGAGACATGATATATGTTCTGACCCACTTGCATGCAACTGCTTAATTAAATCTACTGAAATCTGGCTCATCGCTCAAGTCTTATTCTTGGTAACTTAGATACACTCAGTTTCAGTCCAGATATTGACCTACTGGGAAAACATATTATACAAAAGGTGCTAATGAGTTTTTCCACAACACATTTTAAATGCTGGTTGTAGTAACAAATCGTTACGTTACTAAGCAAGTTCCCTATCCAGTCCCTGCACACTGCAGCGCCATTTCAAAAACATAACATTCTGCTGTTTGTTTTTGTTGAGGCACAGCTCATGCGTGATTATGTGAGCATGTGTAGCTGACTCCACAAGTTTGACAAGTGGAAAAACACACCTGACGGCCACATTAGAGGTGTGCAGCAGAAGGTGTGAACCAGACAGAAACACACATGGTCCTACTTACATACACTGACATGCTGATGTCATGTGGCACTGAATCACAGGTGTTAACAATCGACCCATGCTGCAATGGAAACACTACCAAAAACATGGATGCTAAAGAAGATATTTATTAACAACATTGGGAGAGAAATATAGTTAAAGCTTCCAGGAAATCAGAAAGAAGAGGCCAAGCCTTGAAGCACAGTTTCCTGCTGAGGAAATGATGAAACCAAAAAGGCCTTAGTTTGTTCCACATCTCAAAAGAACTGTGTACTGTTGGGAAATCAATGGTGCAACGTTAAAGGCCAATTTACTGAAGCTTGTGTTTTGTATTGGCAGTTTCCATCAGCAGGGGTCTGGGGTGAAACCTACGAGGCTGGACCTGCAACAGTGCCGACCTCCTCCGCGGTCCACTCGGCTTTCTACATTACAGCATTAGATCTACTGACCTTTGGTATTGACATAATCCTTATTTGAGATTTTGGATTGCAACAATAATTCTGCAATAGTTTCAAAGTGACATCAATTAACCCCAAGGGCAGTAGAAGCAAACTGGAATGACAAGATCAACATGGAAGGAGCTAAGAGGGTTGCCGTACTTTTATTTTCTCTTTCTGCATGTACAGTGATGGTGGCGTTGACAGGGAACATAGGGCTCAAACTTGAAAGAGACATCAAGAGTGCCGAATGCACTCAGCATATCCCATCAGCAATGAGTCAACATCACTCCCACCCAGCAGCTTTTCAGGGTTGCACTGAAGTACCTACTCCAAGACATAGGCTTGTCTCCACCTTGTAGAAGCTCCCTAAAAGTTCTGATTCCATACCAATGGAAAACCACCCCTAATGATTACATTCAAAATGAATCAGCCTCTCAGGGCCTATCAAGAGTAGGAAAAAAGACATAAAAAAAAAAAAGACTGAATGCAATGTACTGTATCCATGGCATCGCTCCAGTGTACAGGAGCTTCTTTACAAATTTTGAAATGCTTGAAATTTACCAAGGAGATGGGTCAGGCAACATTAGTAATACGTTTTTAGAGCGCTGATATGCTGTCAACAAACAGCATCAATAGCTAAACTGTGTGAACTTATTGAGCAACTGCTTGACTAATGGTGAGGTATTTCATCCAAAGACTTCATTGATTTTATCTGCCGATTAAGTAATGTAGCCACTTTCACTTGCAGAGGAAACAGAGGATTATCTCACATTCATGCTTAGTCTGGTACACATCTTGCTTCAAAGAACACTTTCACACCTTAACATGTGCCACAGCTGAATCCTAAAGCATCCATCATCCAAGTATAAACACCGTCTCTAAGGACACTAAATAGAATATCTCAATATGGCTTGTAGTTTGGTGAAACAACAAAAGTAGTAACAAATAACAAATTACTTTCAAAGAGCATACACTGGAAAAGTTCATCCGTTTGCAACAGACGCCCAGTCGAAAATCCAATGCAAATGGCTGGTATGCAAATGTATTCAATGATTCAACTTTCTCTGCC
Source organism: Cololabis saira (assembly GCF_033807715.1). NCBI lineage: Eukaryota > Metazoa > Chordata > Actinopteri > Beloniformes > Belonidae > Cololabis > Cololabis saira. Next base: position 20,174,893 of record NC_084601.1, on the reverse strand, counting down.
TAATTTCACCCAGGGAAATGTGGGGTAGAGACTCGCCCCCCCACAATGACACCACAGGTATCAGATAATACTCATAGTAGCATGGCAGTTAGGAGCTGCAGCATGGCAGTTTGGAGTTATGACTGATACAGAAAAAAAAGCAAACAAACCTGCAGTTCACATGTGGGATTGCACAGGTGTTGTGGTCATTTATCAGCATCCCCTTTTGACAAGCAAACCTGAACTGTTTATGCCTCGCCTTCTGAGTACTTTATCAAAAGATAAACAGCATCAAGTTGGAAAAATTGTTTAAATGTAATAAGCTCAGCAAACATTATGGTTTTCTATTCATCCTTGACAGCTGTATGACTTTAAATAAGTGCAGGAAAGATTTTTTGCCTTTTTTTAAACTCCTTTTAAATAGTTAATAATTTACAAGGTATTTACAGAACATGAAAGCTAAGTAGACCACATTTCCTCAGTTATGAAGAAAGAACATCTCCATTTTTTCAATAACAACTTTTGTGTCATTTCACCCAAACAGAAGATGGGTTATGCAAACTCTAAGTATGTTTAACCTCAAATGAGAGAAACTCAGTTTCCATTTCATAAAGCGAGGGAACTTGAACCTGAGAGAGAGGGTCAAGTGAGGTAACTTATACTTGAACTCTGTTACCATGGCAATTAACTGAACATAACCTAGTTGAGATCAAGTTATGTTTCACAAACCAAAGTTCCTATCTGTGTACTCCCCTTTATAAAGCTGAAACAGGTCTAATTTCATCAGAAATATCGATCTTATAACTGACTACTGAACAGTGACATATTGGTTGGAATGGCATCGGGTGGAATGAAGCTGCATTTCATAAATTAGGCCCATTTCCATTAGCAGGAAAATACCCCAAGACAGGAACCTCTAACAGGGGCGAGCGTCTCCTCAGCCCCTTCAGCCAGGCTGTTTACATTACACTGTAGCGCCTCACAAGAACTATTGACTGAACAAATAACAGAGCTAACTACGAGGTAGCGGTAATGTGCATTTTTTGCTGCTCACAAATGGCCAGCAGAATAAAAGAAGACAAAGAATGCAGAAAAAGAAGAAACACATAAACAAGGGATGCAACATGTGTTTTTGTTAGCCTTTTATAAAAAAAATACACCGTGGTGGTAGTGACTGAGATTAAAAGAAAACCCCCCAATAGACCTCTACATTTGCATAATAGGCCAACAAGACCTGAACAAACTCATCAGTCCATCTATCATTTTATCTTGTAATCTCCAACTTCATCAAATGTACGTGCAGTAAAATGTTTCTGGTTCAAAAAAACAGTAGCCAAACCAGAAATCCAGGATTCATCCATGACTCAGACCTGAATTTTAACAGCCACATTAAGACAGTAGTGAAGTCAGCCTATGATCAACTAAAGGAGATATCGAGGACTAAAGGACTGATGTCTCAGCAGGACTTAGAAAAAGTTATGCACGCTTTCATCTTCAGTAGACTGGACAACTGTAACGCCGTTTTAATGAGCCCCCCCCCTAAAAAGCTGCAGTTAGTCCAGAACGTTGCTGCTCGAGTCCTCACTAAGACCAAGAGAGTGGACCATATAACTCAGTTGTTAGATCTTTACACTGGCTTCCAGTGGCGGCTGGCCAATAGAGGGCTCTAGGGCGCCGACACACCACTCACCACAAAGAAAAAATAAATCAAATAAAACACTTTGAAATATGTGTTTATCATTTTTTTATATGAGCAAGATAAATAACATATTGTTAGTGAGCAAAGCTTTTTATGTTCATCTACGTTGTCTAAAGTTACTGATTGATCACCTCCCCGGGGGCGCAATAGTCTTTGTCAATAAATAAATAAATATATATATTAGAAGTGGGTGCAATTCATCGATGTGTCGATGCATCGCGATGCGTCACGTGACGATTTGGAATCGATTAATAAAAAATAAAAAAATAATAATAATAATAATAATTTTTTTTTTTTTTTTTTTAGTTATGCTATCCAGATTCCAGACTGAATAAGCTGCTGAATCATTTCATTTTCAAGAATGCACATTTCTTATTGTTCACTTGAAATATGGCAGATAAGTTTACACTAACTAGATAAGTTTTCCGCCAATAAAGGGGGCTCTCATGCAAGTGCAGCTTTCCCTGGTCAAAGTTAAGTAAGTCAAAGAGCAAATGTTTACATAGTCATAAAATAAATTATTTTGTGTCTTTGAAAAATACATGTCAAATGTTAAAAAAACCTTGTTATTTACTTAATGAGTGTTGTTAGAGGAACTGAGTTAATTGATTGGCTATTTATTTACAAATGTAGCCACAGATGAAGACAAAATCAATCTTGTATGGAAAAAAACATTAAAAATCACAATAATCGAAGAATCGTCGCACCAATAATCGAATCGAAAATCGTTATAATCGAAGAATCGAAGAATCGAAGCTGCAATAATCGAAATCGAATCGTGAGGTACCCTTGTTTGCACACCCCTAATATACAGTATATATATATATATATATATATATATATATATATATATATATATATATATATATATATATATATATATAAATAAGAGAGAGAGTACAGCTGACTTCTACCCATCTACCCATCTCCATATTCTATTAAATTAATGCAGTCATGTTTTAGGTTTGTGACACCATCTTATATCGTGCACAAGACCAGTTCTCCTTCACCGAGTTGTAAACTGAACTGGCCCTTATCTACAGTCTATCTACAATGATGAGTTCAAGAGCTGCACTGGTGCTGTGGCTCTGTACCAGCTCTTCATTGGGAATCATCTCCAGGACACCTTCTCAGAGACTGTGGCTCTGCTTCAGATCATCATCACAACTCCTGTGACTACAGCTGAATCTGAGAGGTGCTCCTGAAGAGAATCAGGGCATTTCTCAGCAACAACAGGGCCCAGCATCATCTTAATGCACTGGCCATGCTCTCTATGGTAGGAATGGGCGATATTTTACCGTTCACGATATACCATCAAAAAAATTCCCCACGGTAAGAATTTGTCATCTCGCGATAAAAACGATAAATTCCCGTTGATGACGTTTTTGTGTAAAGCTGATTTATGGAAGGAAGGAAGGAAGGAAGGAAGGAAAGAAGGAAGGAAGGAAGGAAGGAAGGAAGGAAGGAAGGAAGGAAGGAAGGAAGGAAGGAAGGAAGGAATGAGCCAGAAAGAAAGAAAGAAAGAAAGAAAGAAAGAAAGAAAGAAAGAAAGAAAGAAAGAAAGAAAGAAAGAAAGAAAGAAAGAAAGAAAGAAAGAAAGAAAGAAAGAAAGAAAGAAAGAAAGAAGTTTTGCAGTACAGGTGTACTAATTTAATTGTTTTTTATTAATTCAATTTAATTGGTGTAGTTTAGAGAGTTTAGGTTTTTTTATCGTCATTTTTATCGTTATCGGGATAAATGCCAGAAATGATCGTGATACATTTTTTAGTCCATACCGCCCATCCCTACTCTATGGAGAAGAAACTTGTCAAAAACAGGACAAAATGTATCTATAAAAATAAAACTCTAAGGATCTGATACTTTAGTACATTATTTGCCTGCTTTTTGATATATGTCAATTTTGGAGTTTGGTTTAGCAACCCTCAGAGAAAACTACACCTGCCGCCACTGCCGGCTTCCAGTCTTTCACAGAATGGATTTAAATTAAGATTTAAATACTGCTGTTGCTTTATAAATGTTTTAATTGTCTAGGTCCAAAATACAACTCTGGTGTCCTGGTCCATTATGAACCAACGAGATTAAATTGTCCTCTATATGAAATGTGATACACACTTATGACTTTGAAATGTTTTAATATTTTATTCTATCAAGCTATTTCACCAGATTTTGGATAGCAAAGATTATTATGAAAATAGATCATTAATGTTTTACACAATAGAGTTTTTTGTTGGGTTTTTTTTTTTCTTTTGTTTTTTATAAAATCCTCCTCCAACCTCTGAGTAAATAAATCCTGCTGTAGGGTTTCCTAGGGGGATTTCCCCTGCAGGATCTACACCCACAATCCACCACCTGTCACTCAAACCATAATACTATTTTACCATCATAAAATATATAACTTTTACACACACGAAACAAAAAGTGCTCAAATTCACTTTATTTGTTTTATTTATTTTTCAATAAAGGCTCCAATGTAATGATGAAAAGTGTGCAGACCTGTTCCGTGTACCCGGCGTTGCCATGGTGAATCACGGAGGTGTACTGATGATATTTGTGTCTCTTCGCGGAGCGTGACACCAACTCGGAACTGACATATATTCTCTAAATAACATGTTATTCTCGTGTATTTGCACCCAGCTTCAAATTTGAAATGGGACACCCCGAGTTTATCATCTTGTTTGGCCTTTTTTTGATTAGTTATACCTTTGTAACTCAGAGTTTGTTGAACCTGCTTTCTAAAACAAGCAATTAAACAATTAAAAAAGGGGCCGTCAGTGCTGTCAGCACAACCTGTGTAGTTTTAGTGACATGAGACACAAAGCATGTAATCAATTCTTTGAAATTATCTAAAAAGAAAGAGGCACCATATTTAACTTTAGTTGTCCCTATTTCTCATTTTAATGGTCTCACCTTTATTTTCTCCGGCACAGTGAACCTTAACTCGTGGACGAAGGGATTTCTGCCCACTCCCGAGAGGCTCGGCGTCTGCATCGGTACAGCCGGGGGCGACGATACCGGGAGAAAACGTCTGTCCGGAGTATCCGTGATGTCGCAGAGACTGTGGTCCGCCGGCCGAGCGTGCAGCGATGCTGTCCTGCTGGACACCCGCCTGCTGTTCTGTCCGCGATGCTCAAGTTGACTTCATTAAACCAAAGCAATAGGGATTCCGGTTTCACATTTCTAAATAAAACTCCCCCCCTTGCTTGATTAAAGTGTAGTCTACATGTAGCGGCACAATGATATCAAATACCTCTCAAAGTTACATGTGTACACCCTTCTTTCTAATTCATCTAAAGGACTGCACACATGCTTTAGTTATTTTTTTAATGTATTTAAAAAAAAGAACATTGAATACATTGCAACGTGACGCTTTTATTTTGAAAATATCAACAAATTGACATAGAAGCATAGAGCAACACCAGGCACTAAAGTAGTTACTCCAGTCTGTGAAGACTTTAGTTTTGAGATTACTTTAACATAATTTATATCCTACATTCAGTGATGATTCTAATCCATCTCAGGTCTCTGACAAAAAGATGAGTTAGACACCAAATGTTTGGATTAATCATAAAACATTTTTATGGTGACATATTTTTTTGAGGTTCTCTGCAAGACCATTTATTCGCACAAAGAGGATAATACGGCTTTGCTTTGATATTAAATCCATCAACAAATTATGAATCTACTATAAAGAAGAATGTGAGTTCCCTCACTTTGTGTGTATACACATACAAATGTGTTTTGGGTCTCAGTGTTTGTTTTGAGATTTGTTGCAGTGTTTTTGTCATTTGTAATTTGTGTGTATGTGTGTAGAACACTATGTACATCTAAGGTTTCTGATCCACTCTTACAAATGGAGTTAGGGCTATTTACTCATGTTATAGGTGTTATATTTGGTACTAATTATTGTTGCGCATTTTATTTTTAAAATGCAAAAAATAGGAATCAATATTTAAGTCATGCAGAAGTACTGCCATGAACATTTGACAGAAACTGGCGGTCTTTGCACTTTTTTTATAAATGTTTGGTGGGATTGGCCTTCGTTGAATGAAAGCAGGCATTTGAAGTTGCTTCTCACATTTGATCCACCCATCAGTTCCTGCTGCCCTTTCTTTTCTAGATGACAGCAGCTTTTATTGTAAACAAACATTTGGCCATCCTCAAAGCTCCAATTGTCTGATCTGAACTGAATCCCACAGTCGACTGGTGACTCAGCTTTCCTGCTAAAGTTTTTCATTGGCACACAGGTGTACTCAATAGCCTAATACCCAAGATTAAAAAAAAGTAATGATACTAATGCTAAGAGTGTTAACTACATTTCTGATGTTTCCGTGTGACCACATGCATCATCAAAGTAAATCCTGGCAAACAGTTGATGAATGTCGCTCTACACATTCTTATATGAGAATGCAAACAGACTTGTAGAGGTATTACTTGTTCCTTGTTCCTCCACCAGCAAATATTAACCTTCAGGAAAGCTATTCAAGCAGAGCTTGCATATTCCCAGTGTTTGTTGCCAAACATCTTTCAACCAGTCTGGTTACTTTGACTTCATAGTTTGCATGTCAAGACAACTGTACACATATGACTTTCCTTGTCCTTTGGGTAATTATACAATAGCACAGAATGCATTTATAGACTTAAAAAAGTAATCTGCTGGTTTATCTGACAGTCCTAGAAACAGAGACTATTGAAAACTGGTAATACTGGTCGAGAGTGAGTCTAAACACCAGACTATGGGACGCTGGTTCAGACTTTGGCTCCCTCTAGTGGAGGATTCATGGTATCAGATCGAAAAATATGTATATTACCGAACCTTTGAATAACAGATTATTCTTGAATAGACACAAGGCCTAAAATGAATAATAATCTGTAATAATAATCAAAATAAGTATGTTTCTTTAATAATTTCATGCTTCGAGTCTCAGATAAGCTCCTGTTTTCCAGATGCAGAAGTTTCTTAGTTCCTCACTGTGAAAACAGTCTATATTTTTGACACTCCCTTCAGAGAAGGAGAATAAGCGACGAGAAAATACAAAAATCTTCAACAGGGAAACCATTTATTCTGATAGCAGAGTTTTTTGTAAATATTTGAGTACATCTATCAACACTCCAACAGGTTAACCCTGCCTCTGTTTGTGTCTTGAATGTGTCTTGCAGTACACAAACAAGCGTCCCCTCCTTCGAACAAAGAAACAGTCTTTGCAGCGCCTCTTCAAGGAAGACTTGGTTTTCATCCCCACAGAGGGCTGGGTACAGGGAAGATGCTGACATTGCCCCAGCAGAGACGGTGAGCACCGAGCAGGGAGGCCGAACGAGAGGAGCTGGCTGGAGCCCACCCTGGCTGCCGGCAGCAGCAGCGACCGAGGGGCAGCAGCGAGTGTGCAAAGACATCTCAGCGCTCTGGATGCTGATGAGGAGAAGGTTGGTTTTAAAAGGCTCATTTGGGCCACCTGCCGAGTCAGGTGCTTGAGCAGGACGGAAGCCATGGTGCCAAGGACTGCAGAGAGAGCAAATACGGGAACGTTTAGAGTCAATTCATGAGCTTGATCAGTCAATTTTTGTCATGCATCTGGAAAAACTGAGGAAACACTGATACATTTCAGGAAAAAATCAAATTGTTTAAAGAAAAACCTTTTTGAAACATTTTCAAAACCACAACTTTAAGATGAAATAACATTTCTCTCTTTCATCATTTATGTTTAGTTTTAAAATGCCTCAGTTTCACTGACAAAACTTTTTTTCCTTTAACTGATATACACTGCCTGATTAACGTGCACATTTGCCACATCATTGTGTTGATGAGCTTGTGCAATGCCACAACACTTATTCCTGTCTTATCTTTACACTAATTTCTGCCCAAGAGCTTGCATAGATGATTTAATGTGTATCCAGGACTGTCTCAGAAAATTAGACTATTGTGATAAAGTTCTTTATTTTCTGTAATGCAATTAAAAAAACAAAAAAGTCATACATTCTGGATTCATGACAAATCAACTGAAATATCGCCAGCCTTTTATCACTTTAATATTGCTGATTATGGTTTACAGTTTAAGATTAAGATTCCCAGAATATTCAAATTTTTTGATATAGGATATTTGAGTTTTCTTAAGCTGTAAGCCATGATCAGCAATATTAAAATAATAAAAGGCTTGCAATATTTCAGTTGATTTGAAATGAATCCAGAATGTATGACATTTTTGTTTTTGTAATTGCATTACAGAAAATCACAATATTTAAATTTTCCGAGACAATCCTGTAGGATCTTTTCAATGGGGTTCAAATCTGGACACTCTGGTGGTCAGTCTGTGTGTAAAAATAACCTCTCGTCTCGCTCCCTTAACTTCTCTTTCACAATCTGACCAGATTAATTGACCCATAGAATCATCATAGAAGAGCAAAATGTGTTGATGTGTAAAATGTGGTCATTCAGTATTCAAGCAGTCAGCTGACTTCATCGTTTGGCTACATAATTACGCCGTAGGATACGCCGTAAGGTACGGCGTAACTACGGCGTAGGCTACCGTACGGTGCGCGTCGCCTCGTAACCTACGCCGTAGGCTCTGCGTTAGTGTAACGCGGAACCATAAATCAGCCTTAACCTGCCAAGGAGAGGAGCATGTCTGACCTGCTAGTGCAAAAACACGCAGTAAAACGACACATGCAACCATCTCAGGGCCTCACACCCTCTTATCATGACAACAAAGAACGAGGACAAACCTTTTACTATCCCTGGAAGATTCAAAGGGGGGATAATGCCTGTGAATGTTTCGTTTTAATCACCACAACTGCGACAGCAATGCTATTCTTGAGTTTAGGTCTCCATGTGCAGTTTCCGGTGAGGCTTGGTTTCTGCTGTCCTCAGTTTTGTCTGTCAGGCAGCTTCCCTTTACGGCTTTAGAATAAACTACACCACAGCCGTGTTGTTATTATTACTTTTTTTAATTATTTAATTATCTAATCTATTTTTTTAATTTAATCATTATGTTCTCACAGTAAGTATTCATAAAATGACAATCTTGTTGGGACTGGTGCGTAGGGTTGCCAACTCCCTGAAATAATAATAATAAAAATAAAATAATAAAATAAGGGACACCTCATCAGCAGGGCCGGCCACTCTTCCTGGCGTGGTGAATTTTTTTAGACCCTTTTTTTGTGAGTGAAACAATTTTTTAACTATTTGACTCGAACCTGAATTGCATATTTTTGAATGCCACACATGGAAAACAAATTATTATCCAGCAATTCACTTTAATACGAAATAACAAAATGAACTGAATAAAATAAGTATCTTTCTTAAACAGAAACCTGTCCTGCTTAGCTTAAAATTGTATACATTAATATAAAACAATAGAAAGAAAATTCTGTAATTCTGTATTCTGTAATAGTGCACATTTTTAGTGCAATAACAAAAGTGCAAACAGAACATATTTGTGCCTCAAAGGCCATGACTGTAGGATACAGTTGTAGTAAAAAAAAAAAAAAAAAAAAAAAATAACTTATGAACTAAACAGCCAATGCCATTTCCCACTGGCATTTTATGATTATTTTTTGACTCTCACAGTAATACGGGACAAAGTGCGTCCCTTTTCAGCTCAATACTACTTACGTACTTTAGTTTATAAATACGGGACGATTCCGTTTTTCAAGGGACGGTTGGTGACACTAGTGGGGGGCCCCCGGTGCCTGCCAGGTAAAGCCCAGGGCTCCCTCGCCCAGCACTATTCCCCAGCAGCTGCAGACATGGCGGCGGTCAGAGCCTTGTCCTTCACCAGGACTGCCAAGCTGCTAACTTCCCCTGCGAGGATCACCGGTGCACTGGTCCACCGGTACAGCGTCGAGGTGTCCAGCACCGGCGAGGCCATCACCCACACCGGCCAGGTAGGCAGGACCCCATTCTCTGTGTTTCTGTCAACCCTTAACCTTAGCTTAGCGGGAATGTTGCTACTAGTTCCATTATCGGGCACACGTCACGTATTTAGTGATTTATTCAAAAGTCTTTTTTTTTTATTGTAAGCAAACACGTTTCAGAGTTGTGTTGTTTTGTGTTTTGTTTGCAATGGCAGCTAATGCAATTGCATGATAGCTCAACGAGCAGAACACATCTGAAGACGCTTCATTGAAAAGTGGTGAAACGTGATGAAATCCTGGTTTCCTCAGAATGACTTCCCCGTGTTTCTCTCAGGTGTTTGATCAGAATGATCCCAGAAGAGCCAGGTTCGTCGGCAGACAGAAAGAGGTAAGAAGAAAACAGAGTCCCTCCAGGATAAAACATTTCAAAAAGAAAATAACACCTGAGCTGCAGCAAAACACATTAAATAACAGGGTTACTGTTGTGTAGATCAGGGGTATTCAACTATATTCGGCCGGGGGCCACATCTGCAAAAGGACTGTATGGAGAGGGCCGCACAATTTGAAAATGTGGGGGTTTTCAAAATGTATTTTGCACTCAAAGACGAAGACTTATGTATATATAATACATTTGTATTATACATTTGAATATATCTAGTTTACATATGAATTATGTATTAATTGTCTCCAGATATAGTAATTGTGAATGTTAAATATAATATTCAAATAAAGAAATATTATTTTAAATGCAAGTTCATTTTGAAACCATGCATTGTGCAAACTTAATGAAGTTGATATTGACCTACTTTTAATAAAACACGCCATAATGACAAAGCACCACTTTCCACCAAGATTTCCTTATTTGAATATTATATTAAGCATTGAGCACAAGCATTTCAGTCCATAGTAGCCAGTTTGATGTTATAAATAAGCAACTAAAATATTAACCATAAGCTCCTTTATTAATGAAACATCTGTGCATTATATCAGCAAAACAAAACAATCACATGAAATTATAGGAGGCTTAGAAGTTCCATCTGAAATGCAAAGTCCTCACTTATTCAAATGAAAAAAATGTCAGGCCAATCCTAGAAGCCTAATGATGTCAACAAGTCCTCTGTACAACGGAGGTTAATAATAATGTGACAAACATTAACACTGTGCAACACTGGCAAAAAATCTGAAATAAAAAAGAAACTCTTCTTTTTTCTTTTTTTTTTTCCCCAACAAACAACCCCTTTTTTGAAATATGACCAGGGGCCACATAAAAGCTCCTGGCGGGCCGCCAATTGAATATCCCTGGTGTAGAGTATCAGAAAACAAGGTGAAAATCCCTGACACAACCATCAACTGGAAATAAAGCTTGAGAATGAATATTGGCAAGTGGTGAAACCTAACATACAGTCCATTATGAGTTTTTGCATTTCTGGAAATCTTAACACCTTGAATGTACAGTAAAGGAAGAAATAATAATTAATTCAGGCCATTATTTCTGACCAGCTGTCAATCAATGCTCACATCTGCACATGATGCTCTGTAACATTTGAGTAGTCTTCATTTTGGGATGTACTCAAGTCAGGAATCCATCATCATATTTGTAAAAGATCCCTGTATACAGGACTGTCTCAGAAAATTAGAATATTGTGATAAAGTCCTTTTTATTTTCTGTAATGCAAAAATGTCATACATTCTGGATTCATTACAAATCAACTGAAATATTGCAAACCTTTTATTATTTTAATATTGCTGATCATGGTTTACAGCTTAAGAAAACTCAAATATCCTATCTCAAAAAATTAGAATATTCTGGGAATCTTAAACTGTAAGCCATAATCAGCAATATTAAAACAATAAAAGGCTTGCAATATTTCAGTTGATTTGTAATGAATCCAGAATGTATGACTTTTTTGTTTTTTTAATTGCATTACAGAAAATAAAGAACTTTATCACAATATTCTAATTTTCTGAGACAGTCCTGTACAGTGCTTCTTTACGGTAAAAAAAGCTGCTGTGTAAGTAGATGCTCTGTCGTTGATGCGCACTATTCCAGTCTAATGGTTGTCATGACTTTCCCTCCCCATTTCCTTTTCCTCTTTTCCCTGTTCTGGGGAAAGGTGAATCCGAACTTTGCCATCAAGCTGGTTGCAGAAGAGCCAGTGACGGGCATTGAGGCCAGAGTGGTGTCTTGTGATGGAGGTGGTGGAGCTCTGGGACACCCCAAAGTCTACATCAACTTGGTAAGAAGCAACACATCTGCATATACTATATGTAGCATAGTCTTTGAGGTCAATCTGCTGTTTATTTTATATTAATTTTTTCTTGAGGATTCCATATGAGACAGTCTGTGTTGGTCGAAAGCCCAAAATACTTTGCTCTGCATGTACTGAGTCTGACGCAGGGAAACACGTGTACTACTATGAATACAGATGGTTTATACGCTTCTGTTTTATGGCTTTTGACTATTTGAACTATCTTTCTCTTGACTGATGATGATGCTTTGGGACTTTCTCCAGATCTTTTCAATTATTTGTATACTTTCCAGTAATTGCTATTCACACATAATCTGTTTAAACTGATGATTGCAGGATGTATAGTTGAACTTATCTTCTAAGTACCGAAGTTAGCTTTTAAGACGCCCCCATTGTAGTCTGTGGATTATTCCAATAAGGGATTTCATTAATTCATTCATTCATTCATTCACTCATTCTTTCATGGCTCAGAATCTACCTGCTGAAGTCAAATCTCAGAAACAGGAGGGTGACTTTTTCTTACAGCAGCACAATAGAATAATAGTTTTGCACAATTTGGAAAAAAAAAGTTATACGATGAGTATTCAAGTGTAAAAAGGTTATTTTAAAGGTATTTAATTTATGCTAAATGTTGCAGTAGCATTCATGTCCATTACTGTGTAACTCCTGATCACACCAGTGTGTAATGAGTATAACTCTTGAGACAGCTTGTATGTTGTTTTTTGTAGGCCATTTTTATGTTGTTTCTTTTTCATAGAATGCCAGCTAATATGATGCAGCTATGGTAACAAAAAGCTAACCAAAATACCTTCCTTTTGTCTTTCTGCAGGATAAAGACACAAAGGTGGGAACATGCGGATACTGTGGACTGCAGTTCAAGCATAAGCATCATCACTGAAACATTACCCTTGTCTTTGATTGTATGTACAAATTCCCATGTTGGTTAATAAATTATATCTTGTCTGACTGTTTGGGGGTGTATATCTCTTAACAAAGACTGCTGTGATCAAATCTGGGACGGATAATGTTCTCAGCAATAAATTCAGTTTGTTTTATGAACAGTCAAAGGAATTGTAAAGTGTATAGATTGCAAGAGATGATCTGTTGGGTGCAGTTCCAGTCTGTGACCGACAGAGGTCAGCACTGTCCAGACAATAGTAAAAACATAGCGTTTTATTATGAGAAGTCTTGACCATTTTTCTTTTCTTTTTAATTTGATCCGATTCAATTGAACTTTTAAACTGATTTGGCTGGAATAAGAGCTGGTCTCCATCTGAATGAATGACTGATCTACAAGTATATAGAGACAGGACAGGACAGGGCTAGTCTGTTTACTGACAGGAGCGGTGATAGACCCCCAGGATTCCCGGCGAGTCTCCTCCCCACAGACTGACTGAAGTCTTGCCCTGCCGAGCCGGGAAGAAGCCAGGAGGGAGCCAGCCTGATGAGACACAGCAGCGCGGAACAATACATGTTTGAAGAAGATCATATATATATTTCATCAGGCTTATCCTCCATAGACCTCTGCATGCCAAATTGGCCTTGCGCTTGGCTCGTGCTCCAGACACCACCAGCCTGTTCTGTCCCCAGTGATGCGGCGAGTGGAACGGCATTTTCCACTCTGCAGGGCTCAGGTTGGGAAGAGTTGTCAGGCTGATATAATTGGCCCTGGTGACTACTGGAAGTAGGGCTTATGCTGTTGTTAACCTCCTCTCCAGTCAGAGCGCGGCGGGTGATTGAAGGGGGAGAGAGGTGTGTTGTTAAAACGAGCCGGGTCAGTGTCAGGGAGACGATGACTGGCTGCTCTTGCGGTCTGGAAGTGTGGGAGGTTTGGAGGTGGTGGTTGGTTGAGTTGGAGGCATCGCCCAAGGCAAAGTCTTCAGATGAAACTAAGCATATGAACGGCTCAGAATTAAACAGCACAGTGTTTTTGTACCGGGATTCACTGCAGCCTTTAATTATTTAGTGCCCTTAAACGCACCACCCAGAATAATACGATTTTCCTCAACATTGAATATGTCAAGTAACTCCAGGTTATAAAGGTAGAATCCGTTTTCAGGTGGTTGAGCAGGCTAATTATCTGGGTCCAACTCTGCTTACAGTTATCGGTTTTCTTTCTGCATAATATTCAGGTGTAATTGCAAATACGACTCTAAAGCCTAGTATGGGTAATGTAAAGAAAGAAAAGCTCAAATGAGACTAATCACATTTTTAAAAAAAGGCCTCAACATTGAGGCTCTCAAAAGATAATGGAGTTAAATGCCACTGAATTCCTCAACACGGCGTACTTCCACAACAATCACTCACTTTGCAAAAAACATCGTCCCCTTCACTGTAATTGCCCTATTAAAATATTTCTCCTTTAAGATGTGTCACATTACAGACCCCGAGGCTCATTAAGGAGCTCCCGGCAGCCAATTATCTGTGCTACTGTGTCTGGGAGCCACGATGACCAAGGGGGGGGAAAAAAGAAGAGGCTCACAAGGCCCACAGACAGATCTGAGAGCAGCGCGGCCTCCTCAGGTCCACGCTCTCCGTACGGGAGGCGAATCAGAAAACTGACCTTCAGTCATTGTCTCCAGGCGACTCCACTCAGCCCCACTTTGGTCAGGTGACAGAGCCTCTGACCTTTACCGTGGAAATAATGACTTGTTCTTGTGCCAGGAGCTCAGAGGGTTACCGCGGGGAGCGAGACACCTCTGGTGGCATGTGACAGTATTTGGAGGACGGAGTTTGCACTCAGCACTTTGATAGCTCCGGAAAAAAAAAACCAAAGTGTGTGTGACAAGGCGCAAGAGACTGAACTGTGAATATAGGCATGCCAGCGAGCGGGGTGAGGGTTCGTGTGTTTACGTCTGCAGCAGAGACTCAGACGGTGTTGAAAGGAAATAGGTGTCAGACTGAAGGTGCATAGAGGACTAATTTGAAATTTGTCAAAACTTCTGGTGCAGAAGCTGAAAGAGGCCGGAAAAAGTATTAAAACAACGAATATTAGATGCTCATGATACAATTTGGAAAAAAAAAGATTTAATTGTTCTTTGTATTTATTATCATTTATGTATTTAACATTATGTGTGTATTTAACCATTATTTATGTATTTAACCAGGGAAATTCAAGTGACATGAAAAGTCTTCTCTGCAAGGACGTTTGGACAGAGACAGCAGTGGTGCAGTCAACACTACAACCACAAACGTGTAAAAGTTTACTATCCATCAAAACACGTGCATCATAATCTGCCTTTGAGTGATGTAACAATACTTTGAATTGATCAGATTCTTCAATTTCTAACAAACCTGAAGCTGATTTCAACCAAAGGCCTTTTCTCCCATCTCAGCACAAGCGCCTAAAAACGGAGAGCGGGAATAAATCATGAGAGGAAACGGCCTCAGCTTCCCAAGCTCAACAGAAATATGGAAGGAGTCCAAGAAGATCAATGTAACTGAGAACAAACCAGCGATGGAGCGGGCGAGGCAGACCGCCCAGCAGGGGCAGACATCAGCTCTGGACAGTAATGCGTTTAGACTGAGCCATAAACTTTGCAGTTAAACTGCGTCCAGTGGCTCTAAGCGTTCAGGATGCAGGCGATTAAAATCCCCTAACGCCTTCATAGGTATTAAAGTTTCAGGTCTTTGGTACGATACTCAATTTGACGCTAAATAAGAACCCAAGAGGGGCAAGGTGTTCAGGAAGGAAAGATAGTTTGAGGGTCAGCAGAACAAAACCGTGTGATAAATAAGTGAAAATCTTAAAAGAGCCCAAAAACGGCCACGTGTGGAGTTTTTACAGCTTTTTGCATTGTAACTTGTTCTTTATGAGTTGTAAAGCTCGTACACAACATGTTCTCTGGCAAGAATCACTTGGAATTTAATAAATTATTAGTTGCAAAACATTTCAAAGCACTGACTGCAATTTCTTTCAGCCCATTAGTTGAATTTTCTGGTCAGCAACTGTTTTGATTTGGTGTTAAAGTTTTGGTCTTTGCAGGCAGGGATCAGCTGGACAGTCGGTTCCAGACGTCGTCACTCCACCTGGGGCACTAGCTGCGGCGTAAAACCCTGAAATAAGCAGACATCTCTAAAGAGACATGACGGAGGGAATCAGGCAGAGATGGAAGACTGTTTTTAGATGGCAGGATGTCGTAATCAAGATACGTGGAATGAAGAGGGGATCACCTGTGTGTCCTTGTACTGCAATTTCTGTGTGAAAGTGGCTATAGGATGTCATTTTTACAAGCTAGCAACATTCACTGAGGTTTTGATAACTATAATACGTTTTTAATGTTCTCGTCATAAAGATACTTTACAAAAGCTCTCTTGTCAACCACGAGTTTACAGCAGGGTTTAGGAGATGAGCAGCTCGACTCCGCTCCACTTTCCCCTCCAGCAGGGTGGGACGCAGAAAAAAAAATGAGGAAAGCATAGTATGATGTGAAGTTAAATGGACTTAAAGATGAGATGCTGGATTTCTGTTTAAGAACCCAGCAGGTTCCATCAAACCTCTCAAAGAAGTCACAACCACTGGCCCAACTGGACCGCTGGACCGGCCCTGCTGTCTTTTCTTAGACATGTCTCCTTCCAATGTCATGTCAGGTTTTATCTCAGTATAACTATGTGAAAAAGATATTATATTTAACGAAAACATAGCTGGTTACTCTTGTACTACGCATCTACCAGTTTCTGGACCAGTGATGACAAAGACAACATTTCCAAAGGTGTTCTCATTGTGATGTAGTTTGTGTTCTCCTGGAAAACGTTTGAAATTGTTTTACCGTCATGGATTTAAGGGTGTGTCCCACCTATACCCAGACTGGCTTCAGCAGATCTCCTTTAGCCTCAGTAGGGAGACGTGGGTCTAACTAAGAGAGTGGTGGGGGGTTCTAGGGGGGCGGGGTTTCCCCAGAGGTTGTCAGCACTTCTGCCTACATTATAAACAGTAAAAGTAATCATTCTGGGGTCAGGGTTGGCAAAGTTTGTCTAACTTTCCAAGTTGGAATTCCAACCTGAGGGCCTATTCCAGTTGAAGTTTCCAACTAAGAACTTTCTGACTCCCGGGTCCGAATGCTACTCATTATAAAACTGAATGTTACAGCAGGTCAGAAAAGGTGCTGCAGTAAAATACAAGATTTTATTTCTTACTAAAACCTAAATTCTGATTCAAATTGACAGTCAAAATAGAACCATGAACTCGGGAACGTCGGCTCTGTAAATGCGGTCAAGCATCTTGTTTAATGTTTTTTTTTGTTTTGTTTGTTTTTCATTAAATGCAAACAGTGGGTTAAAGACACGATTATACTTTACAGAATCAAAGGAACTTTGAAAATGCAGGTTAAAATATGTTGCATTACCAACAAACAAACATCATGTTTTTCTCCAGCCTTAGGTCTGATTTAATGTCCTTTAACAAAAGTGAGACATTTGTGCCTTTTTAGTAATCCGTAGTCACGGTAACTCAGTACAAAACGATATGTGTCAGACAGCAAAGGATGAGAACAAGCTTATGAATGGATTCTTAACAACACTCAGCTCCCACTCCCTCTTATCTGACTGCCTTCCCCATCTTTCATGACAATATCAACTCCTCTTTTAGAGTCCAATATGCCTCTCGCTCTTTTTTTAAAGAGGAACCTAATTGAATTGGTTCTGCAACATTAATTTTAAACAGAATAAGTGAAAATCTTGAGCAGAAGTATAAAAGATATATTAGCCGCCCCCCCACGATGGGAGCCTGTCCACCAGCGAGTGGAAGAAAGAAAACTTTACAGAAATAAGAAGTCAGATGTCATTATTTATCATCTTAAAAGTTACTTATTTATGAGGCAGAAACAGAATGAAATTCTCGGTTGAATTCATCCTGAATTATTTAATCCGAAATGGTTAATTCCATACAAAGCCCAGGCAGATCCCTCCTCTGTTCTGATGAATACTTTATCACCGTTCCTGAACCGAAAAAAGAAACGAAAAAAGAAAGAAAAACCAGGAGAAGGAGAAAGACGAGGGGTGAAAAAAAAGACTTTTTCTCGCTCTGCTTTTGTGTGGGTTCAGTGTTTTGTTACATTATTTTTTCAAGTAATTAAAGTCAATGGAAGTTCATGTTTGAATAAAATATTTCAGTCCATTGATGTTGATGTTGTGATGTTGCTTAAATTTCCCTGCATGAAAAAAAAAACAAAAAAAAAAAACATCACCCACTAGATAAAGATGTGACAGTTAGTTAAAATTACCAGCAATTCTACGAGGTCTTTTGCTCATTGTGTATTTTTTCTCGCTGTCCAAGGTTGACAAAGTCAAAAGCCGCCTAATGAAAAGGGACGCATCGCTGATTGCAGCTATATCTGGAGCTGAGGTGGAAGTGGCATCGATTTAACAATTTAGCAGCACCCTCCTCTGTGTGTTTCCATTAGTCACGGCTGAATACCACCCACTTTCCCCCTTTCACTCCATCCAAACACACACAAACACTCAAGTCTCTCACACACACGCATATCCAGAGCCGCTGAGGTATATTCCACCGATCCGGAGAAGGATTAACAAAGTCCGAAACGACTCCATTACTGCGTCCAGAACAGTGGAGATCTAATTTAAGGGCACACTCAGAGAACTTTACCATGCTACAGAATGCTCTTTTTATTTTATTTAACTCGGTGCACGTGCAGGCGGTGGTGCAGGTGTACAACAGTGTATGTTTTTCACGTGTGTAAACTGTACAAGCTTTGCTGCAGGGAAGTGTTCGGGTAGGGCGGTTGCCGTTGGGTCTGAAGTTCAACGGGAGCCTGGAAGTCGTAGGAGAGTCGATCAAAGTGCCAAAACAGGATCAAACACCCCTAACGGCACACCAGTCAAATTACAAACGCCTAACCACGGCCTGGCGGTTGTCATTAAGCACCGTCGCTGTGAGGCTTTGGGTTACTTGAGGTGTTTTGCTTGAGGTGTTGGTCGCGTCCATCAAACCAACCAAATACAGACTTTTGTTTCAAGTCCAGAAGTCAAAAGTTTGCACTGATGATGTGTTTGGGGAGAGGGGTTAGGGGGGGGTCTACAAAGGTGAAGGGGGCTGAACCAGCTCAAAGGCCTGTGTGGGTGTCCTGCTGTCCACCATGGCCTCATCCAAGCCCTTCCACGCCTCGGTGTGTTTGGGCGGCTGGAAAGGAGGGCCGTGGAAAACCCCGTCCACCCACTCTCTGAGCGTTGCCACTGGCGATTCCTGCTGCCTGTCCGCCTTGGTGAGCGCCATGGTGGTGGGGAACCCGCAAGAGGAGGACCCCGTGGACGACAGCATGCAGGGGGCGTATTCTGGCTGCACCCCGGCCTCCAGAGACACGGCGGTGTGAGCCAGGGACCAGATCTTGGGCTTGGCGTCCGAGCTCCGAAGGTCTGGGTTGATGTAGAAGGAGCTGTGTTGCCGCTGGGCCGACGTCAGTTCGGGGCAGTCCGGGGACAGCCGCTCTCTTCCGCGCAGTGGGTCTGAGTTGTGCATGAGATGCCTCATATCTACGTTGAGGTTCGGTTTGTTGTCCTCGGGTAGAAACGGGGGCTTGGGCTCGCTGTCGGAAGCATCCGACTCGTTCAGGTCGAAGTCCTCCAGGTCACTCTGCAGGTCTGCACATTGTTGATCTGCAATCAAGAGCACACGAATCAGAACGCGACAATGTCTCTGCATGCCATCCAGAACCAAGCAATCCGCGAAACAAGCAAAGTGTGCAGAAACACTTCAGCTCGGCCTACCGGGAAGATCTTTGTCACTCTGAGGTGGCTTCTCCGCCTCATCGCTGTCGTCCTCACAGCCACGGTCCTCAGAGTTTTTACAAGCCCGCGGCGACCACGTCACCTTGTTCTCCTTTTTCAGCCTCCTGCGTGCATTTGCAAACCATGTCGACACCTGGCAGAGAGGAGCACTGGACGGTCAGAGAGAAACTATAAAACCTTTCCAATAATATGTTTGGGAATATTTCAGAAAAACCCACCTGTGTGAGAGTCATGCGGGTGATGATGGCAAGCATTATTTTCTCCCCCTTGGTCGGGTAGGGGTTCTTCTGGTGCTCCTGCAGCCACGCCTTCAGAGTGCTGGTGGTCTCTCGAGTGGCGTTCTTACGACGTGAGGAACTGTCTGAGCAGGAATATCTAAGTGGGAAGATAATAACCATTGTCATACTTAACTTATTCCAGAATTTGCCATTAAATAAAACTCCTGCATGTATCAATTTCAAAACAATAAAAGACAGCTGTGCTAGTATATTGTCTCATAAAGAACAAGCATTTTATTTTGGAGCAGACTCCAGGTACATCCATAAATCATATTGTGGACATCAAAAGTGACATTAACAACATTTCAACAGAGAAATAAAAGCCTGTACTGACATACCCATATCTCTCATAGGGATACTGTCCAAATGTGTATTCATAAGGATAGTAGGCAGGAGTCTGAGATGCCCCCACATGCACGGATACGGCTTCTTTGGGATGGAGTGGTCCCTGAAATGATCAAGGGGTATGAATGTCAGGACCAAGTGTGAACTGATGAGCCAAGTGCTCCAACTTCCACTCCATTCCTCTTATTATTATTGACCTGTGCGAAATTTGGGAATTGAATTGGTGCTAAAAGTGAAGTTGACACTCACCCTGTGGTAGAGCGCGCTGGGGTCGCCGGGCCGGGAGCTGTAGTAGCCCTGGCTCTTGTAGGAGCCGCTGTAGCCGCCGATGCCGGCGGAGGCGAGCTGCTGGCCCGCGGAGCGCAGCGCCGGGTGGGGCGGGGGAGTCCCGGACAGAGAGCTCTGGGTCATCAGGAACTGCAGGCACGGAAAAAAACAAGGAATAAAAATACTCTTGAGAAGAGTTAAAAGTATAAACTTATAAGCGCAATTAATTTTCTTTTTTTCCTGCACACATTTTTTTTTCTTAAAGTAAAAACACAGTTGATGAGTTGAGTTGTACTTTAATGTCCACTAGGGAAAATTGTTTTAGGCATCAAATACATGCATAGTGTAAAAAACACATACAATCTACACACACAGACAGCAACAGATATCAGACTCAATACCACAATAAAATTAGTGAGAAACCAAGCAGCAGTGAACGACATTGCACAGTTCTGTTTTTCTTTCTTCAAAAGTAAATCCAGCTTATAAGTGATTTTTTTTTTCTTTTACAGATCAAAAGTCTCCCATCCTACCTGTGGTGTGGCTGAGTAGGAGTATCCCAGCTGAGAATAAGCCATCTTTCAAAAAAATACCAAAAAGGCAAAAGCAGGAGTGAACGCGCGCGGCGACATCCAACAGCATCCGTGCCAAGTGCCAGTTCCTGACCCTACACTTCAGATCCTGTCACCAGAGGATCTTCCCGTTTGTTTTTGTTTTTTTGTTTTTGTTTTCTATCACAATAAAGTGATCCAGCACCTTCTCCACGCGAGGACGCGCGGACCTTTACGCGCCGCTTCCCGGTGCGTCAGGAGCGCAACTTTCCGCCGCTGTCGGTCCCCCTGCCCTGCCGCCGCAGTTTGTGAAGAACTAACTTATCTCACAACCCGAGACGAGTCTGTGTGCTGTGCGTGTGCGTGTGTGTCTGTATGTGTGTCTGTGTGTGTGCGCGTCCGCGCCGGCGCGCGTAATCTCACCGCGCATCTCTCTCTTTCGGATGCGCCGTTTGGTTTTAAAGCGCGTTTGTGTGACGTCAGCCCCGTGTTTCACACGAGTTCACATCACGAGAGAGACAGTCGCTTAATTAATTCCCCCACAGGTCCGTTTCAGCTCGTATCCGCCTGGACGGCTCCACTGTAAAGGCGGATTTATGGTTCCGCGTTACACCGACGCAGATTTAACGCAGAACCATAATTCAGACTTTAGCCCACTGAGTGTCCCCCAGGCGTCAAAAGACTGTTCGACTCTCCAAATGCCCCCCCGCGCGCCCAGGCGCGCTCACAACAACACAGCGTGTCCGTGGGAAGGGAGGGGGGATCATAGTGATGCGTTGACACCACATTGACACGAGATGATTGATGACTACACCCTGGTATTAGCATAATCGTTTTGCCCTGTAGTTTAGATAACTTGTCACCACGGAGAAATCTCGCTGTCACTCCCCCTCCCGCATCCACGAGTGGGGAAATTTCAGGTTCTCCCCCGAGCAAATTAATCAAACAATAAACACCGCGCGCATTCCCTTGAGTAAGCACCTTTAGCAGCTGAATGGCTTGTCATGTTTTTAATAACCGAGCCTTAAAGTGCGCGCGCCCCGATGAAGTGGAAACACCGTGTTTTTTTCCCTCCCCAACCCACCTTTAGTTTGGAGAGAAACGGAGAGATGTGGGAGACAGAGAGGTAAATAATGTTCTTGAACACATTTCTGTATTGAATTCAGCATTTTCAGAAGTTTTTCTTAGCTGAGATTTATTCTTACACGGGGAATAATTAAAATAATCAATCAAGCAGCCAGATCACAGAGATGATTGACTTCCACAGCTGGTCTCTCCATGAGGACCGTGCTTTGCTCAGCATCCCCTCACCGCTCATTTGGTCACTTTTCATTCTTTACTTTTGCGTTAAACTATTCTAGGTTAGCAGCACTGTGGAGTTTTTTCATGCTAAAATATCCGTTTCAGTGTAATTGAAAGGAATATTTAATTACTTTAAAATGTGTTGTAATAATCTGAGATCTTGCTTTGTTGAATGTTTACTTTATTTTAACTTTTTCTCTGGTAGAGGACCAGCCTTGTGGGATTCTGGCGTATAGGTGAGGTTTATCTGAGCTTTCAAGCAGGAATTCTGACCTCGGTGGGAGTTTCGGTTCAAACCTCCAACCTTGAACTCATAAATCCCGACACTTGAGCACAAACAGAAGGAATTATAATGAACTCGACTATAACGAGTCGACACAGAGGTGGGCGATCATTGCACCTTGTTTGCATGTTTGTCTGTCTGCAAAAAGATAACTTCACGGAAATGGTGGCATGCCCTAATGTTGGCGAAGCAAAAGCCCACAGGCTCTGCACATCTGGATTACTTTCTTTCAAATAGCACAATAGGGCATCTTGGAGGATCGACACTCAAAATACTTTAATTTCTTTGTGTTACCATTAAATGTCGGGTGGCAATTATGTTCTTGCACAACCATTTTCACTAAAGAGTGTCTTTCTTTCTTTTTTTTTAATAGGACTGCAATATTCAACTACAGAATAAATCAGAGCTTTTGTTATTAACTTTGAAGCTGAGTATACTTTTATCAGCTCTCCCTGTGACGAGTGTAATACTCTTATAAGAACCCCCAGTGTCCTGCTAAATTTTTACATTTAAAGCCTGATATGTCCTGTCCAATAATGAAATATTAAAGTCTTACACGTATTATCCTTACATATTTTCATTAGCTTTAAAGAAATGTCTGCAGGAGCAAAGCTGTTAAGATGGAGGAGGGGCACAAGACTGTTTTACATACGCCCACATTTTAAAACAAAGTTAAGATGGGAACAAATTAAAATTGTCTGATGTCTGGCAATCCGGCCTAATCAAGTGACCACGGACAGAGAGCTTTAGATCAGGAGAGTGACCCCTAAGTGGATACAAACTACGAGAGGGAGAGAACGCTGATGGACATGGAGCATTTCAGGGACAGCCATCGGAGCAGCACTTCACCAGAACTTCCTGTTTAGATGGTAGATTTGCATCTGCAGGATGTAGTTTTTTCAGGTGACCCACGTACCTTACCCAGTGGCTATGAGTTCAATGCTCTGCTTTCCATGTGTGCAGATGTTGGCAACAAGGACACTGGAGGCCCTTTGTCTCTCACACTGGTCATTTTACTTGAACAGGTCGTGGAGAGGGAGAGGTCCAGTCAGGTACACATCTGGGAGCACTGTTTCCCACAATTATCATTCAAACAGAAGTTTGCAAAGACTCAGTGTTGCTACATGCACATCTAAATCAAGCTACTGGTAACAATCAGGCTAAGGATTAAACTGGAGTTTCCCAGAAATCCAAGTATATATGCGCGAGAAGACAATCAATTATTGAGTGAGTTGCGCTCTACTCCACGATGCTAGGTGGCGCCAAATGCACTTTTGCGCTGGCTTCTGGTTCCTTCTTTGTTGTTTGTCTTCTTCTTCAACTATGTTGATATTCTGGCTTTCGCTGTGTCATCACTTCCAGAAGGAGGAGTCTCGGGGCAGTCGCTAGCTTGGCTAAGCGTGGGTTGCGTATACATACCGGAATACTGTAATCCCTTGCTATAACGCAGTTCACCTTTCACGGTCTTGCTGCTTCACGGATTTGCATTGTGCATTGTGTTCTGCATTCTGATTGGCTAAACAGTCTTCCCGCTTCTTCACTTTCTGTGTGTCAATAACGTTACGGTTTAATATGTACTGTACATGTACGTAAAACAGCTCGCCAAATTCAAGTTTGCAAATTATCCAGGTTCCATACATAGATGGTTAGTGTTTCTGACTTCCAAGTTGAGACTGATGCAGAACTAAGATGCAAAAGCAAGCTGGTCTCCATAAACCTTCCTGTTTAAAGGGGACCTATTATGAAAAACACATTTTTTCTTGTTTTAACATATATAAAGTGATCTCCCCTCACCCTGCCAACACAGGAAAGATGAAATCCCATGAATTTCTGCAGGGTCTGTACACCCCACCCGGATGAATCTTCCAGTGTCATGTGGTTTCTACGAGCCGTTCAGAATCAGCTCCTGTCCTTACGTAAGGACAGGAGCTGATTTCCATAGGTCGGCCTTCGCTGCTGAAACCACGCCCACAACTAACTCTGCCGGCTGGAGCTTCAGCCATCGTTTAGAAGCGGTGGCTGTTTCCACCGGTTTCCACAGCGAGGGATAGTAAAAATGAGCTTTTGCATCGACATTTACCCTCATAAAAGGATCAGTTCCAACAGTACAGACCCGGCAACTGCACACGAGTCAGTGGTAAGTGACGTTATTTTTTTAATGTTATTTATATTTGTCTACAAGTATGATCTTTGCATGGGCTAAGTATTTAGCTTAGCTCCGGAGCACCGGAGGCCACACACTGGACCGGACCGGTGAGGAGCCCCGGTGGCTCCAGTGTTCCCTAACGGAGTGTTAGGGAACACCGGAGCTCTATTAGTACCGTAATACATTTTTCTTCTGTTCATGGTTTCAGATCTTCCAAGCACCTGAAGCTGTTCAACGACACCTTCAGAAGACGCACTGTCCTTCCTTGAGCCAGCAATAGTGCATACATGTTATTTATATACAACTTATGTTCTTATTTTTTTAACAATAAAGTTGCCATTTGTGAAAATTCAGTGTTGTGATTTCTTGTAACATATGAAATGATGAGGGATCGGAGTAAATAACTGTGGTGTACCTGTTCAGAATTCAATTAAATCTTCCTGTGTGAAGACGAGGTGACTAAAGGCTGATTTATGGTTCCGCGTTACACCAACGCAGAGCCTACGGCGTAGGGTACGCGTCGATTTAACGCAAAACCGTAAATCAGGCTTTAAGATCCGTTTCCACCGTGTAACTGAATGAGAGCGTCCGACTATCACGTCGAGCTGCGTGACATCGGACGCTCTCTGTGCACACTGAAACCGTTAAACTCGCGGCCAGTTAGGACAGTCCAATACAAAAAAAATAAAGCAATGGAATTTTGTCGCGGAAGCTTCTCGCATGGGACACGCTTTGTGTACGCAGCCGGCTGCTCTGGCCGGAGCGAGGTTTTGTTCTCTCCCCTCCTACATGTCATTCAGGCAGCCAATCAGCACAGGGCCTCATTATCATAGCCTCCCCTCCCCTCAGAATCCAGCACAGAAAAGAGGTTAGAAGCGGTTAAACTAGAGACATGGCCCACAGGCTGAATTTCTGTTTTATGTAGAAAAAACAAGCTTTAGATTGTTTTTAAGACATTCAAGGCCTGTTTAAAATATACATTAAATGCCATAATAGGTCCCCTTTAAATGTCTAATTTTACAGCAGAAGTAAACACATTTACAGCCTGGTACAAAAAAACTGTTTGAGTCTCAGTTGTTTGATTTCAAGGCCTTGTGTAATGCAGTACTGCATAAGGATTAAGTGTTATTGCACAAGTACATCATATCAATGAGGCCAAAAACAGCTGGAAACTAGATTTTGATCACTTTAGATTGACCAAATACGTCACATCCAGTGATGCCAAGACATACAAATGCAGAAAAAGTGTTTCCATTATACCTTTGCGATAAACTGGATCATTGACACGTCTGGAAAACCAGTTAATTAATGCCTAACAAGGTTTTTGGGATATTTGGTAGTTTTTTTAATTATAGGTGTAACCATTAAAGTTTTTCCTTTGCAATATTTAAGTTTTGATCAAATATAGGGGTAATGTGAAACGTGACTCTTGACCAGATGTGGCAAAAGTAGAAGTACAGATACATGGGTGAAAAGAAGACTGGTAAAAGTAAAAGTACTGATTCAGCTTCTTTACTCAAGTGAAAGTAGAGAGGTACAATCTTAGATGTACATCACTAAAAAAAGGTAAGAACTAAAACTTATTTTTTGCCAACAATAATAAACATAACTTGGCAAAAACTAAAAAAAAACATACACAAAAAAACAGCCATTCTTCTTTAACTAACCTGCAGAGTGCTTTTACAGGAACCAACACCACCGGACAGATTCGGTTTTGCTGCAAGTTAAAAAGACTGACCTGACCAGAGGTTCCACGGCAGTGCTAGAGTTGTAAAACAACTGCCATTAAATGATTATTAAGTTCTGTGCTTTTTCAGATTAGACAGCAAATTCTGGCTTTTAGGCTTGTACCAGATGCACAGCATACGGTGAGAATCATTCTTGGAGCCAACAACATCAGACAGCTCTTTTCAATATGGCCACGGATGGGGAATGTCTTGCTTTTCCATATCTGCTGTATCGTTATATGACTTCACGACACTCCCTGGATCCCTCACTTCCTCCAGTCGCCCTGCAGATTTTCCCTCTATCATAACCCGGACACGCACTTGACTTCCCTCTCTAGTTAGTAATATCTTTTATGTCATGTCCTCATCTGTGGATTTTGAAAAAATAACCTGCCTGTTTTGATAATGCAAGTAGAAAGTGCAAATTTTTGTGTTTAAATGTAAGGAGTGATACCACATCAGGAGAGTTAGGGCCAGTCCCAATACTCCCCCCTAGCCATACTTTTCAGCCCTACCCCTACATTTTGTGCGTTCCCGTGAGGGTAGTGGTGTCCCAATTCCTCTTTGCATGTAGGGGTAGTGGGCATAACGAGGGGGTGTATGAATCTAGCCCTTCAGAGCGAGGGATTTCAGATGCTGACTCGCTGACCGAGGGCTAGAGAAAATTTCCCAGAATGCTTTACGTCATCATTTGCAGACTGAATCGAACAAAAAAACATGGCAGACATTTCTCATTTTTAGTGAATAAAGTCAATATTTTGAGTTAGTTTCTGCATAAAAATGCGTTTTGATTACATTTCTAGAGAGAAATATATATTTTACTTTCATAATATTCACTCAGTGAATGTACATAATCACTCGCTTGCTCGTTTTTTCAGATCTTGCCAGAATAAAGGCTGATTTATGGTTCAGCGTAGGTGTATGTTACACGGCGTCGCACGCTGTACGGTGCGCGTTGCCACGTAACCTACGCTGTAGGCTCTGCGTCGATTAAACGCGGAACCATAAATCGCAGGCGGCTCTTCTCATCCCCGAAAACATCGGAGCAAATTTCTTAACAGGGGTTATTTGGATAAACTGAGCCCAGGTTGGGGATCTTAACGGTTACTTTTACTCCTGAAAAAATATTAAAACTTAATAAAGTGGCATATTAACAGCGTTACAGCGGAAATTAAAACAGCTTCTAGCTTGCTTTTAGCTCTCGGCTTCCTGATATGGTGTGACGTATGTGCAAACGTAACTGCGTAGTGACGTAGCAAGTGGTGTCCCAATCCCTAAGATTACAAAGCCCTACCCCTTGTGGCTTCATTTTGAGGGTGAAGTGGTAGTGGGTGAGGGCTAGTGGTAGTGAGTAGGGTGAACATTGCGATTGGCCCTTAATATGAAGAAATACATTTATTTTTAATATGATTGATTGACACTCTCCTCAGCCAATGGCCAGCTATAATCACTTCCTCATCCATTACTGTCATGCTACCATGCTTAGCGAAACAATCAGCAGTTTACATTAACCAGCGTTGCTAAACGCAACTGTAATTTTTGATTTTGCCGTCAAGACAACATGTTAAACATCATATTTCCCTCTAAAGGTCTGTCAGCAGCTCTGCAGCTAATTCGGCGGCTATCAGCTGACGAAGCTAGTGGATATTGCTAACTTTGATTGACACACAGTGGGCATGTTCCTGCGCTTGGTGTAATGAAAAAGAGGCTTCAAAACCATTCTTCAGAAACCGCTGAATCATGTGACGAAAGTTTCGTCCATTGTTTTTTTTTTTTACAGTTTCCAACCGGAGAGGCTAGATGGTGGTGAGGTGTTTGGTAACATTGTAGGGAACCGAGTTTATGCGGCTGATGGTGGGTCTGAGAAGTGATCAGTTATTTGCATATGACTTCAGGAGTTTATAAGTTCAAAACTCCCCAATTGTCAGTTGAAACTGAAGAAGCCTTCTGGATGGAAGGAAAACATCTCCAAGAGCCAGAATAAAGAAGTCCAATTGCTGCATTAAAGCCCTTGAGGATTACCATGACCTGGATCACTGGAAGTATACACTCAGGTTGTTATTTATAAATCATGCAATCCTAGAGAGCACTTCAAAAAATGTTTTCTTTTTTTAACAATGAGCCTGTATTTCACTGGCTGGGATTGATTAAACTTGATCAACACGATCAGCTCACTGTTGGACAGAACGTGACCAGTGACATACTGCTGCAGCGAGGGAGGATGTTCTGGCCTCGGACATACCGGAGCTATGCTTCTTCATATTTAGTGCAGTAAGTGTACTCTCTTATTTTGCATTAAGGCTTATAAAGCACCCCTTTAACAAAGCTTTTACAGAGCTGTGTGGGCACTACAAGGCTTTTATTTTTTCTCACATTTCATAAGAAACACCAAGAGCATTAAAAATACTAGTTTTTACGGACCAAGTTTCACAAACCTGAGCAAAAGAAACCTTAGAGATACATAAGCATGTTTCTTAACCACAAAGTCTGCAAAGAGAGGAGGTGGAGGAGACGGACCAAAACCGGACTCTCAGTCAGTGCGGTTTCATGCACATTTAAATCAAGGTATTGGCAACAACCTAGCTAAGGATTAAACTGGAGTTTTTTCCAGAAATCCAAGTATACATGCGCAATAATTCAATTGATTATTGAGTGAGGTGTGTTCGACTCCACGACACTAGGTGGCGCCACGCACAGTTTCGCGTTGGCGTTCTTCCGGTACAATTAGTAAACAAGTGCGAAGGAGAACAACAAAATGCGAAAAAAACAGACGCTAATGATGCAGCAGCACTGTAAATGTCGTACATACTTAGCCTGATCATGTTGCAGGTAAGATGCAGCAAAGTCTCCCTCTTCTTCTTCTGTTACTGTGTTGTTGTGATGCCGTGACTGTTATAATTCCTGCGGTGTCGTCACTTCCGGAAGGGGGAGTCCCGGGGCAGTCGATAGCTCGGCTAAGCGTGGGTTGCGTATAAATGCCAGAATAACTCGGATTAGGACGCATTATCTGGCACTGAAAGCTCGATCTCAAGAGCTTCAGTTGGGTTCGACTACAGCCCGGCTAAGGTGTATACATGGTTTTTAAAAATTCAGTATTGGTCAGATCAAGGCAACAATTTGAATTTGTGTGCATGTAAACGTTTAACACAGTTACCATTTTAAAAACAATGAACCACATTTTGCTTTGGTGTCTATTCTGTCTCTTGGGTTCTTTATTTAGCATGAAGTTAAAAAGACCAAAGCCCTCTCCCTACCTGGATATGATTTGTATAGTGCCTTTTAATGGAAGAAATACACACAATTAAAAACAACAAAAAAGAAGGATAAGAAGCATAATGTATATATGAAAAAAAGTGAAATTGGAGGAAAAGTCAAGCCTGAAGAGGCAAACTTGGAGAGCCGGTGAGATTGTTAATTGTCGGGGGGGGGGGTGGGGGTTCTGAAATGGAGCGAGGGGATACAGAAAGGTAAAAGGACAAAATATTCCCAGTGCACCCAGAGTAAGGTTGGAACAACAGAGCTGCATCACCAGAAAGCATCTCGGTCCCCACCGGGGAGAAGGCATCTTTGTACTGACGCTTGATTGACATTCCATTTGTCCCGTGAAAGGTGCTCATATAAGAAACATGGACTAACTGTCTTTCCCTCATCTGTGCTCAAAGCTTGGAAATGAAGTTATCTCCCTGCGTTGGTGTTGCACATCCTCACACAAAACATATGTCACTCACAGAAAATGGCAATTTATTTAGCCACTGACAATGAACATGAGTGTGTTTAATCCTGGTTTGCCGTAGTTTACGAGCCAATAACTTGGGTGGTATACCGGAATAAACGGACTAAAGAAGGAATATAAAGCATGCTCTCCACACAGAGGTGCAGAGATAATGTTGTTTCACTCTTTTTGAATATTCAGTGGCATACTTGTATATTAAAATATGGTCTGTTTATAAATTTATGGCATTCCTCTAGTATATATTTCTTAAGGCTCTGCGTTCGTTAGACCGTGATTATGTCTTTCTGATCTCAGTCCCCCCACATCAATCATTCATTCAAGATGCTCCACAGAAAAAAGAAAGGGAACACATTCTTATTTCCTTCTTCCTGCATCCAGTTCTAGCTATTATGCAGTAGGTGGGGCATGGGGGGGGGTTAATGATAGAAGCATGTTAATGTGAAACGAGGGAGGAGGGATAAGTACTGCAGAAAGTGTTTGTGTGAAAGGGCCAAACAACTCCAATCACAAGTTCCTTCAATCACAGTGTTGTGCGTTTGAGCATTTCATACCTGAAGTTGGAAATCTATACAATTTTAATCTGTTTAACATGTAGATGCTTTTTAAGCTTTTGTCTTGGTCTTAACTTTTTCACCTCGAAGGACTGAACAGGGACAAAGGAGCCCAACTACAGTAGCAACCTCAGTAAACGCATGCATTTTTTTTTTTTAATCTTTTGGCACATAGCCTACTTGGTCAATTTGTTGGGAAATTTAACCACATATAAAAATGGTGTTGAGTTCTGGTGTATAGTTAAAAACACAGGACACTTTACTACCAGCTTTCTCTTACTCAGGCCTGGACTTATCAAAAAGTAAGGATAACTCGAACTTTGAATGATGGATCTGAGGCTGAAATCAATACTTTTTCTCATTTGGTTTCTTCATAGCTTTCAGCAACATGATGTGAGCAGCACTTTGTGCACCAGACTAGGTTGGAACAATGACTTAGTCTTTGATGGATGACTTTGCTACTTCAGGAGACTGGACTCCATAGTGTAATGTCAGGGCATCTTCTCATGTCACTTCTGGGAATTTTAAAGTTTTTTTCTTCTGATTTATGGCATTAAACTATGCACCATATGGTTGGGGTAAAGGTACTGTCTCAGGCACTCTATGTCCCATGACAACATACCATAAAAGCACATGCAGTATGCAGCAGGACTTGACTACACATATAATGCTACAAATAAACATGAAGTTACCAAATTAGACTCCAAAAAGTTACAATACATAATCCTTGTTTAAACAAAAGTGTAAAACACTGTACTTGAGGAAGCCCTGATTCAATACATCAGTAAATATATATGGAATTCCTTTATAGCCAAAATGTTTTTCAATCCCTAATGGGCAAAATTTTCCACCAATTAAAACAAAATGACTGCTTTACTGGAGCTGGATTTAGGGGTATTTCCTTGCTGGTGGGAGGGAGAGACTTCACCCTGTTTGCAGTCTTTGCACTTAGCGTAGCTCAATAACCACCAGGAGGGTGTGTGGTACTTCTTAGGGCCGGGACACACAAACCCGACGGCCGGCCATCGGTAGAAAAACAGTTGGACCGAAAGTCGGCTCCCTGAGTTGTTCAAAAAAATACTGCCAAACAAACTAACCTAACGCCGACTGGAGCGTGCGATCTACGCATGCGCGAGGCGTAATACAACCCCATAACTGCAGGCGGGGCTAATCTGTGATGTCGCACAGAAAGAAATGGAAGAACAACTGGAAATGATGGATTGCTCTAGTCCAGAGTTCTGAACAGAGCTCGCTGTCATCAGTCAGTGTTTTCACTTCTGATAGAAGTCAAGAAGGATCGAAAATACAATGGATAATAATGGAATTATAATACAGTCAAACACAATCCAGATCCAAACCGATTACATGATAGAGTGTAGTGTAGCGTCTGTGCGGTCACTGTCTATCGAATAAATTTACCATCGTCATTTCTGGTTAACTCTGATTCGCTAGTCAAGGGCTACCACTCAACCAATCAGATTGGTCAGAGAGGCCCACGGCTGGTGACCGATTCTACATGTCGAAACGGTCAAAATAAACGCTGACGCACGACTGCACGGGGCACACCAACCCGACTCGAGTCACCGACCTCTCTCGATTCCCCAATGGCATCCAACGGCCAATAATCGGGTGTCCCAGCCTTTAGTTGTAAGAGGATATATGAGGAAGTGGCTCCGAGAAACGTTTCAGGAGAAACCAATTCAACACGACTGCAGCAGATCACTAATTAGTCTTCCCCTGTATTCAGTAGCATCCTGGGGGCCAATGCGGTAAAACCCTGCAACCTACATGCCACTGAATGGTGTTGTTCTCTTACAAAAGCATAAAATAAGCCAATGTTTGTTGCATCAACTGAGTCTGCCAATGTTTGAACTGGAAGGACCCCACATTTTAAGGCCTTTGCTAAAGAGAGAAATCCTTATTTGCTATATAAACTCAGTGTGATGTTCCTTCTGAATCCATGTGAAATCTAACTTGGTGCTTTTATATCATGTCCTGGAGCTTGTGACAACTATAAGCCCATGGGTGTCTCTTTGTGTTAGGGGGATGGTATTATGTTTAACTTGGCGGCTTATCGTCAATGATGGAACAATAAATTTGAGAGTTGAGAAAGAGTTGAATCAGTACATTCTGAAGGATATAACAACATTTCTCTTTCAAGTGAGTCTAGATGAAAATGGGTCATGCCGCAAGAAAACATTTCTTGGTGCGGGCTGTTTTGACAAACATTTCAAACTCATAACGGCAACAAAAAAGAAAGAAAAAGCATGTGGATGAAAGCAGCTATTGTCTCTCTCTTTCTCTCTCCATATACTGTATATATATATATATATATATATATATATATATATATATATATATATATATATATATATATATATATATATATATATATATATATGACCTTTATTTGTATCACATGATCTTGCCTGGCTAAAAACAAGTTAAGAAACAAATAAAGAAATAATACAAAGAAAAAGTTTTTGCTAATTCAGGTTTCCAGTATTTTAATTTCCTACAATATAAAAAGTTTATTCTTCCTGCAATTTGTCAAAAACACTCATTTTTGGGAAACACTCACAGCCTAATGTTAATCTGCTAAGCTCTGTCCTAACAAGCTTTTCCTTTGTAGAATTTGAAAACTTTTCAAGTGTTTCTATTTGGGAGAACATACTTTGCACACATATTACCCAAATAATGTTTTGATATAAACACTTTAAATGAAATAGGGCAACATAGTCATGCACACATACATGCTGTGGACTCATAGGGCTTCTGGTTTTGCACCTACTGGTCAGCTGAGGTCTTTCTCTGCAGCATTTGCTTCTGTTCTCCCTAAATATCTTTGATCTTCTGAGTCTAAAGACATACGTGTCACACAACTCAGAGTCTGGTATGTGGTAAACTGAGAGAACACCAAACTAATATTGATGATTAAACAACACGAAATAGATGGTTGTTTATTTGAGGAGGATCAGGAAAAAGGCGAACATTATTTTCATCCTTGGAGAAAAATGATGGTGGACAACAGATACCTGAGTGCTCATTGGAGAACTGGAGAAGCCGTATTGATGTGTTTTGCTGCAAGATGATGCATGTCTTCTTTTTTTATTTATTTATTTAACCTTTATTTATCCAGGAAATGTCCCATTGAGATACAAGATCTCTTCTTCTAGAGAGTCCTGGTCAAGACAGCACACGTAAGTTTCATATATAAGAGAATAAAACATACATATACGATGAAGACATTAAATACATCAAATCAACAGTAACGGACAATCTTAATCTCTTCTATACGTCTGTGGTGCAGAGGGTAGTTTTCTTTTTGTTTTTATTTCGCAGCCCTCTGGTGTGACGCAAAGAAACTGAACAAAGTGATAAAGGAGGATGGCTCCTTGTGAAGAATGTTGCTTCAGTTGAAAAATACAGTTCACAACACTCCACATCCTGCACACAAGACAATGATTAAACACAATGTTGGGCTGATTTATGTATTTTGATATTGGTTGTAAACGTGATGCAAGTGGGAAACGTATGGACTGCTACCCAGTCCAGGGAGCACTGTGCTTTGGCAGTGTTCTGCTAGTCGTATGAAGATTTAAAATATAATCTCAAGTGTTTTGGCATAAAGTGAAACAAAGAGCAAGTTAGTTTCCTAAGGAGCCTTTCTCCTTTCATTGTGTTCCACCATCAGATCGATGTGTCAGCTCTTCTGTCTGTTATCCATCCTTTTCCAGACCAGACATTCAGACCAGACAGATAGAAGAGGATACAGGGGCATAAAAAAGGTCTTTTCTTTCTGCCTGTAGCAGCTGCGTTTTTGTGACGCACGGTAGCATCAACTGAGAGTGAGTGCAGGCTGGATCTGACCACCGAGCAGCAGCTCGCCTTTGTCTCCTGCTTCCCTGCTCTCGCTTAAGAGAGCTTTCTGGAAGATGAGGAGCCACCAAACCTTGAGGAGGATACTATAAATGCCCTGGCCTTCTTCATCAATGATGTAAGACACTGGAACAGAGACAAGCGAACCCTCTTAGCCGCTGTGCTGCATGTGTGACAGAAACGGACGCCCGAAAGGACGTAGAGGCAGAGAGGCAGAAAGGTTTAGGCTACAGGCAGCTCTTAAGAGTGTGCACAGTTTGAGCCGAGCCCTGGGAGGCCGGCAGGATTCCTCCCCATCACTTCCACTTCATTACTCCGGGAGCGGCCATACATTATTCAGCCCTGCAGCTTCAGTCCGCAGGGACCGATAGAGAGAGCCTTTAACAAACACTTTAGCTTACCTTAACTCCAGCATTGATCCTGTCTGTTTATGTGTTTATCTATCTATCTATCTATCTATCTATCTATCTATCTATCTATCTATCTATCTATCTATCTATCTATCTATCTATCTATCTATCTATCTATCTATCTATCTATCTATCTATCTCAGACTTTCCTGAGATGTGTGTAGTGCATAAAAATTACTAAACGTATCTTTTGACCTTTACCACAATAAACTTATCTACAAATAAATAAATAAACAATTAACAAATGAATTAACAATATGTAGAAAATGATCAAGGTGGTAACTCACCCACTTTGCTATAAATTGGGTGGCACATTTTAAAATATTCATGTGCATTTAATTCGTTTACTGTAAGAGGTCACTGGAATTATACTGAATTCACAATCTAAGGTTACTTTCACATGTTTTTGACATGTTTTTTAGATAACAAATGCCAAATTTTATATATATATGTATAAATATATATATATTATTTATTATTATTTATTTATTTGCACAATGACAACAGTAAAGTTTTTTATCATACAAGGACAAATAATGTGTGCAGGAGAGGAAAAGAAGCCCGAAGGGCTTATAAAAAATCCTCCCCCTCAATAGAAAATCACCAAAACAAATCAGTCAATAGCAAAAGAATAGAAAGGAAAAGAAAAGGTAAAAGAAACAAAGAAAAATACAATAAACACCCAAACAAAAATATCTATGAAATGGCAATTTCATTTTAGTACGAATAGCCTGTTAATTTTGTCTAAATAAAAGATTCCCCATTAAGTTGGTCCTAAACATTTTTAAGGATGACACTAACTTAAGAGATCTATCTAAACAGTTCCAGAGTTGAGGGCCATGGAATTTGATAAAGGATTGGTGACTGCAGGTACGACAAAGAGGTAAATGGAAGTTCTTCCCACCTCTAACTGAATAAGAATGAATATCTGATGATAAGTATCATATATAAATAAATAAATATATATAAATATATATATAAATTTGGCATGTGTGTGTGTGTGTGTCTTCTCCAGACTGTCGGTTTCAGGAAAACCATATAAGCGTTTACTCCAGTGTTCAGCCGTCACCCACTACTTAGACCTCAGGTGCCATCATCTGGTGCATCAGGGCTATTGCAGCCACGTCGGTGTGTGTGTGTGTGTGTGTGTGTGTGTGTGTGTGTGTGTGTGTGTGTGTGTGTGTGTGTGTGTGTGTGTGTGTGTGTGTGTGTGTGTGTGTGTGTGTGTGTGTGTGTGTGTGTGTGTGTGTGTGTTGCAGTGCTAGCCTGAGGGTGCGCTGGGCTCAACTTGCACTAGTTATTGACCACAGGGAAGAGGTCACCCACAATCTGGTGACCCAGCAGAGAACACACAGCAGGTCTGCTGTTCTTGTGCATAGTTACATGAGCTGGTGTATTTAATTTTGCATCTCTAACTGGACCTCCCAGGAGTCAAGCCCCGAAACAGTGTCAGCAGTAAAGGAGTTCACACCCTTTGTCTTTTCTCTTTTTTTGCTGGCTCTCCCGTGCCATGTGACGTCCATCACCGCTCAGTATTTACATCAGTGGAAAGCACAAATGTAGAATACTGTTCCGCTCATCCTCCATCTGCATCAGGCAGAGAAGACGGGACAGGCGAGGTTGATTATTGCATCAATCTTCATGCTGCATTGTTCATTTTGTCATTCATCTGCTTAATTCTCTGGATGTCCAACCTTCCCATTTCTCATCCCGACAGCCCCCCCAGCTCATTATTCTGTGTGCCATCACTGATCACATGTCGTAAAACAGTTTTGCAAAACATTAAACCGTGCCAAATGCTCAAGAGATCGTGCCATGCGGTCGAATGCGATAGCAGTCAGTTAAGTGCCTCTTTTTAGCGCGCTGACGTTCCCTGGAGAGACGCCGGGCAATAATTCCCTCAGATAGCCCCTGTGGGAATGACGCTGCTGGTTTTCTATGTCCACTCCAATCACATCACTAATGGAGAGGCGGGTTAGCATCTGTGACAGTGGGAAACCAGATCTCCTCTCCCCCAGTGTGTGTGTGCGTGTGTGTCTATTGCAGTTTGCAGAACAGTTGGTAGGTTTCCCCTTTCCCTGTGGATGAACACACACACACACACACACACACACACACACACACACACACACACACACACACACACACACACACACACACACACACACACACACACACACACACAGGAACAGAGGAGTCTCAGGCTGGACAGGGTTAATACACTCCATTAGGCTCTATTACCCTAAATGACTTGGGCAAATGAATAAGGACTCACATCACTCTACTACTGAGTGCACGTGCGTTTGTGTGTGCGCACGCACGTCCGTGCATTTCATGTGTAATTACACAGTGAAGATATGTGACCCACGAGTCATCTCTCATTATCCACAAAGTGAAAGACAGCAGAGGGAGGCGTTTCTACGCCGCTGTCATTTCCACCGATTTCAAATTAAAAATCCATTTCAGTCCAAAATTTTCTGGAATGAAAATTTAATTTGTCAGTATATTAACAATTAGATCACAAATATCTATCGAACTTAAAAGCTGCTTTGGGAGAGCAGCGCTCTTTGGCAAATGGTAACATATTGTATATTTGTTTGGTCTGGTTCCTCTGGACTGGATTTCCACAGGGCAGAAAAATTTGTATTTTTCAAACGTGCTGTGGGGTACGAACGCTGCTGAATGACTGTTTTGTGGTGGGATTGTAGTAAACAATTGCTGATCCAAGGAGTTCATCCCATAAAGAGTGAGTGGGGTTTGTTCGGTACGTTCTGTACCGGGGGCACATTCCTATGAACTGGAGCGGTACCTGACCCGTTTCAGAGAGAGATTTTTTTATTGTGAAGTGAGTGGGTGTGGCTGGCCAGGCTACAACACCATATTACAGTAAAGTGTGTGTTTTTTGTTTCTCCACACTTAGGAAACCAATGATGAGGATAACATCAGTTTGAGGCTTCACATGTCTGTTGTGGTTTTCAGGGTATCAAGTACAATCCTAAATGATTATTTTTGATAAATAACTTCAAAAATAGAGAATATATAGCATAAAAAAGCACCTACTGGAGCCGAGGTTTAATATACCCGGGTTGGGGGGGTACCAGGTCTCCTGAATGAAGGCACCCTCCCTCATCCATCACCTGCCCCTCCTTCAGTGGGGAAAATGTTTAAATGATCCGTATTCCTTTTTTTAGTGAATGTAAACGTGCAGGTGTGTGATGTCTTGAGAGGAAAGGACTCCCGGCTGGGTCGTTCTGCTTCAACCTGAAACCCACCGAAGCCTCAATCCTCAAGTGAAGGTCTTTTATTTTTGCAAACGACCAACTGACCAGGTTCTCACCAGTCCAGCAGCCACCTCGTTTTCCTCCGTTGTCTAGGGGAAGCCGTAACCGACAGAGCAGCTGTAGCCGACAGAAAACTCCACCAAGCGTTGATGCTCTCTCTGACGTCCAAGCAGCGGACGAGCAAACCTTCGACAGGACTTTGACGACTATCGTGGATATTTTACCAAACCCAGGCACAGTATGTAAAAGCAGGAGAAAGGTGGCATATGTTTCAATCCAGCGATTGCGTCTCAATGGATTCTCGACAAAGACGCAGTGAGTCTCCAGCCCCCTCTGGACCCTCGCAGCAGCACACTGAGTTAAGTTGCGGCGCCATAACAAATCAGTGGATAAACATTGTTTCAAAATGGCTGAAAGGAGTCAGCGATGCGCACACCCAAACACAAACCCGCCCTCCTTCCTAATCTGCGTCTCCTCTTAGATTATTGCCATGAATGGGCTCGCAGCAGAAAAGACTTATCACTCCCTCCTTTTATGACATTGGTTTTGTGTATTTTCCCTGTATATTAAACTTTCCTCCTCTAAAGGGCAGCAACAATGTTTGCTATTTGTCTGCGCCGTACTCGCAGCTGCAACGCCACAATAAATGCGGACTGAGCAGCAGCAGTCGTAAACTCTGCATTGTGGAGCACGTTGAATTACCCATGAGTTTTGATACTCTGCTTTTGTATACATGCTTAATTCCCACTAATCCCTATGGAAGAAAGTGAATGGTGTAAATTCCCTATGATATCTGTCTCGGCTAAACATTTGCTCACTTATGTGTACACTGAGTACAGAAAATTATTCTTTTGACAACATTACAACAGATTTAACCCGCTGCCCTGCTCGCTCTGCAGCGACATGCGTTATGGCTTCATTGCACTGGGAAACATTTCCATTTCAGATTACAGCTCAGCAGCCAACACACACGGCTACACACACATCCGCGCGGTTCAAACGTGATTTTGTCTACGCGGGCCTGGCCTTGAGCTCCGGTGGTAAAAATGTCAAACGCAGAAAATCCTATTAAAGACTCCAAAAAAATGATGAAGTTGTATGTTCATTTTTTTTTTCTTCTGTCATGCTTTTTCTTCCGCAAACCCCCCTTGAGATCAATATCTGTAAAGCCAATTTGGGAATCAAACACTTTCCCTCCCTAACTCTCCTCCCCTCCCCCTCCTTGTCTTCACACCTCTCTTGCCCTCTTTCTCCTCCCTTTGAGTCTTTTCTCCGCCTGATCGGCCCCTTCGCCTCCCCCCCCCCGGCCCACGTCCCCTTTCTGCCCGGCTGGCCCTCTCAGTGGGGCTATAGAGTCCTAACTTGTCTACATTTACCCCCTGCATCGGCCGTCGAGAAGGGAGTCTGTTAAGGCCTCGCCATTCTTACCGAGTCAGCTCGCGCTCTCTGTTTTCACGACCCCTGACCCCAGGCCATGGCAACATTGGCAAGAATGTCAGGAGTGATTGGCAGGATAAAGAGCGCGGCCCTTCTCTCCCGCACAAGCGGATTTGAGATACTTTGAGAGGGGGACAATGGTGGATTTGGGCTTGATTGGATCATTGATGAGCTGATGACTGTCAAAAGAGCACGTCGTCTTTCCATAAGCCTGATTATCTCTGCATGGTGAAGGAGCAGCGAAGAGTAGAGGGGCTAACCACTGTAGATGGAGATAGAAGGAGGGGGGGGGGGGGGGCTAGCGTGGAGTTCACCCCCATGCAGTGTAGCTCTAAAGGGGACAAAGCTGCACATGAGGTCCAGGCTACAGGGCCTGGGCCTCTCTCATCCACTGGGGGCATTTAACAAATCTATTCAGCCGACTGGGGGCCCTCATACATGTGGGCAAAATCACGGGAGGATGGGTTAGGAATGGCTGTGTGAGGGGGGGGTGGCACATGGAGGAAATCATTGTTCAGTTCCTGAGCATCCCATCAAGATGACAGAGGAGGGGAGAAAGCGGGAGAAGGATCAGGAGAGAGTGAAATGCTGGCAGAAAAGAGCATTGGGACAGGCGAATCAAAGGCAAATCCCCTCCGTAATCTCCCTCTTTAATAGAGATTAGAAATCATCAAAGATGCGCTGCAACACCAGAGAATCGCCGGGCTACAGTGCGAGTGTGCCCGGCTAGCTAACTCCAGAACCTCCACCCGTGTCCCTCACATGGGTCTGGTTCATGAGCGAGCCGGTAGGAAATCCCAAATAAGAAAAATATGGGACGGTTTTCAGAATAAAAGAGGGAAGAATAACACCCCCTGTGGTTCGTAAGTCTACTTTTCATTTTACTGTAGCTATGATCAAGATATTTTGCTGATATACTTTCTTTTTTGTGCTTCGGGGTTGAAAACTAAAATCGGAAACAATTTGGAGCAGCGGCGGCACATGGGTGTAGCGGTTAGCACTGCCGTCAGCAGGGGGGGTTCTGGTTTGAACCCTTGTGGAGTTGTTCTCCCGTGACGGTGTGGTTGTTCTCCAGCTTCTTCTTACCAGTAAAAAAACCTGAACAAATAGTCGTTGGAACAGGGACAGCTGAGTGCCAGTGACAGCGTTTTAAAAGATATCAGGTGATTGTATATATGATTTGGTGCAAAGCCAATACAGGTCAACTCTATTAGCCGCTAAGATGGGAAGATGGTCTACTTGATGAAAAAATATCTAAGAAATCTCAAAAGCACAATGGTCCTCAAAGAAAGATTGGAAGATAAGTGCATATTCTCCATCAACAGTGCATAATATCATTAAATCATTAAAGGAATCTGGAGTAATTTAACTGTGTAAAGATGGTGGGGTCAAACCTAGGCAAGTCACCGGATGTCAAGTCCCTCGGACGGCTCTGCATCAGGAGTTGTCAGTAGCTGATGCAACCTCGTGAGCGAGGGATTACTTTTGGAAACTTTTGTCAAAGCACTGCGATACAGCTACATTCGCATAAATACCACATGCAACTTTCCAACGCTAAAAAGGAGCCTTATGTCAACTTTGTCCAGAGGCATGGCTTGGACATTCATATCTGGAAACATGTAATGTGTTCGGAGTAATCAGTATTCTAAATCGTTATTTTTTTCCTTTGAAGAAGAAGAAGAAGAAGTAGGTCCTATGTGCTTCAGACCAAAGATGAAACGAGCCATCCAGACTGTTATCAGCAAGAATTTCAAAGCCAGGCTCTTTGACGGTGTGGCATTGTATCAGTGTTCTTGGCAAAGGTCATTTAAACGTCTGTAGTTGCAGCATTAATCCAGAATAGTAGATTGAGATTCCAGAACACGATGCTGCCTTCAAAACCACATCTTTTCTTACGGCCATCCGTGCAGTCTTTTTAACAAGACAGGGCAAAACCACATCCCACGCACATTAAAGGCATGGACGAGGAAGGACTGGCTGGTCTGCAGCCCTGACCTCGAGAGAATCTCTGGAAAATAAGAATATGATGACACGTGCTGCTGCACACCTTAAGACATATTTGCAGTAAGACAAAAAATAACTTCAATGTTTCATCGCTGGTATCCTCAATGGTAGCGTGCCTTTCACTGTTGGGTGCCTGAAATACAGGAATATATTATTTATTAACAAATGCAATTAAGATGACAAGAAAAAAAAAACATTAAATGCCTTCAGTTTATATTGTCTACATATAAGTTGTTCTAAAAGTGGCTCTTCCTTTCCTGTTTCACATATCCCTACTTTTGATTTGGGATGTGATTTTTTTATTTTATTTATTATTTTAGCAAGGTGAAGGATGTTTCGCCAAGAAAGGATGCAATAAAACTACATTTTCCACCCTGACAATGACGCAAGCGTTACGTCTGTTTTTTGTTTGTTTTTTTAAGTTTTTTGTTTCAGGTGAGATCCAATCTTTCAGAGTCCGAAATAACTTTCCAATCAAAAGGCTTTGAACAAATCAAAAATGACACCTGTTCCATGTCTGTGATGGGACTGAGAGAGAGTCAGGCATTTAAGTTGCAACAACCCAACATGAGGCCTAAACTTGACACTCTGAAGAAGTTTGCATTAGCGCTTGCCAGAAAAGAACAATCGCAGTTTGGATGGGCTCAGATTTTCCTCTCCATTTATGAAAAACAATATTTTAGGCGTGATCTGTAAAAAAAAAAGAAGAAAAAAACAAATCCATTTGAAGTCATTTCACGCAAAGCTCCCATCTTTGAAAGAATAGCATACTGTTCAGGTACTTGGAATGACAGTAGCACAATCTGGCCGGGATGGAGTAGAAGGATAGACGTGTGTGCAAGTGAAAGAGTGGCGGATATTCTCCTCAGCAGTGCTGATGGCAATCTGTCAGAGCTGGCAGTGGAAGTGAAAATGGCCTCAAGTGTCTGGCTTTCTTCCATGCTGCTCTCACATCAATGACACCTCTCACTGCATCATCTCTCTGTCTCTCATTGGCTCTCTTTTGAATCAAATTGCTCCTTCTATCGCTACTTTTCTGATTCTTTCTCTGTCGACGCATAGCTGACTGGGCGGAAGGGAGGATGGAGGAAAAGGCTGACTTGACTCCCTTGTTTTTTGTCTTGGTTCATACACACACGCCAGGTTTACTGGATGGATGGATGGATTATAAACCACAATCAGATCCATGTTAGCGTATATAGCTCTGAAACATTTGAACTGAATACAAAGTGAAATAAAACAATAAAAGAATGGCATGTTTTGCTTTATATGTCGTCCGGTTCTCAATAAGAAAACAGTTGAGACTGATTTTCAGAGCTTTTCTGCTTCCGTCTCAAGTTGTTTGGGTCCCCCAAACTCCCAACTCACCCAGTCCCGCGCCTGACTGGCTACTAAGCCGAGCACAGTGACCACGGCCTTGAGAAACGCTCTTATTAGCTGCCTTGAGACCCCCTTACCATCCTGTCTCTTTCTCTGCATGCTTCCTATCTTCAGGGCCTTTGACCGCCACAAAAGATGCAACAGACTGACACACAACCCACCCACCTCGCTCCAATCCACCTCCGCCTGAGCTGCCGCCCCCATACTGCCTGATGGCCTTTTCCCGGCCGTCTGATCCATATTTCAGAGGCGGCAGCGGTGCCACTGAGGGGGTATAATCCAACATTAAAGGAGGCGGCTCTGGGTTGAAAGCATAGGTGCAAGTTCACAAAGTCTTGGAAATCTTCAATTTCGGTTTCTGCAGCATTTGCAGCCGCTTCCAAGATGCTGGCCTGTGAGATTTTTGGCAAGGGAGCACATTTCAATGACGGCGGGAATTTTCTTCTGCAAAAGCGCTGACAGTGGAGGGCTTAGCTGGCAAACGGAGTATGACACAAGCCACAGACTACACATGACCCCAAAGGGCCGCTTACAAGTACACACACACACAAACACACACTAAAAATGTTTTGAACCCCAAAAAGTGCTCTCTTTCCCTCTCTCTCTCCACACACACAGACACACACACACACTCATATATATATGTATATAAAATGTAAAAAAGAAATATCTGATGCTTGCTTCGGAAGATTTAAGTTGTCCCTTCTATACGTTTTTGACAAAAATGCAAAAATGAGTTTTTTTTAATAAACAGCAAATTGGAGAAGTTTTCAGTAATAAATGACTATAATGACATTTATTTATTTCCCCAAAAATATATTCTTTAAAGACAAATTCATATCCCATATTTACAATTTTCAGGTTTCATTCACAACAGAACAGCAAAAGAAAAAGGAAAATAAAGACAAGGAAAGATATAAGCAGATCTGGGACAAAAACAACCATCTGTTTCGCTTGTAGACGCTAAACTGTAACGCTATGGCAGCTCGCCCGCTCAGAAAAATAGCCTCCATGTAACTGTTCTCCATTAAATAAAATTTTTTTCAATCTTTTTTTTCCCTGTTTGTTTTGC
Organism: Cololabis saira; assembly: GCF_033807715.1. Lineage (NCBI taxonomy): Eukaryota > Metazoa > Chordata > Actinopteri > Beloniformes > Belonidae > Cololabis > Cololabis saira. The sequence goes on along the minus strand of NC_084601.1, from coordinate 20,130,729 downwards.
TTCATCTTCTCATAACGTCGTGGTCAGAACTCGCTGCGGCGCCTTCCCTTGATGAGGTCTGAGGAACGAAGACAACAAATAAAAATGATGGTCAGTGGTGAATTGAGTCTATTCGGAAACAATATTCAGTTATTAAAATCAAACCCTATCTTTAAGACTGTATTCTGTTGTTTTTTTTCTTTAATTGCTATATTCTTAAATGCACACAAATATAATAGAGCAATCTGAACTGTTTCAGGTTTTTGCTGGACAATATTAAACAGTTTATGCTAATCAAAAACTAAATTGTTTTCACGCTCCACTTCATTTCTATATTGCTATCAGCTCTTTCTTTGACAGACATTAGCCTAATTCATGGAGGGGCGTGAATAAACGCAGGCAGATTATTCAAATGACATAGGTAGGAATGAGGTGGCTGTTGGGGGACAACAGTGGGGGGTGAGGAGGTGGTATCTTGGGTCGATGCCTGACTGGCGTTAAAGTAGGGGACTCATTCACATGATTTATGGGCCGAGGTCTGCCTCCCGCCAAGTCAGGTGTGACCATGTTTACCTCGGCTTTAAGGGTCACTAAGAAGAAGACACTTGGGAAATAAAGTTAATGGCGTCATAATGCCCGGGGTTTACCTGTCAGTGATGAGCTGAAATGGAGACTTCAGGGACTCGGGCCTGTGATGGCTCCCCTCATCTGTAAAAAAGGAAAAATAAAATAAAAGGAAAAGAAAAAATGGAATTCTTGATGGAAAAAAAAGAGCTACTTAAAATGAGTCTTGAAATGTACTCTCAAATGAAACTTATTTTGTCCTGCAGATTGTTTTTTCTCAGTCATCGTTGCCATGCAGAGTAAACTACCGAGCCCCGTTTGGAAAGAAAAATGCTGACATTGAAATGGAGTTCATACCATCTCGTTTTGGACTGAAACTTCCCGACGACTCCACGTCGCTGTCGTCCTCCGTGCCCGAAGTCCCCGCGCCGGCCGCCGGCCGTGCGTCATGACGCGCAGCCGGCAGCGCGCCTTGGAGAGGCAGGTGTCCGGCCGGCGCGCCTCCCAGGAACGATCTCATGTTCAAAAGAGAGTTGGCATTCAGCAAAGCCGCGTTGGCCCAGTTGTGCAGCTTGCCAATCTGGCACGTATATATTCCATGAGCCGGGAGTAGGGCCGGGTGGCCCGGGGAGACCAGGCCGGCCTGGTGCGCGTAGGCCGCCGGGGAGGCTTTGTGAGAGCTGTCGGGGGCCGTGGCGGTTTCGGCCAGAGACCATATTTTAGGTTTACTCTGCGGCGGTCTCTGGCACTCCTGCCTGCCGGGTGAACGATCCACTGCGAGTTTGACACCGGGCGAGACGGAAACCCCCGTGGTGTCCGCCCGGCCCAGGTCCTCCGCGGGAAGCGTCCTGCTGTCTTTCTCGGAGCTCTGTGACTCCGAGGCCTGCTCTCCGACAGACAGGCCCTCCTCTCCCTCCGCTTGCTCCCCCGTCCTCTGCTCCTCGGGTCTTTCGATATCGACCGTTTCCAGATCGATCTCCTCCTCTTCGTCTTCGTCGTCGCTGCCGTTCTTGCCGTGCTCGTCCTCGTTGTCGCTGCTGAAGATGCGGCCGTCGCGGTCCTCGGCGCTGCGGCCCCAGGTCACCTTGTTCTCCTTCTTCAGGCGTCTGCGCGCGTTTGCGAACCAGGTAGACACCTAGAAAAAAAAAGACAGTTTACGCATCGAATTGTAACAAGAAGTCAACGGACCAGCTGGAATTATTGTCCAATTTGATAATTTATTATCATGAATTAGAGAGTTTGGAAAGTTTTTCCCATGTGAAACTCCCTGCGTGGATCAATGATGGCCAAAGTAACGTAAAAGAGCTAATGAGAATTTCAAACATGCATAAATGTGATATTTAAAAATAATAATAATCATATTTGTACCCTTACACACTGTGATTGTTTGCAAAGCATAATGGGACTTTGAATAGCAGAAACTCGCAGCTGTGGCGCATGCCCACCTGTGTGAGTGTCATCCTCGTGATGATGGCCAGCATGATCTTCTCTCCTTTGGTGGGGTAGGGGTTCTTCTGGTGCTCCTGCAGCCAGGCCTTCAGGGTGCTGGTGGTCTCCCTGGTGGCCGTCTTGGCCCGGGACGGGTCCCCGTACGGGTACTGGCCGTACGGGTAGAAGCCCTGCGCCGCGGCGTGGACGGGCAGGGAGGCCGGGTGGGACCCGGGGCTGTCCTTCAACTCGTACTGCGAGGTCTGGGGTGTTGGTTTAGCGAGGACAAAAAGAAAAGAAAATTTAAAAAACAGAAAACCAGCGAGCGACTTGTTTTGGAATTTTTTTTTTCAATATAATTGGTTGTCATGAATATTTGTGGAACAAAAAAGGTTCGAGAAAGTTTCTAAAAATGTTTTGAACCTCAAAAAGTGCACTCTCTCCCTCTCTCTCTCCACACACACACACACACACACACACACACACACACACACACACACACACACACACACACACACACACACACACACACACACACACACACACACACACATATGGTTTTTACTTTAATTAAACTTAAACGAATGAGGCCTCTAAAAGCTGATTTTTTTAATCAATTTTCCATTTCTAATACGATATTTCACTCTTTTTTTAAACCCATTTCAACCATTAATACTGATATTCATCTCATATCCTGAGTGTAAAGTAGTCGACAATTTCTGTAAAATTACATTATTTAGCGTGAATAATACTATAACCCATAAACATAAAATATAAGGTAAAAATATATTCTCCTATATTGATTTCACCGATAAATATTCGTAAATTTAACACAAGAAATTAAGAGTTAATATACAAGAAATTTAGCCACATTTAAATATATATAGAGAACAGAATGAATAAATTGCTCAGAAATCCGCGCGTAACGAGTGAGCAGCGCGCCGTGCGTCCCGGACGCGAGCCGCTTTTACCGCTCTTACCATCTGCGAGATGAGCGCCAGGTCCGAGGCTCCGCCGTACGGCAGGAAGGCGCTGTAGTTGTGCGCCGCCCACGGGCTGCCGTACACCCCGAGAACCGAGCCCACGGCCGCCGCGGCCGCCGCGGAGCTCACGCCGCCCTCCGCGCCGTCCTCCCGGGCGGACGCCGGGCGCTCGCCCCCGTACAGCTCCTGGGCCGCGCTGAGGAACTGCGGGTACCCCAGCTGAGGGAAAGACATGTCCAGGTAAAAACAAAAAACCGCGTCAAAGTGACAGAGGATGAGGTGGGAAAAAGCGGGGAAAAAAGAGAAAATAGGAATCCCAAGCAAGAAGAAGACTGAGGAGGAGGGGGGGTATCTAAACCACTGGACCCCCTTTTTCTTCTCCTCCTTTTTTTATTTGTAATTTGTCTTTTTTTGTTTTCTTTTTAGGAAGTGTCCAGCTTGTCCACGTCCCCGCGTCCACAGAGTTGTGTGAGAGCCGGAGTTTGGCACCTCGAGTGCGGAGTGATGCGTGTGCGTGGCCGCAGGAGCTTCTGGATGTGGAGCTGACTGACTGATTGGCAGCCTACTTAAGCGCCAGGCTCCTCCTATGCCCGGGGCAGGCGATTAGTGCATTGGATAGCCCAGGTCGTCCGTGTGTGCGTGCCTGTGTGTGCATGTGTGTGTGTGTTTCCAAGTGATGTGATTTGATTTCTTCACTGTGTCAACAGCAACGGAAACCTCTCGGTGTGCATGCGCACAGGCCTGCATGACTATTAGCAGTCATTACAACGTTATTTAATACTTGCACCAGCACTTTAAAGCACAATGCACGTGATCATTGTTGCGTTTATGCAGCAAAAACATTTACTTTTTAATATTTTGGGCGTCGTTTTGGTCTCCATGCGTTTGTTCACACATCCTCGACGAGCAGCCGGGCCCAAAGTGGACCGATATGTCCGTGGTTATCCACGGCAGACAGGGGAGCATATTTTTTTTTTCTGAGAGAAGATAAAGGAGGCGGGAGGTAATGACAGAGATTAGCGAGGAGATGAGATGGGAGAGATGCGGAGCTGCTGGGATGGGAGATGACAGATGCTGGCTGAGAAGAATAGACCACTGTAATACTCTGACAGTCTGGTGTCAGTCTCTGCGGTTGTTTGGAGGAGTAAAAGTTCACATGATGTGCTGGGGAAAAGAACTAGAGAGCCACATAATGAATAGTATCAAATTATAAAATATTTGTTTCATTTGAAGGAATATTTGATCAGCTCTGCTTGTTCTTGAACTCTGACATCACTAATATCTTCAACAACAAAACATCCAAAGGAAATCCATTTGTCCCAATCTTCCTGGTCAGAAGTTTTAACTGGAACGCTGAAGTTGAAATCCCAACTTGGACTGCTATTTATAACAGTCATGTCTTACTTTAATTACATTAAATAAGAGATACTTCTCACATTTGATCAGTGGAGTTGCTGTCATATGCCATTAATACCAATATTAGTATTTCTAATGACAGCTCACAATGAAAACAGGGAGTCTGGTGTTTTGAAAGGTTAATGTGAACCTGTTTTAATGCTTTAATGTGACATTGTCCAAGTGCCCACGTTCTTTGTAACTGATGCGTGGCCCACTCGGGTGTGAGGTCATTCCCAGTCCCGACTCTTCCCAGATGTCTCTTGCGCTTTAGATCGCTTTATGACACCTTATCCACTTGAGTGGACATCATGAACCTCAAAAAAAGGTACGAATGGAATTGAGAAGGATGAAGTCTCTGAAAGCGACCAAACCTCCCCACCTGCAGGGGAACCCTCCGAGTTATCATTCCAAAAGCTCCTTTGTGTGGGTTTAATTAAAGGAAAAACGTATTATTTCCTCATTGACAGGCTGTGCTATCAAAACAGCAACTCTCCTTCAATTTGATCGCACACACCTCCTGTCACACACACTGTCACACACACAATTGGGCAGTGCTAATGAGGTTGAGCACCCTGCACCCTGCTCAGAGGCCCCGTGGCCCTCCTGGGCTCACTTGGAGGTTAGCGGTGTAATTACTCCATCCCCATAAATACAGATTCATCATTTCACACTCCGAGCCCCCGATGAGCTCGGCTGAGCTGAGAGGGAGGGAGAGGGAGGGGAGAGAGGGGAGAGATGGGAGGTGGGTGGTGTCTGTGTGTCTAATGATTTAATTACAGTGCTTAAAGCCCACTCTGCCTAAGTGATGGTCCTCTCCGTGTCTTTCTCCGCTCTCTTCTCTCCTCCTCGGCGCTGGCACCTAGAGGGCTTTACTCATGAATCTCAAAGCTGTTTTCCTAAACACATATTACTCCGAGCCACGCTGCCACTGCCGCCGCATGTGTGTGTGTGTGAGAGAAGGAGAGGGAGGGAGAGAGGATGCTTAATCTCCATGGCATTTTAAATGGCATTCATGGAGGGCGGCTCGATCCTCATTGCCAAGGTAAATGGAGCCAGGGGACTCTCCGTTTCAGCTCGATAAAAGAGCAATGTTAAAGACCCTCACTGTCGCCCCCTCCTCTCTCGGCCTCCCTCTGTTTCGTTTCTCACTTAAAATTAATGTTTTTCTCATGACAGGGGAGGGAAACGAGACATATCCACCATCTAATAGGATAATATAGCCCCATTCACCACCGTCACCACCACCACCCTCCCTCCCCCCGGCCTCCTCCCTCCCTCCCTGCCTTTGTAGCTGCCTGATTTCCATAGTGTCTCTGTGGAGAGGTAGTTAATGAATTCCTCTGAGCTGGAGAAAGGGGGAGAATGGTTTGGCGGTTTAGAGAGAGAAAGAAGCAGGGATAGGGGGAGGAAGGCTTTGAGCTATGCCATTCAACTTCACAGGCTCAGCCTGTTTGTGCATTCACCGCGTCTGTTTGTGTGTGCAGTGCGTGTATGTGTGTGTGTGTGTCTTTTAACATGAACCTGCTAAGACTACCAAATATTTAGACTGGCCTCAGACCTCTTTTTTTTCTCTCTTTTTTTTTTTTTTTACGGCGATGGTGGATTGAGGGATCTCAGGAGGCAGCTTGACTCTATTTGAATCCCATTCCCCACTATTAGCTCAGCCTAGACACAGGAATAACTTACTGCAGGAAACATTTGAATAAAGTCCCACAATCCACTCGCACCGGCCATTTCCTCCTGGGTAATGTTCGGTAAGGTAAACAACGACACTTCAAATTATCCGAGAACTGATTGCTTTTTCTTTTCAAATCAAAGGGGACATACCGACGGTATACTTTTTAAAATTCTATTTAGGCATGAATCCTGCCATAAAATGAGACACAAAATGTTTTCAATGCAAAATTACATGTCATGTTCTGCCCTGTTACAGTGCTGTGCAGTTAACAGGGTTAGATTATTCAAAAATATTCATTTATCCGTCCTTTGCTGCAAAACTCAACTAAAATGTGACCATTTCAAGGACATTGTTATAACTTTTACAGTTGCAATGAAAGAGTTTCTGATGAAGTTGTCTTTCAAGACATTTAAAAACCCAAGACAGGGCTGGAAAATGACTTTGCTCAAGCCGAAGGTTGTGGTGGAGGTGTGCATCATTTTCTTGCATTGTGTAACTTTCATGACCACAAATTATACCAGTGCTGCTACTTCACAGCTATCGCTAATGAATTATGACAAGTAAAGTCTCAATTATGACCATCATAGGTCCATAATAATGTGCTGGCTGCCCCCCCTCCCTTTCCCCAGTTTTGGTAAAATAAACTAATGAATGAATAGATAAATAAATGCAGATATGATTAATTAATTTACACCTGACAGTCAGACAGGTGAGGTCTTCCATGACAAAGTCAGCAGTGATGGTAGGAGGAAGTGCTCCAACCGTGGCTCTGAGATCTGCCGCCCATCAGATAGATTTGCCGCTATTTTCAGTCATGTTGACTTAAACAGACATTTATTATCGGTCGGCTTGCTTGTTTAAAGTGTGGTTTTGTGCCTTCACCCAAGTCACAGGTGAGACAGTACGTCCCACAACCTCATGTGGACTGGCCTTCAGTTGCGAGCCAGCGTACTCGCTAATGTTCAAAGGTTGCCATGAGAAAGGAGAAGCTACCGAGATGTATGGCTGATCAAAATAAACCTGTTGCAGTCGGCTCTCGATTCCCTTTTTGAGTAGATATAGTTATTGCAACGACTTGCCATTAATTCCTCCCAGTTTTGTACGCCGGAGCGCTGCGACGGCTGGCTGAGCCCACCTGCCTGAGGTCAGCGTGAGGGCCCATGCTGCTGCACTTACCTTGGAAACGAATATGGGAATATACTCGGTTCTTCTGAGTCGAAAGGTGTTTATGGAGGGTTTGGAGTTCATCTTAGCAGGTGAAGCACCAAGTGAATAACTCATTATTTCTGTTTTACAATCGCTGTAGGTATGAATTATTGCCCTGCGATGGACCTACAACCTGTCCAGGGTGCATCCTCCACTGCTGTCCAGAGAGACTCCAGCAGGCCCCTGTGACCCTAATTAGGAAGCAGGTAAAGATAACGGATGGATGGATGGATGAACTCTTGCACAGTGAACAGTGTGCGGCTGATTAATTAGTAACGTGCTTTTGATTACCGGTAAGTGAAATGTCTTTTTAAGGTTTTAAGGTTAAAAAAATAATCAATTTTTCTTTTGTAAACATATATCCTGAAAGATGAAGCACCATAGAAACGCGTCACGATAAGTCACATGGCAAACGTGGATATGCACTGAAAACGGCAAACTTTCTTCTATCTGCTGTTCCTTTGGACTAAATCAAAGGCCTTTTGTGATCAGTTTCCAGGACGTCACGGATCGCAGAGCTGGCAGAGGGAAGCAAAGACAAGCGGCAGAGGGGAGAAGAAAAAAACCTGTCCTCACCTAGTTGACAGCACAGATAAGCAGTGATAGATTCAGCTTTGACCCGATGTTAAGACAGATGGATCACTCTGATGCACCCCAGATAAGCCTGCCAGCCGCAGGTAAATGCACTCAGATATGCAGGCGAACGGAGCTGCTGCTTATTCTATCACCCTGCAACACTCTTATGTCTCAGTTCACAGTCTTTATGGCTTGTGTCACCTGTTATAACAGCGGCTGGGTGACCCGAAAGCCTAAAGCTGGTTCCTGTTGGACAAGCTTTTTAACCCGGGTGGTGGGCGGAGGGCGGGGGGGGGCATGACAAAATAGCCTATCATTGGCAATTAACGGGCGAGCCAGCGTTTGTTTGTTAACAGCTCCTTTAGAAGTCCAGCAGGGATCATTTACAGTGGATAGAGCTGATAACAAACCCCGACCTCCAGGCCAGTCGGGTCACTTTGAATCCATCAAAACAGTGACTCCCCGACCCCCCACCCCCTGCCCCCCGCTTGAGAAACTCAACCACATTGTCGTTTTAGCTACTGACTGCACCCGAGAGCTGCAGTTAAAAACTCTTCTATCACTCTCGGCAGACAGAACGATAAAAACATGCAATGTTCAACATGATTGCCAACTGGAAGGAAAAAAAAAGGTGAATTTACCCCTCCTATTCTTGACAGAAAGACTTAGCGGGGGGCTTTTCTCATAGCCGGGGATCTGATTGTTTTCTAAACGGATTATTAACTCTTTTGTTACAGTAGAGGTCACTTTAATGCTTCTTAGGCCCCATTAGCATTGCTTTAAAGAGCACACACACACACACACACACACGCACACACACACACACACACACACACACACACACACACACACACACACACACACACACACACACACACAAAGATTGCTGTGTTCTAGGATTTGCCGTTTCTTGTCTTTGTTGTTCTCGGTGGGAGGAGAATGATACCGTTATAATGCTGTTAAAGACAATACTTCAACTTAAAAGGGGGTGTGTGAGGAATGGTGTGTGTGTGTGTGTGTGTGCGTGTGTGTGTGTGTTTGGCTGTGGGTGGCTTGTGATGAAAAGGTGCCCTTAGGAAGACCAGTGAGCTTAATGCAATAGTGCTGACTTCAATGGACACCTCAAAGAAAGTGGAATTACACAACGCTTTCAGCTGAAAATCCCTGACAAGTCCTCGAGTGAGAGGAGGATCAGGCCAGTCCTCGTATGAGAACTGACAGGATCATCGAGCTGCAACAGATGCAGTGTCTCTCGTGCAGGCATTGGACAAGGGACACTATTCAGCTGTATTTTTGTTTTTATACACAATATTTGCTTTCTGTTCATCAAATAATAGTCATCTGAAAGAAAAAGTTAGCCACCCTTGGGAAAAGTTCGGGTCAAGGCATCACAAGAGCACAGAAGTGTTTGCTCTTTGGCTCATATTGACCATATGAATGTGTTACTTGTGGTGGGGGGACCCCAGGGACCCTCGGATCCTGGCGGGGGGCCTCCCCCCGTCTTTGAGCTGCCGTTCTTGGGGAAGGATAAAGAGGGTATCCCTTACAGGTCTGACCTCCAGCCACCCCTTCCATCAGAGCGAGGGGTCGAAGGTCAGATCAATTGGTTCCCCGTTGCCTGCTGTCTCTAACGGGACTTAATCACCTATAGAGAGCAAGTGAAGAAGGCGAATGTCTGCGGTTGTCTTTCATTCAGATGAAATATAAAGCTTTTGGCTCCTATAAAAGTACTGTTGTGTGTTTCAAGGATTACACGTGAGATCTTGGTTAGAGTCTGGAAATATTGAGTTTTATCTTTGTGGTGACAGCAGTAATTGAGTATGTGTTAAAAGACTGAACAGGATGTGATTCACCAAGCATGATAAATTCCTTTTTACACTGATCAAAAAACTACAAACATTTTAAAATCTGGCTTTTTAGCGTAAATAGGAAAGTATTTAACCAGTTGAAACGGTTTCTCCAATTCATTGTCGATCAATACCCGCGATCGTTGTGGGTATTTAACAGTTTTGGCTCTGATTGGTATTGATGGAAGAACATCATAATTTAAAGTGTGGTTTTGCAGTCAGGACTGCAAAGGTGTACACAGGTAACTTTTTTTTGTTTAGAAAAACACATCTTTACAGATACGTAAGATCTGAATCTGCAAGACAGCTGCCTTCTCACTTCCAGTTTAACTTCATGGTCCAATTAAAAGATAATAAATGAGTCTGACTATCTGATAATGTCTTGCTTATCAGCACTGATGTGATGCCGTCTCCTCGTGGTGTTGCACAGTACAGACTTGGCCTTTAACACGCCTTTTCCACCAAATTGGTTCCAGGGTTGGTTCTGGGTGAGTGCTGGTGCTGGTTCACAACTCGTTCAACCTGCGAACCAGCTGAGAACCGGTTTGATTTTCCACAGCTTGTTTGTGTTAAGGGGAGTCCCGTCATTACATCACTGCAAACATCAGTAACGTTGCTGCGCTTGCATTGCCGTGAACGCTGAAGCAACCACAACGTATTTGCTCCAATACGGACTTGATAGCACCCCAGGCCCGGTTCTACGAGGGTGCATAAGCATGCATTGCACCCTCAGTTTATGTGTTTGCATGCTCAGTTGAAAAGACGAAAAGAAAACTGACAAATGCGCGCGCATTAAGCCTGATTTATGGTTCCGCGTTAAATCGACGGCGTAGCCTATGGCGTAGGGTACGCGGCGACGCACACCGTACGTCCGCTTCACCGCGTATCCTACGCCGTAAGCTCTGCGTTGGTGCAACGCGGACCATAAATCAGCCAGTGTACGTCACTCTGCGTCCAGCGCGCAGTTACCTGCACCAGCAAGACGCTGCTCTCTGCTGCACCGTTAACACAAAGTAACGATGGATATTCGGAAGTGGTTCAAGCAACGACGCAAGCAAGTTTATATTTATGGTTATATTTATTTTTGTTATTTATTTTTCTATGTTTTATTTTCTGTTGCTAGATTGTCTGATGGGTGAGGTAGCCCAGACTAAATGTAGCATTTTCTTTGTTCTGCAGCGATATTGCTGCAAAAATGCACTTGAAAGACACTTTAAATATTATTGTTTGACTGGTTTCATTCCACTAAAAATGACGGTCATGTTTAGTGATGGTTTTGAGCTGTATAGATAAAATTAGTTTGAATTTCTATGTTTTATTCTCAGGGTAAGAAACATCTGTTGCTAGATTGTCTGATGGGTGAGGTAGCCAGACTAAATATAGCATTTTCTTTGTTCTGCAGCAATATTGCTGCAATAAAGCATTTGAAATACACTTTAAATATTCTTGCTTTGCTAGTATCATTCCGCTTGAAATTATGGGAAAATGCATAATTTAGTGTTGAATAACGTGCCAGGCATGTGCACCCCCTCTGATCTGAGATGCACCCCTAGTCATCATTTTCTAGAACCGGCCCTGTAGCACCGTCCGTGGACCATGTCACTAAAAGACAGGTTGTCTCCTCCACAAACCACTGCTGCTTTGCTGCATCTAGATTAATTTGTCGCTTATTTTAAAATGTCTCCGTCTCGCAGTCTTGCTATTGCCGTTGGTCTTAATAACTCCGCCCCTCCACTTACGTGAGCGGTTCTTTCCTCTTGACCAGCAAAGAGTTGGTGCTACCTTGGAATGTTTTTTTTCTGGCCCGGAGCCAGTTCTTTGTTAGTGGGAACAGAAATACCGGTTCTAAACTCAGCACTGGCCCAGAACCAGCCCTGGAATCGGTTTGGTGGAAAAGGGGTTTCAGAGATCGTCTGTCAGTCCTGGTCCTCAGGTACCAAACGCTGTAAGTGGTGGGTGTTTTGCTGTTTCAACTGGACCAAAAAGTACTGTTCGTACGTCAGTGGCAAAATCAGAAATAACCACTGCATTTAGCCGATGATCAGTTAGCACAGGCTGCCTCCTCAGACCCCTCCAACACAACCCACAGCCGGCCACGGTGGTCCATGATGAGGACCGACAGAACGACAAAACACATTCTCTTTTTTTTTTTTTTTTTTTCCTTGTCTGCACACATATTACACATTCTCTTTAAAATATGGATGGTTAGATACACCTCAGAGGTTAATACAGCGCTAACGGCAAAGTAGCATAAGTGATGACAACTAGCCATTGGCTGTGTCGGCTGCCAATCAAAAGTCCACGCCCCTAACCAAGCAAAGTTGTATCGCTTCAAATAGTTTTACCTGATGTGGCACAAAACGTTCACATGTGGAGTCACAGTTGTGAAATCCAGCTACGGAGACCTAAACAAGGCTGGAAACATGTTCACTGCATGTTTGGCCATTTTCACATGGAGGTCAACATGGAGATCACGTGTTTCTCTAGATATAAGGCAAAACACAAATATTTCTCTATCATAGCCCCCCCTACTGGCCAGCTAGGTTAAAATTTGGTACATTCTTTTGAAAAACCACTATGAACGAGTCTACAAATGTTTCATCTTTCACAATTTATATAATTACTGGCCTTCGATTGGTGGAAATTTGATTGATTTTTAAAAATTATCTAGTTGGCACATTAGATCTTGTTATCAATTTAATGCTTGTATAGGCATAACACAATTCATACTTTTAGCTTAAGTGGTTCTCTAGATGTTGACAGGAGTAAATTGTAGCGTCCCCCAACGGCCAAAATGTCACTAAATATTGTGCACGTTAAAAGAACTGGTCGTCTTCACAGTTTTATTAAGAATGAATCATTACAGGCCTTGGGTAGCTCAGTAGAGTGAGCGGGTGCTTCTGCCCTCATGCACATTCCTGTCAAGCCTCTCGTTTTAGACGGAAAACTACTGTATTTTCCCCCTCTTTCTCGCCGTCCTACTGTATTAGTATTTTCTTGTAAATTTCCAGTTTTATGATATAATAACTTTTAAAAAGCATTCCCATGCTTGTCCAAACTGAAATATCACACGCCTCGCGAGAAACACCACTTGCTGTAGCCTGGGTGGGAGTTCTCACGAGGTTAGTGGTGACAACCGCAACAAATTCGTAACAACAAGATATTTCTTCCAAAAAAGCAAAGACTTGTGTAAATATCTCTAAAATTGGGAAACTGAATTTACTTTCCCAAAGAGGAGCAGGATGGGGCTCAGTTACACATTCTGAAAGATGTGTAACTGCGTTTTTAGTGTCTCTCACGGGGGAAGGACCGATGTCCGTCAGCAGCACCAGAGAGCCACATGAGTGAAAATGACAAATTAAAAGAAAATGTAAACGATTCACTCAATGAAGAAAATGTAAGTCTAAATAAACTGATGTATGTAAAATAAATAAATGTGCTTTAATTCCCTTTTGTGTTTTCATTTAGGCTCCATTATAGGAATTACATATATAGGAATGTCCACAGCATTTCCGTGTCAACAAAGGTCAATATCAGATTCTGAGCAAATACTTGTAGTTTGTAAATGGTTGACCGGTAGATATTTTAGATTTGTTGTAAACCTAACCCAAAATGAAATACTGGACGTCGGTTGGGCTGGTAGGACAGCGGGTGGTGGAAAACGTCCTTTATTTTTAAACCTATAATTTGACAGGTATGCTCGTGCAGGCAGCGCAGGTTTGAGTAACCGTTTCCTGTCTGCCTACTTTCCCAATAAAGGCCACGAATGCCACAAAAATCTTAAAAGAATGAGTCTGAACTTTTTGGGCAACACCCATAAATCTGATCAAAACCAGTCAAAATTATTTTAACACATTTTTGACAGAAATCAGTGCATCGTTTTGAATTTATGTAACAAGTTTGGTCTCTGTATGACTTGCAGCTTTTCAAGGGCCTTGATGGCAGGAAAAAAAGCCATCTTTACAAAGACAACAACTCAGAATTTCAGAGTTTCTGAACTCTCAACACAGACGGTGCATATCTGAAACAAATGCCCTTTATTTGGATTGGATTCAGCAATAATTAAAAAAGTTTAGCCTTTTTTCCCCCCTTAAATCACAACATTAACTTCCGTCAGCCATGTTTCTAACTTCATCCCTTAACATTTGAGTGCCTGTAAAGAACCACTGATGGTGGGATGATAGTACGATCAAAACGATGAGTTCAACTTCTTTTTCATAAAAATACAACAATTCTTGCATATTGATAAAACTCAACTTGAACCATCAGGATTGAACTCCACCGGCCGTATCTCCATCCCATGCTTGTCACAAATATTGTCCCACTTCCTGAATAAACCCGGTACCTTAAAGCAAACAGATACTTTAACCTGAAATAATGACCCAAGTATGCTGCCGGGTATCCTGCTCTTAAGCTCCATCAACTTCCTCTTAAACCTCACACCTACTTGAAGCATTTCCACCCTGCTGCAAGCTCGGCCTGACCCCGAGCACAAAGCAATAACTTCTATAAAAAAATCTAATAAAATATATTAATAGCCTCGCCCTGCTACACACGGCCTCTCTAACGCGCACATGCTCGTACGCTCAAGACATAAAGGTATTTGAGCTGTATAGAAACGATGATTTCAGAGAACGATGTATTGATTATCAGCACCAAGGTCTTCCAGTCCTGACAAACATAACAAGGTGAAGGCCCAGGGCTGAGATGTGGAGCCACGGACCAGTTTGTTTGGCCTTCACTTTCTTTTTTTAAATTCAAACGCAGCCGTCTGAATGGGTGGGCTCGAGTTTAAAACCGCCAGCAGGAACCAGAGAGAAAACACAAACGTTGTTGTTATGGCCTACACGGTTCCTGGGATACGGGGCGAAATACCAATCTTCTCATTATAACTCTTATTACAACGACTCTCGTCATAACTCCAGCGGCCAGCTGACTTCAATTCAAACAGCTTCAGCTCTTAATTGTTCCCAAATGCCGTTATGAACCAACGTCTAACGTTTCAGAAACATCAGCCGTTCACATTCGTAACCATCGACTGATGAACTCTGTACGAGCATTCAAAACTTTACACGGAGAGGAATGGACGTTGGGGACAATTTTTATTCAAGCTCATATAAGGATAAATATAAATTGTCTCATGATAGCTCTGCTACAGATGTGTGTTGAGATCATTTTGAGTGTCAATAATAATAATAACAATAATAATATAAAGCTGCTAAGGCAACAGATAACACAATAGTTCAAAGTTTATATCGGACATGAATTTATTTTTGTAATATATATCATCTATAAATCATTGAATTAAACCTGCCAACGTGGATGCATGTTTTGTAAACAATTTAAAAGAGTAAAACCTCAAAAGTTACAGCTAGCAGGAGTAACGGGGACTAACACAGACAAGACCCGAGGATTAATTGGCAACATTTCATTTCAATAAATATTGGTTTGCAAATAATGATTCAGCTTACAGCCAGTTTATGAATGTGTGCTTATGCTAATCTCAACACCTGGCGTCTGCCGGGGCTTCGTGGAGCAGAACTAGCAAACGCACGGGAGGAAAGGGGTTTTATGTCTTTGTTCAAATTCACGGGGAGACGAGGAGTCGTACAATAACCAGCGTCCGTGCCGAAGAGCCCCACGCCTGAACCAATAAAGGAGAAGCACACTTAGCTGATTAGCTGTTACGTTGCTGTCAAAACAGCTGGAATGACGGGACTAACAAGTGCACCACGGGAAGTGTGGTGAGAGTTTTGAAGCCCAACCAGTAAAAGCCAACAGAATAAAAGGGAGGCTAAAACAACAGGGGGACTGTGAGGACTGTGAGGACTGTGTGGACGGCGAAGCCCGTCACGAGGCCGAGCTGTCACGTATCTGTGGAGAGTCACAGAGGGGCTGCGCTGCGACTGTCTGCAGGACTCTGAGAAGCAACCGTGGAGGTGGGGAGAGCTGCATTCCTCACGGGGACTCCACGCAGCTCAGCCAATTAGCAGCTGAGTGGTTTGTTTTAGTCCAAGTGATGATGAGACGTTGCGCTGGGAGGCAGCCCAGTTCATTAAGCACAACACCGTCTCTGGTTTGCTCAGCTTGCCGGCTTTAACAGCCTCTCGGTGCGTGTTTACCAGTTGCAAATATGACAGACTGGATGTCTATTTAACCGTCTGTTTGTGCGAGCGGACATGTGAGGAGGTGCCGGCGGAGGTGGGGAGTTTCTGTATTTGCACGTGGGGGTGCATTTGCAGTTTTAGCCTATGTATACGGGATGGACACTATAACACCTGTCCATATGTGGGCAACTCACGAACTTCTAAAATTGACTGAAAAAAAGGTCTGAATCTGAATATATTTAAACTACAAATAGATCATGTACAGCAAAGCTGTTATATTGGCTGTTGCATTAATGCAGTACTTTTCTGCATGATCCTTTTTCAGTCATGTTAGGGTAAACCTTTTTTAAAGGGGTTATAACATTGCCAACACTTAATTACAGCCCTTGTGATGATTTCGAGTTAATTTATTAAGCACTTTAAAAACAACAACAGCTGACCAAAGTGCTGACAAGCGGAAGGAAAACAAAAACAAAACAGGACAACGTAAAACATAAAATGCATGAATATAATAAAACAATCATGGCAAGCTAAATGCTAGTGAGTAAAAATTATGAGATTTAAAATGAGATTTAAAATGCGTATGTGCAGCGGCAGCCTGTTCCAGGGTTTGGGACCAGTTCCTGCAAAGGCCCAGTCACCCCTGCTCTTTAGCTGGAGGAGGAACTATTAAGTGGAGTTGGTCAGCTGACCTGAAGAAGGTCTATGAACATTTAAAAGACCTGAGATACTGTATAAGAAGGTGCAAGACCATAGAAATGATAGGAAATGCAGTTCATTATTTCCAGATAAAGCACCACTGCAGGTTCAATATAGATTAAACTATACATTTTATTGATATTTGGCAAGAGAGCAAATAAGCATGCTCTCCCAGAATGCTCAACTATTTGTTTAAACTGCAAATGCAGCAGTGGATTAAAACTAAGAAAATGCTTCAGTCCTCCTTGAGCAACTGACCTCAGAATTCACACCTTCCACATTTGTTGATTCCTGCAGAGACACTAGAGCACAACCTCCCTTTCTTTGGCTCTGACTGCATCTTGATGAGTGTTAAAGTCTCAGAAATGTTTGCATCCCCAACATCAACCTGCTTACCTTTGGAATAAAACGTCTTGGCAACGTTTTCTGCGTATGCGATGAAAGGATCAGCTGATGCGGTGCGCCTAAGCTGTATTTCCACCAAATAACAGTATACATTTAACACAGTCACGTTAGTCTCGAGGAAAAAAAACACTGACGGATAAAAGGTAGTTTACAAAGGGCTTTTTAGTGAGGTGCTGAAGGGAAAACCATAAAAAAATGCACGGTTTACATGTGATTATTGGTCTTTTATTGCTAATTTGTCAAAATCCCTTCATCAAAAACATGGTCACTTGTCTGCCACCACTGAAGGAACCACGGTTCAGTTTTTTGGCCAGTTTTGGAAAACAAACACCTGCTAGTTTACCGCTGGGTCTGGCTTCCATGGCAGTGGGCCAGTGGATTATGGGATACGCCATGCAAAATGAGAATAAATAAGATTTTATCTATATCAATGCCATGATCAATTCTGCTCATCCATTTAACTTTATTTAATCAGGTCCCCGACGATGAGTTTTAATGAGAAAACAAGCACGCCTCCACAGGTTTTTACGCCTCAACACTTCCGTTTTACTGCCTCATCATCCAAAAAGAGGCTTTCCAGCGGCTCAGTAATCCAACACCGTTGCAGGTTACGGCCGTATTTCAGGTTCAGCTCAAAACACAACGGATCCACACTCTCGTTCATGTCTGTCACTTCCACTGTACAAAATAAATGACTTCTCTCCCGCCTTCAGTCTTACTCTATGTTCGTTTGCAGCTGCCAGCTTTCATAATGGAGTTGATCAGTTTAAGGCCTCGTGGTTCTGATTCTGCAGGGAATCTGGAGCTGGTTCTGAGGCGGAAATGTTTTCTTTTTTCATTCTTGCCTCTCGTTGTATGCATCAAACTTTTCCAGAAGCAACCAACCCTCCGGCTATATATTTTTTGTGCATATATTATTTGTGTAACTGTCCACACCAACAGGTAGAATATGCAAATTTGAAAATGGTCAATGCGGTGGCCAAAGGCATATCCACCAGATATCTATAAGCTCGTGTTGCACATACGAGCAACAGTGTGCTGAGTGTGGGTTGCACGATTGCCTCAGTCGATCTGGCACATGTAGCACACACCAACAACAGCGAGCAGAAATGAAAATTGACCCAATTGTTGTTATTCAGTTGGATTTACACTTCAGAAAGAGGTAAAATCATTGCATCAGTCCAACGAAAAACCAATTTGAGCTTCTCTTAGCCAGATTAACATACCCAGATAATGTGGTTAACGTGGTTGAACGGATTGAAAGCGGTCCAGGGCTTTGAGTCACGAAGAGCAGGGGAAGCAGATGCGCTGAGTAAAAGGAAGCCGCTGACAACAGAGAATTCATCACTTGACTTGGTACCGGTTTAAATAAGCTTGTCAGATGTTTTGATCTGTGACATCACCTGCAAACAGGCCAATACCAACAAGCTGAAAGTGATATATCACCACCTACCATAGTAGAGCTGAACATACTTTCATTTCTGCACATTTACGCGAGAATGACAGCGGACGGAGGCCCAAGATTGATCTAACGAGTGCATCCTTTCAACCCACCTCAACAGCAGACATTCCAGTAATGACTCTTAATCAACGTGACTAATGCCCCTATTCACCAGTCGGCCAAATATTAGTCCTACAGCAGTCGTTAAAGAGCAATTATAGCTCTCCTCCCCCTTTTGTTTTCTCATTCAACACAGTTTTTGGACCAAGTCAAATAAGCTACAGTGTAAGAGCAGAAGATGTTGACCCAGTGAGACCCGAGCACACTCCGCCCTTACTGATGAAACAGAGCCACAATCACCCACTTCGCACAGCGGCACTGCTTTTTTCTGCACGGAGACCGATTTTGAATTATGGGGGTGAAGAGCGGAGACTTCTCGTGCATCCTCTTGTGTGTATGTGTGTGTGTGTGTGTGTTTTCCCTCTGCTGAAATTTTTCAAAGGGCACTTTATTCAAGATGTCAAAGCTGCCTGTGCCTTAGGTGAAGCATTCAGGACGGTCACGGCGTTCTGAATCTCTCTCTATTTGTGTGTGTGTGTGTGTGTCAGAGCAATTCTTAAAGCAGAAATGCAGTGGCCGATGACAGATCACTTCATACAGGCAAGACAAGGGCAATTACTTCAACCATGACAGATTGCCTCAGCAGAACTGAGTTTGGGATAAAACCTCCCTCCCTTTAAAATCTCCCCCCACCTCTCCTCTTCGCCTGTTCAATAAGGAATCTGTGGTTTTCCCATTTAATGACTTCCTCCTCACTGTTACACCATTGTCTGTGTGTGTGTGTGTGTGTGTTTGTGACTATGTGAGCAGAGGGTGACAGTACCATCTGTCTGGCTGCTGTAGCCCTTGCCCCTGCCCAGCTGGTGGGCACTGAGTAATGGGAGAGGACTTCCTCATCTCGCCCCCCTGAGACACTCTCCACATTAGTATGCAACACCTATTGTCAGAGTAAGCCAGAGACTAAGAGAGAAGAGACAGTTTTCTTTTCTGTTTGAGCACTGAAACCTGAGCGACTCAAAGTGTCAAGTGATGGGAACTGAATGCTCCGAACCTTGAAAAATTGGCACATGCAGCAACAATGACGCCGTGTGTGTCTGCCTGTGAGTGGCAGTTTGACGGATGTAAATGAGCGTGCACTAAATAAACTGGTTTCGTGGGAGGTGGAGATGAAGTGAGAGGAGAGGAAAAAGAGGAAATGCCTTGTAGTGACCAGAGGGGGGAACGGACTCTGGGGACTGCAGGCTGAGCCGCAAGACTTATGGCTGTGCGTGTGGGCTAAATTACCGTTCTGTTGATGTCACCATCGGATTATTTATCTCCTATTTTGCTGTGGGTTATCGTGAGCGATTATATTGTTTGTCATGTTTAGGATGTTTGTGAGTTTCATCTTTGATATGCCACCAGTGAGGGGGACCAGGGCTCGCAATCGCTGTTTGTGTTTTGACATTTCTTTAAAAGCTGATGAAAGTACATTTCCTGCTGTTGATTGATGTATTGGGAGAAAGGCATTGCCAGAAAATCTGAATCTCTGCTTCATGAATATTCTTCCCCACAAGCTCACAGTGTGCATGCTTGAAGTTATCCTTGACTGAAGTATTTCACCTCGCATCTGGAATGTTGCATTTTGCATTGAAGAGAATGGAAACCATGTGTCTGCTTTGCCTGAGCAACGGCAATGTCAAGAGGTGACATTCCCGTATGTAAAAATGACCACATGGGACACAGAAAAATGCCGTATTTACATATTTGCAAAGTGCAGGACTTTGATGCCACAGACGGGGGCTCAGTTTGGTAAATGTCTGAGGTTAGATGAAGGTAATAAAAAAAGAAAATGCTGTGAAACTGTGAACACTTGTGGAGCGGTTGTGTAAAAAACAAAGTACTCTATAAAGCTAGTATCTTACAAATTTGGTCATATTTCTACAAACTTTATTCCATAAAGTGTCATGGAAAAGATACGTTCCAATCGGCATTTTCAAATAGCATCAAACAGCTATTAATGAACTCATAAATAAACTGTGAAGTGTAAAAAAAAAAAGAAAAGTCTAATAAGCATTTCAGCTGAAATGAAATGGCCTCATCGTGATGTATTTCAGCTTGTGTCAGGAGACAAGTCAGAATGATTTTTTTCAGCCTGGCGCTTTTTCCTTTTCATCCCACGACAATAACAATATTAATATTAATAAGTGCCAAGGCAGGAAATGTGGTGACAAGATGACGTCTGGAGTGAGAGAATATTAGAGTGGACATACAGCAGGCGAGATCAGACAGGAATCTCCAACTGATCATGCTGTGATCTGCTGTGAGAGTAGAGAGCAGGTGGAAGAAAACCGGGAGAGGCGGAGAAAAATGTGTGTAAATGAGAGGGAGGGAGGCAGATCGTGAGGATGTGAGGGGTAGAGGTGGAAAGGTGCAGGAGATTAAATACCCAGCTGTGCCAGGGCACTGCTGAATATGGGAAAGAGGTGCCGCCGAGAGTACAGGGGGCTTGAAGTTGGCTGGAGGAAAGGGTCTGGAGTCAGTAGAGAGTAGCAGTGAAAGTAAAGAGAAAGAATCACAAGACTGTATTGAGACCAGTCATCCTCTGTGGTTTGGAGACGACAGCACTGACTGAGAAACAGCAAGCAGACCTGGAGGTGGCAGAGCTGAAGATGTTTCTGCGGCAGTGATGAGGATGGAAATGCTTAAGAGTGACCTCATCAGAGGATCAGACAGGGACAGAAGCTTTCAAGATAGTGTAAAGGGAGATGGACTGAGATTGTATGGACACATGAGGATGAGTATATTGGTAAAAGGATGCTGGAGATGGAGCTTCTTGGCAGTAGAAAGAGGGGATGACCAAAGAAAAAGATTTCTGGATGTCATGTGGCCATGCAATGGACTGACGAGACGACCTGTCCGGGTGTGGATGGATGGATGGATGGATGGATGGATGGATGGATGGATGGATGGATGGATGGATGGATGGATGAATGAATGAATGAATGAATGAATGAATGAATGAATGAATGAATGAATGAATGAATGAATGAATGAATGAATGGGAAGCCCTTTTTGTAACAAAGATTCAAGATTCTTTGTTGTCATTGTTCATACACAACAAATTTACAGGTGCTTCATTGCAGGTGCTGGTCCATATAGATAAAGTGCAGAGTAAGATAAGTAAAATATAAATAAAATAAAGTAGTTTGGAAGAAAGAACAAGGGGGTTCAGGTCAGATGTTGACAAGACTACAGCAACAGAAGAGATTTTAGAAGTATTCTGTTGTGGGTCTATCATACTGCACATTTCCAACGGCTATCAAAAAGAGAAAGGTTTTCAGGAGGGATTTGCAGGTGACACCTACAGTACTGTGCCCGCGTTCAGTGGGCAAAGAGTTTTATAAAATAATAAAATAGAAACAGAAAAAAACAAATTTCCCTTCATGTAAAACTGGCCTGGAAATAACTAACAGGGAACTCACTTTTAGTGGATCTTCATTTTGGAAGATGCAAACCAGCTTGAAAAACACACACACACGCACACACACACACACACACACACACACACACACACACACACACACACACACACACACACACACACACACACACTTTTCAAGGCTCTGGAGATGGGCACTGAAAAATATCTGTATCAAGCAGGTGCTCTGCGACGACTGCTAGTGACCGGCCCACAATGAACCTCTTCCTGTCAACCAAAACTGCGATGGAAACCCATGACCCTGAAACAGAAGATAGATGGACAGATGTAGTCTGGTAGAGCATAGAGGCAAACAGATTTCCCACAATCTTTTGTCTCAGTAATGGTCGAGCTGCAGGGTTTTGAACCAGCAACAATTGATTTTTTTTAAATTTCAGACCTTAAACTAGGAATAAAAATCTGTTTGATTTGAAGATCAAAACTGGGTTCAGAATCAAATATTACTCCACAGCCCCTCACTGTCTGTGATAGTATTTGAAACCCTTCTAAGATCTGAGCCAACAGGAAAAAACCCAGAATTTTGGAGTGTCATCTGCATAAACATGACTGTGATGGCTAAATAAGCGCCAACACACGCACACCAAACACAGTCTGGTAACATTTTTTTGGTTTCATTAAATTCACAAATACTGTAGGTATACACTTAACTACTTTGTACATTTCTGTTTTTTTATTACCAAGTTTTGGCAATAGTTAACTGATTGGGTGCACACATTTAGTTGACTTATTCATTTGGTCACCTTGTTGATTTGGTTATTCTTTAAGTAACACATCTTTCTTTGAGTTGCCAGTTCCGAAGAGGCTGTGGTGAAGGGGAAGTTGCCAGGTCTGTTGAAAAGAATCCCAGCTGCTACAAATCTATTCAAATGGGGCTGAGGCCTAATTGGACTAATCCATTATATTTGTAGATAAGGGTTTAGGAAAAGTTTTGGTTTCATCTTTGGCTTGTTTTGTGTTTTTTCCTTTATTTGTGGAGTTAGGTTGTTTAGATTAATTTCCCCATGGGTTACTGTTTAGTACTGTATTGATAAGTATAGTTTTGTTGTAATGTGTCAAGTAAATATTCTGTTTCCACCTTTTGTGTCAAAATGGGTTAGGGTTAGAGTATCTCCTTCATGTGTTAGTTAGGGAGGGTCAGTTTGTGCTTCATTTTCCCATGGTTGGTTTTGTTAAAATGTGATTTTCTTGACCTGTTTTATGAGTCCAAAACTTCATTTTTGTTACTTTTTGAATTTTTTGCAAATATATGTGAAAGAATCTTTTTCTAAATCCTCTGTGCTGCTGTGATTTTTCAGCTCGCTCCCTCACAATGACAGACGTTTGATGTAAATAGAGAACAGAAGGGGGCATTGGCTGATCCTTCAGCATGCAACAGCCGAATGAGCCAGTGACTTGGTGAAGTTATTCAGAGTAATGAGAACGGCTCTGCTGCAAAAGTCAGAAGCAGCTATTGGAAGTAATAGTTGCACTCATCTTTTAGTCACCTTAAAAAGTTTACCCTAAAGTGCTCTAAAACTAGACATAAGACTGTTAAAAAACTTAATTTATTGATAAAAAGAAAATAACTTTATCAACTGTGCAGGGATGAATATCTGTAAAACTTCTGGAGGTTGTGAAATGTCATATAAAGATCAGCAGTCCAAGTTCTTTAACAATAGAAGAACAAGTGATGGCAGAATGGTCAAACGCTTTCAGGAAAAGAGCCAGAAGCCTGTGAACTATTCAACATTATATACCTGTGCTGATTGTAAATGATACTTCCTTATGGGAACAATATCTCGATTTAAGAGGAAGAAGTCATGCTGGCCTCTTACTAACCCGGGGAGGGAAATCTGTTGAAATTGTCAAATTTAAGCAGATTACAACAGGAAATGGAAATTCTGTTAGAAACATAAACTTTTCATACAGTTAGACCTCAGATCCTTGAAAAGAATCATCATATTATTAGTATTATTATTATTATTATTATTATTATGTATAGTATATTATATTATTATTAGTATAGGTATCGGATAGGTGAATGGATGAATGAATGGGATGCCTGGGTCTGGGGCCCTCCGTTGTCGGGCCTGCGCGGGTGTCGCCTTGTTGGGGGGTTCCCTCTCTCCGGGCCCATCTCCGGTCCCCCCCGCTGCCTCTACGGCGGGGCGCCCCTCTGGTCTTGGAGGGCCACTTTCGTGGGGGACGGGTGCGCCTGCCCGCGTCGGCGGCCGGGGCGGCTCTGCCTCTCCGGGCAGGCTGGCCCCCTGCCGGGTGGGGGTCGTTGGCCTGAAGGGTGAGGGCCTCCTGGCCGCGTGTCCGGCCCGGACCGGGTGACCGGGGATTGCCTGGGTCGCGGTCCGCCGCCGCGGGATCCCTGGCTGCTTCTTTCCGCGCCGTGGGGGCCCCGCCCGCGGGCCCCCTCGGCCGCCGCCGGGCGGGGGGGGGGCCTCGCAGGCGGTGGGTTGCCTCCCTCCTACTTCTCCCCTCTGTGGGGTTTGCCGGTGGCCTGGGTTCTGGGCTCTTCCTTGTCGGCCTCTGGTCTCGCGGGTGGCGGGGTCGCTCCCCCCCCTCCCCCACTATAGATACACTTCAGGTGGAGCTTTGTTTGGTTTATTACACACACACACACACACACACACACATACACACATATAGTCATTTAGTCACATGCACACACACACACGCACACACACACACACACACACACACACACACACACACACGCATGATCATATACATACACACACACACACACATAGACATACACACTGGCTTGTTCACCTGCATGCTGGCTCTCTAGTTTTTGGGGTTAGGTAGCGGTAGCGATAGCTTAGCTCAGACTGCGATCAGATCTCAAGATTTAGGTCGATTGCTGTTCGTGTTTTGGATGGCTCCGTGCCGGTTTCGTGCTTTGTTTGTGGTTTTTTGTTGCAGATTTCCAGTGCTTGACGTGTGCCTCCGTGTGTTCCTGCTTCCTGGATTGGCAGTGGATGTCGTCACCCCCCCCCCCCCACCCCCTCCCCCCCCAAAAAAAAAAAAAAAAACACTGGGTTTGTATGTGTATATTTATGTATGTGTACGCATATGTGTGCGTATATATATGTATATATTACATATAGTAATAATGCACATATATACACTTTTGGTTTCTACCGTCATGGTATCAATCAATAATATGTGTGCAGACAAGGTAAAAAAAAAAAAAAAAAAAAAAAAAAAAAAAGAAAAGAATCATCATAAGGGTTATTCTGCTGTTTCAGGATATTATTTGTTAGCAGTAGGCTCGTTGTGTGTCCAAACGGCTTTGTCATAATGTGTATTACTTTAGTTCTTTCAATTGTCATTCATACTCTCTAAAGAGACTTTTGACAGCTGTGCTCTATTAGCTAAGTCACTGCATTTTTGCTTCTTGCTTTTAAACTGGCCAAATTGGTAAAATGAGAAGGCAATAATCATTAAAGACCTTTGAGCAACCATTTATTCCAATCAATGGTTCCATGGGTATTAAAGATGCTAAATCTGAGTCATTCAACAATTTCATCCAGCAGTTGCTTGATATTGTTGTCATCCCGTTTCCTTAGATGAGATTAGATAGACCTTTATTCATCCCTCAATCCAGTGTTGCAGACAACTACATATATAAGGTATACATGGTATACACATATAAGGTATACATGGTATACACATAACCCAAGATAAAAGACACCCACCCATCCCTATTTACATATATACTTACATAATAATAGTGCAAAGACTAGAAGAGCAAATAATTAAGTATAAATGTGAAAATGTACAGTTGTGAGTTGTATAAAGCAAAATGACTACATTTATTACAACCAGACATCGTGAGCTGTGTTGAGGGTGCTGCCGAGCCAGGCCTGATTATGGAGTCTGACAGCAGAGGGGAGGAAGGACCGTCGGTACCTCTCCGTCTCCATCTCTCGTTCTCGCGCTGCGGGTGGAGAAGCCCGCTGCTGATGGAACTCTCCAGGGCTTTAACAGTCTCATCTGGGGGGTGGGAGGCATAGGCTGTGATTGATGACAGCTTTGCCATCATCCTCCCGTCGCCCGCCATATCCACAGGCTGGAGACCGCAGCCTACGACAGAGCCGGTCTTCTCACCAGTTGCTCGAGAAGGACACACCGTAAAATATGGCTGAGGCCGTGATAGAGTCATAAAATGTCCTGGGGAGGCTTTCCTGCACTCTAGAGGACCTCAGTCTGCGCTGCAGGTGGAACCTTGTCCAAAGACACCTGGGACAGGCACCAGCAGTAACCAGTGACCCTGAATAGGTAGAAGCAAATGGATGGATGGATGGATGGATGGATGGATGGATGGATGGATGCCCTTTTTGTAACAAAGTAGTTTGGAAGAAAGAACAAGGGGGTTCAGGTCAGATGACAACTGTACTCGTACAGGTTCACCATCTCTACGTCCATTCCCTGAATGTTCACCAGGGCGGGATGGGTGATCTTATGCCGACGGAGGTCCACCACCAGCTCTTTGGGTTTTCCAGTGTTAGTCAGGAGACAGTTCTGTTCGTATCAGGCAACAAAGTTCTGGTTAAGTTCTCGGTACTCCTCGTCATCACCGTGGTTGATGAGTCCAGTGATGGCTGAGTCATCCGTGAACTTCTTGAGATGGCAGTTTGTGGTGTCCTGAGTGAAGTGGGCGACGTGTATGGTGAACAGGAGAGGTGCCAGAACAGCCCAAGAGCTGCAGACCGCCGTGTCAGACACGCAAACTGTGGCCTGTTGGTCCGGAAGTCCTGGAGCCACGCTGTCATCTGGTGGCCCACTCCTGCGCCAGTTTTGACAATTTTTGGCTTTGTTCATGAATGACTGTTCGGGTGGAGTAATCTCACGTCAGAGATAAGTCACACATTGACAATGTCATTATTTACACTACCTCACGATCTGATCCCATGATATTTTAAACACTTTATTTCTTTGTTTCATGCTGAAGATGCTTTCAAGAATTAGCATTTGTCATGCTAGAGAAGCTTCCTCATTGTGAGCCGCTAATCTTTTGGACATATTCAACCACCTAACTGCTATATTAATGAGCTCCGCCGTCCGCCTTGAAGGGCTACACGAGTCGATTAATCAAAGAAAACCTTCTCCTGAGGAAGAAAGTCTCCTTGATGAAACTCTGTGTGGTATGAGCAAAGAGTTGGGTACCTCGTCTGTTTGGTTGCAGTCCATCCGTCCCGAGGAAAGAGGAATTATTCCAAAACAAATAAAGCTGATGATGAGGTTGACGAGTGGAGACTGGAGATCCCGCTGAAACATCTAGCTCTACAGATTTAATGAAGGGGTGTGGAAACGAAAACTTTCCACAGGTCTTTAAAAAGTTAAAAGGATCATTGAAGTCCTTATTCAGCAGCTCTGACTGCCGGCGGGTTGTATCATGTTTTTACCCGCTGTATTAGTTCTCCGTCAATATCCTGATGAAGCGATTAGAGAAAAAAAAAAGATCTACCATGGACTTTTCAAGGCTGGATGGGTTTGGATAAGCATTTTGGGGCAAATGCCTTTAGAAAAATCCTCAATCGTTTCAAAAGATATTGAAGGTAGGTCCTTCAACACCTACGATGCGTAATCTTGTAAAAATATACAAGGAGTGTGAAGTCTCAGTGCATAAAGACGAATTGCATGACCTTCGAGCCCTCAGGAGCACCGCATGAGAAACTGCCATGCACCATGATCAATAAATCCAGACGGGTTCAGGAGTATCTTGGAAAACCTTTGTCAGTTAACACAGTCAGCCACTGTAACCAGATTGTAACCTACAAAAGAAAAGAAGAAAAAGAAAGGGACGAAGAAAAGCCTGCATTTTACAAGGAAAAGGATATATTAACCATGAAGCATTGCAGCTGAGTTGTCTCGGCGGGAGCTGGGCTCACTTAGCCAGCAGAAGAACGGGCCACATGTTCTGTGGTTGGAAAAACAAAAGTTCTGGTCTTCATGCCAACGATGAGAAAGACCATCCAGGCTGTTATCAGTGAAACGTGACCAAGTCAGCATGTGTGATGGTATCACAGGATGCGTTAATGAAAGCCTGGGACCGAAATACATATGTTCTTAATAAAACTGTTATAATAAAATAAAAAATAAATGGTGCTGACAGTTCTTGTCATATTCTACGATGAGAGTCAATTCAGTTGGATACAATACAGTGAGATTTCTACCTCAAAACACTTTTTGTGCCCTTTGGTGCACATCTCCTCACCATCTGCTTGCTGCCCATCTCAAGAATACCTTTAAAAGAAAAAAAATGATTATTAATAATAATAATAATAATAATAATAATAATAATAATAATAATAATAATAATAATAATAATAATAATAATCCCCTCCTTGAACTGCCACCTTACTGTGGTGGAGGGGTTTGTGTGCCCGAGTGATCCTAGGAGCTATGTTCCTGCATCCATCACCCGGATCGGCGTCACCGGGGCCCCTCCCTGGAGCCAGGCCTGGGGTTGGGGCTCGCTGGCGAGCGCCTGGTGGCCGGGTCTTTGCTCGTGGGATCCGGCCGGGCTCACCCCGAAACGGCGACGTGGGCCAGCCTTCCTGTAGGCCCACCACCCGCAGGAAGGTCCATGAGAGGCTGGTGCAATGTGGGCTGGGTAGCAGTCGTGGCGGGGTGCCTCAACGACCCAATCCCTGGACTAAAACCCTCACAGTGGGGACATGGAATGTCACCTCGCTGGGGGGGAAGGAGCCAGAGCTTGTGCGTGAGGTTGAGAGATACCGGCTAGAGATAGTTGGGCTCACCTCCACATAGCTTGGGCTCTGGAACCCAGCTCCTTGAAAGGGGCTGGACCCTCCACTACTCTGGAGTTGCCCAGGGTGAGAGGCGGGCTGGTGTGGGCTTGTTTGTAGCCCCTCAGCTCAGTCGCCATGTGTTGGAGTTCACCCCGGTGAACGAGAGGGTCGCTTCCCTGCGCCTTCGGGTCGGGAAAAGGTCTCTCACCGTTGTTTGTGCCTACGAGCCGAACAGCAGTGCAGAATACCCGGCCTTCTTGGGGTCCCTGGGAGGAGTACTGGATAGTGCTCCAACTGGGGACTCTATTGTTCTACTGGGGGACTTCAACGCTCACGTGGGCAATGACAGTGATACCTGGAGAGGCGTGATTGGGAGGATCGGCCTCCCCGAACTGAACCCGAGCTGTGTTTTGTTGTTGGACTTCTGTGCTAGTCACAGTTTGTCCATAACGAACACCATGTTCAAACATAAGGGTATCCATCAGTGCACGTGGCACCGGGACACCCTAGGCCGGAGGTCAATGATCGACTTTGTTGTTGTTTCATCTGACCTCCGGCCGCATGTCTTGGACACTCGGGTGAAGAGAGGGGCTGAGCTGTCAACTGATTACCACCTGGTGGTGAGTTGGATGCGCTGGCAGGGGAGGAGGCTGGACAGACCGGGCAGACCCAAACGGATTGTGAGGGTCTGTTGGGAACGTCTGGCTGAGCCCCCTGTCAGGGACATCTTCAACTCCCACCTCCGGGAGAGCTTCTCTCAGATTCCGGGGGAGGCGGAGGAAATTGAGTCCGAGTGGACCATGTTCTCTGCCTCCATCGTCGACACGGTGGCTCGAAGTTGTGGTCGCAGGGTCTCCTGTGCCTGTCGTGGCGGCAATCCTAGAACCCGGCGGTGGACACTGGAAGTACAGGATGCTGTCAGACTGAAGAAGGAGTCCTACCGGGCTATGTTAGCCTGTGGGACTCCTGACGCAGTAGATGGGTACCGGCAGGCCAAGCGAGCCGCGGGTCGGGTGGTCCTGGAGGCAAAATCCTGGGTCTGGGAGGAGTTCGGTGAGGCCATGGAGGAAGACTTTCGGTCGGCCTCGAGGAAATTCTGGCGGACCGTTCGGCGCCTCAGAAGGGGGAAGCAGTACTCTGCCGGCACCGTTTATGGTGCGGGTGGGGAGCTGTTGACCTCGACTGGGGACATCGTCGGACGGTGGAAGGAATACTTCGAGGATCTCCTCAACCCGACTGACATGCCTTCCACTGAGGAAGCAGAGAATGGGGACTCTGGGGCGTGCTCATCCATCACCCTAGCCGAGGTCACTGAGGTAGTCCATAAGCTCCTCAGTGGCAGGGCACCGGGGGTGGATGAGATTCGCCCTGAGTACCTCAAGTCTCTGGATGTCGTATGGCTGTCTTGGCTGACACGCCTCTGCAACATTGCATGGAGGAAGGGGACGGTACCGCTGGAGTGGCAAACCGGGGTGGTGGTCCCTCTCTTTAAGAAGGGGGGCCGGAGAGTGTGCTCCAACTATAGGGGGATCACAATTCTCAGCCTCCCCGGGAAAGTCTACGCCAGGGTACTGGAGAGGAGCCAGGGGCCAGAGGGGATCCGGTTTGGGAACCACAGGATTTCGTCTCTGCTTTTTGCAGATGACGTTGTCCTGTTGGCTTCATCGGACCGGGACCTTCAGCATGTGCTAGGACGGTTTGAGGCCGAGTGCGACGCGGCAGGGATGAGAATCAGCACCTCCAAGACCGAGGCCATGGTTCTCCACCGGGAGAGGGTGGCGTGCCTTCTCCGGGTGGTTGGAGAAGTCCTGCCTCAGGTGGAGGAGTTCAAGTATCTCGGGGTCTTGTTCACGAGTGAGGGATCGATGGAGCGGGAGATTGACAGACAGATCGGTGCAGCGTCCGCAGTTATGCGGTCGATGTACCGGACCGTCGTGGTGAAGAAGGAGCTGAGTCGAAAGGTGAAGCTCTCGATTTACCGGTCAATCTACGCACCTACCCTCACCTATGGTCATGAACTTTGGGTAGTGACCGAAAGGACGAGATTGCGGATACAAGCGGCCGAGATGTGTTTCCTCCGCAGGGTGGCTGGACGCTCCCTTAGAGATAGGGTGAGGAGTTCGGTCACCTGGGAGGAGCTCGGAGTCGAGCCGCTACTCCTTCACATTGAGAGGAGTCAGCTGAGGTGGCTTGGGCATCTGTACCGGATGCCTCCTGGACGCCTCCTTAGGGAGGTGTTCCAGGCATGTCCCACCGGGAGGAGACCCCGGGGAAGACCCAGGACACGCTGGAGAGACTATGGCTGCGTCCCAATACTCCCCCTCGCCCTCGTTTTCTTCACTAACCCTAACTTTTGCGCGTTCCCGTGAAGGTAGTGGTGTCCCAATTCCTCTTTTCACCTAGGGGGAGGGGGCATAACGAGGGCTAGGGGCTGAGAATAGCCCCTTCAAATCGAGGGATTTCAGATGCTCACTTGGCGAGCGAGGGGGTATGAAAATTTCCCAGAATGCTTTTCGTCGTCATTTGCGGACTGAATCAAAAAAAAAAAACATGGCGGACATTTCTTATTTTTTTGGGAATAAAATCAATATTTTGAGTTAGTTTCTGCATAAAAATGCATTTTGATTACATTTCTCGGCGCAAACCAATATTTTACTTTCATAATATTCACTCAGTGAATGTACATAATCCCTTTTTTGTCCGTTGTTTGCTAAGATCGCGCCGGAATATGGTTACGTAACCTACGTAAGCGACGCCGTAGGTTACGTAAGCTACGCCATAGGCTGCGTCTATTTAACGCGGACCTAAACTCCAGAGCCGGCAGACAGAAATCTCTAAATTTCGGAGCAAATTTCTTAACAGGCGTAGCTACAACTGTTAGATTTCATCTATTAAACCAACATCTTCCTAAATGATTTATTTCAGCCAGCGTAATTCTCAACAGAGCTGCGTCCCAGGAGAGAGTTTCTCTCCCGAGACGACGCAGCAGCTTGACCCGGCGGACACGTCTCTTCTCGGGCTGTGAGCTGAGGCTGCTCCCCGGGGGCGGCGGCTCTTCTCATCTCCGAAAACATCGGGTCAAATTTCTTAACAGGCGTTATTTGGATAAACTGAGCCCCGGTTGCGGATCTTAAGGTTACCTTAATGCCTGAAAAAATATTAAAACTTAATAAAGTGCCATATAAACAGCGCTACAGCTGAAATTAAAACAGCTTTTGGCTCTCTGCTTCCTGATCAGGTTAGGGATGAAAACGAGGGGGAGTAGGAGAATTGGGACAGGCACCTGGGCCAAGTGCCCTAGATCTCAAGTGCCCTAAAATCTCCCCCTTCTTTTTTAGGGGTTAGGGAAGAAAAGAAGGGCGAGTGGAGAAAAGAAGGGCGAGTGAAGAAAAGTAGGGGGAGTATTGAGATTGGGCCTATGTCTTTCGGCTGGCCTGGGAACGCCTTGGACTCCCCTCGGAAGAGCTGGAGGAAGTGTCTGGAGTGAAGGAAGTCTGGGCATCTCTGTTCAGGCTGCTGCCCCCGCGACCCGGGAACGGATAAGCGGCGGGCGATGGATGGCTGGATAATAAAAATAATAGTAAAATATATAAATTAAAATAATAATGATGATGATAATAATAATAATTATTATATATATATATATATATATATATATATATATATATATATATATATATATATATATATATATATATATAGATGATGATGATGATGATGATGATGATGATGATGAAAATATCCATTATAACAATAATAATAAAATATATATACATTTAATAATAATAATAATAATAATAATAATAATAATAATAATAATAATAATAATAATAATAATAATATGAACGGGCCCTCGCACCTTTGTGCACGTTCAGGCCTGCTGCAGTGGAAGTGCTTGTATGACTTGCATGTAGATTTTGAAGTCTTCAGGCCTGGACATTTACCAGATGACACCACCCACATGTCTTTATCACAACCCGTTCAAAAGTTATGGCAGAAAATAGGGACTATCAAATATCGACCAATCAGAAGAAGGGGCGGGGCTAATTTGCACCAATTATGTTCAAGGATTCAAAACCGAGTCCGATGACACCACCCACAACTCTTTATGTCAAACCAAGTTATGGCAGAAAGTAGGAACTATCAAATATGGACCAATCAGATGAAGGAGGGGGCGCACTTTTTGGCGTCTATCGTCGCCATGGTAACGCTTTTGACTGAGAAAAGTAACGCCTATTAATGCAAACCATTAAATATCAAATGTTTAGCTTTTTGGCTTTTGGGGCATGTTTAGGGGGGCAAAAAGGCCCTCATTTCGTCGGAAGAAGGGAAAGAAAAAAAAACGAAAATGAGGAAAAATTCCTACAGATACAATAGGGCCTTCGCACTGTAAGTGCTCGGGCCTTAATAATAAAGTCTTTATACACGGCCATGATTCTGTGAATTGGAAACAAATAAATATCAACAAATGTGACGTCATCCAGAAATCTCTTAGCGTGCCTTTAATGCTGAAGCGTGTTTTGCGAGTGTTCAGTGTTTTGCTCAAGAAGTGATGAGGCTGAACAATTCTAGTCTTATCTAGTTCAGTGATGTCACAGCGCTGTGCAAAGCTGAACTGCCTGCCATTGAGAAATTTTTTACTTCAGACATTCAAATATATCTCAATTACATAAAGAAGTGAGTTTCAGCTAAAAATCACGCACAAATAGCCTTGTTTTGTCAAGTGGGTTCCCATATCAAATCCTGGCTGGCTCCTTTCTGTGTGGACTTTGCATTTTTCCCCCACAGCCCAAAAACGTGCATGTTACCCCGACTCTAAACTGTAGTTGTGAGTGTGGTGTGTGGTTATCTGTCCCGGGCCGGTGACCTGCTCTGGATGTACTCCTTGTCGTGCCTGATGACAGCTTCGATAGCCTGCAGCATCGTTAAGTATCACAGGCTCTTTCACTGTCTGTGACTTTAAAATGAATCAACACTGTCTCTGCTCTCGACCTCTTTGGCTAAAAGTTTACCGGGAGGCAGTCAGGATCAGCTAATGACAGAAGCCTGGCTTGCTCGGATGCTGGAATCACGTGGGTGGAGTCCCGCCACTCAGGCGCATCGGCACATGAGCCGGAGGACGGCCCTTGAATTTGTGGTCAGAGACATATTTGAATGTACGGTAAATGGAAAAAGGGACAGAAATAAAGAAATTCTTCTTCACATCTTATGAATCTGTAAACACAATGTGACCTCACAATTATGTACTCAACACTGGAGCGGGGGAATTTTGCATATTTACCCTTTAGTACATTTAGTGTAATAATGTAATGTGGTAGGAAATACATTGATTTGAGATTTTAAATATTCATAAAATCTGGAAAAATCACTGGGTGAATTGGGCCAAGGCTGAAAATCAATACTGGAAGCCAGCAATGTCCGGCCCCTCAGGCAGCACTGCAATGGAAATAGTAATTAAAATCACGGTATGGGATCAGAAACACTTCCAGAGACCAGCGTGTAAGACAGAGACTGCAGGGCCACTAATGCATATTTACGTGCTGATACCCAAAGAGGAAGTCATATGTGAACATTGTCCAGATGTAAAACGGTTTTCTCTGGACTGAAGCTCATTTGAAATGGATTGAGACGTTGCAGAAAACTGTCTTGTTGTCCGACAAAAAAAAAAAGTAAATTCTTTCTGGTAACCGTGGACACCACGTCGTCTGCGCCTGAGAGGAGTGAGACCATCCTGCTTGGTGTCCACGGTTCGTTAAAAAGCACGCATCTCTCATGGGAGGAGGGTGCGTCAGTGCTTATGAAGTGGGAACTGTGCACACCTGGGATAGAGACGTGACCGTTTTTAGGTGAGTGAATTCACCTGCATCCAAGCAATGCCCTTTTTTTGGGAAACTGTTGTTTCTTTTAGCAAAACAATGCTAAGTTTCAAACTGCATCCATTTAAAAAGAAAAGAAAGAAAAGCATGACTTGAACCTGGAAGAGTCCAGGTGTTGACGAGGTCCAGAACTTTTACCAAATGAAAACATTTGGCGCATTGTGAAATTAAAAATATGGGCTGTTAAGAAAAAAAAACTGATGATACACAGCGGTGAACCTTGACCTCAACATGCGCTGCTGCCATTTTCAAAATGACCTTAATTTTATCTCATATGGTTACAGTTTTTTTTCTGGAAATGTTGTCGTAAATTGAAGGTAATGTGATAAATAAGGCTTTGTATTTACATCTGGAGAAGCGTGTGAATTTCAAAACATAATAGCGGGAAGGTGGAGCTGGAGCTGGAATTAAGCGTGTTAGTTTTGGCGTTTGACAGGAGCCACTGAGGTCTGGACTCCTCCAGCAGGGCTGATTAATGATGCTCCTTTGTCTCGGCCCTGGCTTCAGGCGCTGCTTGGATCTGATGTGTGTTTGCCAGCAGAGTCTGATAGCCTCCCACACTGTGGCAAAAAAAAGGAAAAAAAAACAACCTCTCTGAATATTTATCCCTGTGTTTCTCTTTCCTTTCCTCAAACTGTCCTCCTCCGTTCTTTTTCTGCCTCCCCATCTCTCTTTCTCCAACCCTCTGTCTCTGTTTCTTTCTCCTTTCAAGAGGGGAATCATTTAATTATCGCCTATAGCTCTTTTGGCAGGCTGTTGAATGCCCACCTCTCAAAGCCGGGAGGAAACAATTTACCCCGGGATATCACTTGAATACACACACACACACACACACACACACACACACACACACACACACACACACACACACACACACACACACACA
This sequence comes from Cololabis saira, assembly GCF_033807715.1. Classification (NCBI taxonomy): domain Eukaryota; kingdom Metazoa; phylum Chordata; class Actinopteri; order Beloniformes; family Belonidae; genus Cololabis; species Cololabis saira. Next base: position 20,095,363 of record NC_084601.1, on the reverse strand, counting down.
CACACACACACGAGCGGAGACACTTCATGGAAAGGGTTTATTACAGCGAGTCTTCTCGGTTCACAGAAATCCATCATCAATTCCAGACCGAGGTAATATTTCTGGGTGAAAATAAAAAAATAAAATAGAATAAAATGAAATAAAATAAAATAGCCAGACCAAAAAGATCCAGAGACATTTCACCACATCCTTAATGTATTTTTGACCATTTTCAGGTTTGAGGCAACAGTTTTACGCGGGAGTGTTGGGGACTTCTGCCTCGGTGGGGTAATGATTAAATGTCGTACAGCATTTAGAGCGTTTAACTCCCCATTATCAGAGCAGCAGGAGGCGATTCATTTACAACGCTTGACTTGACGTGCATGTGTGTGTGCGTTTCTTTGTGTGTCGCACGGACCCCCGTAGAGGGAAGACAGCACGGCGGCCACGGAGGGAAGAGGCAAACCCAAACTAACTAAGCAAGCAGAGGGAAGGAGGGATGGAAAACAACTGGGATGCATTGAGAGGAAATTAATGGCCCATCTCAAACTGTCAGCGTTGTTTTTGTATTCAGGGATGTGGAGGCAGGGGAATGCTTTAAAATGATGCCTGTTGAGAAAAGCAGCCCTAAAAATGAAGACAAGGCAGAGAGAAGGATGAAAGGGACAAGAGGGGCAAAGGGCTGTAAATTTTCGACAGAGCTCTCAGTTCATTACAGGGTGATCAGAGGCGAGGACGGGCCAGACAAAGGGCTTCAGTGTTGTTAGCCAGCTCCATCAGTGTTACGCTGGGGTCAGCTCTTTAACTCGCTAGCAATGAATAACCGGGGCTTTCAAGTGGGACAATGGCAGGCCAGCTTTACCCAGCTCTGGGTAGGACCTAGCTATTGTTGGGGAGTTGAACCGGGGAAGTCACCAATCTGTAGGAGCGCCGAGAAGCTAAAAGACACGACTGACGAGTGGAGGGAAGGAGCTGGAAGGATTCGAGGTGTGTGTGTGTGTGTGTGTGTGTGTGTGTTGTTTGTGTGCCGGTGTGCAAACGGCTAGGTCAGGAGGACTCTGTCATCACCATGTCATTAAAGATTAAAGTGTGCTGTGCGTACATGGGCCGCACAAATTCCACGGCCCGCGTCCGTGTGAATGTCGGCTTTGGTTTCTGTTACAGCTACCTGCTCGCTGCTTAGACTCCAGTAACCCAAGAAGACGGGAGGAATGAGTCGGATCTCATTTACGCCAATCAGTACTCACCATGTCTGATTTCTGAGAGGCAAATATCACAATAACGCAGAGTGCTCCAGGATTTAGTTACGGTGTGTGTGTTGCATCGATGCCACATCTAAAAAACTTTTTCCCTCCCTACCGTAACAGCCGTGGCCCAAGTCATCATAACGTAAGTCACGCTTAAATGCGGGAGACCTTCAATAACCCCAAGTTTTAGACACAAAGCTTTCGTGGTTAAGTTTATTAAGATATCTTTTTTCTCTCTGTTTCAGCACCACCTGGAAGAAAGCGCCGTTCACCTCCGGGAACTTCTCCTGCTTGTGTTTCCGTGGTCGCAGCACCGTGCAAAGCAATCACAGTCTTCTGATGTCATGACGTCGGCCGAATCATTAACGGTCCATCTATGAATGTCAGTTTAGCTAAGAAGGCGACTTTTGTTGTCTGAGGGCCTTATCGCCAGCGCCCAGCTGGTTGGGGGTGGCAGCTATTGAGCATGTGCTGTTTATGGGCTGCTATTAAGTATCTTTCTTTTTCTGTTGGTTGTTAGACATCAGATGGGGTGTATCCAAGCTTTCGCCCAAGGACAGCTGGAATAGACCCCAGTGTGAGAGGGTATAGATAATGGATAGCTGGAAGTAGTAGTTGTAAATATGCAGAAGGGATATACAACGCTGCCGAGTGGACCAGTCACTTCTGTAGCGGTTTGCGTTGACACAACGTGCAGTTACGTGTCTGGAGAGATGCACGTCAGGCTACGGCAGAGGCCACAGGTCCAGGTACCCTGCAATGGCAGACATACATTTCCGGTGTGACGTAAAAGCATGAATCATATTTTATTCTGAGGGGTGAAATGTTTGAGAGGTTTCATGAGCAATATGGCTGATATAAGGTTATCCGGTTTAAATTAAACTGTCTTTTAACTATCCTTTGTATGAACCAGTAAAAAATAGAGGTTGTTCATGTAGGTTTTTGGTCAAAATATTGGGGCTCATCAATGCATTTGTTCATTTTTAAAATTGTAGAACTTATTATGGACACACTTACTTGATTTCACACTTTATGAACATCAATAAACATCTTTTTCATTCTACAATAAGCTTCATGGGGCCCAGTGGGATTTCAGTTGGGTTTAAATATGAATCAAATTTCTAACTGTGAGGACGTTTCAATCAAATCAAAAAGTAGACTGAGAGTTGGTTGTTTATCACTAATTTGATGCCAATCTGTATGGTAAAACTAATAGAAAATAATAATAATTTCACTTAGTCACTTCCATTAGCCACTAGAAAAGAAACGTTAGGTAATTTCTGACTCTCAATTTATCACTTGATGCTTCAGTAACATATTACATACATATACTGTGCAGGGCTGGTTCTGTAACGTGCTCAGGAGTCCAAATAACCTAAAATAACTTTGACTGTGTTGAAGGTTTTGGATGCAAGCATTAGCTTGAAGGCTAGTTTGTCAGGCCTCAAAGTAAATAATGGGTTAATAACGACATTTTAAAAAGATCTGAAATGACCAAAATGAAGTCAGAACTTTATGAGAGTAATCTTACACAAGGATTCCTGTATGAACAGTTTCTTGGATATTTTTTCAAGTTCATGGTTCTCATGATGATCTGATATGCTGAAAAGTTAAGCATTTCCTTATTTATGAATATTTATGTGTAAATACTGAAGTGCATCTTAACAAGCTCTAAGTCATTCATTTTTAACATGTTATGACTTTATTCTCATAAAATTATGAATTTATTTCTGCATTAGCACAATTTGTTAGATGTTGTTAGATTACAACTCAGCTTTTATATCATTATTTTTTCCACATAAATTACGACTTTATTCCCATGATATTATGACTTTTTCTAAGTCCATCTTTTGTTGATAAAAATCCACATTTGCACAAATAAACACTTAAAAAAACAAAAAACACCTTTATATTCCACCAGCACAACTGTTCATTCCACATTGTCCTGCGTTCTGCGTTGATGGACACCTGTGTATTGATAATTAAATGCCATTATGATGTCATTTTCAGTATGTTAACTATTAGCTTCCAGAAACATCCCACACAGGCTCACTACAGAAAATAAAAATGCTTTTTTCATGTCTCTGACTGACAATATTACTTTTTCACACCTGATTTAATCCACTATTTTAAACCCAGTGTTAAAAGTCTATTGCTTTCTGCCGGCAGCTGCCACATCAGTTCATTTGTTTCCTATGCAAATCAAGCCATGTGTAGGATACCGACTGAAATGTGATGCCTAAAACATTTGACAGACAGGTGGATGCACACATGCAATTATTTCACCCTCAGCAGCCGCGGAATAAGAAATGACTTCTTAAGCTCGCAGTTTGTGGACACACACTCATACGCCCAGACAGAGCAGCTGTCTGAGGCATGCCGGGTCAAACGATGGTTAATTAGTCCCGTCACCAGCTCAGGTCATCACACCTTCAGCTCGGCTTGGCTGAATAATAATCCTGCAATATTAACACTGGCATGCTGGCTGGTGTGCCGGAGTGAACCTGTTGTTGATATAACACATTACATCCTTCTGTCTCACTTCCCTGACACAACACACACACACACACACACACACACACACACACACACACACACTTTCTCTCCTCTGTTTTCCCGGCTGACTGAAGGGCCACCAGAAACTGCCACTTAGCGCTAATGACTGCGACAGCAGTTTGACTGACATGGTCTCTATCCTCCCAGCAGTATCACACATTATTCTGAGATGTCTCGCTTCCCCATCCGCGTCCGCTCTTTGTAAATTATATCACACGTGCAGCACTGCAGTGCAACGCCCAGCTGAACCAGGTTTGAAACGTACTCTCTGAAACATGTCTCATTAACTGGATGTATCTGCAAACTCCTGCAATGGGAGTCATTTATCGATAATATCATCTTCATAGAGGGGTAGCAGAAGATTTTAGTTTCAGCATGTGCATCGGGAGGGTGTTTAGTGCTTCTCGGAGTGAGTCCTTCTATGTGGAAAACAGGCAGGTGCTTCACAGACACGAGGCCAGCAGGAATGATTTCCCATCTGTTTGTTCTGTGGAAAGATAAGGGGACCGTCTTATCCGAGGTGGAGCATATCTCCCTGCACTGGGAACTGTTTAATGGGGCGGAAAAGCCTGCTTTCCGCCGCTGAAAATCTGACTTGGAATTCCCATTTCCAAAACCCTTTGACTACCTCTCTTTCCAGATCAGATTCCCTTTCACTTCCACTACTTCTCAAATTCTTCTGAGATACTTATTACTGGGAAAATTTACCACAGACACGGAAAAGGATTGATGTAAATATTTATTTTGATCAGAATAAATATAAAGAATGTGGCTGGACATGCTTCTGCCTCATAAGGAAGCATATGCATGCGCGCACACACACACACACACACACACACACACACACACACACACACACACACACACGGCTGGATAAATGCCAGCCAAGCCTCATTAGCTCGTAGCTGCCTCTGTGGCAACACAGGCAAAGCGAGACAGGAGCCGGGAGACAGGGAGGGGGGAGGTAAGAAAAGCAGAAGGGGGTTGAAAGGGAGCAGAAGGAGAGGAAAACCAGGTTTATGGGGGGGCGGCAGGCGGCAGTGAGGCAGAGCCCTCCACGTTGACCTGTTGGATTAGGACTATTAGAAACCCATCTGGGGCTGCTTGACCACTTCACTGGCAGATCCTCCCCCAGCAGCCGCTCAGCTGACCTCCACTGACACGATACACCTCTGGGACACACACAGTCACACACACATGCACACACTCTGATGCAGCACATGAAATGCTCCATATCAGTCCCGAAATGCTGCATGTTGCAATTTATGAGAGAAGCAGAGGTGAGCCACGAGTCAAATGCACCCAAATCGTATACAATATCCTGTTTTACAGGGGCTGTAACACACACAGCCGAGTCATCGCTCAAATGTGTTGACATTTTATATTCCTGAAAAAATAATTTATACATTTCTCAGCTAAAAGACCATTGTTTTTGTTTTGTTTCCTTCAAATAAGCAGACATCATGGGTCAGATGTAGTTCCATGCTGGTGCTGCTGGTGTCACGTGACATATATATGACATATATGAGGAAAGTTCAAATCACACAACATTGGGGTTTTATCAAACCCTAATAAAGTATTTGGCCCCAGTTCTCATGTTTTATAATAGAAAGGTTTTAAAAAGTGGGGGACAGCAGCAACAGGGTTTTACTGCAGAATGAGCGGGGACATCCAGCATGAAGAAAGAGGAAAACGTTTCCTGCAGGGGTCGACCTCACTGGTGACATTGAATACACCGGAGAGTAAACTCATTTGTAGGTTCAAAATGTTAACAGTCCAGCATGTGTTTAAAGAAAATAAAATAAATCATAGTTCAATTTTGTAACACAAACTCATGATTGTTTTTGAGCATGGATATTTGTAATTGCTTTGTCAGATTTCTTCCCACACTTTTAAGTGCAATGATATTTAAGTGATTGTCTGACCAGATGTCGAATGCAGGTGAAAGTGTGTGTGAGTGTTTAAGACGCTGACAAGGTTTCAGATTTCAGAGCTGTAAGCGACTGAAAATGTAGTTTTAAGTCTTGCAGGCTGAAGTGTAAATGTGTGTGTGTGAGTAATAAGTCAGGGGTTTGACAGCTGTACAGTTATCTGAAAACAAAATGTGCTTTCAGTCAAAAAGAAAAGTAAGTAAACCTGCACAAACTTATTACAGATTAATCTGTTTAGCATTGCCATTGAAACTTTAGACCAGTGTCACAGGTGGAGACCAGTGAAACTCATGTTCTCTCTGCATATGGGCAGGTTTTTTTGTTAGTTTATTTTTCCAAATCCTTGTTTCTCTCAGCTTTTCTTGAACCGACATTGCTTTTTTATTTCTGTAACGGTGGGACTGATGTTTTGCGCTCGTACATTCAACCAACCAAAACTATTCTTATGTCATTTGGACCAGTCAGCATATATTTGTGCCACATTTGGTTCCTTGCTAGGGTTCCTTCCTGTACAATAACAAGCAGATACAGTTGCTTTATTTTTCATTACTAATATTATTTGCTTTTTCAAAAGCACAATACAATTTAGTATGAAATCACAAGCAACTGAAGGTTTTCCCATGTTATGACCTAAGCAGAAGGGGAAAACTAATTATATCTTCTGCAGCTGTGTTAACCTGGTTTCAGCTGAACCGGTCGCCCTGCAGGAGACCAGGAACCACACACTCCCAGTCCCCTCTTGCTGGCAGAGCTCTGTCTCTCTCAGAACCACATACTACATGCTGCGTCTATAATGTTTATGAAGTTCTCTCTATTGTTCTGGCAGTCGCTGCTATGTACGTAGCATGCCACCATAAAGTGGACATGGCCTCTCTGACCGGTTTACACTGCAGTGGCACATTGCATTGTGGGACGTAGTATAACCTACACACCACAACAATGCAAAGTAGGGGTTACAATAAATATATTTTAAGGAAAAAAACTATAGTTATGACAACTATGAAAATTTCCTCACCTGCCTCTCGCCTGAAAATAGCTGGGATAGGCTCCAGCAGCCCCCCGTGACCCTGCAAAGGATAAAGCGGGTATAGATAATGGATGGATGGATGGATGAAAATTTCCCTTCAGCGAGACAGTGGGCTGTTTGCGTTGTTGAACTTCCAGTTTTATGGTCTCAATTGTTGTTGCTCCTTTCGGTTTCATTGTTCCAACAATGCCCTTGTGAGTAAATGTGGATTCTAGAAGGCATTGTTGTTAATTAAAAAGATATGTCTAATTGCAGATCTCCATCACAAACTGTTAGAGGTGGGATGTCTCGTGTTTACACCGATTTTGAGATGTTTGAAATAACATATTTAAATGTTTTTGATTTCAGAAAAGCTCTCTTAGGATTTCAATGCAATCTTTGTTTTCTAACTACGCTGAACTCAAAATGCACCCACAACTCCTTGCCATTTTTCTCTGTTTACGTCTCCCTTTCTTCTCGCTCTCATCTCATTAGCACATTTTGCTTCGCTAAAGGTGCCGTTCCTTTCGGGATAACTATTGTGGGTGGTTGCTTTGGTTTGAGTTCATCTTCAGGAGGCAGGAAATATTTCTGCTAGTTTTAGCTTGGAAGTAGTGTAGGGTCTCACTGTGTGAGATTGTGAGCTGTGGGGCTCAACGTGTCTGTGTTGAGTTCCCAGCTGAATCACTCCACATCAAACCCTTCAATCACTCTCTATTTACTGGGCTAAGCATGGATGAGAGGGTTCCCCGTTGCTGCACACACACACACTTGGCACGCACAGTTGTGTTTGCGTAAACCTACTGCACGAAAAACCTCAGGCTACAGCACAAAATCCAGGTTGCAGAAATGAACTTGAACGCATGGACGCGTAGTCGCCGGTCCATGGCTGCACGCACGGCTCCGCCGCATGCCCTGCACATGCATGCATACCGTTCTAATGAGCAGCTGTTAAAATATGCATCATGTCTTGAAATGCAAAAGGGAAATATTTATTAGATTGATATCACTGTTTTTCAGGGAATGTCTGGTGAAAGTGCGCGTCTGAGCACGTGTCCCAGTGCTGTCACCGCAGGAACGAAGTGATTAGTGATATCTATCCGGCAAATTATACGCTAGCACATCATTAACATGCCTCCCTCTCCCCCTTATCTCCGCGCTCTCATCTCTGTGTCTCTCAGGGTGCGCTCGCTCCCAGTGCTCCTTAAGTGTTTTAATGTGTTAATAATCATTAGGCACTGCTCAGTCAAGTGGGAGAGGAGGGGCGGTGGTGGCTGCGGAGGACGGGTGGATTCGGGGGGGGGGGGGGGAGTCATGATTGACTGACCCCTGACCTGCAACCCTCGACCCTCCTTTCCTCTCCGGCTCTGTGTTGTGTGGCTGGCCTCTCAACCCGGAGGTCCATCAGGGACCTATTAAGAGCTGTCTCACACCCCGCCACCTCACTTAACTCTGACTTGTCAATATGCTCCAGCATGTGTGTGAGAGTTTGTGTTTACGTTTCCTTCCCCTGTCTGGGAAGCCGGTCTCGTCCTCCCCTTTTTCTGTCGATCACACTTTATTTTTCTCCACATTTTCACTCCCTCTCTCCTCCTATCCCCCCTCTGTCTTTCTTTCCCTCTCTCATCCCTCCCTCCATCCCTCTCGCTGCGTCTGTCTTTGGAGATGCTAATTCCTGGTCCGCGGAGACTAGATGAAACAGAGCTGAGTTTCTCTCATTAGCTGACACAGATGCCGAGGCGTGTGGACCTGAATAACAACGCTCTGGCAGGCTGCTGCCTCCTCTTCCCTTCCACATGACAATCTCACATTCCAGCCATATTCCCCACAAAGCTCGGCGCGAGTGTGTGTGTCGGGGCTGTTTGCTTATCGGCAGTGCAATTTTCATAGAAACGTTGCATGTGTTCTTATACTGGGAGTCTTCGGGGAGGCTGGCTAATTTTCAAGACAACCTCTGCTATGTGACTTCAACAGCATATATCCAGTAGCATTACGACACACAATCAAAACCATCTTGACTGACAATGTGGCATAGGTTTTGCAATATTTGCAGTTTACTATGCAATTGGTGTGAATGTTGAGAAAAGTCAAAGTTATAGGGAATTTGAGCTGAAAAAGGAAAAGTGTAAGTTTCCCCTGCAAAGTGAATGATGTCTAACACTGTACTCCAACTCTGCAATACTACAACTCACATATATGAGAATGAACTATAGTAAAAGACTCCACAGCAGTTGTCAGTCCTAGAGTTTCCTAAAGCTGAACGGGAGGCAGAGCCTTCAGGTGTCAGGCTCATCTCCTGAGGAACCCGCCCCCAGTTTGGCTTCGGGAGCAAGAGACACCTCTTGCTTTAAGATTGGGCTTGGAGGTTTCCTTTTGATAAAGCTTAGAGTTAGAGCTGGTCCAGGCGACCCTAAACCAAGTAGTTAATTACTCCCTCGATAGGCCTGAGTTTCCGAAGGACCTCCCTTGAAGCACTGGCAACTTTCCTCACTCTGCTCTTTTCCCTATTCAGTGCCATTATGACCAATAAATCACCTTTCTCTTTTTTTGTCTCATAACAGGTATGCTGGAGTGTTTTTGTGTTTGTTCTTGTCCTAGCACCAACAACAGCTAAAGGCAGATGTTTTTCTTTAAATCAGAGTTCCTGCTCTAAACATTCGTCTTGTGCTCTCTCAGGACGGGGGGACTGATTTGAAGTGTCGATTCAATGCAGTCTGTCAGGTTTTCTTAGCTAGGCTGCCGTTTATGATTTGGCATTTTATAATCTAACTGAAATTAAAGTCAAATGAATTAAAATGAACTGCATTTGAATGTAATTGGATGAAAGTTGGATTAAATTTACTGTACTTCATTGGACTGCATTGAATCCGTTTATTTTTTAAGTAAAGCACCCTTCTTGTAAATACAAATGAAGTACAAAACAGAGAAATATAGCAGCAATGATAATAATAATAAAAAAAAATAGAATGGAATAAGATAAAATTAAATAATTATGGATTATTCACTGCTGCCCATAAAGTTGAAATAAAACAGACGGTTTTTCCGTCTTTTTATGAAATCAATATCAATCAAACAAGGAGGCTCTGAAAGCAAAATTAATTAACTTTGTGAGCAACAGTTAATGTCTAAATATGACATGCAAAGTCTAAGCGTATAGGAAGCTGGTGTAATAACGTTAGGTCATATTAATAATAGTTGTATAGTGACGGTTGTGCAGCTGAAAATAAGTACTGGTGCAAGGAATCCACCTGTAGAAATCAGATTTTTGAGTTCCTCCAAGAGGGCTGACCAGTACAACCGCCCTGACTTTCTGGCGAGGGGGGAGTACTTTACCTGATCTGGGGCCTCATTTATAAAGCTTGCGTGCGCACAAAACAGGGCTTGAAAGATGCGCACGCCATCTTCTACGCAAAGGTTGGGATTTATTAAAAAACACAAACTTTGATCCAAGCGCACAAACATTTTGAAGATATGGGGAACTGGCGACGCAGACGGTGAGGTGGTGAAATGAAGCCAGATTCATGTCATACTAATGTCATCACATATCAGACTTATAGATCCATGTACACCCAAGCCAGTCAGTCAGGACACCAGCTGCGGCATGCGCTTGGGGCGCTCTGGTACTGCTGGTGCGGCAGCCGCGGTGCAGGACACGCCGTGCCGGGAACCTCCTCGCCACCGTGACTGAGGACAGAACAAATAAGTCCAATGTGCCTTTTCCCAAGTTGTTGTTGAAATTTATATTAATAAACAGATAAAACTGTACTTACCGCTTTCCTCTGTGGTCTCCGGCAAATCAGTGTCTCCTTCCCTCTCCGACACTACACCACACACGCTGGCCGTCCCAAGGACGGAGGCTATTTTGGTGTCCAGTGGTGTGGGCTTGGGTGTGCACTGGCCCCCACCTGTCACAGACACGCTCTGACGGTGCCGGGCCACTCTCCTCTTGGCCTCCACCTTCAAATCGCACCACTTCTTTTTTATTTCTGCCACAGATCTGTCCGTGGCACTCACAGCCTTTACAGCAGCAACGACGTGCTGCCACTCACTCGCTTTCTTTTTGTTAGTGATGCCACTACTGTGACCACCAAATAATGTTGTTTTCCTGGTCTCCACCTCATCCACAACATCTCGATCTCAGTCTCCGTGAAATTTCGCTTACTGGTCTTCCCTGCCATGATTTTTGAGTGTAAAACACCATTAACAAGCAGGCTCATTTATATGCAAAAACAGTCATGAAATACTTTGCATTGATCATTCATGGTAGAAAGTGGGCGTGTAGAGGGCGGGATATGAGGCGAATTCACCTGCGCAACCTTCCAGGTGGACTGATTTTTAAAGAGAACATTGCGTGCAAGTGTACGTGCACACGGTTTTATAAATCAGGATTTTTTTGTGCACACGCCATTTTCGGCTTTTGAGCGCACATACACTTTTAGTATGAATCCTACGCACTCTTTAATAAATGAGGCCCCTGGCCTTTATCTCAGAGCCACCCATCTATCTAGACTCTCTTCTTCCTGTTCCAGTTTATGGGGGTCTGCAGGAGTCTATCCCAGCTTGCTTTCGGCAAAAGGCGAGGACACACACCGGACCGGTCACCAGTCCACTGCAGGGCCACGTATAGATAAACAATCACTATGGGCAGTTTAAAGGTCTCCTGTGGTGTCCAGAGAAAACCCACGTAAGCTGAGAAGTAAACAGGATTTGAACCAGGAACCTTCTAGGTGTGAGACAACAGCGCTAACCACCCAGCCACGGTGCAGCCTCTTACTCAGACAGGACGGCATCAGTGTGATGAGTCACGAGCAGACATCACAGAATAGCTGAGTGACAGCAGCTGTTGGCTTGCCTGGCTCGCCCTCACAGACGCAGCTCATTTCTCCAGCGTTTGGCCCCTGTTACTACCTCCCAAGGCAGAACAGAGGCCCTGCAAAAAGTCAGGTAAAGTCAGGTGAAGTATCTTCACAGCCCCTCCTTGAAAGTGCCATAAGAGGGTTAAGGTCATCTGGGATCAGCTCCACCCCCCTGCGTCCCTCTATTGGATAAAGCAGGTACGGCTAAATGACTGTAATTGCAGTATAACACAGCAACACCTGGCGTCACACAACTGTGTTGTGTTCACATATCTTTGAGCCCATTTGGTAAAAATGGAAAGTCTGGTAAGATTGGTGTAGTTTTTGTTGATTTTTGGAGATCTGACAAAGTCAGCGCGGATACATGCACATCTAAATCAAGCTACTGAGAACAATCTAGCTAAGGATTAAACATGAGGTTCAGAGAAATTTAAGGATACATGCGCGAGAAGACAATCAATTATTGGGTGAGGTGCTTTCGACTCCGTGACGCTATGTGGTGCCACACGCACTTTCGCGTTGGCATTCCTATTGTACGATTAGTAAACAAGAGCGAAGCAGGACAACAACATGTGAAAAAATGCACGCTAATGATGTAGCCGCTCTGTAAATGTCGTACATACTAAGCCTGATCATGTTGCAGGTAAGATGCAGCAAAATCTCCCTCTTCTTCTTCTGTTACTGTGTTGTTGTGATGTCGTCAGTTATTATTCCTGCTCCCGCGGCTCGTCACTTCCAGAAGGGGGAGTCCCAGGGCAGTCAGCAGCGCGGCTAAACGTGGGTTACGTTTACATGCGGGAATAACTCGGATTCGGACGCATTATCTGGCACTAAAAGCTCGATCTCAAGAGCTTCAGTTCAGTTCGACTACAGCCCGGCTAAGGCTGTAGTCGAACTACGATGGTTTTTAAAAATTCAATATCGGTCGGATTAAGGCAACAATTCGACTTTTTGTGCATGTAAATGTACTGAGTAGCCACCAAGCAGGATTGTTTAAATGCATCACACTGTGACGAGGAAGAGCATCCTCTGGGATTCAGCGCTCCCTCTGCTGTGGACCCACCGGCTTGGTAATAACTTCAAAACTTTTCACGCGCACCCTAGGCTTTCCAACACCATGAGCGTTGAGGACAAACCCTAGAAGCAAAATATACTGACCTCATGTTTCAAAGGATGCCATCAGATAGGGCTTCTTTCTCCCTCTTATTCAATTCAATTCATTCATTCATTCATTCATTATCTTACCCGCTTTATCCCTTGCGGGGTCACGGGGGTCTGCTGGAGCCTATCCCAGCTCATTTTAGGTGAGAGGCAGGGGATACACCCTGGACAGGTCACCAGTCAATCACAGGGCCACATAGAAACACACAAACCAAGCTCACAACCACACTCACGCTCACACCTACGGGCAATTTTAGAGTCATCAATTAACCTAATATGCATGTTTTTGGACTGTGGGAGGAAGCCGGAGTACCCGGAGAAAACCCACGCAAGCACGGGGAGAACATGCAAACTCCACACAGAAAGGTCCCTGCCGGGCCTGGGAGTCGAACCGGGAACCTTCTTGCTGTGAGGCAACAGTGCTAACCACTAATCCACCGTGCTGCCCGTGCTGCTGTCAATTCAATTCAATTAAATTTTATTTATATAGTGCCTATTACAACAGAAGTTGTCTCTAGAATCTGTACAGAGACCCAGAGCAATTATTACATAAAAATAACCTAAACAGTGGCAGGTAAAAAAACTCCCCTAGTGGGAGAAAAACCTTAAGCCAAACAGTGGCAAGGAAGTATTTTATTATAGCATTTTAAAATGCTGTTTCAGGATTTCTGCAAATCAGTCCTGCGACCAGCTGCAGTTTTCACCTTTACTTTCCAGGTGAAGCAGCACAAAAAGGTGCCAGTGACCCTTCTCGTCCTTTATTGCTGAGTGTTTTTTTAAGCTTTTTTTTTATTTAATTCTATTCATTTGAAAAAGTATCAAACAAAATTAGAAAACAGTAAAAATAATAAGATCAGACAATGGGGGATGTTTGTGTCAACCTTCACAACCGCTCAATAACCCCTAACAAAGAGTGTGTCGCGCGGCAGAAACGCACACACTATTACTGGAAGACAGAACAAAGGAGGCTGAGAAACACAACCGGTGGCTCCGAGCTCCTCAACGGGCAGCCGTCCAGAATTAAACCAGAGCCACATGTTTGTCAGATGACACTTTCTGGCGTTTTTGTGCCTCACCGAGAACCAGACATGACCTCACCAGCCATTGTATGTCATCATCACCATCGTGTCCTACCTGATCTGCACCTCCGATAGTCCCCTCCCCACGAAGGTCTCCCCTTTCAGCCGAGCGCTGCTTTTCATAATTCAACGCTCATTAATGGAGGCCCTGCTTCTACCTCTCTACATAATGGATCAAAGAATAATGTGGCTTCGGCTCCAAAAGTGTCGATTTTTCTTTTTCGCGCACACACCACAGCTCCGGTGCAGGCGTACACTTTCACACACAGTGGCCTTTAACCGGGAGATTGGACTGAAGTGACAGTAATGTAATATTAATAGCCACAGGGGATGACGGTCTGTCCCTGTTGTGTTGATACCCGCAGGCTTGACAGAGCTTTGGTCACACATCCCACTGCTGTACATCTGCTAACACTGGTACAATAACTCCTCTCTGTCTCTTTCAATCTTGCGTTCTCTCTCCTTCTGTTGCTTGCGTTCACGTTTTCAGGAGCAGGATATTCATGGCGCAAGAAATCACAGGTAAACGAATCGTCATCATGATTTCGGTTGTGGTGCCTTTATATAAAGCTGTAAGAGTGACAACATCCTCTACTGGTTCAATATTTGAATAAACACTGGATTTTGCTTGTGAGGTGACATTATTGTAGTGTAGGGAACCTAATAAAATAAAATTAAGCTTATTTATAATGTTGAACATTCGTTACACACTCAATGGCGGCTTTATGAGGTGCATGCACCTAGTTAGCACCAAGACGACCATTTCCATTTAAAAATGGTCCAATTCCTCACATATTCACCCAGGAATGCCGTGGTCCATGATAACGTCCCGCAGTTGCAGCAGATATGTCAGCTGGATCCAGATGTGTACAGACACCTTTGTCATAGAACCCAGTTTGAGTTTATTTGCACTTTATGACATGGTGCATTCTCCAGTTGGGGGAACCGTTAGAAGATGGGTGAGCTGATGGGCAAGGTCAACGATACAACGATGCCCCTGCAGGCTCCTGCAGCAGAAGGACATCCACAGACACTAAGGGGCCTAAAGCGTCCCAAGAAAACGTCTCTCACACCAAAGAGAGCCGCCAGCAGCAGCCTGAACTGTTGTTACAAGGAGATATTCATCCACGTTATCCACGCCACATGTTCCTTATACGCTTTTCATTAAATGACAAGAATCCTGCCTTTCCATGTTTCCATTCAGGCGCAGCAATCATGTGGAGAAAAACATTGAGAAGAAAACTAATAGATGAGATGAAGATTTAAAGAAAAAAAAAGTATTTTATAGTCATTTATTTAGTTAGTTATTTGGTTATTCGCTTGCTTGTTTGTTTATTTCTTCATCCTTGATGCCCCTCCATCTGGTGGCTCCATTGCATCTTCCAAACATGCAATTCCAGAGAAATCATTTTTTTTTTTTTTTTTTTTTTTTTTTTTTTTTTTACCTTGTCTGCACACATATTATTGATTGATACCATGACGGTAGAAACCAAAAGTGTATATATGTGCATTATTACTATATGTAATATATACATATATATACGCACACATATGCGTACACATACATAAATATACACATACAAACCCAGTGTTTTTTTTTTTTTTTTTTTTTTTTTTTTTTTTTTTTGGGGGGGGGAGGGGGTGGGGGGGGGGGTGACGACATCCACTGCCAATCCAGGAAGCAGGAACACACGGAGACACACGTCAAGCACTGGAAATCTGCAACAAAAAACCACAAACAAAGCACGAAACCGGCACGGAGCCAACCAAAACACGAACAGCAATCGACCTAAATCTTGAGATCTGATCGCAGTCTGAGCTAAGCTATCGCTACCTAAACCCAAAAACTAGAGAGCCAGCATGCAGGTGAACAAGCCAGTGTGTATGTCTATGTGTGTGTGTATGTATATGATCATGCGTGTGTGTGTGTGTGTGTGTGTGTGTGTGTGCATGTGACTAAATGACTATATGTGTGTATGTGTGTGTGTGTGTGTGTGTGTGTGTGTGTGTGTGTGTGTGTGTGTGTGTAATAAACCAAACAAAGCTCCACCTGAAGTGTATCTATAGTGGGGGAGGGGGGGGAGCGACCCCGCCACCCGCGAGACCAGAGGCCGACAAGGAAGAGCCCGGAACCCAGGCCACCGGCAAACCCCACAGAGGGGAGAAGTAGGAGGGAGGCAACCCACCGCCTGCGAGGCCCCCCCCCCGCCCGGCGGCGGCCGAGGGGGCCCGCGGGCGGGGCCCCCACGGCGCGGAAAGAAGCAGCCAGGGATCCCGCGGCGGCGGACCGCGACCCAGGCAATCCCCGGCCACCCGGTCCGGGCCGGACACGCGGCCAGGAGGCCCTCACCCTTCAGGCCAACGACCCCCACCCGGCAGGGGGCCAGCCTGCCCGGAGAGACAGAGCCGCCCCGGCCGCCGACGCGGGCAGGCGCACCCGTCCCCCACGAAAGTGGCCCTCCAAGACCAGAGGGGCGCCCCGCCGTAGAGGCAGCGGGGGGGACCGGAGACGGGCCCGGAGAGAGGGAACCCCCCAACAAGGCGGCACCCGCGCAGGCCCGACAACGGAGGGCCCCAGACCCAGGCATCCCATTCATTCATCCATTCACCTATCCGATACCTATACTAATAATAATATAATATACTATACATAATAATAATAATAATAATACTAATAATAATAATAATAATAATAATAATAATAACCATCTTTGTATAATATAATATTGATAAATTATTAAGTTTTTGATGTCCTGCCAATGGAGGCTCAAATCCTCCATGGCAGGACCCTTCCATACCGCATTCTCACCGACACAGACATACAATCACGCACCGTTTCCCCCTCCCCGGGGGGGTCCAGCACCGCCAGAAGGCACCCCAGGCTGCACGGCGGGCCCCGCCAGGCCCGGGTAACCCGACCCACCCGTCCGAGGCCCAGGCCGGCGAGGGAACGCGGGTGATGTGGGACCCCCTCCCGCCCCTTGTGTTGAGTGCATGTGATTAATGCCATAAAAACAGGGAGGAGGGAGGGCCAAGTATCGATTGACACCGACCCCCCCCCCTCCCGAACTACGTGTCCTTGTCAAGTGTATTTATAAAGTGTTGAATGTGCAGTGTCTAGTTTGCTGTTAAAACCGTGAGGCGGGGAGTGCCGGGCCACGCGGGACAGTGCCCCCCACGACCCGGACCCCCCGCCTTTCGCCTATGTGCGTATGAATCGTGTAGGGGGGACAAGAGGGGGAGCGGAGGCCGAAGCCAGGAGGCAGGACCAGCAAAGCTGGCCCTGATAAGACACCCGCGTCCCCCCACCGGCCATCCAGTAGACGGGGGCCGGCCCCCCGAGCCGGGCCAGGGCCCCACCGTACCTCCACGGGCGCCCCCGGAGCCGCCGGAGCCCCCAGACGGAGGGGGAAACGGTCCAACATCCTCCCATTCATACTGACAACATAAGACATAGATACCTGGGAATGGCGCCACCCCGCCGCCGCGCCCGCCCGTGCACCCCCCGGTCAGGGGAGGCCCGATCTCCGGACCCGGCCCCACCCCCCCCCGAGGCCACCCCGGCGGACACCCCAAGGGTCACGGAGTCCCCACATCCGCAGGGGCACTTGGCCCCCGCCCAGCGACGGAGGACCAAGGCAGCAATGCCCCCCCAGCGCAGACAGCCACCCCCCACCCAGGCAGGACCGGGCCCTCCGGGTGGGACCCCCACGTCCACGGCCCAGCCCCCCCCAGGAGGCCCGGAGACGCCCAAGCCACCGCCCCCCGCCCGAGCCCTCCCCAGCCACCCCCCCCACCGCCATGAGGTACCCCCCCCCACAGGCCCCCAAGGCCCCCACCGGCCAGGGACAGGACCCCGCGGCCCCACCCACCGCCCCCCAGGGGCCACCAGAGGCCCGCGCCCCAGACCCCCCAAGCCGACCCCCAACCCCAAGGGCTACGAGATCACCCCCCCCCCCGCCCCCACTAGGTAACGAGGCCAATAATCGGGGACCACAGAGAGTGCAATTCAGCCGAGTGTTGTTCAGTGGAGGCAGACATTATCTCACTACTAATATGATCTGATAAAAGATTCCTAAAATGGTTAATACATAAACTGGATTTTTGTTTCCAATTTACTAGAATGGTTTTCTTTGCGATACATAAGGCAGTGAGAACCCGGTGTGTCCAATTAGGATCTATTTGAGTGTCTCCCAGGTGACCTAATATACAAACCGTGGGGCACACTGGGATTCTGTGGTCGATCCATGTGGATAAATCCTCACAAATCTCCTTCCAGAACCTCTGTACCGGTGTACAGAACCATAAAGCATGCATATAATTATCTGGGGTGTTCTCTGTGCACTGTGAACAGATATTAGAGGTGACAAAGCCCATCTGGAACATCCTTTGTCCAGTATAATGTATTCTATGAAGAACTTTATACTGTATAAGTTGTAAGTTTGGGTTTTTAGTCATAGTAAACGTATTTAAGCATATTTGTGACCAAGAAAGCTGGTCGGTATTCAGAGAGAGATCCGCCTCCCACTTGGAGATCGGGAGAGAGACTGACTCGTCCAGTTTAGACACTAACCTGTAAAGTTTTGATAACAACTTTAAATTGCTTAGATTTAATAAATCTATTATCTTAGCGGGAAGTTGTAAGTCTAATTGTCTAATTTTGTATGTTTTATTTATTATGGCCTTGAGTTGTTGATACTCTAAAAATTTACTCCTGCTAACTCCGTATTGAACCATAAGTGTATTGAAAGGTACAAACTGTCCTCCTACAATTACGTGCTGTAAATACCGTATTCCTTGATCTCTCCATTGAACGAAGTTAACCATCTTTTTATCATTTTTCACGATGTCTGGGTTGTTCCATATGGGTGTACGGTCACATGGAAAAAGTGAAATTTTAGCTACTTTAAGAAATTCCCACCAAGCTGATAAAGTTGTGCTAATATTAATGCTTTTGAAACATTGATGACGTTTGATACTTTGACTAATAAATGGTAACTCTGAGATTTCTAGTTCGTTGCAAAACACTTGCTCTGAGTCCAGCCATTGACTATCTAAAGGATGATCCTTTGACCATTTTACAATATACTGTAATTTATTGGCAAGGAAGTAATACTGAAAATTAGGTAGCTCTAAACCTCCATATTCTTTAGATTTCTGCAATGTCTTTAAACTAATGCGTGGAGTTTTATTTTTCCACAGAAATTTTGAAACACCTGAGTCCAGCGATTTAAACCAGGAAATAGGGGGTTTGAATGGTATCATTGAGAAAAAATAATTTACTTTTGGTAAAACCATCATTTTAATGGTGGCTATTCTACCCATGAGTGAAATGGGGAGAGAGCTCCATCTAGCAAGATCATCTTCTATTTTCTTTATAAGCTGAACATAATTTAATTTTATTAACTCTGACAGCCTAGGGGAGATGTTTATGCCTAAATATCTAATGTTCCCTGGTTGTAATTGAGTATTGGTTATATTCCTAAAATTGCAGTTCACGCACAAAACGGTGGATTTAGACCAATTAATAGAATAATCAGACAGAGATGAAAATCCCTCTATAAGTGCAATTGTCTGTGATAGTGAAGATCGTGAGTTCTGGAGGAAGAGGAGTACGTCATCCGCATAAAGACTTATTTTGTGCTCTACTATTTTGCATTGTATACCTTTAATATTTTGATTTTGTCTAATAGCTGCTGCTAAAGGTTCGATAAATATTGCAAATAATGAGGGAGATAGAGGGCAACCCTGTCTAGTGCCTCTTTGCAAGGTAAAACTTGTAGAGATTTGATCATTTGTCCTTACACGTGCCTTGGGAGAGCTGTATAATATTTTTACCCAGTCAATGAAAGATTCACCAAATCCAAATTTATGTAAGGTTGCCAATAGAAACTTCCAATTTACCTTATCGAATGCTTTTTCCGCGTCTAAGGATATAATAGTAGTTTCCTGTTTATTGATACTGGAATAATCTATAATATTTAATAATCTGCGAATATTAGTAGAGGAATGTCTACCTTTAATAAAGCCTGTTTGATCCGGATGTATAATAGAAGGGGTGATTCTTTTCAGACGTTCAGTAAGGGCCTTGCTAATTATTTTAAGGTCTACATTTATTAATGAAATTGGGCGGTAGCTCGATGGGAGCAAGGGATCTTTATCCGGTTTTAATAAAAGACTAATATTAGCAGAGTTCATATTTAAGGGTAAGCTTTTATTTTCCCTAATATTTAGAATCATTTTATGAAATGTTGGTGCTAATATGCTCCAGAATTCCTTATAAAATTCAGCTGGGAAACCGTCTGGGCCCGGAGCTTTATTATTGGGCATATGTTGAAGAGCTTCATGGAGTTCTCCTATTGAGAGTGGTGAATCTAAATTCGTAACCTGTTCCTGATGTAACTTTGGCAGGTTAATTTCTCCAAGAAACTCATTAATGGATTGATCAGATGGTTCAATTTGTGACGAGTATAATTTGTAGTAAAAGTCTCTAAAGATTGAATTTATTAAACAGGGATCATGTGTAACTTCCCCTGACTGGTCCTTAATAGATGTTATGGTTGTTTTTTCTTTGTTTATTTTTAATTGATTGGCTAAATATTTTCCTGATCTGTTAGCATGTGCAAAGTTTTCCAGGCGAAGCCTTTGTACTAGAAACTGCGTTTTTGCGTCAATTATTTTATTTAATTCTATTTTAGTTTTCCTTATTTTGCTAAGGATACGTTCATCTGCAGAAGTCTGGAAGGCCTCCTCTAGCGTCTTTATTTCACCTTCTAATTCTTTTGTTTTTAAGTTGTCTTTTCTTTTTTTATTTGACGAAAAGGAAGAAATCATTTTTAAAAAAATATTGAAATACCAGTTTTTAGTTAATCAAATGAAAATTAAATGTGCATTGATTTAGAATAACGGCCATAGTTCACATCCCACCCGCTCAGGAACTCACTGCACATCTGCTGCTGCAATGCAGCTTGACTCAATGTGTCACGTATTGAAACCTCTCTCCCCTCTTTTAATGTTTCCTTATGTTCCGTTTGAAAAAAGCATTTAATTTCCTTTTCAAGTCGAAACCTTTTGGAACTGTTTTCTATTCCCAGTTGTTGTTTACAGGAAACTGCGGGTGTCACATGGCACGGGTGACCTGTGACCTTGTGTGGGGACTGTTGCTTCATTTTTGTTCTGGGGGGAACAAATGATCCAGATAATGAAAAGGTTCAGGGAGGATGCTGCATATTTCAGCGAGACACTATCAAAGTGATGATTCGACATCACCACACAGACATATACATATATATATATATATATATATATATATATATATATATATATATATATATATATATATATATATATATATATATATATATATATATATATATATATATATATGTAAAGTTAAACTTGAAGATAAAAACAGCAACTTCCCTGGCAGATGAAATGATGTGTGCAGGGTTTTGGTCCCACATGCACAGCCCTGATGTGTGCAGCCGCAGTGTCCTGGCCTGAAGGATAAAGGGCCTTTGCCTTCTAAAAGATGGAGCAGAAGGGAGGACAGCAGCTCTTTGACCAAAGAGAGAAAGAAGAGCGAGGGGGAGAAAGATGGAGTCCACCCGGCTTCAATCAGATGAGTACAAGTCAAAATCCCCATCTGAGACACAGATGCAGACGAGTGGAGATGGAGGGAAGGGCAGGAAAGGGGGGAAGAGACGATGAGCAGAAAAGAAGGAGAGCAGCAGGGGAAGTCATTATCGCTTCCTAACTTCACTCACAGTTTAATGCATTCAAGGGAAGCAGTTTGACTTGCTCCTTTTGGCAGCCCAGCGTAAACAAATCGATTTAAATGGGAGCGATATAAAGAGCTGTTTAAATTGCCCCTGCAACTGTGAGCATGTGTGTTTGCGCATTGTCAATATACATTTGTGCAGAACAGTATGCAAGGGCCATTATACATACTCACCGTGCAGCTGTGGCTTCTGCTGCGGACCTTATCGCACATTTCAAGGAGAAGAACTGCTCTCTTTCTAATGTGTCTGCGTGCACGTGCAAACCTGTGCAAAGATCAGCTGTAATCGTCAATATTTTGCGACATCACCGGCGGTGGTCTGCCCCGTACCGCAGCCTCCCGCCTGAGCCGCACAGAGCCGGTCTGAAGAGTTCCTGCGCCACGCCCGGGTCCAGACTGGGGGAGATTACTGGAATAACTAAAGAGGACATTCGGCCGCGTGCACAGGCTCGAGTGTTGAAGTCCCGACAACCTCAAACCCACTCAGGTAGAAGGGGCTTTGCCGGGCAAACATCTGCACAGGGCGCCGCTTGTCCCAATTTGATTCTGGACATATTTGGGGATCCTTCAGAAAACTGATGAAAGGAAAATATAGAGCTAATCCTTGTTGAAATTAAGGGACCTGCAGTCAGACACACACCCAAAGCCACGCAAGGGTACACACACACACACACACACACACACACACACACACACACACACACACACACACACACACACACACACACACACACACACACACACACACACACACACACACACACACACACACCCTGTACAACATGTGTAACCTAAGTCTGTTGTGATTCCTTTCCTGGTGAGGCCAGGAGGAGTCTGGGAGAGGTTAAAGAAACACGGCACAGTGTGAAAACACACTCATGAGGTGTGCGGCCTGAAATCTGACACACACACACACACACACACACAAGTGTGTACACACACACACACACACACACACACACACACACACACACACACACACACACACACACACAGGGCTTTGATTAATTGGGTCAGCCTGTGTTTGCCTGTGAAACAGTATTCATTGGAGTTGGGGACCCTTTCTTAATAAAGGGTCAGCGGACAAACAGCTCAGCCATTTTGAGGAATTAATCCTCGGGCTGGCCTTCGTTAGCGCCGAGACGCCGGGGTTCAGAGGTGAGGGTTGTGAACCGTTACAAGGGAAGCACAACACCACGGACCACACTCAGACTAATGAACAGAAAGTCTTTTGAATTCAAATCAAGTTTTCCAAACTGGGGTTCGGCGTGAAGAGAGGCCTCTGTGGGGCGTCCAACAAAAATGAGCGCGACATTAACATATCCAGAACTGTACCGGCCACTTTTCAGGGAACCACACAAAAAAAACTATAATTTCTGAATGGCTAAATTACCCCCCGACAGTATCAGCCAAACAACTCCTGCAAGAAAAAGTTATTTTAAATGAGCAAGGGTGTCCAAACCGATTCTTTGTCCGTTTTATCCGTTTAAAGTACCGTCCACGGCAAAATGAGTCAATCTCCTTCCTCTGCTTCAGTTATAAGAGGTCTGTGAAAGTATTTTAATTTTATTTAAGTTGTTGAGTTAAAAAAAAAAAAAACACATCGATAATTTTCATGAGGGAATTAATATGTAACATTTTGACATTAAAACATGTTTTTATGTTGCTGTAGGAACCCACCACTGAATGTACACGTCAACTAAACTTCTGACTCACCGATACTGAGATTTACAAATCCCAGGCACGCCACTCTCTGCTCACTTTCTAGTTTTACATTTAAACTGTGATTTATAAAAGTTTCTTATCACATGCATGCTGGTAACAATATGATCTCCCCCCCTTTGTGAGTTTTTCTAGCATCAATTCAGAGACGCGTGTCATTTCAAAAGCCAGTTTTTGTCAGTATTTTTGGTCATTTGAGATGTGAAACAACGTCTTTAAGAAGTTGCCCCTTTGCAAAAAATGTCCTTAGTTGTATTTCTCCATTTCAACTTCCAAATAAACTGTTGAGTTTTATTTTAAACTAGACTGCAGTCAGTTCTCTTCTTTACACTTTCAATTTAAAATCTTTTAAAATCTCACAGTGTCTAAATTTGTTATAAATGTATGATTTGCATTTACCTCAAAGAGTCAACGTGCCTCCTATAATATGCACTTATCATTTTCTTAATTTCACCCTAATATTTATGGGGGGGGGGGGTAATTGAGATAATTGTGATTATTTAATGAGAATACAAGGCATGAATACACATGACTAAAGGTCATGATGTCATGTGATTATTTTTAATTGAGGACTAAAAGAGTAAGTGTGTGTTTAATATGAGTTGATTTGTGATTATGAAAAAAAAAGAAATGAGAATAAAAGTATTTTTAATGTTGGTCGTTACAAATAAACATAAAGGCCACTTGGACAGAGAACCTTTGCTGTCAGAAATGACTCTGGCTCTTATTTTATCTCGTGGAGATGCGTTAATGACAGAGCTAATAATGGCTTCTCACTCCAGCAGGTGTGTGTGTGTGTGTGTGTGTGTGTGTGTGTGTGTGTGTGTGTGTGTGTGTGTGTGTGTGTGTGTGTGTGTGTGTGTGTGTGTGTGTGTGTGTGTGTGTGTGTGTAACCTGTTTCAAAGAGGTGTCTCAAACTGTCACACTCTTTCTCGTTCTTCCCCTCTCTCTCTCGCTCTCTCTCTCTCTCTCTCCCTCGCTCTCTCTCACACACACACACACACACACACACACTCACAAAAGCGCACCCCAGGATGGCTAACGCAAATGTTACTCCTCAATTATTCAGCCACCTTAAATGGCAATCTGCACGGGCAGAGCAGCGGGAGGAAACGGCTCGGGCTGCAAGAGTGCAGCGCTGCACTGTGTATAGAAAACTACCGATTTTCTATACAGACCGAACCGTGGATGAATCTCTTCCTCCAGCAAAGGTCAGGCCGTGAATACAGCACTGTAAACAGCACACGGCAGCACTGTGACAGAGGCACGGCAACGCGCAGGCCGTTGCTGTGTCATTAGATTGTCACGCTGTGATTTAAGGAGGCATAATGAGCATATTTAGGAAGACAACGACATCAGCAGATTCCCCCGTGCCGGCAGCAGCCCCTTCCACGTGTTACTGATTCTGAAAGCAACACCAGAGCGCCCTTCATCCCCGGCCGCGTGCATTCCTTTGTTCAACTCCACATGTTTACTTGGGAGGATAAACAGTCAGCCGCGGCGACACCGGGGCATCTCGGGACGAATAGTGATGGAGTCAGGATAAATATTAGCTACAGTACGTGCTGATGGCTGCGATGATGAATACGGAGGCTGG
Organism: Cololabis saira; assembly: GCF_033807715.1. Lineage (NCBI taxonomy): Eukaryota > Metazoa > Chordata > Actinopteri > Beloniformes > Belonidae > Cololabis > Cololabis saira. The sequence goes on along the minus strand of NC_084601.1, from coordinate 20,070,449 downwards.
GATCACTTATGGGCTCTGCTGCAGGCCAACACCACAAGGAGACTGTGTCAGCAGAGTTTGAACAGCAATGTGCTCAGAGTGTGACGGCTTGTGTGCATCGTTGCCCTGAGAAGCCTGACACGGGAAAATCACAGTTTGAATTTAAAGCATTTATAAGATCTTTAGACAAAATCACTGCATCTTTTTTTTGGTGATCATATTTGATTCACTGTCATTTTTAGCAATTTAATCACCACACAATTTTTTTAAACTGGATATAAATGTTTTTTTTTTTTAATATCAATTATGTTTGGCTGCAGCACATGACTGGTCTCAGAGGTGTCAGAAACTCATCCATTCAATTCTATTTCAATTCATTTTGATTTATAAGGCGTCTATTACAACAGAAGTTGTCTCTAGGATCTTTTCAGAGACCCAGAACATGACCCCAGAGCAATATTACATAAACATAAACACTGACAGGTAAAAACTCCCCTAGTGGGAGAAAAACCTTAAGCCAAACAGTGGCAAGTAAAAACTCTCCTTTAGGAGGAAGGAAACCTTGAACAGGACCATCCATCAGGCCTCGGCGTTGTACCAAGCAGAGCCGAGGCATGATTGATCCTGCCTCCCGATTCCTGGCTGGCCTGCAGTCGCGCGCCTCCACGCGTCCGGTCAGGCGCAGCCCGCTCACATTTGTTGCTGCCATGTTGCTAAATGATCATCTCGGAGGAACTGTTGCATCTGCGCGTCATGCGTACGCAGCGTGATGTCCTCGTTGGGGGACACGCGCAATCGTAGGAATGAGCATGAACCGGAGCCCTCACAGCAGTAACGGACCAGACTTTAGGGGTCAACCCCCCGGTTTGTCCGGTTTGTTAATCCTTGGAGTTGTTTCACCTGCACGTAGGGTTGCCACCTTTCAGAAATAGAAATAAAGGACGCCCTGATTTCAGCAGCGCAGGAGCCAAAAAAAAGCCCCAAAACTTCTGAACTGATTAAAAATGTGTTTATTTTATATGAAAAAACAAAATGCTTTGATTTAAAGTTTAAAGTGCTTTAATAGCATTGGACTTGCATGACTGTAGAGACAGACAACCATACTAGTAACTGAAATAGCCTCCTATGCTACGTATGTCCACATCAGCCAAGGTGTAGAATATAGCTACAGGTGAAGAATATGGTGTAAAAGTTAATTTATTTCAATAATTCAACTAGAATATGGTGTAAAAGTTAATTTATTTCAATAATTCAACTAGAATATGGTGTAAAGGTTAATTTATTTCAATAATTCAACTAGAATATGGTGTAAAAGTTAATTTATTTCAATAATTCAACTAGAATATGGTGTAAAGGTTCATTTATTTCAATAATTCAACTAGAATATGGTGTAAAAGTTAACTTATTTCAATAATTCAACTAGAATATGGTGTAAAAGTTAATTTATTTCAATAATTCAACTAGAATATGGTGTAAAAGTTAATGAAAATACGGTACAAATCGTGTCCCGTATTAGTTCAATACGGGACGCAACATTTTTTTCTCAAATAAAGGACAATTCCGTATTTTACGGGACGGGTGGCAACCCTACCTGCACGTCTGTGGTGAGGGTGCCAACTCCGCTCTGGTTGTCATGTGACTCATGCGATGTCATGTGATTTCTTAAGAGGAATGCTGAAGCAGTGTGAATGAAATGATCATCACAAGTTCATGCATTGTGAAGCCCTTCCATAGCAGAGCCGCGAACGCTGGTTTTAAAAACAGTAATGCTGCAGGTGAAAGACTGCTAGTCACGGTGCGGGCCGCGGCACCTGCTTCGACCGGCGCACCGTCCCCGTCGTCGCATTTAATACAGCGCTGATGGAATAATCCTCCCACTTCTACACCGAGACATCTCTATCCTCTGGCCCTTATCACACACGCAAGCCCGAGCGCTGCCACATCTGAGGCGCAGCCTGGGCGTTTGAGGTACCAATCTCACAGGAGCAGCTGTAGCCTACAGCTTATATGGAGATGGAGGGGGACCCCGACGCCCTGACCCCGTCACCCCACACACACTGCACAGCTCTCGCTAAACAAGAGGCTACGGCTGGGGGGGGAGGGCTCCGGTTCACTGGAGCTGCTTCAAACAGCTCACTATATCACTATAGAGACTTGGAGAGCATTATCTGATTGAGGTTTCTGCACACGGGGGTGGGGTGGGGGTGGGTGGGGCAGCTTAGTCCACCACTGCGCATACGAGGTGAGAATAAAATGCGGAACTGAGCTATAGTTGTCATTTTAAATGATTGTTTTGACACTCAAGCAGAATAAAGCAGCGCCACACTTGAACATTTGGATTTGACTCATGGTTTAGGAATAGTTTTAGGTTTTCGTTCCAATCTTCTAAGATCAAAGACCAACTCTGTATGAGGTCCTGATGACCGAGTGCCAGTATAGGGAGCCCGCTTAGGACTAAGGTCCCGCCAAACAACCCGGACGAACCGGGAGCGGCCTTCAACACGTGTGAGCCGTGGAAGTTTTTATTTCAAACTCTCGGACGGTCGGGTAGATGAGTCGCATTGAAACCGCTGCACCTTTGTGCTCCTCGATCATTCACATGAGGAACTTTCTTTTTCTTTTTCTTCTCATGATGATATTTAATATTAAAGAAGATAGATATATCCCCCCCCTTGTTTCACCAGTTGCCAGAGTTTACGGAGGTATCAATGAAATGTTGTTGGCACGGCCGAGTCAGAACACTTCAGGGATGCAGAACAAAACCACCCTTTAAAACCATGTCTTTAATCCTCGGTTCAGATGCTTCTGGAAGGTGGAGCGTGGAAATGTGTGGTATGGTTTGGTGCTGCCCGTTTCCAAGGTACGACAAATGCAGAGAGATGTAAAGATGGGTGGGCATCCGATCTGTGCTGTCTCAGGACCATAACAATACAAACAACTCCATCCTCCACATCCATCCATCATCCATCCATCCATCCACCCATCCATCCATCCATCCATCCATCCATCCATCATCCATCCATCCACCCATCCATCCATCCATCCATCCATCCATCCATCCATCCATCCATCCATCCATCCATCCATCCATCCAAATATATGCTGTCAATCACATTTCTTTCCACAATAGTTCCCCCTTAAATCTCTAAACACCAAACTAGTTTATAGTTGAGCAGATCTGACAAAGTTTTAGCTGTCTGACAAAGTGAAAGCCAATTTGAAAATATGCTTTTCCGGCTTTATTTTTCGCCTTTATTGCCCCTTTTAGTAGCAGTCGTGTTTGAAAAGTATTCAGTGACAGTGACTAGTACATGTATTTAATGTGGTGATCACAGGAAGTTTTAAACTATATGATGTGCTGCCAGTGGTGCGGCGACTGTACTGTGATCTACCCGTGTGGAGGAGTCACATGAGCCAATAAACAGCCAGCAGTCTGGGTGAAGACCCAGCTCAGGTTAGTTTTTCTTTTCAAACCACTTTCTATAAAAAAACAACAAAAAAAACTGAGTAAGTGGCTTTTCAATCTCTCAAGTGTCGTCTGCTCGAGGCGAAAAATGTGCACAGGCCGTCCTTATCATCCAATCACAGGAGCACTGATATCAGCCGGAAACAGACGCTCACATTATAACTGAAGAGTCATTAAAACAGTTAGTGAGAGATGCTGACAGATGTCATTCAAGTTGGGCTTTAGGCCGAATCACCCAAAACAATTGTACAGATGTGTGTGTTTTAATTTTAGCTCTGAGAAACAGGCTTTAAAAACAATGAAGAATTCAAATTTGACCAAATTTCCATGATGTAACCTCCTACATTGTAATGAACTTATGCATGATGGGAGCAGTGGATTCACACATGAGACTGTTCTTGGTTGGTGTGTTAGTGTTTCTCAGAACTAATCTCAACCCAGTGATCAATTTCATTTGTCCGTACTTCATAAAAGAATAAAAACAGATCCATTGCTGTGGCACGTGAGCGTATTCAGCCAGCTCCTGCTAATGCCGTTGGAGTCGGTGTGTGATCTGTTCAGCCTTCGGTTCACCGTCTGTGTGTCCTGGTGTGTTGATGTGGTGACAAGAAGATGTCTGGTATGACATACCTGTGCAGAGCTCCAGCTAGCTGGTATCACAGCAGAGCGGCTCTGCAGCAGGGATGCTCACTAATCACCTCACCACTGATAATCGCATTTAGTGCCAGCACATTATCTCAGACCGCTGCATCTCTCGTGTGTGTGTGTGTGTGTGTGTGTGTTTGTGTGTGTGACTGTGTCAACATTCACCCCTAATTATGGCCTATTACACGCAGGCAGCCTGCATTATTCGTTCAGCCCTCACTCTCGCCACATTGGTGTACACACTCTGCATTATTGATCTGCAGATAACAGTTGGCCTCCACGACTGAGGGGGATGTTTCAGGTTCACTGACGCTAATTTCTTGCATAAACAGCTGCAGAAGTGGATTACTGTCTCACACCGACGATGTTGGGTCTTGGTATTTGCTGCCACCTGCTGGCCAGAGATGTAAGTGATTAAATTGTCCCGTCGTTTAACGTTGTACACTGCGGAGGGCAATGCTGAGGTGTAAATGTGGGGAACTGAGATCCATCTCCATCCATATCTCCATCAATTCATCCATCCATTGCTTCTTCTCATTCAAGATGACAAGAATCTGCTGGAGTTTAGGGAACTGAGATCTTCCAAGTGTTTATTAAAGATAATTTAGTCAAAAGAATCACTGAAAGAGTAGCCTTTTTTAGTAGTTTTAGCTTAGTTTATTTAAAAGGGGACAATGCGATTTAATAAAACACATGATTACACATGGCTAAAAAAAAGTCAATATTAGCTAGAAGGCTAGTGTTCATCTATAGTCCCAAGCAATAAAATACATCTACACGAAAAAACATGGTTAGACACTTGATAGGGCGCTAATGTAAAAAGTAATACCTACATAACAAACTGTCACATCAGGCATATCTTTTAGTGTTGGCGGCTGTAGTAGCTGATGAGCCACAGTTTCAGTTTTCTTGTAAAGGGCTTGGATGTTGTTTTGCAGTTTAACCTCTGTAGTGATGTGAGGATCAATACTGAAATATTGATACTTCCGATAGATCTGTACGCTCTAAAATCCATTCTCAAATTAAAATATAAATACTTTTGATACCAATTTGTGGTAATGTATATCATTAACAGGAATGCGGTGGAAAGTAACTAAACTATTCAGATTCTGTCTAAATGACATGCTGCTGGTAGGAAATACTTTTTTCATTTTCATTTTTATAGTAGTTCTTATTTTTGTTTATTATTCTCTTATTTATTTCAATGGTTTTATTATTTTACTTAGGATCTTTTTTTAGTGATAGAAACACCTTTTTCAACAGTTTTTTTTTCTGTTGTTGTACTAGCTCATCTATATTGTGAATGAGGCCTCTAGCTCAGTATACTTCTGACTTTAAATGAAATAGTTAAATAAGTAGCTGAATCCCAATCTCCACCCTAAACCCTCCACCCCTGAACCCTCACATACTTTCAGTGACGTCAGCGGCACGTGATCAAGTGTGAGAGGGTGTGAGGGCTCCAAATGGTATAAATAGGAATGGGACAGCACTTAGCAGAAACCAGACTTTCTTTTAATATAAACTTTATTTAACATTTCAATTTACAAAATTCCTAGTCAGATCAGAATGTTACCTACCGGTATTATAAGTTTGGGAATGATCATCCTACGGATGTTTAAAAACAAAGTGGTAGCCTATATAAAGGAGCATAAAATTCAACAAAGAACACAATTTAAATATGCGCATAGTACAATATGTATTTCCTTGTTAATGTAGTGTCTTTCTTTCAATCTACCCATACCAGCGCATCCAGTATGCCAGGCTCAATCGCAGAGTAATTTCATTTTTGTAAGAGAGCGTATAAATTGATGGTAACCTGAGCTAAATATTTCAGTTACATTATCACTATTTACTGCAACGTTTTTGTACAACTTGCTGAAATTGTTTTAATTTTGTGGTTATAAATAAATGAATAACTAATTACTGCCTGACTTGTTTGTGTTGGATCTAAAACTATCTTGCTAGTATTTACATGTATGCATTTCTGTTGACATAGGGAATCTTAATTCAAACACTGTACTCAGATCAAAGTTTATTCAACACCAGGTCAACTGAGGATTTGTCTAATATAAAATGAAAACAAAAGAAATTGAACCTCAAATTATGAATAAAAAAATGATGAAGAAAACTACATTTTGTCCACCATCTTCCCAAAAATGTCAATCATGTCTTTTCCCTCTCCTTTTCATCCGGCTCCTTTTCTTGTCTTTAGTCTTGAAGAAAGTCCAAAACTTCATTTGTCCTTTTTTTGGTTTTCTTCCCTCCGTTTGTTGGTCGCTCCCTGTTTGTAAAGGAAATAATAGGGCCGTTGAAAAATCATCACGGGACACCAGTTTCTGAATTTAAATCACCAGTGGGATATGTATTTATACTTACAGGTGAACTTCTTTCGTCTCACAGTCGCACATGGTTCCTTTTCCTCCGCCCCCTGTTTTGTTTACATTCTCCCTGGTAACCTCCTTTTATGTCCCAACGCAATGAACTCTGGGTAATTCCCTTTCCAAAAGTCTGCGGAGATGCAGACTTACGGTAAGTTAGCAGTAAGGGCTCAAAATGTCTGCCGGGAGCCCTCGCGCACTTAACGATTTTAGGAATGGGACAGCCCTGAACCCTTACGCAAGTCGCGGGAGCACGCACGTAAATCTGTGAGTCTGTGAGGGTGGAGATTGGGATTCAGCCATTGAAATCTGCAGACTGACATGTTGAGGGACATCTTGAAATAATGAGCAAGACAGTTTAAACAGGACATAGAGGAAAGACCAGTACATTTAAAAAGATATACAATGAATAAAAGGTATTAGCAAAATCAGCCAAAATAAAACCTAACTGGCACAAATGAATTTGACCTGTCAAGGTTTGACATTCCCCCCAGTCTTTCAGTTTCTGTTTTGCCCCGCCTGTGTCCCATCTATATATATATATATATATCTATATATAACGAAAAATGTTGAGTTTGATTGACATACCCGTAGGCGGTGGTAATTTTATTTAATGTTATTTTAAATTTTATTTTAGTTGTTTTTATTCACTTAGTTGTTTTTTTTTATTTTTTATTTTTATTTTTTATTATTATTAATTTATGTTATTTGTGAAAGGGGCAGATCAGATAAGATTCTTCTTCTTTCTGCTCCCTTTTCATTCATAAGTTAGGAACATTTGTATTTGTGTTTGTATTAAATTGTTTTGTTTTTTGAATGAAGTAAAGAATAAAATGAAAATGAAAATGAAATCTGCCCTGATGGTCTGCACCTGTGTCTCGTTGTGTCTCGTTATCCCCTGTGTATATCTGGTCTTGTCATTCCCTTGCTCCCTGTCGGTCCGTACTGTTTTCCTTCCTCCATGTTTCCTGCCACGGTTTTCCTGCTCAAGTTTTTTGATCCCTGTTTTGTTACTTTTGATCCTGCCAAGCAGCGCTTTGTTTTTGTGGAATAAATCCTGGTTTTTGCAACTCCTGCCTCCTGCTCTCCTGCGTTTGGGTCCACATCAAACACCAGTCGTGACAGACCTGACCAAAATGTATCATGAATCTAATTTTTAGAGAGCATTGTAAAGCTGTGTGGATGGTCAGAGTACAGACACTACGGCAGATCTTGGTACAGCTCAGTCAGGCTTGCAGAAGCTGCAGTTCAAGACCATCTGGCCTGGAGTGCCAGTGTATCAAGAGTCTTATAATCACAAGCGCCTTTTTCAACATGAAATTGAACCTATCACATCTTGGAAACGGCTCGATATTTAAATAAAGACACGATAAAAACTTGCAGCACATGTCATGGCATGTGGAGGAAAAGACATGTCCGTAAAACAGAAACCAGAATCCAAACCAGGAGAACAGAATCAACAGTTCTTTCCTTTATAAAATGATAGGTATATGGTGTGTACTTTGTGTATAAAAGCAGGTTCTGGTCTAAATTCATTTCAAAGGATGTTGATTAAATATCTAAAAGTAAGGTTGCCATCAGTCCAGGTGTGTCTCTTTGATAATGGGTGGTTTCTGTCAGGACCTCTGGTTCTGAACGGCATCACAGACCCAATCTGGTGCCACACTGATGGACGTATAGAGGCTTTTCAATGAAGGTTCCTGCCTTTCTACGCTTGACTGAGCGGGATAAAATAGAAAACATTGTCATGGGTTTTCTAGTACTGTAACACAGTCCAAAAAGCTGTTATCAGCATAAACCTCAAGTCTAACAAGTTTGAATGTGTTTCGATCGTTTGAATGCTGTTTTATTCTGCTGTGTAAATGATAAGACCCTGGGAGTTATTTTTTAGTTTTAGTTTTAGTTTATTGTTTTGCACAGTCTTTTAAAAATATACATATAATGATAAACACTATAGGTGCAGGAAGAGGCAAAAAACCCAATGGGCTTATTTGAAGCCTCCACCGAAGATATTAAAATTTCATGTCAAGATTAACATACAAAAAACAGAAAGTAAAACTACACAAAAGTGATGGCAAACTAATAATGCAATATATAAATAATAAAGAATAAAGACAAAAAATAAGTGTGTGTGAGTGTGCATGGGATATTGTTTTTACAACTTATATTATATTGACTCCTGAGCAAATAAGATGGTACATGTCACTATGAGTGAAACACAAAAAAAACAAAAAACAAAAAGAACATGGATACATGAACAACAATACATTGGGAAAACAGTTACAAAACAGCAGTCAAGTGGTCCTTCAAACGTCTTTTGTAATATTTCAGAGAGGACGAACTCTTTGCCAGGTGGGAAAAATCATTCCACAATTTAGTGCCCCTAAATCTCACCGAAAATTTACCTCTGCAAGTGAGAAATTTAGGAGGATGAAGATCTGAGGATTGTCGAGTTGAATAAGAATGAATCTCTGAATTTAATTTAAAGTAAGTCTTGAACTGTCCAGGAATATTACCTTCACTTGAATTTAGCTTATAAATAAAACGCATATCTGAAAAATATTGATATCATAAATAGTAAGAATCTGGAGTTTGTGAAATAAAGGAGTAGATGAAGCGTGTGACTCTGATCGAGTTGTAATTTTAGGCAATATTTCAGGCAGGTAATCTCTGCAATCTCTCCCACGTTTCTTATTCTCCCCTCTGAATCGTTCGTACCAATTACTCAATTTGTTCCTTGGCCTATGTAAGGAGCAAGAAGTTTGCATTCTTAGATGTCTCAACCTAACTTGCTGTCAATCCCACCTCCACCACGGCTTCCACCTGCGGGCTCCAATTCAAAAGGGGGAAGGGGGTTAGTCCTACACCCCTGTATTTATGTGTAAGCCTGATAAACTTTGCTTGAATGGAGCCTAAACGCCAAATATGTGTTACAATAAAGTGTTTTAAACTGTCTGACTGAAATGAGTTAATGCTGATGAAGTAGATACGACAGGAGCGCGTACGACGTTTCAACGACTCTGCCATTATTTATCTGTAACATGCATCATATGACAGATTAAATCAAGTATCCTCTTGCCCAGTGAATGTGTGGTTTTCATACCGATATTTCTTCTATTATTTCTATCACGTCGTAGACGTCTGTTCTATTGACGCGCCGTCAATCCAATCGCTCAATCCCGAGCCGTTTCCTTCATCATAATTCTTGTTGGGACCGTACAGGACTGCTGAATATGATTACTGACTTCAAAGCAGGAGACAGAGGAGACTCTAATCAGAGAGTTCCAGTGATATTGCGGCTCTGTAACCCCAGGGTAGTCGAGTGCTGCTGATTGTAGCCAAATGAATATAAATATAAAGCCCAGCATAAACGGGAGGACTTGTGGTAGGTAGGGTGAGTGTTATGTTTCGTCTGCTCCCGCCTGACATGAATCCTACTTGCTTAGTATGTACAATGTAAATGATTTTCTAGAAAACAAAGACTAGGGATTCCTCACAGCAACCAGCAGACGGTGCGTGCTACTGTTTGTGACCACCAGGGGGCGATCACGTCCCACCCAGACTGTTTCATGCAGTGCTACAGTTTTCAAGGCCAGAAAAAAAAGAAAAGTCCTTTGACGGTGGGATTTTAATAAATTAAAGGAATTCAATTTGTTAACCGTCTGAAGAGCAGCATTCAAAATTATTTTGTGCAATTAAACCATTTATATGGGGAGGAAAAAGACAGGAAATAAGGACGAGGTTGCAGAGGATCAGAATACTCAACATTGGCTGCAGAGGTAAAGGACAAGGAGGAGTTAAAGAAATACAGCAGCGTAGTACGAGAGGAGACAGGAAGACAAGACAAGGGCATGACCAAGTGACAAGGGGACACGGTGTCCTCGGATGGAGAACTGTGTCTTCATCCCCATGGCGACTCAAAGCCAGACCTAATAAAAATGCAACAGTGCTTCAGCTTGCCTCCTCTCCTCCCTCAGCTCAGCGTCTTATCTATTTTGGTGCTTTACTCTCCGAACACAAACTCATCCTCTTTTCTCCCCTCCTTCCGCAAAACGGCAAAAACCAACGCCGCATCGGCTCTCAGCCACATCTTCCTCTCACTCTTCTCTTGGGAATACGTGACCTCGGGGGCTTCATGAATAATCTAATTTCTGCTGTACAAACAGCGCCGTGTACACTGAGGGACCGAGAGAGGCTACCTTTGTGTATTTGAGCAGACGAGTACTGTGAGTGCTGCTGAGTGTGTCTGTGTGTGCATAATGGAGGGACAAATTGGCTATTTTGTTCTAATAATAACACATCACAATGATTTTACATGCCCATCTGATTGATTATCATGCTGCCATTGGACTGGCGTCCACACAAGTTCCTTCCACTGGTTGAAAATCACATGCGACGTGGTTATGCTTTACTTGTTTAACCCATATTAACCGAAAACCTACTGCGCACGTTACAAGGAAGTATCCAGCCACAGATGTTGACTCTAATCCCGAAGGTGTTGGAAGCATTTTTTCCCTGAATTAACTACTACTGATACTTTCCAAAATGCTGTCACACGGAGAGGAAGACTGGTGAACTCTTGCTGAGCCGACACTTTAAAACATCCTGCATCCCAGTCGGGGATGAATGCGGCGGCCTCTCGTCAGCTGTCAGAGTAGCACACCAGCTGTGACATCTCTGATTGGAGAGGAGAGAGAACCAGTTCAAGTTCAGGGCAGAAGCACGCCACGTTCAAAAGGTGCCAGTCTTTAGGAAGTGGAAAGAAGAGCAGCAGCAGTCTCACGGGGGAATGGGATTTAGTCCTAATTTAACCTTCGAATTTGCATTAATCTATATTCACCTATTCATAGTTCAGTTAGCTTCAATTACATTAGATCAGTCCAATTCAGTGAAATTCAGACAATATGATATATATATATATATATGTTATAATATCATATGATACCAACTAGATTTGTAGTTCTCGAGACTGGTCTTGGTCTCAAGACAACTTTTTTGTGGTCTTGGTCTTGGATCTCAGGTCTCTTGGTCTCGCCATGTCTCGGACTCGGATAATTGACATACACACATCTGCATTTGTGTCTGTATTTAGTGACAGTATTGTGTTTATAAGGGCCTTGTTTGAATAAATATATGGCACAATTAGCCTTTGAATAATATTTGCATATTGTCGTGATTGATTAAGCATCAGGTCCATTTCAGTGATGCTGATATACAATGTAATCTGGCTACTATAATGGTGAATAATGCAAGTTCAAGTCAGTAATTGTATCTTTAATATTTAAAATTCACGTTTCATCTCCAAATTAAGTTCAATTTAAATCAGTAACATTTACTATTCATTACTTTTCTGAAGTGGAGGGGGGTGTTGCAGGCTGGTTATTCTGTTAAAGGACTTTGGGACTAGTTAGTAGTTGTGTCAATCCTTAAAAGCACTGGAGTCAATCCTCTAATAGTGTAGAAATAGCAGTAGTGCAGTCGCCACACATATCTGATCTCAGCTGATTAATGAAAACATTTCTAGTGAGTTCAACATCAGACATCCACTTTACTGGGTTATTGTGCTGCAGTTGAATACAACCTCATATGGAAACTAAGAAGCTGAACCAGGATGGTTCCAGGAATCATGGTTGAGGAACCAGACGTATTGCTTTAAATCTTCACCTCAGTGCAATCCTCCGTCCCAAGCACACGGCGACAGTGGAGCGGAGAAAAGAAACAAACACTAAGTAAACACAGCAGAAACGTCCTATTTCCTGTCTGTGTATGGGCCCCACATCAGCAGACAAAAAAGGGTTTTGTGTCGGTTACATAGAAGTGAAATCACACAAAACATTCAACACTTTATTACAGTTGTTACTTACAGTAGACATGGCGTTCATAGGGAGCTAGGCTAACAGCTACTCTAACCACATCTAAACAAGTCAAACCTCATGAATTTCCTATAAGTTTGAGTGAGTGATGTATTGTGGATTTTTAAGCTCTTTTCCACCATCATTCTGGGTTTCCAAAACCCTGTTCTAAGTATATTACTGATGCTTATGTATTGTGGTGTGCATATCTAATATAGTTTTCACCAGAACAATTATAAAAAGGTTTAGGCTATTTACACCCAGGTGCAAGTACTGATGTGTAGGCTATTTACACCCTGCTACCAATATCAATGTATGCTATTGTAGGTTAAATGTACCCCATGTACAGTGGGGAGAACAAGTATTTGATACACTGCCGATTTTGCAGGTTTTCCCACTTGAAAAGCATGTAGAAGTCTGTAATTTTTATCATAGGAACTCTTCAACTGTGAGTGATGGAATCTAAAAAAAAAAATCCAGAAAATCACATTGTATGATTTTTAAGTAATTATTTGCATTTTATTGCATGACATAAGTATTTGATACATCAGAAAAACAGAACTTAATATTTGGTACAGAAACCTTTGTTTGCAATTACAGAGATCAGATGTTTCCTGTAGTTCTTGACCAGGTTTGCACACACTGCAGCAGGGATTTTGGCCCACTCCTCCATACAGATCTTCTCCAGATCCTTCAGGTTTCGGGGCTGTCGCTGGGCAATACAGACTTTCAGCTCCCTCCAAAGATGTTCTATTGGGTTCAGGTCTGGAGACTGGCTAGGCCACTCCAGGACCTTGAAATGCTTCTTACGGAGCCACTCCTTAGTTGCCCTGGCTGTGTGTTTCGGGTCGTTGTCATGCTGGAAGACCCAGCCACGACCCATCTTCAATGCTCTTACTGAGGGAAGGAGGTTGTTGGCCAAGATCTCGCGATACATGGCCCCATCCATCCTCCCCTCAATACGGTGCAGTCGTCCTGTCCCCTTTGCAGAAAAGCATCCCCAAAGAATGATGTTTCCACCTCTATGCTTCACGGTTGGGATGGTGTTCTTGGGGATGTACTCATCCTTCTTCTTCCTCCAAACACGGCGAATGGAGTTTAGACCAAAAAGCTCTATTTTAGTCTCATCAGACCACATGACCATCTCCCATTCCTCCTTTGGATCATCCAGATGGTCATTGGCAAACTTCAGACGGGCCTTGACATGCACTGGCTTGAGCAGGGGGACCTTGCGTGCGCTGCAGGATTTTAATCCATGACGGCGTAGTGTGTTACTAATGGTTTTCTTTGAGACTGTGGTCCCAGCTCTCTTCAGGTCATTGACCAGGTCCTGCCGTGTAGTTCTGGGCTGATCCCTCACCTTCCTCATGATCATTGATGCCCCACCAGGTGAGATCTTGCATGGAGCCCCAGACCGAGGGAGATTGACCGTCATCTTGAACTTCTTCCATTTTCTAATAAATTGCGCCAACAGTTGTTGCCTTCTCACCAAGCTGCTTGCCTATTGTCCTGTAGCCCATCCCAGCCTTGTGCAGGTCTACAATTTTATCCCTGATGTCCTTACACAGCTCTCTGGTCTTGGCCATTGTGGAGAGGTTGGAGTTTGTTTGATTGAGTGTGTGGACAGGTGTCTTTAATACAGGTAACGAGTTCAAACAGGTGCAGTTAATACAGGTAATGAGTGGAGAACAGGAGGGCTTCTTAAAGAAGAACTAACAGGTGTGTGAGAGCTGGAAGTCTTACTGGTTGACAGGTGATCAAATACTTATGTCATGCAATAAAATGCAAATTAATTACTTAAAAATCATACAATGTGATTTTCTGGATTTTTTTTTTTAGATTCCATCACCCACAGTTGAAGAGTACCTATGATAAAAATTACAGACTTCTACATGCTTTGCAAGTGGGAAAACCTGCAAAATCGGCAGTGTATCAAATACTTGTTCTCCCCACTGTAATGCCACATGGAATGGCTTCAAACCTACAAGCAGCTCAACAGTGATTGACAGGTATTCACACCACTTTTGATAAACTTCATTTAATCTCTTCAAAATATCTTATAATGACATAAGAGCAAAAATTGTTCATACAAAAGTGTGAGAGCAGACGTTTGCCTGGCTCTATTGTTTGACATGGTTCCAATTTTACAGTGGCGCACATGCGCATGGGCTAGTGAAAAAGCGCCTTCTGTTACAGACACGTTGGTGCACATGCACATGGGCATCGCATTTGTTTTCATATGTCAACAAGGTGTGAATAGCTTAGCTGGTGGGGGCTTGGTATTTGTACCCTGGTGCAAATAGTCAATCCATTATAAAAATGTATAGGAACTAAAGTCTTAAAGGTTCGGTAGTTTTTTTTCTAATAGTCCAACACCAAAGCCACACAGATATGGTGGTCTCAAAAAATATTCATTTGATCACAGTGAATGCACAAAGCAAATTATTCCATCCCCAGTGTGTGCATCCACTGTGTAGTCAGAATATGCTCTCTGGCGGTTCAGAGTCCACATCAAGTCTCTAAACTCCCGAGACAGTGACCGATTTATTCAGTAAGTGCTCATCAAACACTAACAAGAAGTAAGCTTCTTCCTGGTTGTTCCACTGGTCCTTTGCGGTCTGACTTTAGCAGGACGTTGCTACACACGACAACAGGCGTCGCTGAGCAGCTTGTGTCACGAGCTGAGTGATGAAGTTCATAATAAAGTTTGTATTTTAGCCAGTCCCGACAGCTGCTGCCTCGACCACGGCGGTCATTAGTGCTCTCCTGCAGGTAGAGCCCTAACTACGCATGAGTACGTACTTCAAACAACCCCATTGTAAACAAACAAATGTATCAGCAGGGACAAATCTATTTAGAAAGATTTTTCCATGGAAAATGTTGCTCATATTTATCATCAGTCCAAGATCATAATCAGGTTATTGTGCTCTTGAGCTGCAGTATTCTCATTTACCAGTTCATAAATCTACTCTTGGCACGTTTAGTGTTTGGATGCTTAAATGTTGATAAGACGTTATTGTATTACGGTAAATATATTACTGTGGTGTCCTTTCACCCTTCTTTTCCACTTAATATCCACCACCGCCAGACTTCATCCCTGCCTCCAAACAGCTCAGTTTAGTGTCCATAAACCAGCTAATTAAAAATACTGTAAGCAGCTTTTCTGTCTTTGTTTGAAGTGTGCCACGGTAGCCAACCAGGCGGCATTACGCAATGTGTTTCGATGATGTCACTGAGTACAGGGAGCTTGGATCGAAGCAGGGAAAGATTATAAAATGTGTGCTCTCTAATTATCCTCCCAGACTCGGATTCCAGCTGTAAAAATTACCATCATTTCCGCTGACAGCGCTGCAGTTTAACGTCCCGTGTTATACAATTCTGATCCATATTCATATTGATCAAGCGCCACAATAGAGTTGTTCTATTCTGATTACGACTCAAAAACTCTCCGGGTCTGTTAGCTCATGCAGCCTAAATCCTCTGCTTTGTCTGCACTGCACCGTCCTGTTATTGGGAGGTAACCAGTCAGTCATGGGTTACCTCCCTAAACCAGTCAGACATGCAGGTCATGTGTGTTACCTAAAGCTCCTTGTTAAACCTTAGTGGTTTTTAAATGTAGTGCATAAATACATCTGACCTTGATCTTGCCCTAGGTGACGGAGAATGTAGGAGATATGGACGTTTCCTTTCAAGATGAATTGCATCTGAGGGGGTGGGGCTGACCTCAGTGGGGATGGATGCACGGGCATCTGGAAAAACAAAAAAATGGTGGGAGATCCTGGTCTGCCTCCTCTTAGACAGCTTTTATTTGCAGCTTAATTAATCATGCATCTCTTTAAATGAAATCTAGACAGTCTGTAAACAGAGAAACACCTTAAGTCCATTTTAAACCCTTAAAAAGCATGATATGAAAGGGGCATGGTGAATTTGAGCAAAACTTGTCATGGTACAGGATGTGGTGACATGGCATGGGCGTTCATCTGATGAGACAGTGAGCTCTCCTGCGTCCTGACCCTGCATTGCATGGTGGCCCAGGGAGGAGGATAACATTCATTTAGTACTCGCTGCAGGGTAAGTCATCAAGTGGAGTGAAAGGACTGCAGCTCACGACTGAAACAAGAAAGATAGAGGAGGAGAGTCATATTCCCAATGTTGTGGGGAAAGTGTCCACCCGTCTTCCCCTCCCATACCCATCCTCCTCCTTTGGTTTCCCTTCCCAGACGAACTCGAGACAGAGAGAGATTTCCACCCCCCAGACACATAGATCAATGGTGCTGATAGAAAGAGCCTCTGAGAGCCAGGAGGGGAAATTAGACTTCTGCACTCACCGCCAGCTCTTTTCTTATTTTCAGGACTGCTGGCTGGCAATATGTCGGTGTCTCTGTATTGCATTCTGCCCTCTCGCCTTGAGTGAACAACATCAACTTAATAAAGCTTTACTCAGCTAACCAGAAGGAAGCATTAATATAAGCCGTGTTCTGCAAGGCTGCCATGATGGTGTTGATAACGAACAGCTCCGTGCAGAAGCAACAATGCAGTTTCCAGCGTTGTTAAGATCTAGGGTTTCTCTTGGGTTCTGGTTTCCTTATGATATTCCTTTCTTTGTAACATCTGTATGTTTTTGTTATTCTGCTGTTGTTCTGGATGTTATTTTGTTGCATGTTGTGGCATTTTCTTGCAGGTTTCTTTTATCTGAAATATGGACGATGCATGAGACAGGAGGCCAAACGGGGTCAGTCACAGGGACGTCTACGCCGTCAGTGAAAATTGTCTCTCTTTCACACTGACAAAACCCTGATGACACCCTTTTACCGTGTTTTTATTGAATCTGTGTCATCTTCTTCTTTGGTCTCCTGGTTTGGTAGTGGTTCTGTCAGAAACAAGAACTCCCTAAGTCAAGCGGTGAACTGGTTTCGTAAACTCATTGGTCGGACCAGTCCAGACTCCCTGTTCACCAGACAGGTCCAGCCGATGTCACAGAGGGACTTAACAGACAGACTGCATGCTTTGCACGCTTTAAGTTTCAGCCGCGTCACCTCCAGATGTAGGCTTCTAGTTCCAAGGTCTCCCTGCTGCTATCACACTGATAAACAACCATTTGCACATTGATTTAATTATGGAGCGTCTCATTTTATTTAATTCATTTTTAATTGTTAGCCTGATGAGTGCTCATCAGGCTAACAATTAAAAATGCCACTTCACCTAGTAACTTGAATTTATTGCTATTGTACATCTTAATTTTTAGCTGCATGGCTGCAAAGCAAATCTACCTACGGGGAAATAGAGTAACCTGATTCTGAACCTGAACCACTGGTTGGCTCAGTGTCGTGTTTCCACGACAACTGGTCTGATGTGGTGCACGGAAAAGTATAGAGACACAAAAGCTATGTTTTCACCCCCGGCTTGGCAATTTTTTTCAACTCTGGGAAAACTAAACTTTAATGTCTGACTTCATTAACAAAATGAACAGTTCATACTAACAATTATACCATTTGAAAAATAAAACCTCACTGCATTCGTTTATCCGCTACTGCCAGTGTTACTTTCTTAAACTATATTTGTTTACTGTATGTGCTCCTTCACAACCAAACATGTAAATATAACGTTCACAACGAAGACCACACGAAAGCCATCTTCAGAAGACTTTTCAGCTCAAATATTCAGAATTATTGGAGTTTTTGGACTGGACCATCACTCTCAGTCAGTTATAGGGTATAACGGGAAGATGAAGGCAGGTATGGGACTTCAGGGAGGCTGAAATGAGTAACAGCGTCAGATTTCAGACTTCTTTTAGCATTTTGGTGAGTTAATTATTCACGCTTTGACAAGGAGTAGCAGAGAGTTGAACGTTTCAAAAAGACATACCCTTTTCTTGTCCATCATTATAATTGAAAATGTCTCAAAAATGTTTTTTTCTTTTTTACTCTTACAAAAAGACAAATATACTACTTCAATAAAAAAGAAAGAAAGAAACTATTCTCATTTGCAATTGTTACTGTTGTCATATTTGTTAGTGTATCGAATAGTTTGTAAGTTAGTTAGAAACTAAAGAAACCACTGACTCAGACCTCTTAATCGTGGCGTTAGAGTATGACAAAGAACATAGCACCGTAATATTATCCTTTGCACCACACTGTTCACACAGGTTCCAGCCTCTCAGTGGTTCAGTGTATGGAGCTTTGAAACAACACGTAACCAAAGCCTGTGATGCCTGGATGCTACCAAACCCTGGGAAAGCTAGGTCTATTTATGATGTCCCTGGAATTATTCCCTTGGCAGCAATCCCAACAAATGTCCAGTCTGGATTTTGCTCAGCTGGAATTCGTCCCCTCAATAGAGGTGTGTTTGGATAAAGATTGGGGAAGGATAAGATTTTGGCCCATCAACAGTCACAGACTGTCCCTGTCCTAGCCCTGCCTCTCTTTACCGTCAGCCTGCCGCTCTCTCTTCACCTCCTTTCAGCCGCCCTATCAGTACCACTGCCTCTCCTCGCCATCGCTTTTGAAAGAGAAAAGTAATGCGCGTCGTCGCAGGATGGAGACGAACATTTTGATGTATAACACACCTGGGTGCACATTGCGGCTCGGGCCGTATTAACTGCTGAAGGAATGGCATAAATTGTGCCAAAATTACGCAATTAATTCAAAATGTTCAAAATGGCAGACTTCCTGTTCGATTTCGGCCATGGCGCCAGGAGACTTTTCTTTAAGTTGCGACATGATACAGGTGTGTACCGATTTTCGTGGATGTACATTAAACTGTATTGTGGGGCTTGAGGCACAAAGTTTTTCCTGTATGGACCAATCAGATGAAGGGGGGGGCGCGCCTTTTTGGCGTCTAGCGTCGCCACGGTAACTCTTTTGACTGAGAAAAGTAATGCGTGTTGTCGCAGGATGGAGACGCACATTTTGATGTATAACACACCTGGGTGCACGTTACGGTTCGGGGCGTATTAACTGCCGAAGGAATGGCATAAATTGCGCCAAAATTACACGATTCATTCAAAATGGCCGACTTCCTGTTCGGTTTCGGCCATGGCGCCAAGAGACTTTTCTTTAAGTTGTGACATGATACAGGTGTGTACCGATTTTCGTGCATGTACGTCAAACCGTATTGTGGGGCTTGAAGCACAAAGTTTTCTAGGGGGTGCTGTTGAGCCATTTTGCCATGCCCATTAACGCAAACCAGAAAATATCTAATTTTTCGACAGGCCTGGCTTGGTGACTTTTGGGGCACATTTCATTTCGTCGGAAGAAAAACAAGGAAAAAAAAAATTCCTACAGATACAATAGGGCCTTCGCACTGTAAGGGCCCTAATAAATTGAATTGGATTGAATCGTTATTATTTTCCAGAAGAGTCACATGGTAGGCACCAGGCATGATGGGTACATCAGCTCATCTCGTGGATCAGAAATGAATTGATTCAGAGAAGAGAGATAGATGATATCTTCATGATTTATGAAAAACACGTTTTTTCTTGTTTTAACCTGACTGAGTCTTCCAGTGTCACGTGACCTTTCTTTGAGCCATTCTGAATCTGCGCCTAGGGTGACGTCACCCTAGGCGCTCATTTCCATAGTTCGGCCCCCGCTGCTGAAACCACGCCCACAACTAGCTCTCTACACCGGCTGGAGCTCCAGCCATTGCTCAGCGAGGGACAGTTAAGATGAGGTTTTGCATCGACACTTACCCTTATAAAAGGATCAGTACCAACAGCACGGACCCGGCAACTGCACACGAGTCAGCGGTAAGAACGTTATTTTTTTATGTTATTTATATTTGTCTACAAGTATGATCTTTGCATGGGCTAAGTATTTAGCTTAGCTCGGAGCTCCGGGGCCGCTCACGGATCGGACCGGTGAGGAGCCCCGACGGGTACCGTAATATATTTTTCTTCTGTTCATTTCAGATCTTCCAAGCAAAAGGCTGATTTATGGTTCCGCGTTACACCAACGCAGAGCCTACGGCGTAGGCTCCGTGGCGGGGCGCCTGGAGCGGAGAAGGAGACGCTGCTCCCGTGGAGCTGCTCCGCAGAGGCGGGCCCGAAAACCTGTCTCTGCCCAAAGACCGGGCGGTGGTTCCTCCGGGAGGAACCGCCGCCCGAGCGGGAGCCGAGCGTCGGCTGCCGCTCGGGCAGCGGGCTCCGTCGTTTACTGTTGAAGGAGCGCGGCCAGAGAGCTGCGGGCTCTGCCCGTCGCAGCTGCAGTTCTCCTGGTCTCATTGATCAGGCTCGGATGAATGAAGAAACGGAGGATGGGGATTTCAATGGGTTTGATTAATGTAATAACTTAAATAAAGCACAATCAAACTAAGTTTTGCTCCCGCTCTCTTTTTAAATACCACACTTGTATGCTTGTGTGTGTGTGTGTGTGTGGTTGTTAGCCTTCCTGTGTGAAGACGAGGTGACTAAAGGCTGATTTACGGTTCTGCGTTTCACCAACGCAGAGCCTACGGCATAGGGTACGCGTCGATTTAACGCAGAACCGTAAATCAGGCTTTAAGATCCGTGTAACTGAATGCCAGGCTTATGCTCCTCCCCTGCTACACGTCATTCAGGGAGCCAATCAGCACAGAGCCTCATTATCATACCCCCCCCCTTCCCTTAGAATGAAGCACAGAAAAAGTGGTTAGAAGCGGTAAAACTATAGACATGGCTCACAGGCTTAATTTCTGATAGTATGTAGAAAAAACAAGCTTTAGATTGTTTTTAAGACATTAAAGGCCTTTTTAAAATATACATTAAATGCCATAATATGTCCCCTTTAAAACAATGTTTTAATAGTCCCACCAAAGGTCCTTCTATTGTTTTTCCTTTGTTAGTGCAAACATTTTATTAAAGTGAGAATACAACGGAGCCTGTTACTTTAAAATGCCTGTCTGCATTATGTTTTTATACTTCATCTTCAACGGCTGCAGTTTTCTTTTTCCTTTTGGATGCAGCATAACATTCAGTCACCCTGTAGTTTCTCCCACATCGTCTGTCCTTTAGCCCGACTGCAGTTTACAGAAAGCCATGTGATTCCAATAAAATCTCTAATCTAAAAAAAAATAGAGCGAAGAGTAGGAGGATCTCTTCTGTTTATCTGGTGTCGCAGTGGTGTATTAAGGTGAGGGGGGGGCCGTTGACATCTCTGAGTCACAGTAACCCAGAGTTGACAGAACCAGCTCTAAACCCTATTTTGAAAGTGACAACTCAATTTATTTTCTCAGGGTTTGTTGACTCTATGTTATTGAGTTCTGAGTGTGTTGAGCCTCTTTTCTGAAACAGACCCTTGGTGTGGATCTTGACTGTGTTATAAATACAGAATCGAGAAGAATACGTCGTCTATCATTTATATAACTGCACCAAAAGTGCATTAGACCATAACAGAAAGAGGGAAGCACCAGCGTGTGGGAGGTTAAAATGGCTCAACAGATAACTCTCAGTTCAAAACACTATCGCCAACTGGTGAGGTATCAGTTGCCATAGTGATGAAAGGGCAGGCAATTATAATTCAATGTAAAGAAAACCTTGTATCTTGTGTAAAGGTTTTAATACGTTTTATTTTTTATAGTGTATAGTGACTGTTATCAGGTTTGAGGCAGAGCAAACATTTCAGCTATACTTCATTGTATCCGTCACGGAGTAACTAAATAGTGTAGAAGCAGCATCACAGTGGACTGTTTTAGTCCGGCAGTGTCCTGCTTGGCAGTCCGTACGGAGACTGACTGACGTCCACTGCAGTTTGAGTACTGTTTGTCAGAAGGTCAAATACATTTAACGCCCTAAAGCAGCCATTCCCAAACTTCAGAACACCAAGGCCCACATTGAAAATCGGGGCCCACCCAAACCTTTTATCACAAATTTGATCAACATACAGGACTAGAATTAATTACGAAACATTTAATAGCAATTGACCCTTTGTCAAGCCCCCGTTGCTAGGTGGGACAAAACTGTCATCCCTCCCGTCCACTTTCAGGTACCGTGTAGTGAGTTTAAAAAACTGAGGTTTTCGGTGAAAACAAGATCTTTTGATGAGTTTAGCTGATAGCACGGTGGAAGGGTTGAAGTCTGGTCGTCTACATAGCTTTATCCAAAGCAGGCATTTTTTGTAATTTACCGTTGGTTTTGGGATGCAATGTATTCCTGTGATTCTCTCTGGGTGGGTGTCACTTTTACAAGTGCCCCAAGACACCACTTAACCATTTTAAGATAAATAAATAAAACAGATTGTAGCTATGAAATGTATCCGGCTGCCAAGCCGACTTTGTTTTGGAAGTACCTATCGGATTTCTGCCAGCTTGGGGATAAAAATACGCTGCACCCTCACTACACTGTTTGCAGTGTGCTCTCAAGTGTTTCTTTTACTAATACAAAAAACCCAGATGTAGCTAGATGATTTTTCTGATTGGTCAGTCAGGGACCAATCAGAAGGCTGACAAAGGGTCAATTGTAATCAACATACAGGACTCAATCAGCATTCAGGTACAACTCACCTTGTGGGAACGGTGATCTTGCTGCATAGCAGCTGTCAGTTTGTAGATGTCTGGCTAAATGGATGTCAGGGTTCATCCAGAATTGTCTCGAAGTGCTTCTGTGTGAAAATCAGTTTCAAAGCAGAATCACAAGACACCTCTACATGGCTGTCCTTCTGGACAACCGTGTTTCTTGGGGTGGATGTGATACTCACAAAATAAGTGTTTTGTTGATGTATTATTACTTTTGTTGCCTTTCCCCTAAGAATCACTTTTTGGTATTACAATTTTATTTTATTTTATTCTGTCTACATTTATGATAAGCGATTACATTGAAGCACACTTGCGGTTTCATCAGATGGACACTTAAGTGGCCGCACAGCACTGAGACTCGTTACCGTGCGCAACAGACGTTGGGCTCATAATCCGGCTGAATGGAGAATGAGCAACTGTTGTCCTGCGGCGCTGATTTTTGAATAATATTTTCAATATTTCCAGTGCTCTCCTACCAAAACAGTTGGTAATTAACTTGGCAATATGCAAGAGATCTGTTTTTTACAAATCATAGATATGTACATAAGCAGCCCACTCTTATTCCCAACTAATTCTTTATCAGAAACTGCTGAAGTCTGAAAGTGATTTCAAAGCAAAACCATGATAACCTTGTGTTAAGTGAAGGCTTTATTACCTTCATATCCATCTGTGACGGATTGTCATTGTATTTTATTTTATTCTGTCTAAATTCATGATAAGCGATTACAGTGAAGCACACAATGACATGCTGTTTCATCAGATGGACACTTAAGTGGCCGCACAGCACTGGGACTCGTTACTGTGCGCAACGGACATTGGGCTCATAATCCGGCTGAATGGAGAATGAGCAACTGTTGTTCTGCGGCCCTGATTTTTGAATAATATTTTCAACATTTCCAGTGCTCTCCTATCAGAAGATTATCAATACATCTGCCGGCAGAAACCTAGCCGGGACCCACTACAGATTCTTGGGTCGGGGGCAGCCCTGTAGAAACTGCAGACCCCTGGACTTGAGAGACTTTGTTCCTCGGGGACGAGGGATGTGGGGGGGGGGGGGGGGTAGTGTAACCAACTGTTAATGTTGAATGTTAAACTTTTCTGTTCTGTTCAGTTCAGTAAGTGTTGTGTTGTCCAAGTGTCCAGGAACGCCTCAGGGGTGCAGTTAGTTACCGTGGTTATGGGTAACCAAAGGGTGCAAAGGGTGCTGCTCGTTGTTGCGGTGAGGGACGTGAACGGAGTGGTGAACAGTTTCTTGTTTGTTTGGCGTTGGATACGGCCCACAGAACTGGGAACTCAGACCTGCAACAGCTTCCTTTGATGGACAAAGGGTTCTGGATCCAGCTGTGCTCAAAGCTGCGTCCTCAGGATTTGAAGGTGCGCCAGGATGATACCTGCCACGGTGGTTTAGATCTCCCTCTTCTCTGGGTTGAGAAACTCACAGGGGTTGTTAAAGGGTGGCCTCTATTTTGCCGTGGACATGAAACATGCTCACTGCTTTTCCTTGGAGCCATAGATTCAATCCTCTTAAGTACCTGAAAATTACGGCCACATACACTAACTTACACAGCCTCTCAAAGTTACAGAATCGATCTGACATGTACTGTCCTCATTGCATCATCCAAACCTGCCGTCTGTACTTTGGCCAGTCTATTTCATTTGAAACCATAAATTCATTCAAAGTTTCAAATATTTTCTCTGCTGTGCACTGTGAAGGTAAAGGTTTGCAAAAGAGAACCTCTTCACATCTTCATATTTCTCCTTCATATTGATATCTCACATAAGCAAGCAAATTTGACAAGCTTGCGATGTTTGTGGACATGAGCACGCCGTTTCACTGTGTTGTCTGACAAAGAAACTGCATTCAGTTCATACCTGCCAAGTTTTGGATTTAAAAATAAGGACAATTTTCCGCCACCCGCTGTCCCTACAGCCCAACCGAGGGCTTACATTTTAAGACAGGTTTACAAGAAATCTAGAATAACTACCTGTCAAACATTTACAAACTACAATTATGTGCTCAGAATCTGATAGGCTGACCTTTGTTGACACTAAAATGCTGTGGACATTCCTATGTATGTAAAACCTATAATAGAGCCTAAATGAAAACACAAAAGTGAATTAAAGCCCATGTATTTGTTTTCAATATTTTCAGTTTATATATACATTGATTGTCTTCAAGTGAAACGTTTACATTTTCTTTTAAGTTATCATTTTCACTCATGTGGCTCTCTAGCATTCACTGACATGTTTCTGTGCCACCAGCCGCCGATGGACATCGGTTCTTCGGCCCCCATCCTGCTACTCTTTAGGAAAGTATAAGTAACATTCAGCTAGTACAACACACCAGTAGAACAAAAACACACTTCTTATTAGAGTTTAAGTTTACAGTGTATATGTATTTAAATTCTAATTAATTTATTGTTAATTTAGATTTGCGTTGTTTTATGTACCAATATTTCATTTTGGGATGAAACCGGAGTACCCGGAGAAACCTGATAAGACAGATGAACATATGGTACCTATCAAATGCTTGGACAGACCATATTCATTTTGAATTAATAAGTGTGTCCAAATGTCTAAATCCTACTGTATGTCAACTGTTGGAAAAACTTAATGTTATTGAGTGAATGTTTTGATGTTACCTCTTTGATGGTTGTTAGTAAATGAGAGTTCTTCTTTGTATTTTGTCTTTTTCCTGCATCTGCGCTTCTTTTTTGCTTTGCAATAAGAGACATCATCTGGTTTGCAGTTAATTTCTTTCTCTTTTATCCCCGTCAGGTTGGACACTCCTGTGTTCGCGGTCCACATGTCCGGTATAAACAAACCCTTTGTTGGAAGTTGAGCAGATTTGTTGATGATGTTATGTTGGTTGTTGGTTGCAGGGAATTCTTTCTCCTTTCTCCTTTTCTTTTTACTGCATCAGCGCTTCTGTTTTGTTTCTTGTTGAGAGACTTCTTCTGGTTTGGGGTTTTGTTTCACTGGTCCTCATCACCTCAAGGACCTCATCAGGCTCTGACGTTTCCTGTTGTGCTGACAACTTTCCAGGTCCACGTGGTCCTTTGGTGTGGAGACATTTCCTGTGACGTCGGTCTGTGACGGCATTGATTTTTGAAACAGTTACAAGTTGCGGTACTTTGTCTGCGACCACCTTTCTCTCAAAAATCTTCTTAAGCTCTTCTTGGGCTCTCAGTTTGGCGGTCATGTCCTGAATATAACTGCTCTGTTCTTGCAGCTCCCTTTTTAAGTTTTTCACTTCATCACTGAGCACTTCAGACGTTTTGGCAGACTGTTGCAAATCAGCAATAAAGCTTTTGCATTGGCTGAGCTCATTTTCACTGGCTAGTCTAAGCTGTCTCTCTTCCTTTACAACAGTTTCTAGCTCTTGGATTTTTTGACGTTGTGAGTTAACGTAATATTCTGCTGTAGCTCTCTTATTTCTTTCTTGAGAATACAATAAACTATTTTTTTGCAGCCGTTTTTTCATAATGTGCAGTTGATGTGTAAAGTAGTTGATCTCCTCCAGCTCATCATCCAATGGTGGAGCGGAGACCTGGGCTTCCGATTTATACGACTGCTTTATGTAGTTGAGAGGTGGCGTTTGGGGCTTCTCATCCTGGTTTTCATTCCCGTCACTATAGGCAAAGTTATCACATCCTCCAAATTCTCTTTCAAATTTATAATCATTGACTATTTGGGCTTTCTCATCCTTGTTTTGGCTCTGTGAGGAACCAGAGCGGCCTCCCCACGTACAAGGGGACAAGGCAAAACTGGACCTGGGGGATGAGGTGTAAAAAAAACCTTGCAGAGCGTAGAATGCCAAAAAATAAGGCTTTTTATTCCATGTAAAAAACCACATACAGGCAAAGGGCAAAATCAGCATTCCAAAAAAGAAGGCACAATGGGGCATAGCCTCCCAACAAGCTTCCTCCATTCAGCAGACCCCCTTCTGGTATGCAGCTGCTGTTTATAAACCCAGGCAGGGTGGGGAGGTTGATTGGACACAGGTGTGCCACAATCAGCAGAACCAGGCACACCTGTGTGCTGCTCCCCCGCAGACCACGCCCAATCCTCCACTCTGCCACACACATTAAAAAAAAGTCAGGTGATGGTGAGAAGGGGAGGGGTTGCTCACTTTCTCACAGGCTCCTGGAACGATAAGCAAAGTTAACATGTCCCGCATATTCTCTTTCAAATTCGTCATCGTCCACCATGTCGCCCCACATAAGTTTAGGTGAAGTTGTTTCACTTGTTTGACTAATTGCTTTGGTTGTTGTTTCGATGCCGGTAAGAGATTATTTTTAATCGTGTTATTTCTCAGATGATGTGAGAACTGTTTGGAGTACGATCTGAAGCGTGCTCAGTGACCAGCGATGTGTGTTGCAAGGACTGCAAGTAAGAGAATCACCTCAATTCCACCTTATATGAAATTAGCTTTTAAAAAATGTCTAGGGACAGTTATCAATAACTGTTAACTCATGAAGCTCTGTAGTGTCTGAGTTTTAAAGCGGAGGATCTTCCGACTGGTTGATTGTCTGTAGTTGTGTCCCAGTACAGTGGCTTCACCCTCCCCAAGGCTGCATTTGAAGGCCGAATATGACTTTGGGACAAAATTTGATGGCTGGGCAGATACCAAGATTTATTTCATGATGGTGACTGGAATATTGGAAATAGTAAAAACATATGTGGAGAAGAGTCCCACAAACGAGGAGAGCTCACCTTCTTAGTGACCCAGCGGTTCTCTGGTAGAACCGATCAGCTCTGGCAGCAGTCCTTCCAGCTGTCGTCGGCTGATTGGACAGAGGATCTCCACTTTCAAATGCTTTTCAACAATGTCCCACAAGGAAAGACTTCAAGGACTTTAAATGTTACTACCTCCACCGTGTGCTATAGATGCTGAAGATTTAAAGAATCTAAAACCATTTCAGTCCCAATCACACTGAATATCGCCAATGTAATAATAGATCGGGGCGGGACTTGTTCAAGGGATGCAGGTTACTTGTGTAGCGAGAAGAAGACATTTGATTGGTACTTTATGGTATGACAGAGGCATGTTGCTGCACATATTATCATTATTATTATTAAGCTTTGTCAAAATTTGCAAAATCCAAGAAAAAAAAACACCCTACCCCTTTTTGTTATATGCAATTCGATCTTGCAGCATATGTAAATTTTTTTGCGCATGACAGGGAGGGGTGTCCTCCACCGGTCTTCTTGACAGCCTGATCAAACAAACTTTATTGGAACCTGAGACAGACGGCAGTGATGGATGTGTCGTGTGTTGTCTGATAATCCATCTGTTTGTGTGGCGCCGTGTGCAGAGTCTAAATGTGTCTATGATGGCTGTGTGGTTATGTCGTAGTTTTCTGTTATCCTGCATCGTGCAATGTTCTGTAGATTATTCTTACCTCCTTCTTCTCCTGTATTTGGGTCACCCCCACACCGAGATCAGTACAACCTCTGGACACATTATGAGAAGCCTGTTGGAGAGTGGCGTATCTGTATGTGGCTGGCGAGCATCTGTCAGAGTACCATGCGGGCAGATATGCTTGAGCAGATACATTATTCAGTAAATGGAGGCAGAAGGCAAACATATCATTGTTTCCATATCTGTGTGTTTTTGGCTGGTCTGTGCTCGGGAGTTCAGTGACTCGTAGTCAAGCAAAACATGAGGTTGAGTGTTACTGTGATTGAGGTGGTATAACTGACAGAAGAAAACAGCCAGTTACATGATGCTTCACCTATTTTCCCAATAAAAGAACCTGTGAACATGTATTACGGCTGTTACTCCATCCAAACATACATCCATCCATCCATCCATCCACCCATTTTCTATACCCACTTCATCTTATATACCATCCAAAGATGGTAAAAATAAATACTTTATATCTACCTCAAACCTAAAATCCATGGTACTGTTCATGCAGGGGGCTTTCATAAAATTGAGTCATTCACATGCTGCAGTTTCTAAAATGTTAAAGGAGTATGAAAACTGTGGTAATAAAAGGAACTCTCTGAGGCATAATGTGTGGTGAAGCTATAATGGTGGGGCTGTTAGTGGATTTGTTGGTGGA
The DNA here is from genome assembly GCF_033807715.1 of Cololabis saira. Taxonomy (NCBI): domain Eukaryota; kingdom Metazoa; phylum Chordata; class Actinopteri; order Beloniformes; family Belonidae; genus Cololabis; species Cololabis saira. Next base: position 20,041,570 of record NC_084601.1, on the reverse strand, counting down.
AGAAAAAAGGAAAAAACAGCTTTACTGTACAAATAGCTTTCTAATCAAGCAAAACGTGTGAGCCCAGAAACACATACCTTTGTAAGTTTGTGTTAGTTCAAATGTGATTTCTTACAAATTGACATTGCCGATTTTCAAACAATCATTGAGTGGAGAAGCGTTGCACATGGATTCAAGTGAATACTTCCATTTCAGCTAAAACAGACTTTCCTCCCAGCTAGTTCCTCCCAGCCATAAAACGGTTGGTAATTAATTTTGCAATATGCAAAAGATCTCTTTTTTTACTAATTATAAATATGTACATAAGCAGCCCACTCTTATTCCCAACTAACTCTTTATCAGAAACTCCTGAAGTCTGAAAGTGATTTAAAAGAAAAACCATGATAACCTTGTGTTAAGTGAAGGCTTTATTACCTTCATATCCAGCTGTGATGAATTATCATCGTCTGAAAGACAAAGATGGTTTTAATGTACGTTAGATGAGGTAACTTGTTTATGTGCTTACTGTATTTCATTTTCTATTTGTTTTCCTTTCCTGTAAAAGCAATATCTAAGTAATTCAATTTTCCATGTCACTACAAATCTCTGGTAACAGCTATGCGCAGCTGATGCATCGTAGCATCCTTAGCTGTGAGCCTATTCACCTCTTTCCCCCTGGGACAACATTCTTCCCCCCACAGCATTCCTGAGGCATCAGACGGGGGGTGGGGGGTTGGTGACATTGTCACACTGACCTTTGGTCCCAGCCTGTCACTTAACTCATCTCCCCTTCTTGAGTGGTAGAGCTGCTGGCTTGCCCTTCCCCATCAGACTCCATCCCTTTCCTTTTTGTCCCCTTCTACATCGCTCTTGAAGCCGTTTGTTGCTTTCATTCAATCTCTTCTTGAAATCAACAATTTCTTCCGTCATTAGAAATGATTACAATCTATTTCTTGAATGTCCTCTTTAATATATTCTCACTGTTATCCCAATTCAAGAGCAGAATGGGGATGTGGGTCTAAATTTCTCCATAATAGCTTGGCTTCTTTTAGGACCTGAACGAGGTATTCCAACCTCTGCACTGGAGCTCCATTAACAAACATTTCCATGCTGCTGCCACTTGGTGGCAATGTCCGCAATATGAGGAACAGGATGAGAAGTGATCTATTCTTGGATGTGTGAGTGTGCTTCATCTTTGGTTGGTCCTTGATCTTTGTTCTGTAGAAAGCAGTCCTCATGGACAAAGCTCTGCATTATGATAAAGTGAAACGTGTTAAAAAAAGAAGATTGTCCAATGTAGCAATTGTTTGTGAGAGTCCTGTGCTTCTTTGTTGTTTTTGGTGCTTTGTCTTCTTTAAAATTGGTTTTTGCCCGTCTTCTGCCAGCTCTACCAGCATTCCACCTGTTCATACAGTCACCATCCCGTGTGAATGTGTTTGAATGTGTATGAATGTTGGTGGTGGTCGGAGGGGCCGTTTGGCGCGATATGGCAGCCACGCTTCTGTCAGTCTGCCCCAGGGCAGCTGTGGCTACAAAACGTAGCTACCACCACCAGTGAGGATGTGTATGAATGAATAATGATCTCTGTAAAGCGCTCTGGGTGCCTTGAAGGGCGCTATATAAATCCAAGTCATTATTATTATTATTAATATTATTATCTAATATAATAATATATCTAATATTATTCAGCTGGGTGTCGCATATACAGCCAATTTTACATACAGACATATTGCTTCCCCTATTTTGTTGCATAGGGGCATGCACTGACAATTGGAACAATTGGAAACATTTATTTGCATAAAGTTGGGCCACGCTTTTCAATGTGCTTGCCTGGATGCACTGCCTGCCCAAGATCCTGAGCGTAGGTATTGACTATGCCTCTGTGTTTCCATCCAAGATCAATTGGATCGCTGCGACATGGTTTATTCATCGCGTATACCGGACGCAGGCCAGACGAGCTACAAGTAGAATTTTAAATTTAACTACCACGTGATGAAAGACATGTCAGCTTGGACTAATTCCAGATGATGTCATTAAACACACAAGAGAGGAGACAGTTTTATTACAGCCAACAATCAACAAGCTTTATTCAGTTCACTTACTGCTGTCTGCACACAGCTCCAGTGTCAGATATGCAGAACAGAAAGAGGCAAAAATCAAATAAATTAATAAAAAAAATACACTGAAGCACATTTTAGAGCATATGGAGCTTCAGTCACAACACTGCGAATCAGTAACAACACTAAATTCATATCGGTATAATACAAGTAAAGGAAAACAATGTTCACCTAAAATCTTTTTTGGGATTTTTGCATGTAAAAAAGTATACAGTGTGTGGCAGGATGAAGACCATGGACCATATAAAAAACACTGGACGAACCCCCGGTGACATAATCCACAGGTTCTTTGAAGAGTGCTTTTGAAGCTTCTCTTTCCATGCTACGTGGTGCCATGTTGGATAAGGGTGGTACGAAGAGGTCTGAGAAGTCGACTGGAACACACCCTGCGGAAGCAACGTTCGAAATGAGTGTTGTCAGAGCTCAGAGCTCCGCTGGCACCTGCGGTCACTTGGCGGGCTGTTAGACCTGTTGTGGTTGGCTAACTACAGTATACCAGTGTGGCTTCCTGATAAATCGCTGGTCACAGCAGACTTTTGCTGAAAGGATCCCGAAATGATCCACTGTGGCTTCCTGTTCCTTTAGCCAATCCACACCAGAGGAGCTGCAAAGCTGCTGGCGAACGTTTGCAACAGGGTCTCCCGTTTCAAATGTCTTTTCAGTGGCTTGATCAGAAATGGCCGCTGTTTGTTTAGCACAAGCTGCCTGCCTATAGCTAGGCTTCATCCTTGGACTCTTCCAGGCCAACAAACAGCGGTCTATTTGTAAAATGAACAGCACAAAAAACATATTCTCTTTAAAATGTTAACAATCATGCCTTGTTAGGTCTTCATTCAAAGCTGAGAAGCTATGCTTGGAAGGGAATACAGTGCTAAGTAGCAGCAAAAGGGATGACAACTTCCCGTTGGCTTTGCCAGCTGCCAATCAAAAATCCCCACCCATTAATTTGTTGTATTATAAAACTTAACCTGACATTGTACGAAATAACTCAACTCAAAAGTTAGGATGCTGGTGCCTGATCAAGACTCACCCACTGCCACGTGACAATACTCCTATCAGAGCAAAAATCCTCTTGGTGGGAGTACTAGCAGCTGAAACAGCCACATGTGAGAGGCCCCATTGATTTCTGTTTGACTGATGGAACAAAAATTAGATTTGCCCACTTTTGTACATTTTCTAAGATTCAAATTATTAACTCGTTATCTTTCATTAGATTAGCAATTTCGCGAGGCGGCCCCTAATGTGTTTGAAATCATTGTGTTCTCAGGGGGTTTGCCGCCAGTAATTGAATGATCTGTTTCTATTGGTTTTTATAATCAATTTTTGCTAGACTCTTCCAGTCTATTACCACTGTGATCTGTGCGATGGAAGTGGCCGGGATCAGAAGTCTATTTGAGATGAATGAAAACATTACAAAGATTTTTAGGAGAATATATTCCACATTCCCTGATGGCATGTTGGTCAGGCCAAGCTAGCATCATTCAAACGGCCCCAAGCCATCATTTGATGGTGGATCTGCTGTGTTTTGAAGTGATGTAAGAGGCCAGAGCCTGTTGTATCATGCCTTCATATTCTATTTGTACCTCATCTTGTCTGTCATCCTTTTCTCTTCTCTCTGCAGTCATCAGTCTGTCAGAATGTGGAAGTGCACGCTGTGATGGATAACTGAATAGACATCTTTCTTAATCCAAGTATCCACCTGGTCAGTTGAATTTGGTAGCAGAATAGATGAGATTTAAAATCTCTTCCGACAAGTATAATGAAGGTCCTTGGGTCTCGGCATACAGTGACAGTGAACAGCTGGCTGCCTTTTCATGTTTACAAAGACCTGTGTCGTGTTGTAAACCATCCACTTCATCACCACTGACCGAGTAAAAATTTATATAGATGGGTTCCTCTCCTCTGACCGATTCCCACAATTTTTAGTGGTTGAATAATTGGGGTAAAATATATAGTTTATAGGCCTGCATTAGCCTTTATTAGGCTCATACAAGCCTATAAACTGTGTTACGTATTGTTGCTTGCATAGTTTAACTGATTCTGAGATGATGTCCTCAGAGCTTTGTAAATATTCTGCTACAACAAATTGTGTTACTTTTAAGCATTAAAATGTACACTAGACCAGAGCTGTACACTTCTTTTGTTCATATGAAAATCCTGTTTCCCAAAAAGTTGGGAAGTAGCCTAGAAAGCAACAAAGTCTTGAATTTGTCATTTCTTAATTTATTTGAACCTTCATATGGAGAGACATTAGAACAAAAGAAATGATTGTCAGTGTCCTCATGAACCAGCTTCACTAAATATTTTGGAGAAATTGATGACTAATATTGTATGCATCAGACATGTATTTGAGCTGGGAGCAGACTCCCATAGGAGAGTTCAACACTTATGTGGACGATGAAACTAAGGCCCCGTTTTGGAACGTTTTGGCCATTCGTTTATACGAAAACGAAGCTCAAAGTCACCAAAAACGATAATTTCTGAAAACTCCAGGCCTGGCAAAAAATGTGATATTTAATGGTTTGCATTAATGGGTGTGGTTTAATGGCTCAACAGCGCCCCCTAGAAAACTTTGTGCCTCAAGCCCCACAATATGGTTTGACATACATGCACGAAAATCGTACACACCTGTATCAGGTTGCAACTTAAAGAAAAGTCTCTTGGCGCCATGGCTGAAACCGTACGAGAAGTCGGCCATTTTTGAATTAATCGTGTAATTTTGAAAAATTCAGATGTACAAAACCAAAATCACCGCAGGTTCCTTTGAACATCCCAATCAGCGTGGATTTGAGCGCACATGCGGGAGCACAACACTCCACCCTGACTCCTCCTTCAAATACATACATTTGAATATGATAATGAAGATAATTATCCATTAAAAACCGCTCATCTTAACAAGAAATTTGCCAAAACAGGTAAAACAAATTTAAAAAAACATCGGCTTTGAGCTGGAGATAGTCCTGTCAAAAGTTGAGGCCTAGAAAAAATAATTTATTTGGGGCATTTCTTCCTATTTAAGCCGCATTGCATTATGGGTAATGTTGTTCTTTGCTTTGTGTTGCGTTCCGTGAAGAGTTTACAAACTGATTTATTTGTTACACACACAGCCCCGGATGTAGACAACAGGTCCTGGAAGATGGCCAGAAGCAGATCTAGTGATTCATAAAAGAAATGAACCAGTTTTGCGGCAATAATGTGTTATTTAGACGCTGCATCGTCTGTGTCCCGCTATGCCCCCATTCGCTACCATTATATGGAGAAGCGGCTCGCACAAAACTCCTAATATCTTCCGAAGGACTCCAAATGACACCAAACTTTTCTGGGTGAGTATACGACCATAAAAAATGCCAGAAATAAGGTCCAGGTTGTAAAAAACGAAACTTTCCCTTTAAAGGAGCTTGAGGCCGGATTGTGGCAAGATTTATGAAAAAAATCCGTATACATTTTAAGTTTTCTAGTAATAATGTCAGATGAAGCGTTCCAAACCAAAAAGAATGAGCCCTCTAGTGTATCTCTCCTTTGCCTTGAACAGGCTGTGTGCTGCAAAATGTGCTGCAATTCGGTCCCGAATTTCCCGCGCTGGGCTGCGGATGTGACGTCACATGACGCTGCATGTGCGTTCTCCCCGTTCTCCCGTGCCGGCTTCACTGTTGGCTGCAGTACCCCCAACGGCCGTCGTGGTGAAGGGTGGCGCTAGAGAGTCTCATTTCTTAAAAGGAGCCTCAAGCTCCTTTAAGTTGGTGGATGAAAAACGGCTCCTCGTTCCGCTTTACTGTCACCTGTATTATATACTGACGGATAAGACCAATGTACACGTTTATTGGGTCTTACACATTGTGGATGTCCGCGATCACCTCTCTCATAAGTATAACAATGTCAACAATATACATTTATATTTAAAACATGAAGTATCACGATCTGATTCCTCTGCTGCAGAAATAAAGACAACGTCTGAAAAGAGTCACCCCTTCTATTATACATCCGGATCAAACAGGCTTCATTAAAGGTAGACATTCGTCTACTAATATTCGCAGATTATTAAATATTATAGACTATTCCAGTATCAATAAACAGGAAACTACTATTATATCCTTAGACGCGGAAAAAGCATTTGATAAGGTAAATTGAAAGTTTCTATTGGCAACCTTACATAAATTTGGATTTGGTGAATCTTTCATTGACTGGATAAAAATGTTATACAGCTCTCCCAAGGCACGTGTAAGGACAAATGATCAAATCTCTACAAGTTTTACCTTGCAAAGAGGCACTAGACAGGGTTGCCCTCTATCTCCCTCATTATTTGCAATATTTATCGAACCTTTAGCAGCAGCTATTAGACAAAATCAAAATATTAAAGGTATACAATGCAAAATATTAGAGCACAAAATAAGTCTTTATGCGGATGACGTACTCCTCTTCCTCCAGAACTCACGATCTTCACTATCACAGACAATCGCACTTATAGAGGGATTTTCATCTCTGTCTGATTATTCTATTAATTGGTCTAAATCCACTGTTTTGTGTGTGAATTGCAATTTTAGGAATATAACCAATACTCAATTACAAACATTAGATATTTAGGCATAAACATCTCCCCTAGGCCGTCAGAGTTAATACAATTAAATTATGTTCAGCTTATAAAGAAAATAGAAGATGATCTTTCCAGATGGAGCTCTCTCCCCATTTCACTCATGGGTAGAATAGCCACCATTAAAATGATGGTTTTACCAAAAGTAAATTATTTTTTCTCAATGATACCATGCAAACCCCCTCTTTCCTGGTTTAAATCGTTGGACTCATATGTATCAAAATTTCTGTGGAAAAATAAAACTCCACGCTTTGGTTTAAAGACATTGCAAAAATCTAAAGAATATGGAGGTTTAGAGCTACCTAATTTTCAGTATTACTTCCTTGCCAATAAATTACAGTATATTGTAAAATGGTCAAAAGATCATCCTTTAGATAGTCAATGGCTGGACTCAGAGCAAGTGTTTTGCAACGAACTAGAAATCTCATTACCATTTATTAGTCAAAGTATCAAACGTCATCAATGTTTCAAAAGCATTAATATTAGCACAACTTTATCAGCTTGGTGGGAATTTCTTAAAGTAGCTAAAATTTCACCTTTTCTATGTGATCATACTCCCATATGGAACAACCCAGACATCGTGAAAAATGATAAAAAGATGGTTAATTTTGTTCAATGGAGAGATCAGGGAATACGGTATTTACAGCACGTAATTGTAGGAGGACAGTTTGTACCTTTCAATACACTTATTGTTCAATACGGAGTTAGCAGGAATACATTTTTAGAGTATCAACAACTTAAGGCCATAATAAATAAAACATACAAAATTAGTCAATTAAACTTACAACTTCCCGCTAAGATAATAGATTTATTGAATCTAAGCACTTTAAAGTTGTTATCAAAACTCTACAGGTTAGTATCTAAACTGGACGATTCAGTCTCTCTTCCGACTTCCAAGTGGGAGGCGGACCTCTCTCTTAATACTGACCAGTTTTGTTGGTCACAAATATGCTTAAATACGTTTACTATGACTAAAAACCCAAACTTACAACTTATACAGTACAAAGTTCTTCATAGAATACATTATACTGGACAAAGGATGTTCCAGATGGGCTTTGTCACCTCTAATATCTGTTCACAGTGCACAGAGAACACCCCAGATAATTATATGCATGCTTTATGGTTCTGTACACCGGTACAGAGGTTCTGGAAGGAGATTTGTGAGGATTTATCCACATGGATCAACTACAGAATCCCAGTGTGCCCCACGGTATGCATCTTAGGTCATGGCGGTGGGGGGGGGGTGGCTGCGGGGGCTCGGGCGGGGGGCTGTGGCTTGGGCGTCTCCGGGTCTCCTGGGGGGGGCTGGGCCGTGGACGTGGGGGCCCCACTCGGAGGGCCCGGCCCTGCCTGGGTGGGGGGTGGCTGTCTGCGCTGGGGGGGCATTGCTGCCTTGGTCCTCCGTCGCTGGGCGGGGGCCGAGTGCCCCTGCGGATGTAGGGACTCCGTGACCCTTGGGGTGTCCGCCGGGGTGGCCTCGGGGGGGGGTGGGGCCGGGTCCGGGGATCGGGCCTCCCCTGACCGGGGGGTGCACGGGCGGGCGCGGCGTCGGGGTGGAGCCATTCCCAGATGTCTATGTCTCATGTTGTCAGTATGAATGGGAGGATGTTGGACCGTTTCCGGTGGCGCCCGTGGAGGTACGGTGGGGCCCTGGCCCGGCTCGGAGGGCCGGCCCCCGTCTATTGGATGGCCGGTGGGGGGGCGCGGGTGTCTTATCAGGGCCGGCTTTGCTGGTCCTGCTTCCTGGCTTCGGCCTCCGCTCCCCCTCCTTCCCCCCCTACACGATTCATACGCACATAGGCGAGGGGCGGGGGATCCGGGTCGTAGGGGGCATTGTCCCGTGTGGCCCGGCACTCCCCGCCTCACAGTTTTAACAGCAAAATAGACACTGCACATTCAACACTTAATAAATACATTTGACAAGGACACGTAGTTCGGGAGGGGGCGGGTCGGTGTCAAATCGATACTTGGCCCTCGCCCTCCCTGTTTTTATGGCATTAATCACATGCACTCAACACCAGGGGCGGGAGGGGGTCCCACATCACCCGCGTTCCCTCACCGGCCTGGGATAGGTGGGTCGGGGTACCCGGGCCCGGCGGGGCTCGCCGTGCAGCCTGGGGCGCCTTCTGGTGGTGCTGGACCCCCCCGGGGAGGGGGAAACGGTGCGTGATTGTGTGTCTGTGTCGGTGAGAATGCGGTATGGAAGGGTCCTGCCATGGAGGATTTGAGCCTCCATTGGCAGGACATCAAAACTTAATTTATCAATATTATATTATACAAAGATGGTTATTATTATTATTAGTAGTATTATTATTATTATGTATAGTATATCATATTATTATTAGTATAGATATCGGATAGGTGAATGGATGCATGAATGGGATGCCTGGGTCTGGGGCCCTCCGTTGTCGGGCCTGCACGTGTGTCGCCTTGTTGGGGGGTTCCCTCTCTCCGGGCCCGTCTCCGGTCCCCCCCGCTGCCTCTGCGGCGGGGCGCCCCTCTGGTCTTGGAGGGCCACTTTCGTGGGGGGCGGGTGCGCCTGCCCACGTCGGCGGCCGGGGCGGCTCTGTCTCTCCGGGCAGGCTGGCCCCCTGCCGGGTGGGGGTCGTTGGCCTGAAGGGTGAGGGCCTCCTGGCCGCGTGTCCGGCCCGGACCGGGTGGCCGGGGATTGCCTGGGTCGCGGTCCGCTGCCGCGGGATCCCTGGCTGCTTCTTCCCGCGCCGTGGGGGCCCCGCCCGCGGACCCCCTCGGCCGCTGCCGGGGGGGGGGGGGGCTCGCAGGCGGTGGGTTGCCTCCCTCCTGCTTCTCCCCTCTGTGGGGTCGCCGGTGGCCTGGGTTCCGGGCTCTTCCGTGTCGGCCTCTGGTCTCGCGGGTGGCGGGGTTGCTCCCCCCCCTCCCCCACTATAGACTATAGACACTTCAGGTAGAGCTTTGTTTGGTTTATTACACACACACACACACACACACACACACACACACACACATATAGCCACTTAGTCACATGCATACACAAACATACACAGCCACACAAACATATACATACACACACACACACACACACACACACATACGCATGATCATATACATACACACACACACACATAGACATACACACTGGCTTGTTCACCTGCATGCTGGCTCTCTAGTTTTTTGGGGTTAGGTAGCGGTAGCGGTAGCTTAGCTCAGACTGCGATCAGATCTCAAGATTTAGGTCGATTGCTGTTGTTGTTTTGGTTGGCTCCGTGCCGGTTTCGTGTTTTGTTTGTGGTTTTTTGTTGCAGATTTCCAGTGCGTGTTTCCATGTGTTCCTGCTTCCTGGATTGGCAGTGGATGTCGTCACCCCCAAAAAAAACAAAAAAAAATCACTGGGTTTGTATGTGTATATTTATGTATGTGTATGCATATGTATGCATATATATATGTATATATATTAAATATAATAATAATGCACGTGTGTATGTTTTTGGTTTCTACCGTCATGGTATCAATCATTAATATGTGTGCAGACAAGGGAAGAAAAAAAAAAGACAACTTGTGCCGACGGGATTATCGAGGCGCAAACGTGAGAAATAAAGAGCAAAATTGCTGTAACTTGGAGTGTTGCAGCCGCAGGAGGAGAGACCGGTCTAGATCCCGGTCCATCACCGGAGAAACACTTTCTGTATCCTGCAGCACCTGCAGCCGACTCCATGTCAGACTCTGAAAGTTTCCTAAACATTCAATAAAAACTTTATTCATCATTGCTGAATCACATCAGTTTGTACCAACCAACCTTTCCGTGACATCTTAGTTTTATTTTAAAAGACAACTTTACAGAACCGGTTTTTCACTGCAAAATGCATTTGAATGTTTTTCTGTCCAGACACAGTTATGGGATGTTTTAGGATCTTGCTTTAATCTCCAGTCCTCGTCCCATACGGTCGTCATGGCGACTGAGATGTCCGACCTGTCAGCAGCTCCAGCTGAAAGCATCATGTTGGTCCAAACCGGAGCAGCTGGTCCAGTTCAGGGCAGAGATCCAGAAGGATCCTCTTGGTACATAAACCAGCTGATGGTCCAGTCTCAGTCCTGGACCAGCAGATTGGTGTGATCTGATGCATCAGCAGGTTCCTCTAACAGGGCCAAAGCTACAATTGGGATTTGCGGGTTCCATCGTTGAGCTCCTGCCTTTAGTTGTATGTTCAGACCATGTGGTTGATTTTGAGATTATTGCAGCTCCACTCTTGTGTAACTTATCTGGTGATGTGGGGACTGTCGTGTCCTTCACGTGAACGTGAATTTATTGTTGACATCACATTTCCTCATATTCTGCACTTCACTGCATCACCAGTGAGTGTCGCCAACGGACAAAACCTCAGAAAAGTGCGTACGCCAGCCTTGGTGTGTGCGTGAAAGACCACAACTTTCTACGTTCAAGTCATTCTTTGTACATCCGACCGTGAGCGTAGAAAGTGGCGTACGCACGTTTTTTGTGCACCTCACTCTTAGTTCATGAGGCCCCTGGTGTCTGAAGAAAGACAGATCTGGGGATCTCGGCTCCTTTTCATGATGTGTCATACATTTTTAAAATGAGACAGTTCTAGAAGCCTGTGTCTTTCATGGTAGCATGCATCTCTTCAAAATTCCATTATTCACCTCTGCTACAATGGTACTGTCATACGTATCACCCATGTACGTGCCTGGAGACTGATTCAGCCCCATATCACAGATGCTGGATTTTCCACCTTGCTCTGATAACAACCTGGATATTCCTTATCATCTTTGGCACATACGTAGATCTCAGTGTCTGCTTTTTTTTTTTTTTTTTCATTTTGAAAAATCTAATCCCAGATCACGTTAGCTGTATATCTCTGTCCACCTGAGATGGATATACAACTTCGTCCAGCTTTATACTGTTCCGGGTCACATTTCTGGATGCAGGGACAGACTTTGTTTGTAAAATCTCCCAGAATCTGTGTACTGTATGTGAACAGTGAAATCTCTCCAGTCTACATGAATCTTTTCACAATGTCATGCACTGCAGCTGTCAAAAGACCTTAGTTTCTTGCTGATCCTTACGTTTAAGTTTTTGTCAAAAAATACTTTGTTTTTACCACTTTGCAATCCTTCCATTTCCTCTCACTTGAAAGGTGTTCTGGAATTGTGGATACCAAGCACTGAATAATTTCTGGTTCTATTTTGCTAGTATTTGCAAGTGTGCAACACAGCAGCATTGTATTTATTTTTTAAATAGCACACAAATTCTCTGTTGGAGAGATCTGCACTGCAGGCAGGCCAGACCAGTACCAATCCCCTCTTATTCCTTAGCCACACCTTTATGTGTGCAAAATTCGGTTTTTAGTTGTCTTGAAAATACAGTATGTGGTCTTGAAAGCACATACTATAGGCAAGGCAATTTATATATTTTATTCACATTTCAACAACAAGATGATTCAAATTGCTTTACGGAGACATTAAAACATCACATGGCAGAAAATAAAAAGCATGATATGAAATTTAAACAAACAAAAGAAATAGATTAAAAACAGTTGCTAAAAAATGACCAAGTGTATATGTTGCTCTAAAATCTTAGTGTATTTGAGTGTAAGTACAAGTGTGAATTTTCTTTGCCAAAGGAACTTGCACAGCCCTGTAGTATCAAAAAACCTGGCTGTTGGATTTGTTGCCAGTAACAGTGTGGGCAGGCCTTTTTTGTCTTTGCTCCAGTGTGCATAGTGCCCATTTCTTGCAAGAACAAAAGAAAAAGATCTGAAATAGGGTCTTGTTTCATCTGACCACAACATATATTTCCACTGTGCGGTGGTCCACCCCAGATGCGTGCATCTGCGTCTGGAGACACTCATTCAGCCACTGGACAAGGCCACTATCAGACCTCCTTTGTTTTTAGTGACATTTGTGAATGTAGCAGCTTCATGGTGAAGCTCTTGGTAAAGGTCTCCCAAAATGATCTCTCACCCCAGTGGCACTATAATATTATCCTCTGCAGGGTCACGGGGGTCTGCTGGAGCCTATCCCAGCTAATTTTCAGGCGAGAGGCAGGGGTTACACCCTGGACAGGTCACCAGTCTATCGCAGGGCCACAAACCGACAAGCAGACATACTCACACTTACGGGCAATTTAGAATAATCAATGAACCTACTATGCATGTTTTTGGACTGTGGGAGGAAGCCGGCGTACCCGGAGGGAACACACGCAAGCACGGGGAGAACATGCAAACTCCACACACAAAGACTCCCACCGGGCCAGGAAGATAACAAATACAGAAAAGTTAATCCTTTGGTGGACTGGCAACTTGTGTTACCTGGTATAATTATAATGGTATTCTTGCAATAGTATGATTTCAGACTTATAAAATTACAATATTATTTTAATGCTTTCTGTTCTTTTTCCTACAAGATGGCCCTGATAATCCACCATCTATCTACTTTATATCGGAGAGTTAAAAATCAGCTGAAAAATATAATTATATCCCTTGAATTTTGGTCAGACTTCCAGGGATCTTCAAGGTTTCAACTACATGTAAGGAAAATCTACTGGGTATGACCCGATTTCATCACAGACTAAATTAGATTAGCTCCGAGTATAAACGGAGAAACTGACCTTTCAAAGAAACAAATACATCAGAATACCACTCCACATGATAATTGAGCTGGTAGCTGTGTGTAGAATTACATTACATCAGTACTCTGATCTAAAAAGCTGAACATTACTGTAGATATGTGACAATGCCTGTAATTTTTATGTTGTTAAAAAATGGCCCCATAAAGCCAAAGCTAGCGTTCCAGCAGGATTTTTAAACATCTCCACATTCTCAAACACTGTGGTGAATGAGTGCATTCCATATTAGGCTATAAATATCTTCAGCATCGGCAATGTTAATAAGAAAGAAGTTGTCACATAAAGTAAGAAAAAAGGGATAAATGACAGGATTATTGTAAAATAAAATACAAAAATGTGGATTATATAAATAGCTAAGAATAGAGACTATCATTCTAATCTAATTGAGTTTTTTTTTGTGATCGGTAACATAAATGGGTGGGATCTGCTACCGGATCCGGGCTCTGGGTTAATAATGAAGTAGACGTCATGCACGTTCTCTTGCCTAAAAACATGTTTCTTTAATGTTAGACGAAGATACCGATAAACAAAAAATCTGCAAGAAGTACACGGGGCAACATTTTTTTTTTTTGTTTTTAAAAAATGTAGATGTTGCTTGAAAATGGGGGATTGTTTAATTATGCGGAAAAACACACCTTCCCACCTAAATCCATTTGTCCCTTTCCACTTGTCCCCGTGTACAGGGCTTATCACCTGCATGAGTTTGTTAATATTTAAATGTCTAACCAAAATATATCAAACAATTTGAACAATCAGACAAAGATTTCAAAAATATATATTTAACTTATTAAAATTATTTTAATTAAATGTAGGGCAACCGGAGTAAACCCATGAGATAAGATAAGAAGCTTTATTATCATTGTACAGTATATGACAAAATTTCGCTTGGCAGCATCCTCCAGGGACAGCAGCTACATTCACAGTCAGAATCCCAAACAGTAAAAAATAAAGTGCAATGAAATTATTTACATAAGGGCTGGTGTTATGAGTCCTGCAGCAGTCTCTTCACAGCCGTGGGGAAAAAACTGTTCTTCAGCCGGTCGGTGCGGGCTCTCAGAACTCTGAGTCTACCAGAGGGGAGGCTGAAGAATAGAGTGTCCTGGATGAGCGGGGTCGTCTCGGATCTTTTTGGCCCTTCGGAGGAGACGGTTGGAATGGATCTCCTACAGGCATGGTAGCGGGGAGCCAATTATCCACTGAGCAGTCTTGATGACCCGCTGCAGTTGTTTCTTCTCAGATGCAGCTGGCATACCACACCGTGCATCCGTATGTCAGGACACTCTCTATTGTGCCGCGGTAGAGCAGAGGTGGAGGGAGTTTGTTCTTCCTCAGCGTTGTCAGGAAGAAGAGACGCTGCTGGGCCTTTTGAATAATGTGGGTGGTGTTCACAGACCAGCCTCATTTATAAAAAGAGTGCATAGGATCCACACTATGTGGTGCTAGGTGCTAGTAAAGCCAAAAGCCGAAAATGGCGGGTGCAAAAAAAAATCCGGATTTATAAAACCAATTGCACGCACACTTGCACGCAATGTTCGCATTATAAATCACAGTCCAGCTGGAAGGTTCCGCAGCTGAATTCGGCTCATATCCCGCCCTCTACACGCCCACTTTTTACCATATATGGGCAATGCAAAGTAGTATTTGCATATGAATGAGCCTGCTGAGCATGCGCAGTGGCTTCCTGCAGCCTGTTTGTGCGTCAGGATGAATGAACGTGTCGAGCCACCGTGCCACTAAATTTCACGGAGACTGAGAACGAGATGTTGTTGATGAGGTGGAGGACAGGAAAACTGCATTATTTGGTGGTCACAGTAAAAGTAGAAAAAGTATATAAATAGTATAAAATAAAGCGAGTGAGTGGCAGCACGCCGTTGCTGCGCTAAACGCTGTGAGTGCCCCGGCGCAACAGGGGGGACATGTCCCCCCGTCTTTTCAAAATCATGTTTTTGTCCCCCCCACTTTTTACAGTTTAAAAATTAACAGTAGGCTCAGCCTATAATTGCAAATCATCAAGACACTGTGCAAAGGCGATGCTGAGAACGGCCCGGCAGCCCCGCTCCCCCTCCTCCCCTCCTGTCTCCCCTCAGTGCTGCTCAAGGCTGATTTATGGTTCCGCGTCACCAACGCAAAGCCTACGGCATAGGTGCGCGTCGCCGCGTACCCTACGGCGTAGGCTCTGCGTCGTTTTAACGCGGAACCATAATTTAGGCTTACACCCGCATGTAAAGGTTTCACGCGCACGTAAAACTCATTATATATATAAAATCAGTGTCCCTTTAGGGGCTCCATAGAGCCCCTTAACGCTCTACGGAGTCCCTCATTTGTTCTGTCCTCAGTCACTCTACAGTTGTCGCGGTGGGTGAAGAGGAGGTTCCCGGCATGTCCTCGCACCGCAGCAGAGTCCTGACTGACGCTGTGCTTCACACACAGAGGAACACGATCAGCGCTATTTTATTATAAGTCTGATATGTGATGACATTATTAAGAGTATGACATGAATCTGGCTTCATTTCACCACCTCGCCGCCTGCGTCGCCAGTTCCCCATTTTCTTGAGTAAGTTCCTACGGGAGGGTCAGGGTTGCCGTAGGGATACGCAGATTTTTCGGTTAGTTTTTTCATTTTAAATCCCAACCTTTGCGTAGAAGGTGGCTTGCGCATCTTTCAGCCCTGTTTTGTGCGCAAGCAAGCTTTATAAATGAGGCCCCAGGTCTTCTCAGATGTAAAGGCCGAGAAAATTTAAGTTTCTGACCTGCTCCACTTCTTCCCCATCGATACTCAGGCCTGAGTGCAGTGTGGTCCTTGTTCTCTTGAAATCAACAATGATTTCCTTCGTCTTCTTGGTGTTGAGGTTGAGGTGGTTGTCACTGCACCAGGCAGCCAGTGCTTGGACCTCCTCCCTGTAGGGTACCTCATCACCATTGCTGATCAGTCCAACAATGGTTGTGTCGTCAGCAAATTTGATGAGGGTGTTGGATCCGTGGGTGGCGACGCAGTCGTGGGTGCATAGTGTGTACGGGACTGGACTGAGGACACAGCCCTGGGGAACGCCAGTGTTGAGGATGATGGTGGAGGAACAGGATAATGTGGATAATGGATAATGTTTCATGCTGCTGGGTCATTTGATGGATTGTAAATCATGGGTGTCCAATTCAGACTCATTCTTATGGAGCCAAATCAGGGCCAAAAGTTTTGCTAATTTGAAAATAAAATTTGAACCTGAAAATTCTTTTTTACAGTTTCAATTTTATTTTTTTCAGTATCAGATCTTTTTTTCAGTTTCAAATCTTTTTATTTCAGTTTCAAATCTTTTTTTCAGTTTCAAATCTTTTTTTTTCAGTTTCACGTCTTTTTTTCAGTACACACTATAGAATGAAAAGTTTGCAAAACCCTTCCAGACTTTTGATGAGCACTGTCTTTGGAAATTTGTCAAGAAAGTCAAAATCTTTATTTTTCTTTCACACCCTTACTAAACTGGCCCTGAACATTTTTTTTAAAACAATTGTTAAAATAGATGCATATTGACAAATTAAATCGATGTGCAGACTGTGATCCGCTGTGACGGCCCCTCCAAGAGGGATTAAGCTGAAATGGTTGATTGACAAATTAAATGAAGTTGATGCACAATATTTGATTTTGGCTTAATGGTCTGTTTGGAAGGAACGAGGGAGGCCATGGGCAGAAGGAGGTGAAGCTACACAGGATGGATAAGTAAGGCAAGATCAAGACATGGACCTCGGGGCAAAGCAGGGGGGATGCAGAGAGATGAGGATGCTTTGCCTTAGTTCACTAGGTATTGATTTGATGTCAGGTGCCAGAAGATGGATCATGAATCCCCTACCTGTCTCATCCTCCCCCACCTTCCCTGGATTTCTAGTCTTTCTCCCATTTGCTTGCTTCCTGTTTATTCACCCTTTCATTTCAGAGTTGAGCCAGACACTGCAAATATTTCCATTCATTCTGACTTTTATCTCCTCTCATATCTTTTCTAACCCTCCTTGTGTTCTCATTTCACACATGACTGTTATATATGACTGTGGCTGCCATGACAACATGTAGACTCCGACAAGTGTATAGTTTCCATGTTCATGTCACTATTGCCTCACATGAACAATATTTCATCTGTGTTGAATTCAATGTCTCTCCCCATCTCGTGCTCTCATAATCACACATTTACCGACTTCTCCGGAATCAAAACAATTAAAATGCAAATCTGGTACATATTATACATTTTACATACATTTAATTACTTTCATCATTGCAGGTACATTTCATTGCTTTAGTTATTAGGGCCCGAGCACTTACAGTGCGAAGGCCCTATTGTATCTGTAGGAATTATTATTATTTTCCTTCTGACGAAATGAGGGCCTTTTTGCCCCCCTAAACGTGCCCCAAAAGTCACCAAATATTGCACGCAAGCCAGGCCTGGCAAAAAATGTAATATTTAATGGTTTGCATTAATGGGCATGGCAAAATGGCTCAACAGCACCCCCTAGATAACTTTGTGCCTCAAGCCCCACAATACGGTTTGATGTACATGCACGAAAATCGGTACACACCTGTATCATGTCACAACTTAAAGAAAAGTCGCTTGGCGCCATGGCCGAAAACGAACAGGAAGTTGACCATTTTGAATTAATCGTGTAATTTTGGCGAAATTTTATGCCATTTCTTCAGCCGCTTCTTCGCCCGAACTGTAATGGGCACCCAGGTGTGTTATACATCAAAATGTGCATCTCGATCCTGCGACGACGCGCATTACTTTTCTCAATCAAAATCGTTACCGTGGCGACGATAGACACCAAAAAGCGCGCCCCCCTTTTCCGACGAAATGAGGGCCTTTTGCCCTCCTAAACGTGCCACAAAAGTCACCAAATGTTGGACGCAAGCCAGGCCTGGGGAAAAATTTGATATTTCATGGTTTGCATTAATGGGCGTGGCCTAATGGCTCAACAGCGCCCCCTAGAAAAATTCGGGCCTCAAGCCCCACAATACGGTTTGATGTACATGCACGAAAGTCGGTACACACCTGTATCATGTCGCAACTTAAAGAAAAGTCTCTTGGCGCCGAAACCGAACAGGAAGTTGACCATTTTGAATTAATCGTGTAATTTTGGCGAAATTTATGCCATTTCTTCAGCCGCTTCTTCGCCCGAACCGTGACGTGCACCCAGGTGTGTTATACTGTACATCAAAATGTGCATCTCCATCCTGCGACGATGCGCATTACTTTTCTCAGTCAAAAGCGTTACCGTGGCGACGATAGACGCCAAAAAGCATGCCCCCCCTTCATCTGATTGGTCCATATTTGTTAGTTCCTACTTTCTGCCATAACTTTTGAATGGTTTTACATAGAGAGTCGTGGGAAGTGTCATCTGACTCGGTTTTGAGTACTTGACCTTCATTGGGATGAATTAGCCCCGCCCCTTCTTCTGATTGGTCGATATGTGATAGTTCCTAATTTCAGCCATAACCTTTGAATGGTTTGACATAAAGAGTCATGGGTGGTGTCATCGGACTCGGTTTTGAGTCCTTGAACATAATTTCTGCAAATTAGCCCCGCCCCTTCATCTGATTGGTCGATATTTGATAATTCCTACTTTCTACCATAACTTTTGAATGGTTTGATATAGAGAGTCGTGGGTGGTGTCATCCGCTAAATGTCCAGGCCTGAAGAATCTACATGCAAGTCATACAAGCGCTTCCACTGCAGCACGCCTGAACGTGCACAAGGGTGCGAGGGCCCGTTCATCGCTGCTTGCAGCTTTAATTTTCAATTATATTTGCGTTCAGCCATGAAGCAACTTCTCCCAAAATGAAACATAGCATGCTTTGTTGGCAACATTGGGAAAATGATAAAAGACAGCTTTTATTCAAGCAGGTATTATGACCTACATTTGCATTTCAAAGAGAAGCAATCCCTCGCAGTTGTACGAGCAAGCGTATATGAAATCCCCTGCGGATGCATTACCCAGACAACCTTCAAACTGCCATGCTATAACCATGGATACGTGTTGTACAAGAATCTGTTTAAATCTAAATTACCCATGATCTTTTCCTGGTCACAAACAAAACATTTCAAACCTTCACTTTTGGAAACTGCAAGCTCTAAATGCTGCTATCAAATTGAAACTGTGCTCTATCAAATGGTTCACTTAGTTACCCTCAACTATAAAGGGATGCAATGTGGCACTTTTTGAAGAAAACGCCATACCTGTGGTTTTAAAAGCCTCCGTCTGGGCAATACTTCAGAATATAATATCTAACCTACATTATTGACTGCTAAGCCTGTTAAATTATCTGCCTTTAATGTATTTCAGTTATGCAATGTTGAAGTGAGGCAGAACAAGAAACAGCCCTTTTTAAAAGCAGAAAGCTATACAAGGATAGGTATACCAGAAGTTGAACAAAATTAGGCAAAAAAGACTAAATGACAAAAAGAGCACAAGAACATGACGAGGTATCAAAACAGATGGAAAACAGGTGGTGAAGATTGAGACCGGAGCAGAAAAGGAAGACAATAGGACATTGCATGCAAGGGTGATCATTTTGAAAGGAAAGCGGGAATTAGGATGATTATTGAACTAAACACAAAGCGCAGCCGTCACAAGTAATCAGATTAAAGATTATGAGATTAAAACTCAGGAAATCCAGACAATACAACAAAACATAACCCCAAAACAAGAGCAAAACACAAGAAGGGAATGCTTGATCATTTTTCAATTTGCATCTTTTTTTATTGGTTCAGTGCAACATGTATTTTAATTACCAACTGTATTTTAATCAATAATATCTGTAAATTCTCCCCAGAACAGTAATCTCCTTCGAGGATGCTTACTGGATGCAGTCTTGCCAGACCAAGACTAGAGGAGGCCACAGTTGTCTTGACAACTGTTAGATTTACCAGCTGCAGCTTAGCTGAGGGCATTCTACAGGAATGCAGCAGATTTGCATTTTCTCCTTCTTTTTTGTTAATTTAAAAAGAGAGAATAATCTTTACGATGAGCCAACACCAATTCAGCCTATTTAGAGACTGACAGGCATGTCTGAAACACTTAATGAGATTGGAATGATTGAAAAAAAAAAAAGAGGTTTGAATATGAGGTTAGTGCTCAATTCACATGCACATCTGTATCCATAATATAACATACAGTAATGTAGATATTAAGATTAATCTTTCACGGGTATATGCCTGCTATATTGCATACCGTTTTCCTTCAACTTTGCAGGTGTGTTGATGTGAAAACATTTGTGTTCAGGGTGTACCTGTAACCTTAAAAACATCTGCAGAGTCAGATCAAGAAGGAAGGGAAGAAAATAAGTTGCGGATATTGCTGTGAGAATTATCTGAAGAACAGAAGCAAATTAAATACACAAACACACAAACAGGTGCCGAATAGAGTCAAAGCTCGGGTCTGGGGCAAACGCTGCATTCTGCAGGAGCACAGGAGAAACTGTCTCAGCTCCAGGTGAGATGGAGGGACAAAACTGCAACTTTGCCCTGTACAACAGACAGATCTACATGTCTGTGTGTGCCAAACAAACAGCAGAAAAGAAGGGAGAGAGGAAATGGAACAGAGGAGGTGAACATGGAGGGAAGGTAAACACAAAGTGATGGGGTGTTGTGCTTGGTTGGGATTTTTGCCGCCTCTGTGTCCTCCTGATGTTGGGAGAGGAGGCCGGGGTCTGGGTTTGTGTGTGCAAATTCTGCTACTAAGTGTGCACTGAATGTTTGCAAGTGTTTTTTGGGGTTAAAATTGAGTTTCTGTCACAGTCCTGCAGACTCACCGTGGCTGCAGGAACGAAAAGGACCCATCATCGACCGATGACACAAGATATACTGAGATACCACAGTTTTCCAGACAGTTAAATTGGCATTTCATCAAGTTTGCGCTTGAGCTGTGTTCAGTAAAAATTGCTTTGTTTGCAGAGTAAAAATCAGAGTAAAGGAGGGTAGTTCTCCCCAAGCATGACGTGGCACATTGCAACCAATGCACACACATATGCGCTTTTGCTATTGTACTGCTGCAACACCATCAAACTCTAAAACAGGCACAAAATGCTGCAGTCAAATATATATATATATATATATATGTGTGTATGTATATATATTTATATATATACATATATATATATTAGAAACTCCCTAGCCTATAAGAAAAAAGCCACATGGTCTAATATTTCCGTGGATTACTTTGAACTTTTAATTATTCACTGTGGCATCACAGGATATGTCTTCCAAGCTGGATAATAAATAAAAGGGATGAAAAGCATCTTCCTGCATCAGTTGGGATTAAATAACATGTTTGAAGTTTGAAGTTTGAATTTATTCACAATACCATAATAATAGTTACAATAATACAATCGAATTAAGTGGGTAGAGTGAATGGGTCCCCCAAGGAAGCTAGGAAAGCTTATAGGTGGGGGGCCATAGTTCATATAATGGTAGTTGTACAGTCAATGGTATAAGCAGTTACCATCTGTAAAAAGATGGTGATGGATAAATGCATACAAAGTACACAAAAGAAAACACTTAACATACAAACTTAACATTACATACACATACAATCATACACATACATGTATGTTACCGATTTTTTATATCATATTTCAATTGGAGGCTCCTCTTCAGACAGGATCCATGAGAGGCCTCCTGCTCCGCAGAGGAAGGTCTAACATGTGAAAAAATAAATAAATGAAATTTAAAAAGTCATCAGTTTGGTTTTATTTTACTTATACATAGCATGCCAATAAATGCCTGATTAAAAATTGTATCTGAGGAAATAATTCTGATTGTATTGGAATGTGAAGGCTTAATTTCAACTTTTTCAAATCACTCAGAACAAAGTGTTTTAATTCAGTGCAAAGACCTCAAGATACTTAGAATTTGGCAAAAACAAAACAAAAAAAACCCACTGATGAGCACATGATGTCACATTGTGTTTAATATTTAATGCACGTGATGGATTGCTTTTCTCCCCTGCCATCACCCACTAATCTGATTAATTTTAATATCTAGTGGATTTCACGATGCTGCCCATATGTTCTTCAAGTGTGTCCGCTTAGCATTGCAGTCTATATGGAGAATGTGTTGAAGACTTTAGCTGAAGACAGCCCGGGTCCGCGGAGTGATGTATCTACTCAAGGCCATTTGGCAAAAGAAAGAAAAATCTTCTGGTGTCTGCTTTGTCGCATCTGTCCCCACAGCACCCAGGCATCCTCATCCATCTTCCTGACATTAAGACAGGAAATTAATAATGAAGTCAACTTCCTGTTTAATGAAGCCACAGTCACACAAACACATACCCGCATGCATATTAACCAACAAGCTGAGGTACGAAATCATGACTGGGTCCACGTGCTCAGCATATTAATGCACAGCCAACTGATTTAGCCGACACGTTTGCTGGCTTAAAAGAACATTTAACACATTATGCCTTCGTCAAGACTTCTAAGCTTCTAAACCACACAGGCCCTTAATGTCTGATAGGTCCCATACTTTTAAAATAGTTGTAAATGTTTACTCTCTCTGGGTTAGGGTTATAAAAGATCTCTAATTTCTTTATTTCCTCCTCTCCATCTCTGATAGAAACCATCCTGCCTCATTTAATTGTGGGGTTGCTGTCCAAAAGCTGTGTTTGTTTATTTGCTAACTGGTTGTTGAGGAGGATTAAGAACCTTACATTGAAAGAAAGAAGGGAAAAAGCTTCCTCTTGAGCTGTGTGAAGTTAAGAGTTTCATTTTCTGCTACAACAGTCCCAACAAAGAGGATGATGTGCAACGGCCATGGCAATCTGATTCAAACATAAGGGCTGTGTTGGTGTCAAACTGCAAGGCAGTCTTAGATGGATGGAAAAAGAATGAAAGCAATCTGTCCACTTCAGACCTTTATTGTCCCTCATGGGAAATTTGGTCCACAGCAGTGGTAATGACAACATAAAAAGACCAAACACACGACAGTATAAGAAACCTGGAAACCAAGTATTTCGCTGAATATCCTCCAGATGATCCAAAATGCAGCAGCGCGATTGGTGACAGGAATCAACAAGAGAGACCACGTTACTCCAGTGTTAGCTTCCCTCCATTGGTCCCCGTAAAACTCAGAATCCATTCAAAATGTTATTATTTGCATATAAAACACAAAAACGGCCTAGCTCCGCGATATTTGCAAGACCTGATAGTACCTTATGTTCCTAACAGAGCTCTCTGTTCTCAGAGTGCAGGTTTACTCGTAGTTCCTAGAGTATCCAAATGTAGATTTGGAGGACGGTCTTCTGCTATCCGGAACCGTTACTATGGAACCAACTTCCAATCTGGGTTAAGGAGGCTGACACCACCTCCACCTTTAAAACCAAACTTAAAACCTTTCTGTTTAGTAAAGCCTATAGTTAGTGTTTAGTAAACCTCTAGTTAGTGTAAACTCTAGTTTGTTAGAGTCAGTAGTCATAGCTACAGCTATAGAACAAGACTATAATAGTTAGTCTCAAACCAGCTTTGTTGTAGATATGCTGCTATAGACCTATGCTCCAGGGGGGCACCGACAAGATCCACTGGGCGGTGACCAGGGGCGGATCTAGGATGTCAGGAGATCCGGGGCTTAGCCCCGGGGGGGGGGTTTCCTCCCTCCACCACCTTCTCTCCTATCGGACACCGCCGAGATGTCGTCACAGCGCAGCACGGTGAAATTAAAAAATGTTCAATTTGGGCGCAGGCAAATGTTTTAAGTTATATAGATAATTTTAGATATTTTGCGGCGCAGTATGAGGCCAGCAGAGATCATTTTAGATGCTTCCCGTGCCCTGAATGCATTAAGTGACGGGAGCATTATTTTTTATAGGATGTTACTGGACTATCAAATGATGCTACCCCTGAAATATTGATTTAAAATGGCTGAATTGAGGTATAAGAATGCTGAGATTCATCCTGCAGTGGTAGTGAGGTGATTAGTATCTTACCTGAATGCATTAAGTGACGGGAGCATTATTTGATAGGACGTTACTGGACTATCAAATTATGCTACCCCTGAAAAATTGATTTAAAATGGATAATATGGGATGTTGAGTATTTGATCCTTCAAAATTCACTACCCATGACATTAATTGCATTACTTTTTGTGAACATTATACGATAAAAAGGAAAAATAAAACAATTCTATCGCTTTATTTGATATTCATTCAGTCATTCTCGTTTATTTAACCGGGCAGGTCATTAATAACACATTCTTATTTACAATAACGGTCTGGCAAGAGACAAGGACCACTTGGGGGGAAAGGAAGTGGTTTAGGGAGTAAAATAGTAAGATTGTTGCTCTGCAAAAGGTAGAAAACCATTAAGGAACTTTATCTGATAGGGTAGCAAAACTCGACAGATAGACGCTATAGGTTTGTGCCGTGGTAGCATTTTTCGACGAAGCAGCAGAAATCGATAGAACAGCGGCTCGGTCTGCGCTTTGCGCCCAGAGCGGACGCTTCCCCACCGAGCTCCGCGGCGCGAGGCGGCACCTGCCGCGGTGTTTGCGCCCCAATTGAACATTTAGACCAGACGATTTTTTTTTTGTTTTTTTGTTTTTTCAGATCTGGGCAACTGCGCCGTCTCTGCGCCGAGTCTGCGCCCAACCCGGCGGCGTGCGCCCTGTTGCGTGCCGCCGACCCTGCGCTCTTGCGCGCAGGCAGCAAATACACAATAAATGGGAAAGCCGGCAGCGGCTGCCGCTGTGCACCCTCTGCGTGAAAACCGCTTTAGCCAATCAGTGATTGTTGACATGGGGGCTCGCCTGCTCGGCCCCCGTGGGTGCACGGGCCCCGAAGCACCCACGGTTCCGGCGCCTATGGATCCGGGGCTTTTGAAAAAACATTCGGGGCTTGAGCCCAAGTAGCCACCCCCTAGATCCGCCTCTGGCGGTGACCATCACCCTTCTTCTTTCTCCTTACTCAGTTATTAATTATAAGTAACTCATATCCATCATTGTTCTCCATTGTACTTGTAGTTTGTTGTGCTGGTCTGCCCACCCCCTCTTTTTGTCTTCTGTGCATGTTTGCAGGCCAGAGCTTCAGGTGCACCTTGCTGACCTGCAAGCCCCCCCTCTGACCATCCCACTGCTTGCTTCCACCTGTCTGTGTGGATGTCTGCTAGATGCCTGCCCCCCCCCCTCCCCGGCCACCTCAGTGTCTGCTGTCTACATACAGTATGTGTATATAGTCATCTCTGTAGTAGTAATAGTGCACCAGTCTGTCTGTCTGTGTCTCTCCTTTGTCTGTTCTTCATTCGCTCTGTCTATTCTCTCTTTTCCTGCTCTGCCCAGCTGGCCTCCGGCAGGAAGGTCCCCCCTTATGATCCCAGTCCTGCTCAAGGTCTCCCCCCTCCTCCAGGGGAGTTTTTTACCTGTCACTGTTTATGTTTATGTAATAATTGCTCAGGGTTCCTGTTCTGGGTCTCTGGAAAGAGCCTAGAGACAACTTCTGTTGTAAAAGACGGTATATAAATAAAATTTAATTGAATTGAAAATTGAAACTGACTGCTCATTCTTGGGGTTTTGGCTGAAAACGAAGAACATTTGAGCCCAACAAGCCTTCTTTAAAGTTTGTTCTTCGAATGATTTATGCATAAAATATGTACATTTTTAACACGCACTAAACCGGTCTCACATTTCAGTGATTATCACGCAACTGCTTAATTGTATCGTGGGTTTTGTATCATGAATTATACTGTAAATCCCTGTGATTCCCACTCTTGGTAACAATGGCCAGGGTCACATTGAACCACTTGCACAAATAACCTATTATGCATTTTTCTTTTTTTTTTGTTAATGAGACGACAGTCTCATGCAGGAAGGCGCTAGGCAGAGGATTTGTTGGAACGCATGGCCTGACAAATGTAGATAAGACAGGGCAAAAGAACAACAACAGGCACTTGGGCATTAAAGGGAACGTGGCAGGGTGAGGAAAACAAAAATAGAGACTTATATAATGATACATCAAACCATGAATAATGTAAAGTCTGCTTTCTATGAATAATGCATTGTTCTAAGTGTGTATTTTCTGAGTGGATGTATGAACTTGTGGGAGTGATCCACCTCTGAATTGTTGGATATTTGGGCATGTTTGAATCTGACTCTATCTATGTGTGTGTGTTTGTGTGTGTGAAAGGGAGAAAGAGAGATCAAAGAAACCCAGACAAACATGGGTGAAGAAGGGTTCTTAAGATTCACTTTGAACTTTCAAAGTGGGGAAGAGCGAGGAAGAAAATGGCGGGAGGAGAGCAGAAAGAAGTCATTCACAGAGCTGGCCTTCCCTTTACAGGATTAATTTTCTCAACCTGATGATTTTCTTTGCTTTATTCAAATTCATCCACGCCATGAATGATGGAGACATGATTTAAGAGACATTTAAAGGCACCTTTTGGTCTCCTTTTTTAAATGTGCAACATGTATCAATAAATAATTCAAAGCGAGACAGACATTTGTTTCATCTCCTCCCGTGTAGAAGACGAATATGACAAAATTACTAACTAAACGTTGTTTTTTTTGCTTTCCCCCTAAAAATGCCCCCCTGACATTATTCTTGCAGTCAGTGGTATTTGATCACACACTGTTTGATCTCACAAAGCAAATTCTCAGCCCACTGGCCAAATGGAGCAGCTTCAAATTGCAGTGTCAGGCCTTTGGTACCGTTCAGTAAGCACACAACAGCTTTACAGCTCAGTCAGCTGTAAAACTGGTAAAGTGTCAAATGTTAACTGAATTCCCATGACGAGAATCAATCATCAAATAATAACAGAGTCACTCATGTTTGTAAACTTCATTTGACATGACAAGATGCATCTGGTTGGCCAAATAACTTAGCCATATGGAAATCCAACGCCAGTAGGTGAAACTCCAGACAGAGAGCCCACCTAGTTTAACAAGGATGCAGATTAATCAACTTTGCAATATCTCCACAGCTGCTGATGCTAACCTTATCATTGCAACTGGGCCAGCAATAAGAAACAGCAGCATCGCTGGTCATAGGGTAACAGGTTCAATTACCAGTGCAAAACCTCCTCCATGACCCTGGCAGATGTGAAAGTAGTTAACTCCATCAGCAGAGACGAAACCCAAACTATTTTACCAGCAGACAAGGGAAGATACACAGTAGTACCGACAAAGCAGATAGTACTCAGCAATCCCCTATTTGATGTATAAATACTGTACCTACAATCAGACCCCATGTGGATAGGGAGGACCCCATACTCACCCTAGACACAGCTATAGTGAAAAAAGTGTTCAGGAAGATAAACCCCAGCAACCTGGACCAAATGGCTCCAAGATGAGCCCTGAAAGCATGTGCTGAGGAACTGGCTGGGGTGTATACAGATATCTTTAACCTGTCTCTAACCTATCATCTTCAAACCCTCAACCATTGTGCTTGTCCCACCCACAGACTCGTGACTCAATGACTTTCACCCTGTTCCACTCACATCTGTCATAGTGAAATGCTTTGAGCAAATAGACAAAATCCACATCTGTGCCACCCTGGATCCCTTATAGTTTACTTACAGAGCAAACAGGACCGCAGATGCAGGGCCGTTCCTAACCCATTTGGCACCCTAGGCAAAATATTTGCTGGCGCCCCCCCCCACCCCGTTCCCGTCCTGTCCCGTCCACTACCACCACAAACACACACACACACACACACACACACACACACACACACACACACACACACACACACACACACACACACACACACACACACACACACACACACAAACACACAGAAACGGAATGGCAATTTCTTTAGGATGTATTAAATAATTAAATATATAATATGTAATAAATAAGTAATACAACAACTCAATGCAGCAATTAAATAAAGTGCAAACAGAAACAAAATTTCAAAAAGTAAAATAGGTCAAGTAAAAGTATTGCACACAAATAATAACTACTACCAATAATAACTATATACAAAATACCCTGTAAAAACCTCAATTTAGCCCACAACATCTTACAATAACAATTTTAACAACAATAACAACAGCATTATGCAAATGATTCTAGGTGTGTTAAGTTCAATAGAGGGCACTCTTGCTCATCTCAGTTCTAGAGCCTTGCCTTCATGGCAGCAAAAGCGGTCCAACACTATTTCTAATTATTTCAAAGCCGATGGGGGGGGATCGATTTCCGAGCAAGTACCATGTCCCCCTTGGAGAATTCTTAACAAAACTCCTCCCTTAGGTCTTTTTTAAGAAACAGGGAGCAAGATACATCCAAATCTGCTAAAAAAATAAATACATATTTTTAAATGGGGGGGGTGCGAGGGGGCGCTTAACCTTAAGCCATCCACCCTTCTCTCGAGTCTCGCCGTCTGTTTATCCAGGCGACAGGTGAATACCTGTTAAATCGACGCAGAACCTACGCCGTAGTGTACGGCGCGACGCACACCGTACGTAAGCGTCGCCGCGTACCCTACGCCGTAGCTCTGCGTTGGTGTAACGCGGAACCGTAAATCAGCCTTAATTATGCGTGTTGGTGGCGGAATTCTTTCTGCAATGCGCTGCAAACAGCTTCACACAGCCACATAAGGCTACTTCGAGGTCCAAACGACAATCATAGAGATTTATTTCACGTAAAGATATTAAAAAAAGTCATTTTTAATAGCAGCTAACGTTCAAAAAAACCAAACCGGCGGCTGCTTAAAAGAAAGCCAGCGTGAGCGCTCCTGGCTGCCGGAGCCAGGTGCGCTGCGCGAGTTAATTAAAACCAAAAAGTTCAAATTATTTATGTTACTTTACTTCAGCGTAGTTTCTGCGGGGTAAGAGTTAGTTTTTTGGGGATTGGTGAGACTGGTGGGAAACACCAGGCGAACATTCAACAGAAACACCAGCCTCCACTTCGTTAAGTAGACCTTAATAAACGCGTCCTGTTCGTTGTGCGTCAGTTTGGACTCGAACCCTCAGCAAAAGCAGCCGTCGAGAGCCGTGTGGTGGAGGGGAAAACACGAATAAACTCACCATGCGGAGGATTAGAGGGGAAGGGAGGAAAAAAAAAAGAATAACCTCAATATTTCTACCTAAAACCTCTACCATCCACTGGAGAAGAAAGACCCGCGCCGGAGTTTTTCTCAGGGTACTTACGCATTTAGCGCACTTGCACTATGCGTAAGTACCCTGAGAAAAACTTCATTATTATTTAAAGACTTATGGCTATATATGTAATGTTGTTGTTTTTTAGTGTATTAATTTCTAATTTTTCAAAAGTTTATTAAAAAAAAAAAAAAAAAAAAAAAAAAACAGCTGCCTGCATGGCGCCCCCTGGCATGCTGGCGCCCCTAGCATTTGCCTAACCTGCCCTATGGGCGGCACGGCCCTGCGCAGGTGATGCCATTTCTTTAGCCATACACTGCTCTTGACCACCTGGACAAAGGTGATACATATGTAAGAATCGATTACACCTCTGCATTCAACACCAATATTCCCTCAAGACTCTTCTCAAAGTTCACTAATCTGGGTCCGGAGAATTCTATCTGCAGTTGGATATTTGACTTCCTGAACAACAGACCACAAGCAGTGAGAATCGGCAATCACAATTCCTCCACAATAATCCTCAACACCAGAACCCCCGCAGGGCTGTGTCCTTGGCCCACTTCTGTACTCCCTGTTCATGCATGAATGTACCGCCAAGCACAGCTGGAATGCTATCTTTGAGTTTGATGACGATGCAACCATCTTGGGACTCATCAATAATAACAATGAGACATGTTAGAGAGATGAGGTGAATACACTAGCTGGCTGGTGTCAGGAAAAAACCTCTCCCTGAAAGTCAGTAAAACCAAACAGATGATATTGGACTTAAAGGGGACCTATTATGGCATTTAATGTCTATTTTAAACAGGCTTTGAATGTCTTAAAAACAAGCTTTTGATTGTTTTTGTCTATATAAATTAGAAATTCAGCCTCTGGGCCATGTCTTTATCTTTACCGTTTCTAACCTCATTCTCTATGAGGGATTCTGAGTGGGCAGGCGACTATGATAATGAGGCACTGTGCTGATTAGCTGCCTGAATGACGCAATACACCGCGTTGGTGTAACGTGGAACCATAAATCAGCCTTTACAGCGTGTCATGCATGCGATGCGAGCGAGCGTCAGCGACAAAATCAATTCCATTGCTTTATTTTCTATTGGACTGTCCTAACTGGCAGCACGACGCAGCGGGTCGTTTTGAGCTGAACATTTGTCGGATGCAGGCTTTTATTTTCTTCCTGTCGCTCGCATTGAAAGCCGGTTGAAAGCGCTGTAGGAAACGGTCACGGATGGGGAACGGCTGATCCAGTTAGTTGAAATGAGAAGTTATCTCTATGATACCTCCTCATTTCACTACAAAAACCTCAATAAAGTGGCAGCTGGCTGGAGGGAGATGGACAGAGAGCGTCCGATGTCACGCAGTGCAAAGCGATAGTCGGACGCTCGCACGCAGTTACACGGTTTTATAGTTGTGGGCGTGGTTTCACGCATCGGAGGCCAACCTCTGCTCCTGTCATGACGTTACGACAGGAGCAGAATCTGAACGGCTCGTAGAAGTCACATGACACTGGACGGCTCATCCGGGCGGCTGTACAGGCACTGCAGAATTTTTGCTTTCATCCTTCTCTGAGTTGGCAGGCTGAGGGGAGACCACTTTATATATGTTAAAGCAAGAAAAAAATTTTCATAATAGGTCCCTTTTAAGGAGGCTACGGGAAAGCAGGTACCCCGGAAGGCTGTCAGACTTCTCAAATCAACATGAACCATTGCACATATTGATCATAAGCAACATGCTTACACTGGTCGCATTTTACAGCCACCTTCATCCGTCCCACATATAATACTCCCTGCCTGCGATATCTACTATCTGGAGCGGGATGTTTGTATGTTGTTACTTTAAATATTAAATCAATATTAGTTATTTGTGTGCCATTCCATATTTCAAATAAAATGCATGTCTTCTGTACCATATAATATTTTAAACTCTTACCTTTTTATTTTCTTTGTATTTATCTTTGATTTTTGCTGTGTACTTGCATATATATTTTATATACTATTACTGTATTTCTATTTGTCTTTATTAGTCCTATTTGAAGTGAGTTTGGATCCACTCATCCAAAGAATTGCATTGCTTTGTTGACTGTCAGTTGGCTTGCACATGACAAATAAAGGATCTATCTAAAAATTTAATAACCAAGCTTTTTATGTGAGACCCCGGGATGCCACTCCATGCATAAATGAACAAGATATGCAGAAAGATACACCAATCAGATCCATCAGCAGCAGCATCAACTCAGTTATTTACAAAACTGTAAACACCTCACCATCATCTTTACCCCTATGAAACTGACTCATGGAGAAACCATGCAGGTGCTTGGGAGTAGGCGGCCTCGGGGCGGGGCTTTCAAGCTGCAGATGCAGAACTGGAAGGAAAAAAATTTGCGTATATTCAGGGTTAGAGTTCCAGGTGGAAATAGGAATTACAGAAAGGTGGATAAAATTGTATATATGCACAAATGCGCTGTTACAGTAACAAAGGAATTGGTGGCAACGGGAGGTCATAACATGTAAGCTCTATCCTGCTCGCCCTCTTATGGACTCCAGGATGTTTGCTTTGGTTTCATCGTAGAGATGGGGGATTTCTTTCTCGGCAAAGTGTTTTCGGTGAGAGAGTTTAAGAACTGAAACCCCCTGTTGTTTACTACTGACTAGAAGCATAAATCTGTCGCGATTAAAGTA
Source organism: Cololabis saira (assembly GCF_033807715.1). Taxonomy (NCBI): domain Eukaryota; kingdom Metazoa; phylum Chordata; class Actinopteri; order Beloniformes; family Belonidae; genus Cololabis; species Cololabis saira. The sequence continues at coordinate 20,009,532 of NC_084601.1, read as the reverse complement.
GCTATTGCTTTTGTAATGCTCCTCGTCTTCTCTGAGTTCTTCGCAAGTCCTCTGTGTGGCCGGTGCGACCGGAGGAGCATTCTCTGTTTTGAGGTTTGGAAGCGAACAAGGTGCTGCCTCATGTTTGTACGACGGAGTATTAGGGCCAAACAAAAAAACAAAAAAAAAGGAAATTACGAGAATAAAGTCATAATGTAATGAGAATAAAGTCGTAAAATTACGAGAATAAAGTCATAATATTACGAGAATAAAGTCGTAAAATTACGAGAATAAAGTCATAATATTACGAGAATAAAGTCGTAAAATTACGAGAATAAAGTCATAATATTACGAGAATAAAGTCGTAAAATTATGAGAATAAAGTCATAATATTATGAGAATAAAGTCGTAATATATTATAAATATATAAATATAACTTCACAAGATGCTCAATATTCCTCATTTTAACACAGGGAGAAGAAGCTCTTCCTGTTAGAGTTCTCATAAATTATATTCTCATAATATTACGACTTTATTCTCGCAACATTACGACTTTATTCTCGTAATGTTACGACTTTATTCTCGTAATTTTACGACTTTATTCTCGTAATATTACGACTTTATTCTCATAATATTACGACTTTATTCTATTACGACTTTATTCTCGCAACATTACGACTTTATTCTCGTAATTTTACGACTTTATTCTCATTATATTATGACTTTATTCTCGTAATTTCCAATTTTTTTTGTCTTAGTTTGGCCCTAATACTCCGTCGTATGTTTGTGGTGTTGCTGAAATATTTTATTTTGGCTTTGCAGATATTGCAAATTGCATGGGATTCGTCAATCATCTCGTTTGCTTTTACATAAAAGCTAAAGTATTCCCACACAGTTGCAGTCAATCCAAGTAGCGAGAGAATCGGCTGCTCTTTGGAGTCCGCCGAAGCTGTTGCCATTTTGCAAGGAGACTTACGTGCTCTGTTTAGGATCTCACTCACTAAACAGTCCAGGCGGCGCGGTTCTGATTACGTGTTTTTTTTTTATTCCGACCTTGCAACAAAGCTTTGACGTTATTAATTTTTTTTTTTTTATTTTTCTCTCTTTCTCTCTCTCTCTCTCTCTCTCTGTAATTTATATATGTACTGTATATATATATATATATATATATATATATATATATACATACACACACACACACGGTATGTATGTTTACGCATAGATATGAAAGTAAATGTGGTCCACCTCCCATCTTCCACCCCATATGGTGTGGTGGTAGCAGACGTACAAAAACAAGGGAGATGAGTGATGCTCATCCATCTGGTCTGCAGATTGTCGTGAGTCATAATAATCACTGGAGGATGACATGGAGGAGAAACGAAAAAACTACAATGAAGACAAAAGGAAAGGGTGGGATGGGTATCAAAGTGTGAGTGCAAAAATGTGTCTGCATGAGCAATCCTCTCACTCTTCTCAAAGCTGTACTTTAATCGCTCCCTGAGCAGCAGGCTCACAAACGCAATCACTGTTTTCTCATATTTCACATCCCTTGTTGGGGTTTCTTTTCCCCTTGTTCTTTCATTTCTTTTTGTTGCTGATCGTTCTTGTTTCCATGTTCTTTGTTCATGAGACCCTGAAAGTGCTGTGCTGAAAAATAGAAATAGACATCAGAATCAAGACTCTTTTGAAGGTCTAGCAATATGAGGTGTTCATACAGAAGCTGTTACGATGAGCTGCCAACAGCTCTGTGAAATTGGGGGCAAAGGGGAAAATAAAAGACACACCAAGACAACATTCCTAGGGCAAATGTATTTGCCCCTACATTAGTAGTGTAAATTAAAGATGAGGACATTTTGCACGACATAAACCACACACACACACACACACACACACACACACACACACACACACACACACACACACACACACACACACACACACACACACACATTCTCTCTCTGGGATTTCTCTCAGGAGGAGAGCTTCTGGTCAAATACTTCCAGCTGAGGTAGTCACCCCATCACCATATGTCACACCCACACCCAATGCCTAATCCTCATTAACCACCCAACCTTCTTCTTTTCCTCACCCCCAGTCAAACTGTCCCACGCCCTCATGCGTCAAAACATCCCTTGTCTCTTTTGTGCAACCTAACCCTGCACTGCAACATGACCACGCCTTACACAGGTGCACAGTCTATCCCACTATCTCCCAAAACAGTACGTTATACAGTACCTAAAATGCACAATTGCATTTTGTTGGGAAGAAAAATGCTATCTGAGCCATGTTTTCCAACATTGCTGAGGTGTAGAAAACCCCCCACAGAAATCAGATGCTACCTACCAGGTGTGATGATCTTGCTTTAATAAAAAGTGACTAGACAGGCATTTATTTAAAATGCACATTAAATTGCACAGCTTGGCATATCCACTTGTAAAGTTTATCTCCGTCGCCAGATGCTTTTTATTGGAGCTCATCCCATCTGCCAGCTCTGTCCCAATCAAATCTCATAATCAAGTTCCTATTTCAGGCTTTCTCTCTTTTTTTTTTTGTCTTTTACTAAAACCCAGTGTGTTGCATTCATGCTTCGTGGTGCACATATCCGTCATGGCATGCAGAGTGGATGTCTGCCAACAGAGCATGTGTAATGTATGGACACAATTCAATGAGTCCAGACTGAGAACAGACATCACAATAGGACAAATATACATGGAAATCAGTAAAAGCATGCTCTGACTGTTTGTAACTTTCCAAAAACCAGTTGCTCCACTGGTGTGTCTTAACACATGGTACCTAGGTATGATATAGCAGCAGCTGAGCTTCCCTGTTCGGGCTACCCTCCCCCACCAGATCTGACCATGGATGGATGGATGGATGGATGGATGGATGGATGGATGGATGGATGGATGGATGGATGGATGGATGGATGGATGGATGGATGGATGGATGGATGGATGGATGGACGGACGGACGGACGGACGGACGGACGGACGGACGGACGGACGGACGGACGGACGGTATCAGCTTGTGTTTTTAAATTAGACCCTGTTACCATCCCTGGATGATAAGTATGTTTAACAAGCGCCAGGCAATGTAAATGCAAGTCGTGTTATTGCCTGAAGCCGAGTTGAGGGGAAAGAAGAAAGACCTCTCGGGAGGGGTTATCGAGGGGTAACAGGCAACATGACGGCCCGCTGTCTGTCTGGTTGGCCTGGTTGGCTGACCTGCCATTAAGTAAGTAAGTAAGTAAACTTTATTTGTAAAGCGCCCTTCACAGACCATGGTCACAGAGCGCTTCACAATTACAATAAAACACAGTTAAGAGATACATACAAATTTAAGATTAAAAGGCCAAGACAACACATTTACGATCATAACAGCCCCAAGACAATTAGGCAAAAGCCTGCACAAATAAAAAGGTCTTTAGTTGCCTTTTGAAGGAGTCAACAGACTCCATGGAACGCAGAGAGAGCGGAAGATCGTTCCAAAGCCTGGGAGCAACGGCCTGGAAGGATCGGCCTCCTCTGGTCCGGAAGCGAGTACGAGGAACCATCAGCAGATTCTGATCCACAGACCTCAGAGCCCGAGCTGGGTTGTAGGGCTGGATCAGATCGCTGATGTAAGGTGGAGCCTGACCATGCAAAGCTCTGAAAGTTAACACCAGAATTTTAAAATTGATCCTAGAGGAAACTGGCAGCCAATGAAGAGCTTTGAGAATAGGGGTTATGTGTGACCTCCTATTAGAGCGGGTCAGAATTCTTGCTGTGGAATTTTGCACTAGCTGCAGGCGAGACAGCTCCTTCTTGTTTAGACAAGAGAACAAACTGTTACAATGGTCCAAAAGATCCCTGAGATGGAGTCTGTGCACCTCAAGGTTAGTGGATTTCCACAGACGTTCAGCCTTACGACAAAGTCTCCTTAGACTCATGGTGTCTTCATTCATCCAAGGGCACACTTTTTTCTGAACTGACCAGCTTGATTTAACAGGTGCCACCTGATCCAGAATTTTGACACAATGATTGGTAAAACACTGAGTAAAATTGTCCACATCAAGTGTACCCTCGGAGGTGAGTCGTTGGCGGTTCTAACCCAAAACCCGATTTTGAGTCAGTTAATGTTAAAAGGATGTCCTATAGACTGCTAGATTTAGGTGTTAAACGTGGGGTATCCACCAGTGTAAAAGGTGACTTGTTCATTAGAAAGCGTAGCTACCATAGTAGATGAACCCATATGTCAAAAGTCACACGCAAATCCAGCGCAGCTCACAGACAACAAACCGTTTGTAAATCAGGTTATATTTGTGTGTGCATCAAAAATCCATTTGTGTATCTTGTCCTACGCACGTGTGAAATATTCTGTGCATTTATGAATCGGTCTGTGCATTTGTGAATCTTGTCCTGTGCATTTGATGATCAGCGTGTGCATTTGTGAATTGGTCTGTGCATTTGGGAAATTTGTCCTGTGCATTTGTGAATTATGAGACTGTTCTAGCTCCATACCTCCAACAGTCCAAAATCATGCGTAGTAGGTTAATTGATGATTCTAAATTGCTACTCTGTAGCAGGTAGGTGTGAGTGTGAGTATGTCTGGTTGTTTGTATGTGGCCCATTGATGGACTGGCAGCCCGTCCAGGGTGAACCCCTGCCTCTTGCCTGAAAATTAGCTGGTATAGGCTCCAGCAAACCCCCGTGACCCTACAAAGGATATAGCGGGTATAGATAATTGGATGGATGGATGGATGGATGGATGGATGGATGGATGGATGGATGGATGGATGGATGGATGGATGGATGGATGGATGGATGGATGGATGGATGGATGGATGGATGGATGGATGGATGGATGGATGGATGGATGGATGGATGGATGGATGGATGGATGGATGGACGGACGGATGGACGGACGGATGGACGGACGGATGGATGGATGGATTTGGCCTCCGAATTGCAGCACATTTTGCAGCACACAGCCTGTTCAAGGCAAAGGAGAGATACACTAGAGGGCTCATTCTTTTTGGTTTGAAACGCTTCACCTGACATTATTACTAGAAAACTTGAAACATATACGAATATTTTTCATAAATCCTGCCTCTATCCTGCCTCATGCTCCTTTAAATCTTTAAATTTACAGTATTTATTAGATTACTTTGAGTCCACCATATCCGTTACAGTTACAACAATGTTCAAATGACACTCATACATTTAAAAAAAAGGTTTATTGTATTACAACTTAATGATTATTTTCTTTCTTTATCTAGTTTTGATCATGCTTGCTGTATTTGTTGTAAAAAGAAGAGAAAAATAACCACAAAAAAACAAAAACTCTACTGTCTTATTTTCTTTGGCTTGTGTTCAATGAACCAATAAGAATAAATCGTTCAGCTACTTGTGTACTTGTGGATGTCAGTATGTTGTTTGATTGGCCAACTTTTCAGCTATTGATCTACTACTCTTGATTTTTTTGTTTTGACAAAGGCTGACCGGTTCCATTTGAACATGCTCTTTGCACATGTTTCTGTATTGTGGGTTCAGCACTACTAAACAAAACTGCGACTGGGTTAAAATGATCCTACACTGCTCTACGCATTCGTCTCTAAATCTTTGAAAAATACACCACCAGACACTTCTAGTGTGTGCCATTAGTGGTGACTGAAAGGGAATCCTTTAGTAAATATCCATAGTCTTTTTTTTTTCTTTAAAATTTTGTTCAATCTGATATTAAAAACCAAAAGGTATAAGGTTTATTTTTGCTCCGAAGCCAGAAATGATAATATATGCAGCCGTTCATTCTACAGTAATGACACAGGACTGAGGAGATATTAGCTGCTAGTTTAGTAATCACAGTAAATGGAGATAAGTACCGAGGCTTAAAAGACTTTCTGTCAGCAGCTTTCCTCTGGACATGCACTCAAGATTAAATACCATTGTCAAACTCACAGAAAGAATCATGGACTGACTAAGGACATAAAAACTTGTATCCTTTTAAGCTAGCCTCATAGCAGCATGTATCGAGTCAAAACACTACAGGTTGGTTGGCTCATGCTGTATTTCTACATGTAGAAGTTATAGATATTAAAGCGTACTGTATGTTCAATGTGTTCAAAAGATGGTTGGTAAATTGATATTAAATTTAAGAAAAGATCTGAATCTGATGTGAATATTTTCATAGTTTTTGCCAGGTTATTTTCCCACGCTAAAGTTAAAAACGTTAAACAAAGTAAGAAAAAACCCTGGAATTTTTAAAATCATCCCAGAAAGTTATTTACGGACCTTTTCCCAAATGCATTTCCTGTTTTAGTTGCATGTTTAAGTGAACATTTGATGTTACTGTTTCTCTGCACATGCAGCATGTGTGACCATATGTGCTTTGTTTGCTGCTGTGTGAGGTTGCCGAGCTTTTATCTTCTGATGGGTTTGTTGATCTATTCAATTTTTTATCATGTGCTTTGTTGCCAGTGTATGCATGTTTATATGTGCGTGTGGCAAATGTGCATGATCTTGTGCTGGCTGCTCCTCCCATGCTCTCCATCAGGTGCCTGCATCTTGAGCCTGTATCTTATACCTTACATGAACAAAAACTGTACATAAGTGCCTTATTCAGTGCCCACCCAACGTAGCAGCACACCAAGTAAAAATAGCGACAGTACTGTTTGTATAAATAGGCAAAGATTTGATTAAAATTATGGTTTAGGAAGCAGACTCCATCCACCTTAAAGCGGACCTATTATGAAAACCACGTTTTTTCTTGTTTTAACATGTATAAAGTGGTCTCCCTTCACCCTGCCAACACAGGAAAGATGAAATCCCATGAATTTCTGCAGGGTCTGTACCCCCGCCCGACTGAATCTTCCAGTGTCACGTGACTTTCTACGGGCCGTTCAGATTTGTGCATTTTCTTTACGTCACCAAAATGCAAACCACGCCCTCGGTCTCCTCCGCCGCTGAAACCACGCCCACAACCAGCTCTCTCCGCCGGCTGGAGCTTCAGCCATTGTTCAGCAGCGGTGGCTGTTTTCCACCGGGTTCCACAGCGAGGGGACAGTTAAAATGAGATTTTGCATCGACATTTACCCTCATAAATGGATCAGTTCCCACAGTACGAACCCTGCAACTACACACGAGTCAGCAGTAAGTGACGTTATTTTTTTATGTTATTTATATTTGTCTAAAAGTATTTAGCTTAGCTCCGGAGGCGGAGCTCCGGAGCACCGGAGGCCACACACCGGACCGGTGAGGAGCCAGTGGCTCTTAGTACCGTAATACATTTTTCTTCTGTCTGGTTTCAGATCTTCCAAGCACCTGAAGCTGTTCAACGACACCTTCAGAAGACGCACGGTCCTTCCTTGAGCAAACAATAGTGCATAAATGCTATTTATATACAACTTATGTTTTATTTTTTTAACAATAAAGTTGCCATTTGTGAAAATCCAGTGTTGTGATTTCTTGTAACATATGAAATGATGAGGAATCTGAGTAACTGTGGTGTACCTGTTTAGAATTAAAAATTAAATCTTCCTGTGTGAATTAGTGTGAAGACGAGGTAACCCTAGGCTGATTTATGGTTCTGCGTTACACCTACGGCGTAGGGTACGCGTCGATTTAACGCAGAACCGTAATTCAGGCTTTAAGATCCGTTTCCACCGTGTAACTGAATGAGAGCGTCCGACTATCGCGTCGAGCTGCGGGACATCGGACGCTCTCTGTCCACAACTGAAACCGTTAAACTCGCGGACAGTTAGGACAGTCCAATACAAAAAAATAAAGCAATGGAATTTATTTTGTCGCCGAAGCTTCTCGCATGGGACACGGTTTGTGTATGACGCAGCCGGCTGCTCTGGCCGGAGCGAGGCTTATTCTCCTCCCCTGCTACACGTCATTCAAGCAGCCAATCAGCGCAGAGCCTCATTATCATAGCCTCCCCACCCTCAGAATGAAGCACAGAAAAAGGAGTTAGAAGCGGTAAAACTAGAGACATGGCCCACAGGCTGAATTTCTGATTTATGTAGAAAAAACAAGCTTTAGATTGTTTTTAAGACATTCAAGGCCTAATTAAAATATACATTAAATGCCATAATATGTCCCCTTTAAGCTCTCACAGCAACTGCAGATGTCCTCAATGCATGTGGATTCAGCAGGCTGAGTCAGTGTGGGGTGGTGCAGTGTAACCCTGATGGAGCTGGGCATTTAGAGGAAGAGGGTAGACTGAGACTCACGTGCCATACTTGCTTTTTTCCCCTCTTTTCTCATTTGTGGCCATGATATTTCAGCATAACAAAAATGGGAAAAAGGGAGGCCATAATTAGTGGGCACCAAGAAGAGCAGTGTTTGAACATACGGATGGTAATAAAGGTAAAGACTTAGAAAACACTGTAAAGTTTACTGGAAGCTGGATAAAGAAAGAATAAAGTACAAGTGATGGTTTTATTATTTCAAATGAAACATGGGCCAAATTAAGAATTCAGCTTAAGCATAATTTATGATCCTTGATAATTTTAGCTATTATAAATGAGACAGTGAATGAGTGTCAGCCTTCTCTAATGAGGGTCAGATTGCAGACACTTCAAAGAATAAAGGCTAAATCCCCTCTGCAAAGGCCTGGATGTCTTTACATTGATCAGAATGATTTCAATAGAGTCAGTGTTGCTTTGTGCACACATTTTGTCTCATTCCTATCATCCTATCAAGATTAAAGCTCCCAAACCTTTAAAAGATATACTCACACACACTCAGTAACAACTTATGTCAAATAAAAGACAATCCTCACTCCTAAAACTGTCCCTAGAACCTGGATAGGGCCTGTTTTTTTTAATTCCCCTCCTGCCTGATCCCAGTGGATTTCTGACCATTACCAACATCTACCACACAAAATGTCAGTTAATCTTTTTTTCCATTTAATGTGATAAAAATGTCTGTAACAGATTGTCCAGATGTCAACGACACCCAGCTTTGTATTTGTATGAGAACAAACACAGATTAATTCTGGTTAGGAATGACACTAGCAAAGGCCTCTCTGATAGCTCCAATAGTTGCACAGCCAAGGTGTACTTGAGCTCTGCTATCTCAATATGCCTTGAAAAAAAGTACGTTTTCTTGAGCACTCAAACAAATCCATACCGACCTTCTGCCACACACAGTCTTCGACTGGAGTTGACAAGAATAGTTTTTTTGCTCTGTGCCCTGTGTTTTTGACATGTTTTGCACCTGTACACCAGTTGACGTATCTGTGCTGTGATATTGGGTTACCATACTGACTCTTTAGCTGTGGCCCTGCATTTTAAAAATCCCCTGATGGCCTTCATGCAGGCGCTGAAGGACAGATGCTCTAGCGGGGTTGGTATCACAAGTCTTTCTACCTTCTTGAGAAGGGAGAAAGTGTGAGATGAAAATCCATTCTGTGCTGCCAGTATGGTTTAATATCTACATCCAGCTTGAATTTCTCAGACCTTCCTTTGAGACTGTATTCTGTTTTCTTATTCTGCGCTGTATTTATTTCCTCCAGCCCCTTTGTCTGTGGCTGGGAGACAGGTCACAACATATCTATAAACATGTCTATAAACAAGAACATGTCTATAAAACATTCTCCCCTGAAACATGGATGGTGTTAAATGAAAAATGTGGCACCCTCAAGCAAAATCTCAGGATCCTTTGGGGGAACATTGTCCAAGCCTCTTGTGCTCAGTAGAGGAACAAGGGGCTTGTGGTGTGTCAGTAACATGAACTGCAGACTCATAAGGTATGTTGAGGGGCTTTTGCACGTCCACAGTACTGCTAGAGCCCCCTTTTCAATTTGCTTATGGCATCATTCAGTGTCTCAGTCCTCTTGATATACAGCAGGGATATTCAATTGGCGGCCCGCGGGCCACATGCGGCCCGCCAGGAGCTTTTATGTGGCCCCTGGTCATATTTCAAAAAAGGGGGTGTTTGATTAATTTTTTATTTTTATTTATTTATTTATTTTTTTTTTTGTCATAAGGAGCTTATGGTTAATATTTTGGTTGCTTATTTATAACATCAAACTGGCTACTATGGACTGAAATGCTTGTGCTCAATGCTTAATATAATATTGAAATAAGGAAATCTTGGTGGAAAGTGGTGCTTTGTCATTATGGCGTGTTTTATTAAAAGTAGGTCAATATCAATTTCATTAAGTTTGCACAATGCATGGTTTTAAATTGAACTTGCATTTAAAATAGGATATTATATTTAACATTCACAATTACTAAATCTGGAGACAATTAATACATAATTCATATGTAAACTAGATATATTCAAATGTATAATACAAATGTATTATATATACATAAGTCTTCGTCTTTGAGTGCAAAATATATTTTGAAAACCCCCAAATTTTCAAATTGTGCAGCCCTCTCCATACAGTCCTTTTGCAGATGTGGCCCCCGGCCGAATCTAGTTGAATACCCCTGATATACAGTATATGTCAAGTCACCACGAACCATCCCTCTGCTCCTGTGTAAGTACAGCTCCAACAATATGGTGATGCATCAGCTGAAACCCTTGTGTCTGCTGTATTGGAATACTCTCCAAACACTTCTGGTGAGCTTCATATCTCTTTCGACCTCTGGAAAGCTGCTTCCCGCGGCTCTGGTCATGTCCAGTCATTTTTTCTCTTCTTGTAGCTCTTTCAACAGCATACTTATCGTGGCCAGCTGAGGCATAACCTTTGCTAGATAGCTTGCCATGCCCATGAGACGCCATACATCCTCTACGGACCTCAGCTGTGATCCCTGGTGGATTGATTTTACTTTATTTAGATCAGGCTGAATGCAATTTGCCCAAACTGTGTAGCCCACAGACACGATTTCTGTCTTTGTAAACTCACATTTTTCATTCAGAGTGAGACCTTCCTTTAGAAACGTCTGGAGCATGCGGTGCAGCCTCCGGTCATGTTCCTGTCTGTCTCTGCCATACACTTTAGTATTTTCCATCAATGCTAGTGTTTGATCCACAGCAGGGAGGACATGGTGTTCCCTTTTAACTGCTGTATTTAGGGGTGTGAGCATATCCTAGGTGGCTTTTTAACAGGTTTAGGGATGACAGCTATACTTGAAAACCATGCCATGGGCTCAGTGACTTTAGAGATCACTCCCATCGCTTCCATTCTGTTCAATTCTGCTCACACTGCATCTCTTAAGAGGGGGAGGGACCCGTCTGGGGGCTGAGAGAGGAGCAGGTGTAGCTCTCTGTTCTCTTTTAGCTTTCCTAAACCCTGAAAAACATCAGGATAAGCTGCTCTGAAATCTGTTTCAGTTCGTATGACTGTGTCTGCCCTGTACACATAACCCAGGGCCTCGCAGACCGATCTACTTAACGATGTCCGTACGAAACCTGACGCGAGGTAGATATTCTGTGACAGCTTGTTCAGGCTTGTACAGTCTTAGGTATAGAGGTAACATCTGCCCCTATATTGGGTTTAAAATTCACATTTTTCCCATTTGGCTTGACCTCTACCCACGGTTCTGACCTCTCTGTCTCTGTTTCCCCCTCTAGGAACAAACATGCATCTCTGCCGATATTATCCTAATATGTAGTCCTACTGCTTCACCTGATGAACAGACTACAGCAAAATGCTCCTTTTTCTGTGTTTCTCCATGCATGTTTATTCTTTCAACCACACCGGCCACACAGTTTTTTTCATCCAGCCTAACTAGTTTATGTCTTCCTCAGCCGTTGCCATGTCTCTGTCTTTGCTTTTTTCATGCTTTTATTTTTGATAGTTTGTCCTCTGCTGTGCAAAATTGTCTGTTGTTTCCCAACTGTTTCACTTTGCCTGACTTTTTGTGAGCGTAAACTCAGATTCCATTGGTAACTATTCAGACAGCATTTTCTCTTTTATTCCAACCACAGTTCTATCTCTTATCAGTTTGTCTTTCAGCCCTCCAAACCTACGACTTTGTGCACACTCGTGTACAGCTCCGAATGTTTTCTCTGCTCTCTCCATCTTATTGATATCTGGAATTGAACTGTGCTCTTTCAAACATCGCATTGTGTTTTCCTACAAAGTGCTGTGCAAACGCCGCTTTAACAGCTCCATATTCCTTTTTATCTGATTCAGTCAATGGTGAAACAGCCCAAAACATCAGCAGCAGCATCTCCCATAGCGTTCACCTGAATATTCCTCTGATTTTTCATCTTGAGCTGTACCCATATGATGTCTGGAATTGCATGATCCACTTTAGCCATTGTGCAGGACATGAGAAGTCAAACGGCTCTGGCAGGGTTATTTGTTCAGTCGTCACCGTCTCTATTGTCAAATCCCTTGTTTTTCCCCGTTCAGAATCAGATGTGTCGTCTCTTTCCATATCACCTTCTACCGACATCTGTCTTGCAGGGTTTATATCCAAGCAGCAGTCACTCACAGGCAACTAGTGCACGGTTATTTCTTTTTGACAGGCATCTTTCTACACGTCACCTTAAGATGCCGCAGACACTTCTGACACCATGTGCATTGAGGGACATGAGACACAGGTGAACTCTGATTCGTGATGACTGTACCTCCACCCCCTGGAACACGTATACAACCATGTAGCCTTGTGGGGACCAGAGCATCAGGGGAACAATAGTCCAACTGCTAAAGAGCCATCCTTTAATCTTGCTGTCAAGTCAGCTGTCAACTTAAATTCAGACAGAGAGGTTTGTCTTAATATCAGTCCAATTCATTAGGTGTAAAAGCTGTCACTGCAACTCAGACAATTACAATCTGGTTTAACCTTAACGTTAACTCACCTTGAAGGTGTCTTAAGGCAGGTTTCTGTTTGCGGGGTCGGGGGGAAAATGTAGGAGGCTGGAAGTGTAACGGGGAAACCTCCTCCTTGGTCCTTTCAGCTGTTTTGCCGTTCAGCTGTTTGAGATGAAAAACATCATCTCCTACTTACAGCATATCCAGCCAACACCAAGTCATAACCATCCCCCCATCCAGCAGTTTGCCAGGGCCATACCAAAGTATCTACCCCAGACTGGGACTCCCTTGACCCTGAAGAAGTGTAGGAAAATGATTTTTGTTTTAATAGTGAACTGATTGGGCTGATATTCTTTTGATGATCGCTTAGCTTGCTAAAATTTCAATTTCAATTTCCTTTTACTATCCAATTTTTCTTATACTTTGATTTCATATTCAGAATAGGGAATACTAACCTTAGATGTGGTTAATGCGGGTTAGCAGATTAAAATACGTACCGTAAAGTTGGCAGAAAAGAAAAAATAAACATTAAAGGGACATATTCAAACTTTAGATTAGCTTGTTAGCTTTGCACCTCTATCGCAGCACTGTACATAAAACAGCCATTGATGTTAAATTTGCCATTACTTTTTGTCAGGAACATTTCTTTATATCTTTTATTTGTGAAATAAATCTTCTTCATACAGAAATTCTCTACCTTACGAACGTGCTCATGGCCCATATTACATGAGATCTGTTATCTACTATTTAAGCAAATCACTAACTTTGTTTTTTATGTGAATAAGAAAATATCAAAACAGCATTTATTACTTATCACTTGCACATATTTACTAACATCTACCATCAGTTGTGGGCTAACAGATAACCATAACTTCACCCTCTCAGATGAGCAGGCAAGATGATGAAATGTGGACGGACGCCCCCTCACCTTGGTGAGCAGATCGGTACCTCAGCGGGACAGACTGATGTCCAATGCACCCTGGTGAGGTGTGTTTGTTCAAGTATGTGCATGTGTGACAGACTGGCAGCCTTCAGCACCCTACAGAGAAGGGATGAGGAAAGAAGAGACAGAAAGGAAAGTAAGAGCGGGTGAGGGGCTGAAAGAGGGCAGTACAAAGAGAGGGATGATCAGAGGATGATGCTGAGGGATGATAAAGAAGAGAAAAAGCAAAGGGCAACACAACCGAGAGGGCATATGGGAGAAGAGAGAAAGATGAAAGAAAGATGAAGGAGACACAGGACTGTAGGGATAAGGGAATGGAGAAAATGAAGAGATTGTGAGGGGGGAAGTGATGTGAAAAGGAAGTCTGAAAATTGGTGTATGAAGAACCGTTGTTATACTGTAGGGAAGACCTTTTTCTCTGCTTTCATGTGGATTAGAGGATCAACTCTTAAAAATAACTGCTTCCCTCCCTAAATGTGTTCGTGTGGGCATACACTCATCCACGTCTGACCTGAGAAACCCACTAAGGGACAACGATCTTATGTGGATTCGGTATCAGCCTTTGTGGCCGAATGTCATTTCTCCAGCATCGTGATTCATCTGCTGGTCTGACCTTTGGTGCTCGCGTCTGCTTTGTTATCCACGTGTCACAGTTGACCCTGAAATGTATGAATCACTTTAATTTTCTCATTTTATCACAAAGCTCACACCTGTTTGTGCGCAATGGTTGTGCAGTACCTGCTCAGACTTCATCATGCTGTAAACCACTGAGATTGATAGTCTCCACACGCACGATATAAATCACGCCACCGATGTCTGTGCGGGCAGTGGTACGCCCTGTGATTAAGGATGGAAAATAATATATCAAGACACATCCATCTATCCGTCAAGTTCTGTCTTCGGGTTACGGGACAGCAGCTGAAGCAAGGAGGCGCAGACCTTGTGCTCCCCAGCCAAGTCCTGTGGCCCTTTCTGGGGTGATATCACGATGGTCCAAAACCAGCTGAGAGATTTCATTTCTCAAGCGTGTCCTGGGTTGAGACTGGGACCTCAATGTGTTGCCCCAACTACTGTAACAGGCTCCTCTCAATGTGGAGGAGCAGTGACTCTAGTTCAGGTCTCTCCCACACAACAGAATGTCTTACGGGAGGGTCCGGCCCCCCAGCAGAGGAAACACATGTCAGCTGCTTCCACCTGCTGCAGTACCTCAGTCCATCTGGGGGGGATTTCCACCCTTTTCTGACTGAGAACATGTTCTAAGACTTGGAAGCGCTGATTCTCATCTCCACCACTTCACACTCGGCTGCCAGCTCAAAGCCGATAGTGCCAGGAACATCCGTAAAAAGCAAAGAGGAGGTCCTGAGAGAATGAAAGTGGACTCCGTTGGCTGCGCCTTTGAAAATCTGTGCATCAATGTTATAAAACCTAATTATGTTGATGTCAAAATTAATTACAAAATACCCTCTTACAAAACACAAGCCGTAAACCACATTTGGTACCAGTCTCTACATGTATCATAATACAGTATTTTTGTATTTCTAAAACTAACCTACTTCAAATCCTTCCCCTTTGACATCGTCAGTCAATTAAGGATCTCATGTTCCAGCAATCATGCTTGCCTAACTATGGCATAAATCTAAGCAGACATACATTTGATTTATACAACTAGGAAACATGTGAAGTGGCAACTACTTTCTAGTTGATTATTATTATTATTTTAAAAAGCCAACTCTTCTGGCAGCTCTGCACAACTGTCAATCCAAAACTCTGCATATGAACGTTAAAAGTGGTCTAAAAATGGTAAATTTGCATCAAAATGAAGACTTGAAATTAAATGTCATTTTGATGCTCAAAGAAACAATTGTTTTTGTGTTTGCAAGATTTACTGACACCCTCTCATCTTTCATCTCTCTCCTGCCTCCTCCTGATTGTCATACCTCCACCACCATCATTTGACAAACAACACAGGCAGCGTGACCACAATCCATGCATTTTAACACATTGTTTATACAAATAGTAGACGTAATTGATGGCATAACATATTCTCACAAAGACTGTGTCGTGTAACACATTTTCATATTCATATCAAATATTTTTTTTTTTCTTACCTTTTTTTATCCCGGTTTTTTCCCCATTTTATCACCCAGTGCTCCTACCTAACAGTCCTGGGCATTGCCATCCTCTACCAACCCCGGGAGGGCCCTACACTGGGCTCAGGTCTCCTCCTTAACCTGAGGAGTGATGGACCGCTTCTTTTCACCAGACAGGGTGGGGTTTCTCCGGCCGAACGTAGCGCGTGGAAGGATCACGTTATTCCGGCCGGATCCTCCCCACCCCATCTGGCGCCCCGGTTGGCCAGAGGACATAGCCCAGGACTGTGTGCATGTTTTTGTGAGGGTAGCTCCCATTAGCTACCCAGGGGAACACGGGGAGAACATGCAAACTCCACACAGAAAGATCCTTTCGCCAACCCCACCCAGGGTGTGGGCACTGAAGTCATGGGGGAACTAACACGCACTTCAGCGCCCACAGCATCCCCGGCGGGAATCGAACCCAGGACCTTCTTGCTGTGAGACGGCTGCATATCAAATATTTTTTGACGGACTTGATTAAAAGTTGTAAACAAAGAAAATGGGTTTTGAGTGTAAACTCTATTTTCTTAAGTGCAGCACAGTAGTATCCCTCTCATGCTGGAGTTAAGTGCCTTGGCCCCAACGTAACACCCACTTTCAGGCTTTGCTAACAGATGTTATCATTGTAATTAGTGAAACTCAACACATTACTAATAAATCACCCATACAAAGTTGATGAGATATAAAAATCACATTCCAACCACCATGTCTTGCTTTCAGAGCACCTGTGTTTAAATCAGCTGAGTGACTAATGCATTTTTGATTCGAAGTGGTGAAGAGCCAAAGTGAGCGCAGCTTCTGTGGTTTTATTGTTTCTGAAGCCAGCTGCCTCCTTCCTGACTGGCAGGAGTTCCACCAGAAAGCATCATTAGACAGACTTTAAAAATACACCTACAGTGATGGTGGGATCACGCCGCAAGTAGTGTGGTTCACATGCTAGCAGAGCTGAATCTGCTAGCACGGTCTGACAGAATGTCATCACATCTTGAGCTGTGCAAAGTCTGAATTCAGACCAGTTCAGACAATGTTCAGGAAGAGTTTCAAAGCAAAACCTGACAGAGCTGGTGGCTCTCTGGATATCACTTAAGTTTTCATGAGTCAGTGGTACAAACTGTTTTTTTAAGGTGCAAAGAGGAGATTGATGTTTTACTTTATGGATGTAAAAAAAAAAGAAAAGGAAAAGAAAAAACGGATGTCTCCCGTTTTGGTTGAGCATCCTCCTCCCACTGTCGTCCTCTCCACGAACTGAGCACGGACTGGGCCAGTCTGTCAGCTGAGCCTGAAGAGCCAAGTTAATACCAACCATCTGGTAAATGACTGAAAACAAGCTGGCATGCTGTTAAGGTAACAGAGAAGATTGGCATTATTTCCTCACTGTGGACTCGAATCCCTCACTTCAGCTGAGAAAAATCCAAGACGCATTGCTATAAACGCAGTTTTAACATTTTTAATGAGAGAAAGTAAGTGAAACATCCTGAGGGACCTTTCAGTTTGCATCCTCTGCAGTAAGTACAGATCCCAGTTTAAGTCAATGCACTTGGCTGTGCTTTGCTTGCACATGGTATCCAATCATTTTATAAAGCATCTATGAACTAATTTAGCACAGCAATGACCATTTAGTGTTGCAGCAAAGTGCTGCCCTCAAGTCCCTTGAAAGAAAACACACCTCATTTCATTACATCTGAGTATGATGAAATTGATAAGCTTGACTTCTGAAAATGTTTGAAACAGTACTGGATACTATCTAGAACTGAATTATAGACACCATGTCAGGTGTAGTTTCTTCTAACGGCTGCACAAATACGCAACCATACACCTGAACTCGCACATCAAATGGCAAGGTGGTGTTTCTCCCTACACGGAGAACCTCTTACACTTCTTTTTTTCTCTTTTTCATCTTTCTCTGTTCAGTTAATGGTGTTATCTAACAAAAAATCAAGGAGGAGGAGAGGTGATTCAAAGCACTTTGTGGGGGTGTGCGCATGTGCTACTGTCATACATGCGCACACATAAACACCATGTGTGCTGCACAGATTACTCAGATCAATAATGCAGGGAGACGGAGAGAGCTGGAGAGAGAAAGCATCATCTCTTAGCCGGATGACTCACGAGGATAGACAAGAGAGACAAAAGAAATGAAGACAGAGAGGAGAGGAAATGAAAGGGACATCAAAGGTGAAAGGACAAAAGCATGCAAGGACGGCGTGAAGAAGAATCGATGAAACCCACACGAAATTCTTTTTGAAAAAGCAATTATTGAATCTTATCTGGTTTCAGCTGAATATTTGTGACACTATTATTACTGAGCTGTGAGTTCACCCAGCCGACCGTGTGCTTCTAAAAGATCCCTAACTGAAAGAAGATACACTACCTCTGCCACCACCTCTCACTGTCATCTTGTCGGGATCCCAAGGTCTCCTGTATTCCCACCATCAAGAATGCTTTACATTCTCTTCTTTCACTTAATATGTAAGAATGAATCAGACAACCATCACGACAACGGGATTCTGGTGAAACGATCTTCTCCTTAACGCAGGTTTGACGCCTAAACCTAATCAAACAGCATGTCAGAGCAGCAGCCAAGCAAACATGCCCACCTGGGCCGCTGTGACGCCCACGTGAGCAGAAATTGAGTGTATTTAAAGTGACCAGACCAAAGAAAGTGAGGTTTTTTCTCGAGGATGTCTATAGAAAGACCTGATGGAGGCCCAGAGAAGCAAAACTGCTACAGTATGTGGATTATATGTTCTTTAATATCGCTTTAGTTAGTGTATCAGATCTTTGACACCAAAGGATACCATGTGCACATCTCAGAGAGGTTTCATAAGACTATCTCACAGCCTTGGACGTCCATGATGACGGATAGTATACACTACAGTCAAACTGGGTCAGCGTTCAGCACGTCCTTGTATTTAATACAAAAATGCTTTTTCTCCAAGAGCAATGATGAGGAAACTGGTGAAAGGCATGAAATATTTTCTCCTCTGCTATCAAAGTCGTTACCTCTATACTGTCTTAATGTTTTACTTCAGAAAACAACAATGTCAAGCTCCAACTTGTGTACTTATTTCCATATAAATGTCAATCAGTCACAACATTAAACGCACTGGCAGGAAAGTCAATTGCATTGATTGTCTCATTACAACACAATAATCGCTTGGGAGGAAACCTGGATCCCAGCGTCCCGGTGAGTGTTTCTTTGTAAAAAGAAATTATTAAATCAATGATAATGTTTGTTGGAGACAAAAGAAATATATAAAAAGAAAAAATGACATGGTTATAGCTATGCTTAAATGCTGAAGTGGACAAAGCGTAGTCAAACGAAACAAAAAACAATGCATCACAAAACTTGTGGAGGAATGGCTTTAGGAACACGAGTGACACAGTTCAAAGAACCCAGTTTCCACTGGATCCCACTGGAATTGAGCGTCTGAGGAACCGCCAGAGGAAGCCTGATCCACAGAGGGCCCACGCCACCACCCACCTCAACCCAGATCCAAAAGATCACTCTCTTTCTAGACATTTTAGGACAATGGCCAACATTTGGACCCCAAAATATTGAAGACGTTTAGCTCCCACTAAAGTCACCTACTCGTTGGTAGATGGTATCAGTTTCTTTAAAGCTGACTGGTGTTTAACAGCTACACTTATTTGTTTCATTTGTTGTTTAAAAAGTAGCCGGCTACATCGGTGGATTGAAAAAAAAAATGCTTTGAACACTTGGGAAACATCCTGCCTTGGTTTCTCATCTATGAATTTGAACCGTTTTACTGCAATATGGATTTATAGTTTGGTAAAAGTAATAAAGATGATACCAGTGGTACAGGGTGTACGTCTGTATTCCTCCTGAAGTGAGCAGGGACAGGTTCCAGCAGATCCCTGTGACACTGAACAGGAATAAACGCTTATCGATAATGGATGGGTGGCTGGTTAGAAAAATAAAATAAAATTCAAGGTTTTTGAAAAAAACTGAGATTAAATATTTTCATCATTTCAGCCTCCAATATATTAGCTGAGCTAACTTACATAATTTGGAGAAATCTTCATGTTGGACGAATCATTTGCTGGTGATGAATTATGGATCCATTTCATATCACGATTCTTTCCGTTATGTAACGGAGCAGGAATAAAGAACTAAAATTAGAGTCAATAATGGGTCTTCCCCTAATCTCATGCTATGGCGCCAACGCTTCCCTCTTGCTCTTTGTGTGTGTGGGTGATGGCTCCCTGCCCCCTCTCGCTCATTCAGCTACAGTATCTGGGTCAGGGTGAAAGACAGACGGCGAAGGAGAAGGATGACTCACAAGGACGTTTGGCGTTTGCACACTTGTGAGGGTTTGTGTGCTTGTGTAACTCGTTGACTGGCAGGCTGCACAGAACTCCCTGCTCCTGTGACATCCTGTACAACCCAAGAGAAATATTTTTTTTTCTTCAAAATGAGCTTTATTCCCATGCTTCTCTCCTTCTCCAACACGTGGCACACTTTCAGAGGTTCAATGTGATGAAAACCTTACGACTGTCCATCTTATAGGCCACTGAAGATGGCTGTCCTCAAGGTCTGAGGATAACTGTTGGTGTTAACATTTTTAGAAATAACTTCAAGACCAACCATGTTATTTTAGCTCTGAACTGAGTGTTTATCAATCCATCCATCCATCCATCCACTTCTGCTTATCTGAGTTTAGCAGAGCCAGCAACCTAAGCAGAATAAGCCAGACCTCCCTGTCCCTGGCCTCCTCCTCCTCCTCCTCCTCCTCTTCCTCCTCCTCCTCCTCCTCCTCCTCATGTTCTTCTGAGGGAACACTGTTCAGCCAAGAGATGTCATCTTTCCAGCGTGTCAAGGGTCCGTAAGGGGACCCCAGCTTAGTTGGACATGCCTGAAATACCTCCCCACAGTGATGTCCAGGGCTAATCATAACCAGATGTCTGAACCACCTCAACTGGTGCCTCTTGATGTGGAGGAGCAGCACATCTTCTCTGTCCCTCATGAATGACAGAACTCCCCCCCCATCTTGTGAGAGCAAATAATTTCAGCTGGTTGTATCCCCAATCTTTCTTTCTGTCCCTTACCCACCGGTTGTAACCCCAGCTCTCTGGGAAGGGAGAGCCTTGACTGGTCAACAGAGAGCCTTGACTGGTCAACAGAGAGCCTTGACTGGTCAACAGAGAACCTTGACTGGTCAACAGAGAGCCTTGCCAG
This sequence comes from Cololabis saira, assembly GCF_033807715.1. NCBI lineage: Eukaryota > Metazoa > Chordata > Actinopteri > Beloniformes > Belonidae > Cololabis > Cololabis saira. The sequence goes on along the minus strand of NC_084601.1, from coordinate 19,988,582 downwards.
TCATGAGTTTACCTCCAGCATCATTCCTCCCTCGATCATGAACTAGTCCTCAAGACAGGGCCGCCGCAAGGGGTGTGCGAACCGTGCGACCGCACGGGGCCTCGCGCTCCAAGGGGCCTCGCGCTATGGGCCGTTTTTTTTTTTTTTCAATTTTTATTTATTTTTTTTTTCTTCGTTTTTTCCCTTATAAATATCAACAGTCACGTTCCATTACAGATCTAAATGTGTACTAGTCTGTGCATATCAATAAATATGTGCAATGATTTGCATGTCTGTTGTTCAATACAACTGATCAGACCAAGTGCAGACACAAGCTGCTCTGATCCAGACGGGTGGAGTTGGAACAAACTGTCACACAATGTCGAGAGAACGAGACAGATTCAGGAAATTTCCATCAGGGGATGAAAAAAGAAAAAAACTAAAGAAAATGGAAGAGTTTAATGCCTCTCTGAAAGGCTTGTTTGATAAATTTGTTAGAAAAATCACCAATCTGACCGGGTCTCAAGCAGCCGTGGGGCCCCGCGTCGAGGCAAGAGATGATGATGAGGCAGGGGAAGGTATCCAGTATTTTGCGAATTGGAGAGGTAAAATTGCGCATATAGACACTCAATCCGACCCAAAAAACCCAAAAAACGCTCACGCGCGAGGGCCCCACCCAGCCATTTCGCACAGGGCCTCGCAAATCTCCCAGGCAGCTCTGCCTCAAGACCACAAATCTTACCAGGTAGAGCTGAAGATCTTGAGCATGATGACACCAGCAGGACCACATCATCTACAAAAAGCAGAGATGTGACACTGAAACCACCAAACCAGCTGCCCTCTCCTCCTTGGCTGCACCTAAAAATGATGTCCCTAAATATTATGAGAGTTTTCTAAATCTTTTTATTCTTCTGTTTACCAAATGTGTTATATGGATAGAGTTCTGTGCTGTCTTAGCTTCCCTTATAATACGCCCACGGATTGTTGACTTATTCAGGCGTTTATCCTTGTACATACCGATCCATGAAATGCAATACTTTCCATTTAAAAAGACAGCTTTTTCCCCACCGAGCTGGTTTCATCTTCTGGGGTGATGTGCTAATATGTGTTGGTGTTATTGGATGGAAACACCTCAATAAATTCAGATACAGAGAAAACCTGCCTCAGCTGACAGCCCAACTGTCTCTTCTTTTATATAACAAACATAACAGTTAAAGCAACATCCCAAACTGAATATAGTACAATCATATACACTTGTATGTCCAAGACGAGTGGCTCTGTTTTTGCCATCTTCTTCAAGGTTAGGGATGTTTCAGTCGTTGTTTACTACACTGATGTGTAAGAACATGAACGGGCATAAATAGCAGGTGAAACAAACATAAGTGCCAGTATTTCAAATGTTTTTTTACAATCATATGGAGCTACATCTACTGTCAAGGCAGGTTTGCGTGCTTAAAGCTCACAAATCCTAAAAAAGCAAATCGTTTTAAGTTTTTCAAACTGATGTGGAGCCGTCACAGAGCTATTGTTGTCCCGCTTTCAGTCATTGACTGATGTACATCAATGGATGCGAAAAAACTGCACAGATACACGGCGTTATACATCATCACATGTATCAGCACGGCAGGTCGAGTGGATGATCCATCTTACGAGTAGAAATGTCAGAACATGGACGTGTGTAGCAGCCTTTTGCTTTCTACTGTGAATCCCTTGTCTTGCTCATCTTCCTGGAGAATCCCGCGCCTTGCAAGGGTTTTAAAGAGCCAGGCGTGAGATTAAGTTCAGAGGGATGGTTATTGTGCACCCCTCGTTTTCCTCAGTACCCGTGTTCTCTTGGCCCCGGGGGTTCAGGGGTCACCGGTAACACAGGGTGGAAATGCGACACCTCATTACTCATCCTCCTGCTGTGCTGTAACCACATAGTATCGTCATGGCAACAGCAGGACAGAGCGCTTATCTTGATGCGGCGAAAATTACACCTAAGCGCCAACCCCAGGGTGCAGCCTGTGCGTAATAGTGTGTGTGAGTGTGTTTTTGAGAGTGTAGGTGGGACATATGGCCTTGGCTGCATGGGGAGGTTGTGGGCAGAGATGAGAGGAGAGTTCCTCTCATGCTGCGTAATGTCCATACACCCCCACAGGGATGGAGGTTTCCCAAATAATGGGGAGGAGGGGAAGGGGCAGAAGGTGAAGCCTTGACAATGAAAAAAAGAGAGAGAAAGAGCTTCATAGTTAAAAATAATGGGAAAGGTAGAAAGATCTGGAAAGGTAGGTCTTACAATCCATTTCAGTGATGGTGAGATGTATCTCTGTCTCTATCTCTAATTAAGACATTTCTAAATGTGTATTCGGAGATTTCCAAATTCGAATAGCATTTTTGCCATCAGCAGTACATAGGGATTGTATTTAATAATACACTGCTCTAATTAAATCCTCTGCACTAATTAAATAGAAAAGGTCTGTATGTGAACTAATTAATCATATATGCTTAGGTCATCGTTTCCACAAACGAGAGGTGGCTTAACGCTGCTGTGTCAAGTTATCTTAACTTTTCGCTGTCAGCAAGCTGCTTCCATAACAAGCTGCAGCCCAACACACACTGATGATACACACATTTCATTTGAGTACGACTGGGCCGGCGGAGATCACACATCCTGGTTCCGCTGGTCTTGTACGGGATTTAGTGTCATTGATAAGAAAAAAGGAAGTTAAATAACTGCTGAGTTTAACTAAAGACCATATGAAGATTGAACTTTATAATTCACTTTTATGAGATTGACATAAAAATGAATGAAGGAGCTTCATCAACATTAATATAAAGCTGGATTAATCCAAATAAAAGTGTGTATAGCCTACAGCAGGGGTATTCAACTATATTCGGCCGGGGGCCACATCTGCAAAAGGACTGTATGGAGAGGGCCGCACAATTTGAAAATTTGGGGGTTTTCAAAAGGTATTTTGCACTCAAAGACGAAGACTTATGTATATATAATACATTTGTATTATACATTTGAATATATCTAGTTTACATATGAATTATGTATTAATTGTCTCCAAATATAGTCATTGTGAATGTTAAATATAATATTCAAATAAAGAAATATCATTTTAAATGCAAGATCATTTTGAAACCATGCATTGTGCAAACTTAATGAAGTTGATATTGACCTACTTTTAATAAAACACGCCATAATGACAAAGCACCACTTTCCACCAAGATTTCCTTATTTGAATATTATATTAAGCATTGAGCACAAGCATTTCAGTCCATAGTAGCCAGTTTGATGTTATAAATAAGCAACTAAAATATTAACCATAAGCTCCTTTATTAATGACACATCTGTGCTTTATATCAGCAAAACAAAACAATCACATGAAATTATAGGAGGCTTAGAGGTCCATCTGAAATGCAAAGTCCTCACTTATTCAAATGAAAAAAATGTCAGGCCAATCCTAGAAGCCTAATGATGTCAACAAGTCCTCTGTACAACGGAGATTAATAATAATGTGACAAACATTAACACTGTGCAACACTGGCAAAAAATCTGAAATTAAAAAAAAAAAAAAAAAAAAAAAGATTTTTTCTTTTTTTTTTTTTCAACAAACAACCCCTTTTTTGAAATATGACCAGGGGCCACATAAAAGCTCCTGGCGGGCCGCATGTGGCCCGCGGGCCGCCAATTGAATATCCCTGGCCTACTGCTTACTGTAATACTATGCTGTGGATAACAACTGTTCACACCACTTGTCTTAATCACCCCAGACTCCCCATGTAGAGCTCTAGTCCTACATAATTTGTTCTTTTATCCTGCAAATTTGGTTTTACTTGGGTTTTGTTACTGTTTGTGTGCCTATTTTTGTGACCCATTGCATTGTGGGATTCAACGTGCCAAAAATGGCCGGTCAAACCCACAAGGGAAATTTGTTCAGAAGTAGCACATCATCTTGGTCTTGGTTTTCAGATCCTGCGAACTACGTTATGGCAACATCAGTTTGAACCAATAGTGTGCGTTTGAAACATTACCTTTGTTCACCTATTTCTGTTTCTGTTGTCATTTTCTTGGATTTTATGTTTTGGGAGTTTTTGTCTGACTGTAGCTATTAAAGTCTTTTTATTTACATCAACCTGCTTGCACTTGACATTCATAAAGGCCATTTCTCACCTTTGTAAACCAAATAATTAGTGAACAAAACTAAACTACTAAAGAGTAAATCATTAGACTATTCCTACAACAGATATTTCCCTCTCAGAGGTCTGTTTGTAAGGTCTGTGAAACACTCACCACAAGGGTTTTGGTTTTGCTTCAGGATAACTGACTAAAACTTGATTTATGTTCCTCTTTAGCAACAACGCACATAGCCTGCATATGGGACCTAAATTACAGTTGGATTTTATACTGTAATTGTTTGAGCAAAGTTTTTTCTGCAGCGTTGTAGCTTGCAAGGTTGAATTTTCTTTTGCTTTCCTCCTTTATGCAGTGCAGACATGCCAATGCAGCAATTGAAGAATCCCCTACGTGAGTTGGAGCTCATATGTGCTGAGCAACAGCAACATGTCTACAGGCAATGTAGAAATCCATCTTTATTTCAAGCTTGGAATTAGTAGTAGTTGGAAATATGTAGAAGGAAATACAATGGCACCAAGAAAAATAATTGAATTTGCTGTCAAGTCAAAGCAAAGTTATGTTTCTGGGGAGCAGCAGTGGAGGTCACGGTGCAGGGTCACCAGCGACAGCAGACACAAGTTGGTTCGACATAAAGGTATGAATAAGGCATAACTTGCAGACAAACCATATTTTTTGGCCACACTTTTAGATGTGATTAACTCAGTGGCTGATCAAGAAAATGTTACGTCGGGTGGCAAGAGGTGCAGGGAGGGTGGCATTGACATCTTCAGTGCAGCATTTGAAATTCCCTTATATGTAAATAATCACTTATCAAATTCATTTACTACATGTGTAAATCTTTACCTGACTAGCTATAAAACACACTTAATATATATGTTTTTTCATTGTAGCATCGACTGTCAATTCACTGGGATTCATATAAAGTATAAGCATATAAAGTATAAACACAAACCATGAGGTCCAGCTGGAATATAGAAGTGACTCCATACATTCGTCCTCTCCTTCATCACCCTTCTGTGCCTCTGTCCCGTTCTCTGACTCAGAAACCTCCTCATCTCCATCCCTCTCGCTAACATCCACCTCCACGTCTTCACTTATTTCTTCACCTGTTACTCTCACTTGCCCTCTTCAACTCTGATCCTCCTGGTCTTTCTATCATTCCTCCTTTCCTCATTTCTCACCTTCCTTTCATCCTGCTCATCCCTCACTTTTTTTCCAAAAAACTGCAAATGTCTCCACTTTTGAATTTCCTTTTCATCGTGTCCTGCAATTTACAAACATCAACTTTAAAAAATTGATGTTCCTTCCACAAGAGGTCGATAACGATATGAAACCAGAAATTATTCATCACATTCACACAAGTTACATAAGCAGTCATATTCAGACAACTTCTTCTCTTTGTAGCCTGTTATTTTCCCCGTTTGACAGTCAGGATGGAACTGGTTTCACTGTGCAGCCTCATGCTGGCACAGTGATCACGTGGTACTCTCAGTGAGACTTCAACCGTGAAACAGCAAACCGCCAAACATTTTTTCACGTCTAAATTCTTCATAAACTCCTCTTGTCTTTCCTGTTATCAAAACTAACTTAAGAAACTAACTTAAAAAATATGTTCCAACAGATCACATGCATTTCAGTCACTACTGACTTGTGATCAATGGTCGTATTTAACGGCAACTGTCCCTAGCGTTTATCCCCAGATGTGTCAGCTCCGACAGGAAATAATGGTGCATTTCAAATGATCATAACTGATCATAATTTAAGGGGCTGATGAGAAAAATAAAAGGAGTGTTACGAAAAGGCAATAAAAGTGTCCGGACTAGCTCAGTGTGAAGCTTATCTTTCAGCAGCCCCTCTCAGCCTGTCAGACGACCTGCTCTTTGCCCCGCCCACACTGGAGGGTTGGCTGCACCGTACATCGATGACAAGAATCCGTTGGAACGACCCCAATAGTGCACATCATTGAAAAAGTTATGATAATTTGAAATGCACCGATATCTCCTGTCGGCCCCGACAGCTTCAGGGATAAAGGGTACATTTAATTAATTACAAACTTAATTTGCCTTTACCTTTATCTGTTAAGACAACACCCGAAGAGACTGACTTTACCTGGACCAGGTAAGGCGCCTCAGTCGCGCCACTCTGTCCCCTGTCAATGAAGCAGCAGTACGTACGGCTGCAGAGCGGGAAGCAGACGCAACTTAAATGCAGGGCTAGCTAAACTTTCCAGGGGCCTAACATTATAGTTGAAATCATATACTTTTTCTTTGGTGAATTTATATTTCATTTCAATACAATAACAGGCTTTAGGACCTACAAACAATTGTTTTTAAAAGTACAATTTTAGGGACATACTGGTTGCACCCCCCTTGCCCCCCTGTAAATCCGCCCATGGCTTAACGGTTCATGCTGTAATTTACAGAAAATAATGTTCCAAAAGGAAAAAATGAAATCTAAACTCAATAATTATTGCATAATCAAACTATTGTACGTCTTCAAGCTCGATTGAACAATGGGGATACATTTTACTTTGGTTGACTTTATGCACTGTAGTTGGACACCTGGTATGACTTGTTTGGGGAAATCTTAATTATATCATCAGCAAGCCATTCAGATTTGCAGGGCCTTTATAGACCCAGACAAGAGCACAATTATCCAGCTTTACCGCAAGGCTTAAACAGAAAACTGTGATGCCAGTTTCAAAGGATGAACCAGCAGAGGAGATGAGTGGAGTCAGTTGAGGTACCGACAGCAACCCCGAAAATAGCCTGTGGTGAACAGAAATGTAAAGACCAGTTGAAAGCCTGGTGCTTTTGTACTACACTTCATTAGCTGTCATCTTTTGGAAAAAAAACAAAACAATGTTACATCAGATGCGTTCTGACTTTCCTTCTTTGATGTTGAAGGCTTTTTGCAGATTACAGGGTTGGACAGTTTAAGCAATCAATGTTCATTTACAAGTCTGTAAAAACCTGTCACGCACGCACTCTGAGATCTGATGTGTGTCAAATTGACTCCGTTCGGTTTTCTTGCTGAGATAAGGCCCGCCCACCCAGTAAAACGCACACTATGGATGCAGTCAGCTGATAGAACCAATGACCTGCTCATCAAACTGTGATACCTGTGTCAAGCATCTATTAAACTGAAACCATTAAACCAGACACAGTCGATGCCCATCTGGCTGGAGGAGGACAGACTCACCCGTCCACTATATTATCTCTCCCTCCCCTTTTGTTGGTTTCCTTTCAGTTTGACATGATGTCATAAAGCAGATTCTGTCAGACTAAGATCCCTGTCTCACAACGAATCCATTAAAGAGATGAGCTAATCGGTAAACAAGACAAAGCAGACATCAATCTATCAGATGGGGATGTAAACAGGTTCTGACATGATTGATTCTGATACAGGTAAAAATCACTGCACTACAGACAAACAGGTTTGTCACAACAGCATATTGTTCTCTGTGTTTTGTTGATTTTTATTTCAAATATCGGGAGAGGTCATCCATAAATTGCTTACCTTACCTTTCAAAGTTTATTTCGTGAGAGCATGAATTAATACCAATCAATTATTCGCTTCTGGCAATGAATTTTTATAATAGTCTGAAATTTGATTAATTTTATGTGACTTGATTGTTTGTTTGGTGGTTGTTTGCTACATAAATCTTATCCAATGCATATTCCTGATAAAATCCTGGGGCCTCATTTATAAAAGAGTGCGTAGGATTCATACTAAAAGTGTACGTGCGCTAAAAAGCCAAAAATTTATAAAACCGTGTGCACGTACACTTGCACGCAATGTTCTCTTTATAAATCACAGATATGCATGTTTATAGGCTTATCTTTATCACTGTCATCTTGAGTGTACAGGTAGTTCCAGTTATATTAACAGTTATATACAGTTATATAAACACAATACAATAAATAAAGGAGCCCCTTTCCGTACTTCAGTGTTGCAAGTGTGCTTATTGAAGCTGCGCTGAGGTCAACACTACAAGTGATTTGTGCTTTCATCAGTCAATGTTTTGGATAATTAGCTCCACTGAAATTGCTGACCTCGCCACGTCTCAGAGATCTTCACCAGGAAGTGCCACAGGGTTTACATGACTTAATGGTATTTATAAAACGTGTTTTTAACCTTGACTGTGCTCTGGTGTGTTTTTCATGTATTACCATTAACAAAAACACTCACAGAGTGCATGTTTTACATATACTGTACAGTAGTTGGTGTTTTCCTTCTACAGTCAGACACTGACGAGCGTATGTGGGAGTTCTTACCCACATTGAACCTGTAGCTGGAGATCAAATTGCCAGTTTCCATTTGGAGGACATCCTACTTAATTTCCTGATCGACAAGATCTTATAGGTAATTGAATAGGAAATTAATCGTGCAGTTTGCTTGCTAAAGTCAAACTCTTGCTAACAAGTACATGTGTCACAGTTTTGGTTAGTTGGGTTCCTGTTTTATTTTGAAACTCCATGTCCTTGTGCTTCAGCTTTGTCTTGACTTCCCTTGTTCCCATCTGCCTTGAAGTTAAGTCTATAGCATTTATGTTATTTTAGTGAGTATGGACTTTGGAGACCATAATATAATATCAAGATGCTGAATATTTTGATGTGGATGATAATATAAAGCTGAGGAACTGCTCAGGCTAAAATTTCAGTATGAGATGATGCTAAGGTGCAATTTTAAACATCCAAATGGATTTGCTTTGTTTCTTTTTGAATATGTAAGCAATGATGTAGTAAATTTGCAGAATTATAAAAAAAAAGTTTAAGTGTTATATATTGGTATCATTACACTATTTTCTTTTACTCTCTTTTGTTTTCTTCACATTCTTGTCTGTTTCTGCCTCTTTTGTTTGACTGTCACCTCCATTATTTATCTACAAAAGACTAAAACAGTCTTGACCGTGTTTCTCCTCTACCGGGAATCAGAGGTTCGATGTTTATGTTGTTATCGTCTGCCTTTCTCTGCCATGAGTAAAGCTCATTTGCTTCGCCGAAGGGAACCGTTGCCATGGTCACTGAATTAGATGGAGAATCATACATTTAAAGGTTACAAGTACAATACACAGACTTGGGGTGGAAATGCCGGAACTGTTTGTTTTCCAAAGACCTTAAACACATGCAAAGTATCAGACAACACAATTACATTATGTATTTATATATTATTCAAAAGAAATGGAAAAAACTTTTTATCCACCATGTTTTATTAATAAAAGCAACATCTTAACGCACCTCAATGAAAATAGAGTTAAATAAATGCGAGATTAGAATTCAGTTGAGGCTTAGCAGAGGATGGACAGGTTAACGAGAGCAGGAGGCACCTTAGTGGTCACCTAAAGCCGGGCATACACTGTGCGATTATCGGCTCGTTTTGAGCCGATTTTCCAGTTGTGCGACTATTTTTTGGATCGGGCTGGATTTCGACCCAATCGTTGGTCATGCCTCGTGCAGTATACGTGGGGTAACGACGAGAGATTAACACCTCATGATGATCTCCCGATCACAAATCGTGTGCTCGCAAGAAAATCAAACGTGTTTGAAATCCTGGTCGTGCTACGACCCGATTTGCCTCATCCTTTCGCAGAGAGCATGCGCAATCTCTGATGTCACGTCAAAAACTATTATTTGTAGTTTAAAGTGTTGCAAATTCACATTACAAATCATGTTTTAATAGCAGAAAAAAAAGACTGCATTTCCCACATCTGCCCAGCCAATTCCTTGTCCAATCACGACATTGTCTAATCTTTTTTCATTTATCGCCACACAGAATGGCACAAATTGCTAAAGCCTGATGGGGGGTGACATCCCCTGCTAAACCAGGAAGCAAGAACACATGGAGGCACACGTCAAGCACTGGAAATCTGCAACAAAAACCAAAAAACGAAACACGAAACCAACACGGAACCGACCAAAACACGAGCAGCAATTGACCCAAATCTCGAGATCCAATCACAGTCTAAGCTAAGCTACCGCGATTAACTAACCCCAAAAACTACAGAGCAAGCATGCAGGTGAACAAGCCAGTGTGTATGTCTATGGGTGTGTGTGTGTGTATGTATATGTCTGTGTGGCTATGTGTGTGTGTGTGTGTGTGTATGTGTGTATATGTATGTGTGTGTGTGTGTGTGTGTGTGTATATATATGTCTGTGTGGCTTTTTGGGGGGGGGGGGGGGGGGGGTGACGACATCCACTGCCAATCCAGGAAGCAGGAACACACGGAGACACACGTCAAGCACTGGAAATCTGCAACAAAAAACCACAAACAAAGCACGAAACCGGCACAGAGCCAACCAAAACAACAACAGCAATCGACCTAAATCTTGAGATCTGATCGCAGTCTGAGCTAAGCTACCACTACCGCTACCTAAACCCAAAAACTAGAGAGCCAGCATGCAGGTGAACAAGCCAGTGTGTATGTCTATGTGTGTGTGTGTGTATGTATATGATCATGTGTGTGTGTGTGTGTGTGTGTGTGTGTGTGTGTGTGTGTGTGTGTGTGTGTGTGTGTGTGTATGCGTGTGACTAAGTGACTATGTGTGTGTGTGTGTGTGTGTGTGTGTGTGTGTGTGTGTGTGTGTGTGTGTGTGTGTGTGTGTGTGTGTGTGTGTGTGTGTGTGTGTGTAATAAACATAACAAAGTTCCACCTTATTTATAAAATAAATATCTTATTCCAATGCTACTCCTTTTCTTATTGTTGCACTGAAAACTCTGGTGCCGGGGCCTGAAAAGACAAAAAAAAAACGGTCTCACTGGAAGTCATCTACCAGAATAATTATATCACATATCAACTTGCTGCATTATCCATCTTGGGCTGAAAAGATAGTGGCATATTCAAAAGAAGGGAATTAGCCTCATCCTGCTCTTCAAAAGGCAACTGAATATTAATCTCTATCTGTCTTCTATTTTACAGGAGTGAAGAATTTGAGACATCGCCATGGAGACGTACACTAGCAGCCTTGTTACCTCAGGAGAGCCCTGTCCAATAACTGTGTGGAGATGGAGAGATCCTACACTGACCCCTAGGCAGTAAAGCAAGTCATGCCAAAAATGGTATAAACCAATATCCCAACAACACATCAACTTGTGAAGAGTGATCTGAAAATTTGGCAGATGCGACGTTCATCGCATCACGTGGAATGGGACACCCTTCTCCCTTTTTCCCTTTTTTTATTTTTGCCTTGCCTGACACTTGCCTGAAAACCATCTCTTGAGTCACAGATATCAAAAACTATGCTGCCCAAATTGCTTTTGTAGCATCAGCAGGTAACATAAACCCCTTTTACATTGGCACATACCCCATAGTTACCTGTGTTTTTCACGTTAACTGATACGGGGTGGAAGGACGAGCTGGCCCCGTCGATAACTCCCCCTGCAAAAGGAACACCTTATCAGTCATCATTGTACAACACCATTTGGGGGAAGTCGCTATGCAAACCCTGTTGTTATTTGGCATGGATCCGCCGCCTGCTCCATCTCCTGCATCAGCCAACTCGTCTGATGTCCATGAAGCCGTAGAAGTGGACCAGCAGGACTTCATGACATGTGAACCACTTTATAACGCCTATCAAGTCGTGTTCCCTCCCCTCAACTCCAAGAAAGTTGACCACATACTGTAACTCCAGTTCTTAGATCTAGATCTTAGAACTGGCTTCCTGTCTGTCACAGAATAGTTTAAATCCAGCTGCTGGTTTATGAATCTCTGAATGGTCTCGGGGACAAAATACATCTCTGATCTCCTGGTCCATTATGAACCAACCAGAACCCTCAGGTTGTCAGGGTAACGCCTACTTTCTGTACCCAGAGTTAGAACCAAACAGCTTTCAGCTTTTATGCTCCTCACCTTTGGAATAAACTCCCAGAATGCATCAGGGCTGCTGAAACTCTGTTGCTTTAAATCAAGGTTGAACAAAAGCTTTTTATTTATTGCTGCATTTCAGTAATCCATCATAATGTACTGCAACCTTTATTTCTTGGATCTCATTTGTTCTATTCTTCTTAACCTATGTCTTTGTTTTATTTCTGCTTTTTAAACTTTTTTACTTTTTTAATGCATTTTTTGAATGTAAAGCATGTTGAATTGTCTTGTACATATATCCTAAACTATATAAATAAACGTACCTTCCCTTGCCTCAACTCAGGTTTAGGCAACGGGGAGGCAGTAACACGCCTCGCACCTACATTATCCAGCGTGCATTAAGCAGGCGTTCTGCATCCAGGGATAATAACGGAGTCTAATCTAAAAATGCCTAAAGATTTCTAAAGCACCTGGAAACGTAAGAGACGGATAACCATATGGGTCTTCAGGCTCCAAAACAGGCTACTGTGCCATCAACTCACCACAAGCTGAACAACTCACAACACGTATCCATAAGGTTTCGACAAATAAATCATGGCCTCACGGCTCAAGATTCTCACTAAAGAAGGTTTCTTTGTTGACACCATAGACCCAGTGTCTACTGAACAAGGGGCTCTCACACCACCCATGTCTAAATCTACATATAAGACAATTTGAAATCAATTTACAAGTACCCCCCAGAGTACTGGAGGTTAGTCAAAAATACAGTCTTGTCTGAGCTTTGCCTTTGCAGTTCAGTGGCCTTGAGTTTTCTGAAGCAGGAGGAGAGTATGACGAAGGAAGGAATAAAGAAGGAATACCTACTCCCTTGCAAAATGATCAGGCAACTGACAGCGTCTACAAATGTCATCACTACACTAATGTGAACTCTGCAAAAGATTAATGCGTTCGGCGAGCTGATTTAGTTGCTCCTGTTAATGCTTTAACAGTTCCCATGTCTCTCATAGTTCAGATGCCTTCAATGAATTAACCCCACCTTTGGAGCCTCCCCGCTATTCACTCTGAATACCAAATGTCGACAGGATAAAAATAGCTCGGCCTCCTCTGCCAGCTGGCAAACATTCATATTCCCACAAGAACGATTCTCCTATGCCGTCAGGTAAACGTAAGATTAGGGTTTTTATGCACCGATAGTTAAAATTTTTGATGGATGGCACTGTTGAAAATTGGTCCATAAGGTCTTGTACTTGGTTAGGTGGCTTTCCATAACATTTGTTAGCAGAAGGAAGAACATCTGTAGCCTCCTTTTCTTGTTGCCCTCTGGAAAAAAAACCCTGCAAGCGGACAGGTGAGAAACGTGGACTCCCGTCTGTCATCAACAATACTCCTATAATTAACAGTCAACGTCTGACCAGTCGTGGCTGACAGCAGAGCTCTACTGCAGGCCAAGAGATCTGAAGTAAACACACTTTAAACCAGACAAAAGTCTGAGGAAAAAAATAAAACAAAAGAGGCTCAAGCTTCACTCAGAGGTGAGTGCAGGAACAACCTTACTGTCAAATAAAGTGGTTCTCATATCAAAAGGTTGCTCGTGGCACCTAACTAATGAGCAGCAGTCCTGCCTCTCGCGCAGCTATTATCTAGCAAGTAAAGTATTTTATATAGAAACCTTTCACAGGTTGAAAGCTGCAAAGTGCTTCACAAGCCACCTCTGTGTATTATTACCTCAAGATTATTATACAGAATATTTAAACTCTAAAATGAGTCTCTATACAACATTAATAAAGTAGTTACACATGTGTCCTTATCTGCATACATTAACACATTAACATTATGTAAATAGTTATAAAAGTAACTAACTTCTGAGGATATGTGACAAGGGGAGGGAGACGGTCCTGGAGTCCAACAGCGAGGTTGGGATGGGCATGAAGGTTAAATGCAGCTGTTCCCAAAAGCAGCTGTAGATAAGTGATAACACATGATCATTTGTTATCGTAGGATAACATGCACTTTGTAACCCTTTCGTTAATCAAGCTGTCAATCTTGGTATGTATTAATTTAACTTCCAGTGATGCAGTTGATGCGGTGGCACGTCCTGGGAATCCCAGTAGTGATCACTCGCACAGACGCGGCTCAGCACCGAGACACATGTGCTTGCAGCTGTAATACTGTTTGTGTGCCATCTAACTGTGATCTGCGCAAACTTCGTCCGTGGATACAGGACTGGAGGAAGTAGATGCATATTAGCATATTAAAATATGCTTTGAGCTTCCCGGATAACTTCACAAAGACATAGTGTTTGTTTGTCTTGATGTTGCAACCAGATTATTTTACTAGAGGAAATGATACCAACATACACAAATAATGTTCAAATAATGTTTAAATGAATAAACACAATCCAACTTTTCAGTATCATCACGCTAACCATAGCGTTAGCTTAGACTGAATCTTCACCTTTTACAATGTGCAGACGTTACTCTGCACCTTATGGTACACACTTAGTCTGCTCTTTGCCTGCTGTTCGTTTATCCGCCATATTAACCCCTCGCAGCCACTTCACCTCCAGTTTTTTTCTGCAAATGTTTACATGATGGATAGAATTGGAGGGGAGGAGTTTGTCTGGAGCACGTGCGTGACTCTTTGATTGAGATTCGGCAAACACGCCCCCTAGCAGTGATTGCAGGAGCTGCATGGTGGAAACTCGTGAACTGCATTGCGAGATGCAGGTGGTGCTTAAGGAGCGGGTTAGTCTCTCAAATTACATAATTTATGTAACACTATCATAAAAGAGTGGTAGTGAATATGACAAAAATGAACTTAGTGAACAGTATCTGCTGCAGCACTGTGACCTAAAAGTCGTCAATGTAGTTCAAGAAAGGAATGATGATAGATAAACTCGCATTGACACTTTAAGGCTAAATCAAGTAATTCAGGATATTGATGTATTTGCCGAGGGGCAGGACTGGGACACACTCTCTGACTTTTCCCAGTGCACCCCTTATTCCAGCTGGTATCCAGGTATTTCCAGAGTGATTGTCAGCAACAGATTCCCCTTTCAGCATTATCTGTCCTCATCACCGTTCCCAGTCACCAGTTAAAACATGCAAGCCACGCCATGCAAACGGTGGGGACGACACAGCTGCAGGTGCGTTGCCTTGTTTTGATCTATGAAGTTACATAATTCCCATCATGGTTTTGATTCTGACTGCCACCCGCCGTTTGTAAAAGTAAAAGAGTAATTAAAACAGATCTTTAATAAGCCAGAGAACCAAAAATCCAATTTTTTCTAAGATGAAAATAGCAGAGACTGCAACAACAGGAATAGTCAGGATGGCTTGAAGTTACTCCCAGAATTGTTGAACTTTTGCTTTCAACTTGGAGTGGGGCAAGAGCAGAAGTCAGCCTCAAGACATGAATAAAACTTTAACCATCTTCGATCCAGTTGCATCATTTTGCCTCAGACAAAAAAAGTAAAAATCCTCCAACACTGAAGCATCAACATTCAAAACTCTTTTATGCTGAATTCGCCTTCGTGTTTCACACAAACTCTCCCGAAAAAGAAAAAAGAAAACGGCCTCATCCCAGAAGTCATTTGGGATGTCAGCCTCTTCATGAGATAGGAGTCTTTCATTAACGTTTAATTTCGTAAGAAGTTCAGAAATGTGTGAGTGCTAAGATGAAGTGTTTTCACATTTTATCCTTGGAAACAGATGAAATAAATAAAGTGCTAGAAATTCTAATACTGTGTCTGTGTTTGAGTGATTCAGAAAAAGAAGTTAGACGGCGTTAGCAGGTCGTTTCAATGCAGCTCAGCCTGGTCGGCAGCATTCAGAGGACCTTGGAAAGAGCAAGCAGAGACTATGAATCATGAAGTTACAGTGAGTACTATTCATGTGGAACGTTGCCTCTCTGGGGCCGGCGTACTGCAGAACCAGTATGTGTTAGGATGGTCCAGACAATTCAAGCTACTGAAGACATACTGTAAAGATACTGCAACAACAAAACAACAGCATTGTCCAAAAAACTGTCAGGAAAGTGTATGTTTAATTCACTACTCCTGTGAGTCCAGCTGATGGGCTGGGGAGGAGCTTCCACTCGGCTGCACGAATAAGAGCAACCAAAGTAATTCACTGCCGCTCCCTGGAAAAACTATCCAGCTAAGATTTACAGCAAAAAGCACACATGTACGTATGTGATTTGTTGCTGCAGACTCAGATGGTTTCGTCTGAGTTTTGACCCAGACTGTGAAATAATCTTGAGGCGGTCTCTGTGTGCAGGTCATGAAATATTAACCTCATATCAAATGAATAATATATCCAGTATCGCTCACTTTCACCCAAGTGCTGCTCCACTACTTTGGCTTCTTTTCTGTCTATCGTCAGAGCAGGACAAGGAATTAAATGAAACTAATAATGTAGCCGGCTGACATGAGCGTTATAAAACCAATAAGGCTGTTCGGGGATGGATGTGCCACTTCCTCACAGAGACTGCTCTCCGAAGGGTCGGGATAATTCTCCTTGCATTGTTCACTGAAATGTTGAAGCTGTTGGAATTTGATGGAGGTGTGAGAGGTGTTTGTCGCAAACATCTTAACCGTCTTTTCTTTTTGCTTTCTGAGTCAGCCCTTCACTCATATATGCAGCCTCTCAGAGGGACCATTACACGTGTCACTGGTTTCAAGAGCACGGTGGCAGGGGCCTCACACGAGGAAGTCCACATCAGCCTCGACCAGCACGAAGAGTAACAACTGCCCTGCCAAATCTCTAAAATACGACGGAGTATTAGGGCCAAACTAAGACAAAAAAAATTGGAAATTACGAGAATAAAGTCATAATATAATGAGAATAAAGTCGTAAAATTACGATAATAAAGTCGTAATGTTGCGAGAATAAAGTCGTAATAGAATAAAGTCGTAATATTATGAGAATAAAGTCATAATATTACGAGAATAAAGTCGTAAAATTACGAGAATAAAGTCGTAATAGAATAAAGTCGTAACATTACGAGAATAAAGTCGTAAAATTACGAGAATAAAGTCGTAACATTATGAGAATATAATTTATGAGAACTCTAACAGGAAGAGCTTCTTCTCCCTGTGTTAAAATGAGGAATATTGAGCATCTTGTGAAGTTATATTTATATATTTATAATATATTACGACTTTATTCTCGTAATTTTACGACTTTATTCTCATAATTTTACGACTTTATTCTCGTAATATTATGACTTTATTCTCGTAATTTTACGACTTTATTCTCGTAATATTATGACTTTATTCTCGTAATTTTGCGACTTTATTCTCGTAATATTATGACTTTATTCTCGTAATTTTACTACTTTATTCTCATTATATTATGACTTTATTCTCGTAATTTTACGACTTTATTCTCGTAATATTATGACTTTATTCTCGTAATTTTACGACTTTATTCTCGTAATATTATGACTTTATTCTCGTAATTTTACGACTTTATTCTCATTACATTATGACTTTATTCTCGTAATTTCATTTTTTTTGTTTTTTTGTTTGGCCCTAATACTCCGTCGTACTAAAATGATAACAACTCACGAGAAAAGGTTTAACAACCCAAACCAGTGTGGATTGATGGACTGACGCTGATGTTACAAAGGAAAAACCTCACCGTGGATATATTTCACACTAAATCACACGTACACCAGTCAGCCAGAACATTATGGCTCCTAGCTTAATATTGAGCTGGTTCTCTTTGTGGTCCCAAAAGAGCTCTAGGAGTTAAGGATAGATCCTTTGAGCCTTACAGTTTGAAGGCTGGGTCTTTGTTGCCTGCCACATATGCCATCGCCTCCCATCAGATTGATAGCTTGGTATTTTTGACACCAAATGAACACCTATCTCTCTCTTCATCGTGTGCTTTGAGTACTTCCTTAAAACATTTTTTAAAATTATTTCTGACCTTTCCAGATCTCAAGATCAAGATGGCAAATTGCATTGTCGACAGCAATGTGTGGGACAAGCTCAGTAGATCTTTCCACAGGAATCAAAATGCTGCTCATGAAACGCGTTTGATTTGTTTTGGCAGTTTGCCGGTCTGGAACGTTTAGTTGTGTCTTAAGACAGTGCCAATGAAGAGAGACATAAGCAAGGATCTTTTTACTGCCCATCAATCAGAGAACGGCCATAAAACGGTTTCCAAATGACGTTTAATCCATTATTTTACACAGAGAGAAGAAAACCACAAATGGAAAACATTCAAGCCAATTCTCCTGGTATTGAAGGTTCCAAGGAAGGACTGGAAAACCAAACACAGCACATCAGCATTAACGCCTCATATGACTCAGGCTTTTGTGGGGTACCTTAATCTCAAAGAGCTGAAGATGAGTTTCTGCGTACACCAAAGCTCTCTACCCTCATCCGTCCAACAGCTAAAGCACAGCTAGAATCGGGTCACTAAAGGACAGCAACCCAAAGCGCGCCAGCAAACCTTGATTCAACCCTTTTCTTCATTTTTTCCTTTTGATTTCCTTCATTCAACAACAAAAAAATAAATAAATGAAACAGATTATTTCCTCCAAGGACACTGACAGCACGGTGGGAGTTAACCGTACGACGGCCAATCAAATGTTAATCGCTGTCTGGAAGGAGCCCTGCTCTCACCCGCCCCTCATTTCCTCCCCCTGTCGGCTCTTTTATTAAACCATTCCATTGTTCTCCTCCCTGGGTGTGCTTTCGCTCTGTCTTTGTTCACTAAATTAACACAGTGCATCACAGTGAGTGCAGAAGAAAAAAAAGTGTCTTTTTTCTGACAGCTGAGTGGCTTCCTACCGTCAAGGCCAGCGTGAGCACGCCAAGTTTGCAAGTTTAATTCTGAAATCATTCTCAACTTCATAAAAGCCTCAGAGTCTGCGACCTCCTCATTTCTCAGTTTTCATTTGCAAGATTCTCAGTTTGATTTGGTGTTTCATTTTTTCATTGTTTAAACCAAGTCTGGTGTTCACGTGATGTTTTTGCATTTTACAGACTCTGAATGTGCATTTGTCCCTGAAGATATTTAAATATGTATCAGTAGACATGGGTTCAGGATACACATTTCTTTCTTTCTGATAAATGTCCAGAAATTAAGCCATCGTTTTTGTATAAAAACAGTCCTCGTGTGATATCTGTTACACCTGCAATGAACTATCCACATGACATTAATTTCCTAGGTGCAAAGGGAAGGACATTCATACTTTATGGCATTGTAAGTGAAGCGTCGGCGTGAGCTGTGCTTTTATCTAGTGACAGGCATGAAGAGATGGAAGGATGTATGTAACGGTAGACAGCTGGTCGGGCTAAACCATGTCTACCGCTCCCTGGAGTGCGGTGCAGACTAAATTGACTACACAGCAGCCGAGAATCAATGCTATGATAATGATATGATAATTAGGAGTAAAACAGGGTAGAAACTGAACACGGGCCTGGATGCATAATCACCAAGGAGGCTGGAGCTGTTTGATCTGATGTATGCTAATTCTAGACATGTGAGGCGCAGTAATTTGATAGCATTTCATACTTGGCAGGATGACCCCTATTTTCCCAATGAAACCCCCCAACACCCCACCCTAATAACCTTTTTTTCTTTCTGCTCACCTCAGCACTTTCAAGGTGTCACCACTGTTGTACGTTCAGAATTGCACATAAAAGCAAAAGCAATTACTGATCCTTTCAGGAGAAGGCGGGAGCTAATGTTGAAGCAACTGAAAGAAAAAAAATATAAATAGAACTTTTATGTTTCACCTGATTAGAGTCGTGTATGACATAATTTGAATTATTATATGTATATTATATGTAAATATATATACATATATGTATATACATATTTATATTTAATATATATTTATATATATTTATTATATATATATATATTTATATATATATATATATATATATATATATATATATAGGTATATAGGTTTAAAGTGTTTATCATATATTAAAATTTAAAAAACACCGTCAAATTGTTTCTTATTAATTATGAATACAGTGGATAATGTTATTTATATTTTCTATTATTCATTATTAATTTATTTATTTTGGATACATATGAGAGACCTGTAATCATCTGTGTTCGACACTTGAACTTCCGGGGAAATATAAACTCACTTGCACCCATAAAGAGCCCAAACAACTGTTAAACTCTAGTTCAACCTCCAACTTCTCACTCCCTTGTGCCCACTGAGAAGAGCAGATTAAACTCCCTTAAAGACTTCATTATTAATTTATTATTATCGTTAAGATATTGGAGGACTGTCCAGCGCTGACACCGCAAACAACAGCGAGACGTTTTCAAGCAGCAAAGTGAACGTTATGTCTTAAAATAGCCCGAGAAAGAAATGACCTGGCGGCTACTTTAATGCTGTGTCATCTTGGAGCTGCAGAATTACCAGCGACTGATCATGCAGTATAAAAACCGTTACATAAGAGCTGCCCTTGGCAGCCGCAGGACTGTACCAAAGCAGAGACGGGTCACTTGAACATTTCACCAGCTGGACACATGCAGCTGAATTGAAGAATTATTCATGTGATTGAATTATGCATTTTCCATTACGTCAAACGCAGATGAACCCTTTTGAAAGATTTTGCCACTACCTTTAAAGGATGTAAAGTCACAGAAGATTGTCTGAATGACTCGGAGAAACACTTTCATTCATCACTTTCAGCCCCATTCAAAGATCTGGAAACGTCCATGTGTTTGTGTCTGTGTCTGTCTCTAAGCCCCTTACCGGCTCTATTCCTGTCTGTAGCCAATGTGGCACACAGGTGCTTACGTAAGGTTAAGGAGCTAAACTGATGTGAGCATCCACAACAGTGTGTGAGTGAGAGTGTGTGTGAGAGTGTGTGTGTGTGCAGTGACATTCAAACAGAGCAGAGGCTGGATGACACTCGCATCATGAGCTTGTTCTGTGTCATACAGTGTTTTTCTCTCTCTCTCTCTCTCTCACAAGCACACACACACACACACACACACACACACACACACACACACACACACACACACAGCTAATAGAACCATAATAAAACTCATCTGATTGTAGTGGGTCTTCTATGAAGCAAATATAACCTCGGGCAAACATCAACGAATGTGTATAAGCTTTGTTTTTACAGTGCCTACTACATATTCAACAAAAATTACTATTCGTATTACAAGTACTCATTTACTGCTTCTGTAGGATTTAAGAGAGTAAGCTGTCATGGCATCACAATCAGAGGAAGACTGAACAAGTGTGGTTTGTCTGGATTTCCAGGGGAAAGCCTCTTCTGTCCAAAAAGAACAGGGAAGAATAACTGAGGCTCACAAAAACACAAAAAAAAACACTTCAAAGATGATGTCCCACAGACCGATGAGACCAGAGTAGCGCTGACCGACCTCTGCGAGACACTTGGTACCCGTTGTCGACCACGGGGGTGGAGGGGCCATGGTTTGGGGTGATGGTCTGGGGTGGTTTTGCAGCCAGAAGAGCTGGTCATCCAGTCGACTATTTACTCCTCCGTACCCCGGAGTATTCTCGAGGCAAATGTGAGGCCATCTGTTTAGCAGCTAAAGCTCGGTCAAAAACGGGTCAGTCGGGACAGCGAGTCAAGGCACACCAGGAAATCTACATCGCCACAACCAGGAATGGGCAAGTGTAGAGGTCGGCTGAAATGAAACGCTGCGGGGGGACCTAAAGAGAGCTGAGCACAAGTGAATGCCCAAAAATCTCAATGAACAGAAGCAAATCTGTCAAGAAAAATGGGCCAAAGTTCCTCCAGAGCATAAAGGAAACCAAAGTTATGACTTATTCACTACTCCTATTGAATCATGGGGGTACATAGTAGTGTCCGCATGATGTGTCCAGGATGTCCTCTTGTTTTTTACCCACTGGGACAGGCTGCAGCAAACTCCCACGACCCTAAACAAGATCATAATGGGTGTAAATAATGAATCAATAGATACAAATAATGACAGAACAAACATTATATGTGTTGTTATTCATCTGAATTTGCATGTGTCTAATATTAAGAACCTGTGATCAGATCTTCTTTGTTTCCTACAGGAAGTCCTAACCTCTGCACGTGACTGTATGTGTCATCACACTCGCGGTCACGTGTGTACGCAAAAGGCCATTGTGCAGATGGAGTGTCACTGGCAAACATGAATTAATTATCACCTAGAGCAGCCATGGAGCGTATATGCTAGCCCAGGCAGCGCATGATGCCACCAACACGTGGGAGAACGTGATGCACATAAACATTCCTATTTACTAACACATCAGCACACCAAACATGCGAAAATTAAGCTTCTCTAAGTGTAAAGATGACAAAGAACAGTGTGTGTGTGTGTGTGTGTGTGTGTGTGTGTGTGTGTGTGTGTGTGTGTGTGTGTGTGTGTGTGTGTGTGTGTGTGACGGGTTTATTGTTGGTATGGTAGTGTAGTTAAGCCTCATCCCAACCCCAGCGGCATGTGTGAGACCTAACTCGATTAACCTCCATTACAGAGCAAAATCCCAGCAGTGTTCTCTCGGTGTGGAAAATTAGATTTGAGCTTTCATGGAAACGTAAAATGAAACGTTGCACAACCTCAGTGTATCCAGTAACCAGCTCCCAAAGAGCCGGTTACACGTGCGTGGGAACAAAAGCTTCATTAGTTTTAAGCAGAAAAGACACAGGAACTCTGAAGGAGTCCGGCGTATGCGCAGCAGAGGACGCAGTAATGGCGCCGACCCTCACATGTCTGATTTTAATGAGGACGCATCACATGGAGATAGGTGTCTCTCCTTCAAATGCTCCTGTTCCCATCTGTTTTGTGTGCGTGGGATATTTTTCTAGCTGCTTAAATCAGTGATTCAATGGGATCCAATATTTTCTTCCTTGTTGCTGCCAAGAGTAAGTCAAGAAGATTGTTGCTGCTGAACCCTCACCCTCTTTTCCCACAGATTTTGATTGTATGATGGAAAAGGGCAAGTGTTCGGCCCACCTTGAGCGCAAAATTGAGGCTTAAGTTATAAGAATGAAGTCAAATTTATTTCAAATGCAAAACAAACGATGAATACGACTGCCTGGGGGTTGTCGAGGGTCCGGGATTCCTCCGTTATCCAACCTGCCTGGGCCGAGCACCCTGCTGTACTGACACAAAAATAAAACACAGAAACATCCTTTGTCTTGTAACTTGTACAAAATGTTCACCGGGACTCCACGGCTGCACAGCCAGTTCACCACCTTCCACTCCCATCCATTCAGTGTGTGTAGGTTACCATGGAAACCATGCAGATGAAGAAAGGCCCCCAAGGACATGCAGATCGGACCTGATCACATGCAACATGTGAGGTGAACGGTCAGTTAAAAAGACATCAGGTTCTGATTTGAGTGCCAGCCGAGCCGTCGGCCGCATTCTGTTTTGGAGATGTCTGAGGATATTTGTGATGCTGCGGTTGGGATTGTTTTTCAGGAGGAGAAAGCTCATCAAATATCCATGCATATTCAATATAAAAGTTAGCAGTTTTTTACGAAGCCAAGGGTATTCTGTCTGTTTTGTCTGGAATAATAGGGCAAATATATCAGTACAAACTGCTCGTGTGTGAGGGAGAATAACAATGAATGGGAAGTAGGCTGTTGAAAATCAGCATACGCGCTCATTATTCCCCTCACTCTGGGGAGCTATCTTAACCTTAGGAATCTCATTTTCACATTAACTACATTAGTTTCCTGCTTGTTGCAACAAGCAGAATCCCCATATTAAATGTGGCTGTAATGAGTCTGCTCTTAAAACAGAGTAAAAGGTTCAGGCTCCACAAGAACCCGGGCACACCACCATGCAGCTGCGAGAGCTGCACTTCAGCTCTATTTTTCCAGCAATGTTCAACATGGGATGGTTTTCAGAGAGCCTGAATTTGTGACATCACTGTCTAATCCATCTTCATCCTATTTCATTCCTGTTAGGTCAGCAGCGCGCCGTAGAGGGGTGCGATGACCTCTGAGTCTAAATAAAGCTACAGAACCACAAGCTAGTCTTTACATAGACGCCGCGTCCAATCCACGTCACCGTGCTCGTACGTATCACTTGTTTGGGTTTTGCATGAATAGCTGACTCACGCCTGGGCTGTTTCTGTTTCTTTTCAGCCTCTCGGAGATACAGGATGTTTGACAAGTCGCCAGGTAACATGATCAGAAACAGATCAGCGGCATGAATGCAGAGGCAACGTCAGAATCATGCATCATTTTTAATACATCTCTGGGCTCGAAAGTACATCTTTTTTTGTATTACTTTCCAACTGACAAATGTGTATGAAGGAATAATATTTTTGATTCTATGCATGTGTGCACAGACTGTATGTTGTGAGAGTGGATTATACAAGTCCTGACACCGAGGAGTTCAGACCCAGATATGAAAGCACACTGAGCACTTACGCTGTACTTACGCTGTATTCTATAAGGGCGTTAAAACCTACAAACTCAGAGAGATTAATAGTCTTAAATAAGCTTACGAAAAGCCAAAGACATCCTTTTATTGTGGCACCGCTTAGGCTTTTCATTGTGTTGGGGGGATGAGGAAGGAGGAACTGGGTTAAGACGGCTGGCAGAAGAAAGCAGAAGAGCTGAACAATTAAATGCAAAACTGTTACTTAACAGCGAGGGGATTTATGTCTGGTC
The DNA here is from genome assembly GCF_033807715.1 of Cololabis saira. Lineage (NCBI taxonomy): Eukaryota > Metazoa > Chordata > Actinopteri > Beloniformes > Belonidae > Cololabis > Cololabis saira. The sequence continues at coordinate 19,964,030 of NC_084601.1, read as the reverse complement.
TCTGCACAGATACACACACATGCTGCTGGAAATACACTTCATTATATTAATAATATTCATGTCCTTCTTGTTGCTGAAGGCGAGAATGTGACCCGACGTGACACAGCTTCTCTGTTTTATTGAGCTCAGTATTGATACTGGAGCATCAGCTTATTTCTATGTGTTGATTTATTTCTCATCTGTATTTAAGTATCTGGACGAAAAATGTGCCATATAAAGATTCTCATACTACCATTATTATTGAAAAAAAGAATAAAAGCAAAATAATCTGTTTATCACAGAGTATGTCTTTTATTTCACTTTTTGGTCTTTCAATTGCTCATAAAGTTATTGATTGATCTAGAAGTGGTTTTGCTTTTCATTAAAATGGGATTAGGTGCTGGACCCAGGAATATTTTATTCTGCATAAGTGGAGGTGTGGAGGTTTAGACTCCTGCTGTTTTGTAGATTTGTGCCTGGGGGTAGTGGGACATGTGTGTCTGATGTAACCAAGGGAAAAGAGGTGACTTCATCTGAAAGATAAAGTTTGAAACATAAGGTTTTCTTGCAATGCAAGATCCTGCTCCTTAATCTGACAAACAGAACTGGGACTTTATATCCTGTGAGGGGAGCGGTACAACACAGGCAAACACAGGCTTGTGTCGGTGCTGAC